>NC_083571.1:48904389-49504389 GCF_027579695.1 Neoarius graeffei | reverse complement strand
AAGAATAATTTAAGCTTTTTTAATGGTTTGATCTGGCCCAAGCAATGAGGACAAAAGATACCCTAACCATGTAGCCTATGGAACTAAGTACCCCCGTTTACACATAGCCGGATATCTATGAAGACGCATATTTATTTATGCGGTTGCACCTCTCATTTACACATAAACGGAGGTTTCAGTCACTGAAAACGGATATCTTTGAAAACTCCGGGCAAAGTGGAGATTTCTGAAAACTCCATTTTCATGCCTGCGTGTAAATAGTAGAAAAAGGAGTTTTAGGTTTTCCCGACGTCACGATATGCGTCACAGAACAATATTTGTGTCAGGCGCTCGATATTTTGGTTTGATGGTCTCATGGATGCAACACGGGTGGTCGTCCTTTTTACATATTTGCAAACACTTTTGGTTTGTTTGCATTTGCAAATAGGACTACAACTTCTTTATGAGGAGCAGAGGAGAAGGACTGCGAGGAGGGTCGCAGTTTTTCAGGCACTTTTCCTCCCACCAAGACAAAGGCTTGCTGCTTACCAATGTCACCGTCATCATGTCATTTGTATTTTCACGATTCTGATAGGCTAATATGGCTTTATACATCTCCTTATACTGCCACCTATATGTTTGGCATGCTCATAATAGCGCTTAGCCGCTTATCTATGCGGATCCGTGTAAATGCAGATATTTTGGAGAACGGTCTGGTGTAATCGTGGATATTTTTGAAAACGGAGAGGCGGGGTTATCCATTTCTATACATACCCGGGTACATGTAAACTAAGCATAAGATACATTAACAATCTGGCATCTGTTACACCTACACAAAAAAAAAAAAATTCTGGGAAAAAAATCAGTATACACCACCATGTTTTAGGCAAAGTTATCCAAGGCAAACATAAGTTGAAACTTTCCACTCTATTGCTTTGGCTTATCGAATGATTTATTTTTAAAATCACAAACAAGGTAGGCTACAACTGCGCTGCTTCGAAAATGTAAATTTAACAGCTTCATGAAAGTGCGCTGATGGTTACCATGGAAACTCCGTGTCTCCTGCACTGCATTCCTCCCCCGAGTCGCGCGCTCATTTGCTTTGGTGTTCTTGGTCTCAGAGCCGCGTGCACCAAACACACACAGAAGACAGAATCAACGTTTAACATAATTAACAATGCACTTTTTACGGAGACGTTTTAATGTTATTCTTAATTTTTTTACCCAGTTGAATATTTAGCGTACAAATGTATTTTCAGCTCTTAAAAATGACCGAGGTCTGGACCTCAGTGGCCTCATAGCTGGCTACGGCTATGGAGATGAACAAGACGCTAATAGGAAGATAAGACAGTTCAATGACAAATGGAAGTTAGGGCGAGATTGGCTAGTTCATAGCAAAACCGAAAATATCATGTACTGCGAAGACTGTAGAAAGTCTGGCAAAGACAGGCACCAGTAATTTTAAACTCAAAACTATAAAGGACCACGAAAAGGCAAATGCACACATCGGTACTATAACATCAAAACAGGCGAAGATGGCTAGTTCACTACAGGACAGCATTGCTTTCAGTCCCTGGCTGTCATGAAGTCGGCTGAGCTGGAGAGGATGGAGCTGCTGTTTAGAAACGTTCACGCGATTGTAAAGAAGTTGATCCCGCCCCAGCTATCAACTTATGGCCTGCTGGAAGCCTCAGGTCACGAAGACCATTTTTCATGGACCATTCAGACTCATCTGATGATGAATGTAATGAGGACATTTAATGTCTCTCTCTATACAAGTTCACACACACACACACACACACACACACACACACACACACACACACACTATTAATAGATAATACATAATAATACTTGATAATACACATAATACTTGCATATCAAAACATCAAGTGTTTTTAATGATAAATGTTTTGAATTGGACTTTTAATATTAGAATCAGTTCAGTTGTACTGAATGTTATTTTTCATATTATACGATATTTCACATTGTAAGGGGCTTGAATTTGAGTTCAATAAACAGAATACTCTATTTATATTTTTGTCTGAACTGGTTGCATGTTTTCATATAGGGAGCTACCTTAACACCACTGAATACTTGAGTGCTACTGTAGAGGTACATTATATGCTGCCATTCATAATTAAATCTAGATCTTCCGAATTTTAACGTATCACGGTGAAGAAAGAACTGCGATTTCCTGGCAACAAAATTGTGGCTAGTGAAAAGGCTGAATGGCTAGTGACTCAGGAAAACCACTAGCCACAGTGGCCGGTGAGCAAAAAAGTTAATGTAAAGCCCTGAATAGGAGGGTACAGTTAAAAAGGCTGAAGCCCTTCACCGTGAACCATAGGCAAGAAAAATGGAAAACTGGGTTTATCTGAGACACAGTTTCAAGGCTTTTGGGGAGGAATTTCCAATTTATTGTAAACAGCAAAATAGAGTCTGTTTCTATTTGAGCTATTGAACAGACCAGGGGCT
Organism: Neoarius graeffei; assembly: GCF_027579695.1. NCBI lineage: Eukaryota > Metazoa > Chordata > Actinopteri > Siluriformes > Ariidae > Neoarius > Neoarius graeffei. The sequence continues at coordinate 49,501,932 of NC_083571.1, read as the reverse complement.
CAGTGCAGTTTTCCTGAGGCTTGTATTTTTTTAAGGGTGATTGGCATAGATAGATTGGCGAGGTTATATCTAACTTTACAAGAAATATCATCACCCACACACATTCACAGGTTATGACATCTTTATCACTGATTTTTTGCACTGTTCTTTTTAAATTAGTCATTCACTTCAGTTTCTGACTCTTTATTATTAAATTATCATCAACACCCAGAATGTCTCAGAAAACTGAGGCATGTGTCCACTGACTTAATGTCACTAGTAAAATTAATCATCAGTTTAATAAAAATATCATTTCTCACTCACATCTCTCTCCTTTCGGATCACAAAGACATACATTCTAAGCTACATTATTATATTACAGCATTCAAAATCTCAGATGACATCCAAGTCAGCTGTTTTCTATTAATCTCTTACTTTTTTTGAGGGTGAAAATACCCGGGGGCTAGAGCCCAGAAATGGAGCTCCCTTAGGCCGTTTACTGTCTGACAGCGCTTTCAGGGGTTTTTTGTTTGTTTGTTCGTTTGTTTTAATTTAAAATTTGTATTTATTTATTTTTTACCGACCCTTGTATTACTGACGCTGCCCGATGTGCTCAGGGATGGTCGGGGTTCTGAGTGTGTCTCCCCTGTGGTTGTTTTGGCCCACGGGCGCAGATAGAGGGGGGGACGGGGGGGATACGTCCCACCCAGATTTAAATTCACCTCGTCCGGTCCCCCCCACTTATAGGGAGGAAAAAACGTCTATGCTGTCTTTCTTTGCATAAGACAAACCTCACGGAAAAATCAAAAGACTAATTACCATTCGGTTTATTGAGGTGCACAGCAGTACATACATAGTTGCAACAACTCACATAAAACAAAACAAAGACTGATATTCGGTTGGTTGAGCTGCGCAGACTGCACAGGTTGCAAGCTCAAGCTTGGTTGCTATGGTTACCCACAACAAGTTTGACAGGCATATCGGGGACAGCTCCTAGTTCAGGACCCCAACACGGCATGATGAAGGGTGCCAAACCAAAAAGGCAGAAAACGATTGCATCATTTTTTCAAAAAACAACGACTGTAAGTAAACTGTGCCTTACTTTATCATATCACCTTGCAATTTTTTGATAGTATGTTCAAAGTAATATCATAGTGAAAGTAAAATCGTACGGAGTAGAGATGCCTTTCTGGTAGCCTCCTTCTTTCAACATAATTTCAGCGAACATATTGTTTCATAAGGAAACTTTGCGAAGAGTTGTTGACTGACTGCCGCTCACGCAATACACAGGCATAGTTAGAAAGTCAGGATGCACTGGTTTACACTTTACACACACACACGTAGCCCAGCCTCTCGCTATGTTTAACAATTGGAACTTAGTGGTTTTAAAACTAGTTTTCTTAAAGAATCAGTGTGCTGAAAGTCAGTTAATGTTTAAATAAAACAGTTTTTGCATACGGCATATGGCATGCTTGGGGAGTGATTGGAATCAGTATCAGAATCAATAAGCTTTATTTCTTTCAATGATGGGTAATTAAGTTTGACAGTCCAAGTCTCAATACATAGGATACACAGACCTAGATGCTATAGATAAATACAAAGGGTAGACAAAACAGTCAGCAGTCATCCAGAACACACACACACACACACACACATTCAACCCATATGACATCCTGTCGTGTCAGTGGTAAATAGCACATGAGAGCACCAGACATCACAGGTGTGCTCTATTCCTACTCTTTATTTATTAGTAGGCCTAAGCTAACGGTTGCAGGGATGAAGGAGTGATGTTTTTTTTGTCTTAGCTGAGTAATGTCGCCGCCCTGAGGGCATCAGAGTATATTCCTCGCACAACACATGGTGGGGTTGGGGTTGGTTTGCTGGCAGCTTTGTTCCCCCCAGTTCAAAAAACGTATCTGCGCCCCTGTTTTGGCCCTTAAGCCTTGTGTGGTGTTCATATTTTTGTTAGCCAGCGTTCGTGGGTCTGGTGGACCCGCTGCATTTTGGTGCTTTAAATTCAACACAATCAAACAATTTTACATTAAATACTTAACAGACATTTCCTTCACCCCAATTATAAGCAACATAAACAGCATACAGTGGTGCTTGAAAGTTTGTGAACCCTTTAGAATTTTGTATATTTCTGCATAAATATGACCTAAAACATCATCAGATTTTCACACAAGTCCTAAAAGTAGATAAAGAGAACCCAGTTACACAAATGAGACAAAAATATTTTACTTGGTCATTTATTTATTGAGGAAAATGATCCAAAATTACATATCTGTGAGTAGCAAAATTATGTGAACCTCTAAGATTAGCAGTTAATTTGAAGATGAAATTAGAGTCAGCTGTTTTCAATCAATGAGATGACAATCAGGTGTGAGTGGGCACCCTGTTTTATTTAAAGAACAGGGATCTATCAAAGTCTGATCTTCACAACACACGTTTTGTTAGGACTTGGACTGTTTTTGGCCTCTAGAGGCCGCTGTTATTTCCTTTTCGTGTCATGTTTATTTTGGCCTCTAGAGGCCGCCACTTCCTGTGTTTTGTGTTTTTGTTAATTGCCTGTTTAGTCCTAATTATCTTCACCTGTGTCCTTAATTAGTTTGTGTATTTATACCCCTGAGTTCAGTCCTCTTGTCACGGAGTCTTTATGCTGTTATGTTTATCTCCAGTTTCCTCTGTACCGTGTTCTTTGTTTTGCACTTTGCTTTTCTGGTTTTTTGGCTTTTGTTTTGTACCTTTGGATATTTTTATTTTTGTGATCTTCTGAGCTTTTGCATTTTTGCCTTTTCCTTTTTGGACTTTGAACTTTTGATATTTTATTTTTCCCTTTGTCTTCCCAGTATTGGATTATACTCTTTGTTTTTGTTTTTTTTGTTTTGCCCTGTATATAGTGTATATAGTATAAATAAACCTTTTGATACTTTTTCTACTTCCGCCTCACGCCTCTGCATTTGAGTCATCCCCCTGGTGGCCTAGTGGGGGTTTGCTGGATTATCACACCAACGAACCAGGTTCGAATCCCAGCAAAACCCTAACAGAAAGACTCCGTCATGACCGACTCAGCAGAGGCTGCTTCAACTGTCTACCCGGCCAACCTTCAGGGAATTATGGCAGCTTTGACACGTTTCGGAGCGACCATGGACGCTCATGGACGTACGCTCACCAGCCAACGTGAGGCCCTTGCTCGCCACGAGGAACTGCTTCAGCAAATTGGGAAAACCCTGGCACAGCTGACATCTCTGCCTGCATCTCCTGCTCCTGATCCAGTTCCTGCTCCTGATCCAGCTCCCACTCCTGCTCCAGTGCCTCCTGCCATGCTGCCTTCTTCACCTCGCGAACCCAGCCTTCCTGCACCACAGAGGTATGACGGCAAGCACAGTGAGTGCCGAGAGTTCCTTACCCAGTGTCAACTCACCTTTGAGCTTCAGCCTACCACCTACACTACGGATCGCCACAAGATTGCCTTTGTGATCACCTTATTAGCTGGTAAGGCGCGAGCCTGGGCTACTGCTATCTGGCAAAGACAGGGACCTGAGTGCTTTGATTTCCAGCTGTTTTCTGAAGAGATGCTTCGGGTCTTCGATCAGGCAGACATCAGTACCGACGCAGCCCGAAAGCTCATGTCCATCCGGCAAGGAGGAAGCGTCGCAGATTACGCCATCTCGTTCCGAACACTCGCAGCAGTAAGTGGATGGAACGAGACTGCCCTGGTGTCAGCCTTCCACCATGGTCTGTCTGACCCCATCAAGGACGGTCTGGCCTCTATTGGATGCCCAAGTGACCTCGAAACCCTCATCTCACATGCTATTCGTCTGGACAACAGGATGAGAGAACACCACCAAGCCTTGAGCCCCCCCAGCCTCCCTACCTCTACCTGGAGACCGTCTACCTCCTTCAGTGACTGTCCAGAACCCATGCAAGTGGGTCGTACTCGCCTCTCCGCATCTGAGAGGGAGCGCAGAAGGAGGGACAAGTGCTGCATCTACTGTGGCAAGCCCGGTCACTTCCAAGCATCATGTCCCGAACTCTTGGGAAAAGGACCGCCCCGTCCAGCCGAGGGAGGGTTGTGACGGGGCCTACCCTCTCTCCTGGACTCCCTGGTCAAGGAATCTACATCCCGGTCTCCATCTCCTGGGGTGAGTCTGTCCACTCTTGTCAAGCTTTGATAGACTCAGGGGCGGCTGGGAACTTTATGGATATTCACTTCGCCCAAAGCATCAATATACCTACTGCACCTCTTGAAGTCCCTCTGTCTGTGTCTGCCCTCGATGGCCAAGCGTTAGGTGATGGAAGAGTCACCCAAGTTACTTCTCCAGTCTTCCTCCAGTCTCAAGGTCACAAGGAAGAAATATCCCTGCACCTGATTCCTTCACCTGAGTTCCCAGTTATTCTAGGCCTTCCTTGGCTTACTCGCCACAACCCTCGCATAGACTGGGTAACAAGCCAGGTTGTGGAATGGGGCCCTGCATGCCATGCCTCTTGTCTGCTCTCTAGCTCTCCTGTGTTTCCTGCCGAGCCCCCTGATCTCACCGAGTTATCTCAAGTTCCCACAGAGTACTGGGATCTCAAGGAGGTATTCAGCAAGAGCAGGGCCGCCGTTCTTCCTCCGCACCAGGCCTACAACTGTGCCATCGACTTGCTCCCTGGGACTACCCCTCCTCGTGGCAGACTGTTTTCCCTCTCTCAGCCAGAACGCAAGGCCATGGAGGAATACCTCAAAGACGCCCTGGTCTCTGGGTTCATTCGACCCTCCACCTCACCTGCTGGTGCCGGCTTCTTCTTTGTCGGCAAGAAGGATGGGGGGCTCCGACCATGTATTGACTACAGGGGCCTGAACAAGATCACTGTGCGCAACTGATATCCCCTTCCGCTGATGTCCACTGCTTTCGACCTGCTCCAAGGCGCCACCGTCTTCACCAAGTTGGACCTACGGAACGCATACCACCTCATCCGTATCCGACAGGGAGACGAGTGGAAGACTGCCTTTAACACCCTGTCTGGGCACTACGAATACCAGGTGATGCCCTTCGGACTCACCAACGCACCAGCTGTTTTTCAGGCCCTAATCAACGACGTCTTAAGGGACATGATTAACCTGTACGTTTTTGTCTACCTCGACGACATCCTTATCTTCTCCAAGACCATGCAGGAGCACCGCCACCATGTCCGCCAGGTTCTCCAGAGGCTGCTACAGAACAATCTGTTCGCCAAGGCCCAGAAATGCGAATTTCATGTTCCCGAGGTCTCCTTTCTGGGATTTATTGTACGGACAGGCCAACTCCAAATGGACCCTGCCAAGACCCTGGCCGTCCGGGATTGGCCTACTCCCAAGTCCGTTAAGGAGGTTCAGCGGTTCTTAGGATTCGCTAACTTCTACCGCAAGTTCATCAGGAACTTCAGTTCTGTGGCAGCACCCATGTCAGACCTCACCAAAGGGACAGGTGGATCTTATGTCTGGTCTCCTCAGGCGGAAAAGGCGTTCAGAGACCTCAAGGACCGCTTCTGCACGGCACCCATTCTGGTCCTCCCGGACACCTCCCAACCATTCATCGTGGAGGTGGACGCCTCGGACAGTGGTGTCGGCGCGGTGCTCTCTCAACGTTCGGAAGGAAAGCTGCACCCCTGCGCTTACTTCTCCCACCGCCTGAGTCCTGTGGAGTCCCGGTACGATGTGGGGGATCGAGAACTGCTAGCGGTCAAACTGGCCCTTGAGGAGTGGAGGCACTGGCTGGAGGGAGCGCAACATCCATTCCTGGTTTGGACTGACCACAAGAACCTGGAGTACCTCCAGCAAGCCAAGAGACTTAACCCTCGACAGGCTAGGTGGGCCCTGTTTTTCAGTCGGTTTGACTTCACCCTCTCGTACCGCCCCGGCTCCAAGAACACCAAACCTGACGCACTGTCCAGGCTGTTCTCTGCCACTAACAGGGAGAATGAAGTCGGGCCTATTATCCCTGTGTCCCGGATTGTGGCCCCTGTCCGCTGGGGTATTGAGGAGGCTGTCCGACGAGCCCAACGCCAGGACCCCGGTCCTGGGACGGGGCCACCGGGCCTCTTGTACGTCCCACATCAAGCCCGGGCCAAGGTTCTCCAGTGGGGTCACTCTTCCCCTCTCACCGCCCACCCGGGAGCTCGGAGGACCCTGGACTTCCTGAAAAGACGCTTCTGGTGGCCTAACATGGAGCAGGAAGTAAGGTCATTTGTCCTGTCCTGTGAGGTTTGCACCAGAACCAAGAACCCACGACAGCGTCCCCAGGGTCTCCTGCATCCTCTGACCATTCCCTGGCGTCCCTGGTCCCACGTGGCAGTCGACTTCATCACAGGTCTCCCTGAGTCACAAGGTAACACGGTCATTTTGGTCATTGTTGACAGATTCTCCAAGGCCTGCCGCTTCATACCACTGTGCAAACTCCCCTCTGCTCTTGAAACAGCGAAACTTTTGTTTAATCATGTCTTCCGAGTCTTTGGTCTTCCACAGGACATCGTCTCAGACCGAGGGCCCCAGTTCTCCTCCCGAGTGTGGCACGGGTTCTGCAAGGTCATCGGAGCCACTGCCAGCCTCTCCTCTGGGTTTCACCCACAGTCCAATGGTCAGACGGAGAGGCTCAACCAGGACCTGGAAACCACCCTGCGAGGCCTGGCTATGGATAACCCGACATCGTGGAGCACCTGGCTGCCATGGGCAGAGTACGCCCACAACACCCTGCAGTCATCGGCCACCAAGCTGTCGCCATTCCAGTGCCAATTCGGGTTCCAGCCACCTCTGTTCCTGGACCAGGAGGAGGACGCGGGGGTGCCCTCGGTCAACTAATATGTGAGACGGTGTCGCAAGACCTGGAGCAAGGTCAGGAAGACCCTCATACAGACCTCCAGAACCAACCAGACTCAGGCCAACCGCCATAGAAGACCTGCACACACTTTCCGCCCTGGGCAGCGGGTTTGGCTGTCCACTAAGGACCTTCCGCTGTGGGTGGAGAACCGCAAGCTTGCTCCTCGCTACATTGGCCCCTTCAAGGTGGTGCGCAGGGTGAACCCTGTCTCCTACCGGCTCCAGTTGCCCCGGACTCTGAGGATCAACCCCACTTTCCATGTTTCCCTGTTGCGGCCCGTACTGACATCTACGTATGCCCCTGCCCCTAGGAACCCCCCACCCCCCCGCATCTTCCAGGGGCAGACTGTGTTCACTGTGCATCGCCTGCTTGACTCCCGCCGGGTCCGCGGCGGCTTGCAATATCTGGTGGACTGGGAGGGCTATGGTCCTGAGGAGCGCTGCTGGGTTCCTGCTCGGGATGTCCTAGATAAAGAACTGTGTCGGGACTTCCATTCGGCCCATCCGGATCGCCCTGGGAACATCAGGAGACGCTCCTAGAGGGGGGGGTCCTGTTAGGACTTGGACTGTTTTGGCCTCTAGAGGCCGCTGTTATTTCCTTTTCGTGTCATGTTTATTTTGGCCTCTAGAGGCCGCCACTTCCTGTGTTTTGTGTTTTTGTTAATTGCCTGTTTAGTCCTAATTATCTTCACCTGTGTCCTTAATTAGTTTGTGTATTTATACCCCTGAGTTCAGTCCTCTTGTCACGGAGTCTTTATGCTGTTATGTTTATCTCCAGTTTCCTCTGTACCGTGTTCTTTGTTTTGCACTTTGCTTTTCTGGTTTTTTGGCTTTTGTTTTGTACCTTTGGATATTTTTATTTTTGTGATCTTCTGAGCTTTTGCATTTTTGCCTTTTCCTTTTTGGACTTTGAACTTTTGATATTTTATTTTTCCCTTTGTCTTCCCAGTATTGGATTATACTCTTTGTTTTTGTTTTTTTTGTTTTGCCCTGTATATAGTGTATATAGTATAAATAAACCTTTTGATACTTTTTCTACTTCCGCCTCACGCCTCTGCATTTGAGTCATCCCCCTGGTGGCCTAGTGGGGGTTTGCTGGATTATCACACCAACGAACCAGGTTCGAATCCCAGCAAAACCCTAACACGTTTGTGGAAGTGTATCATGGCACGAACAAAGGAGATTTATGAGGACCTCAGAAAAAGCACTGTTGATACTCATCAGGCTGGGAAAGGTTACAAAACCATCTCTAAAGAGTTTGGACTCCACCAATCCAAAGTCTGACAGCTTGTGTACAAATGGAGGAAATTCAAGACCGTTGTTGCCCTCCCCAGGAGTGGTTGACCAACAAAGATCACTCCAAGAGCAAGGCATGTAATAGTCAGCGAGGTCACAAAGGACCCCAGGGTAACTTCTAAGCAACTGAAGGCCTCTCTCACATTGGCTAATGTTCATGAGTCCACCATCAGGAGAACACTAAACAACAAATGGTGTGCATGGCAGGGTTGCAAGGAGAAAGCCACTGCTCTCCAAAAAGAACATTGCTGCTCATCTGCAGTTTGCTAAAGATCACGTGGACAAGCCAGAAGGCTATTGGAAAAATGTTTTGTGGATGGATGAGACCAAAATAGAACTTTTTGGTTTCAATGAGAAGTGTTACATTTGGAGAAAGGAAAACACTGCATTCCAGCATAAGAACCTTATCCCATCTTTGAAACATGGTGGTGGTAGTATCATGGTTTGGGCCTGTTTTGTTGCATCTGGGCCAGGACAGCTTGCCATCATCGATGGAACAATGAATTCTGAAATATACCAGCAAATTCTAAAGGAAAATGTCAGGCCATCTGTCCATGAACTGAATCACAAGAGAAGGTGGGTCATGTAGCAAGACAACGACCCTAAGCACACAAGTCGTTCTACCAAAGAATGGTTAAAGAAGAATAAAGTTAATGTTTTGGAATGGCCAAGTCAAAATCCTGACCTTAATCCAATCAAAATGTTGTGGAAGGACCTGAAGTGAGCAGTTCATGTGAGGAAACCCACCAACATCCCAGAGTTGAAGCTGTTCTGTCTGGAGGAATGGGCTAAAATTCCTCCAAGCCAGTGTGCAGGACTGATCAACAGTTACCGGAAATGTTTAGTTGCAGTTATTGCTGCACAAGGGGGTCACACCAGATACTGAAAGCAAAGGTTCACATACTTTTGCCACTCACAGATATGTAATATTGGATCATTTTACTCAATAAATAAATGACCAAGTATAATATTTTTTGTCTCATTTGTTTAACTGGGTTCTCTTTATCTACTTTTAGGACTTGTGTGAAAATCTGATGATGTTTTAGGTCATATTTATGCAGAAATATAGAAAATTCTTAAGGGTTCACAAACTTTCAAGCACCACTGTATATGGTTAATATTTGCCCTTTACCTTTGTTAGATTACATTTATTTAAAAAAAAAAGGTGCGACTCATTTTCTGTTTGTTTTTTAATAAAATGTAATTTTACAAAAAGAAAATCAATTATAGTCAAGATATGAGTGGAAAAAAGATGTTTATCTTCAAATTTACAAATGAAGCAAGGTTTTTCATAACAACTGATTCTTATTTCTTTGAATTTCATTAGAAATTTCACCCATTCAGTTCAGTTTACACAACACAAGCTGAACACATACAGTAACCATGTCAGTCTATACAACACATCATCCCCATGCTTGTCTTCGTTTTGGGACTGGCTGATGCTCCATCTCATCCTCTTCTTCAAAGTCACTGTCAGACTCTGAATTTTCAAAAATGTGATCCTCACGTTCTGAAACATCTTCATCTACATCATCATCAAAAGCTTCTCTCTCTTCCAAAATCATTTGCAAGTCCATCTGAGCAGAGAATCTTTTGGCCATCTTGATCAGTTTTGATAAGGAGCCACATTGGAAAAGCTATATTTATTGTGTCCTGCCCCCAATTTATGGGAACTTCTGTCTTGGTTCCTGCAAGACAGAGGATAAAATGTGTAGGAATGTGACAGCAGACAGGTGTCGGTGCTTGAACGGCAGGGGCAGAAACACAAAACTCACACACATACACACTAACAGCAGGCCCAGACAGGAGGACGACAGAGTGAAGGTACACACTTTTATTAGCCCCGGGTCCAATGGACCCGAACATCCTGTATGTAATATAAATATATGTGTGTGTGTTTGTGTGTGTGGTCATCGAAAATGAGTTCTAATATGTTCTTCACAGAAAATGAGCCAAGGCCAATGAGTCTGAGTTTGAAAAAATAATTAATCTTATAAAATAAGATTAATAAATTAATAAAATAAAACATTTCAGGAGAAAGCTAAAAACCTGTAACTGTTGCTAACACCAAGCAAAAACATGGCTGAATCCTGAATGACTCAATTTTGTATAACTAGGGGACTACATAGGCGGCAAAATGTATTTTTTTTCCTGCCATGGAAGTGCACTTGTATACTGAGGAGGAAGCCATTTGCATTACAGCCATGAATGAGGATTCAAAATGGCATTAATTTTACATCATGGATAGTGATAACGGCAGTCTTCACAGTGAAAGCGAGTTTTACTACCCTGAGGAAGACAAAATAAAAACATTTCAGGAGAAAGCTAAAAACCTTTAACTTGCTAATGCCGAGCAAAAACATGGCTGAATCCTGAATGACTCAATTTTGTATAAATAGGGGACTACATAGGCAGCAAAATGTATTTTTTTTTCCTGCCATGGAAGTGCACTTGTATACCGAGGAGGAAGCCATTTGCATTACAGTCGTGAATGAGGATTCAAAATGGTGGCTTGTCTCGGTTTTCCCTTTCGGGCTCTCTCGTTTTCTGTTAGAATTTGGGAAAGAAAAAAATAAATATATTATTTACCAGCTTAAAGTGCCATTCCACCATTGGATGTATTCTTTGGCATAAAATACAATATATTTTATGACAACATGACTAGACAGAGAAATCTTTTAGCTTCAAAATGATATATCAAACATAATTTTTTGACAACGACAAGTATATTAATTTTGTGACCAAAGTCACCTACCCTTTTAATTTCCACGCGATAGTGAAACGTGATGTCATCGGCAGGTTCCCCTTCTTGTGTACCACGTCACGTGTGACATGGCACAGATTATCAGCAATGGCGGATAGAACACGATTTCCACTTGTCGATTGCTGTGCCGATATTCACCATCGACCGTCTCCTTTGGGCATCACTTGCTATTTTCCTTCGCTTCTTTTCCGAAGCTGACAATCGCGTTCTATCCGCCATTGCTGATAATCTGTGCCACGTCACACGTGACGTGGTACACAAGAAGGGGAACCTCCCGATGACATCACGTTTCACTACCGCGCGGAAATTAAAAGGGTAGGTGACTTTGGTCGCAAAATTAATATACTTGTCGTTGTCAAAAAATTATGTTTGATATATCATTTTGAAGCTAAAAGATTTCTCTGTCTAGTCATGTTGTCATAAAATATATTGTATTTTATGCCAAAAAAATACATCCAATGGTGGAATGGCACTTTAAGGTTGGTCCGTATGGTGAAATACCGTGACCTTGGCCTTAAATACTGACCTCAGCCCAGAGGGCCTCGCTCATTACTTTCAAGACCTCGGTCACGGTATTTCAAGATATGGACCTCCCAGCTGGTAAATAACGTATATGTGTAAGCTTGGCGCTCATGTGGTCATTATGTGTAGTCGATTTTTATTGGTCGCAAGCACGCGCTCATTGTTTACATTCCGGCTTCCCAAAGTCTCTTCACTGGGGTTGAATTTCAGCAAACGAAGGGATTTCTATAAAAGATTACTTATGATAATGATGACACACATTCGTCACCTGTGACGAGCGCCAGCGGGAACCCTGGCCATTATTTTGTTGAATGAAACTTAGTTTCACATCGTACGCTATTCAGTTTTGTACAGATATGCAAACAAATATATTTTTTGTGACTCAGTGAAAAATAGATGGTGGCAAATCTTACTACAGATGTCAATTTGCCACCACTGACCATCTACTTTTGAGACTCTGCTGTAACAATCATAAACATGTCTGAAAGTGATTTCTTTAGTCTAGTCCATAGCAGGCAAGGTGATAATAATAATAATAATAATAATAATAATAATAATAATAATAATAATAATAACAAATCAGGGCGGCACGGTGGTGTAGTGGTTAGCGCTGTTGCCTCACAGCAAGAAGGTCCGGGTTTGAGCCCCGTGGCCGGTGAGGGCCTTTCTGTGCAGAGTTTGCATGTTCTCCCTGTCTCCACGTGGGTTTCCTCCGGGTGCTCCGGTTTCCCCCACAGTCCAAAGACATGCAGGTTAGGTTAACTGGTGACTCTAAATTGACCGTAGGTGTGAATGTGAGTGTGAATGGTTGTCTGTGTCTATGTGTCAGCCCTGTGATGACCTGGCGACTTGTCCAGGGTGTACCCCGCCTTTCGCCCGTAGTCAGCTGGGATAGGCTCCAGCTTGCCTGCGACCCTGTAGAACAGGATAAAACGGCTACAGATAATGAGATGAGATAATAAATCAACAGAGCAGGGAAGTTGTAATCAATGGGGTTTAAAAGTGGGTGTGGCCAAAACCCCTTCCTTCGCGTATGTAAACAAACCAAGAAACCATCTCATTTGCACGGTGTATGCAAATGAGACAGGTAGTGATCCAATCAGCATGTTTGTTGGAGGAGTCTTTCTGAGACAGCGGTCCTGCAGTCTGAGTTCAGAGGGGCTTTTTTGTTTGTTTGTTTGTTTGTTTGTTCGTTTCATTTTGTTTTGTTTTTTTACCTTTTTGGTCACCATGACCTTCACATTGACCGGATGACCCTCAAAATGTTCGAGGTTCTATTTGAGACCAATGCCCATCTGTCCTGAAAGTTTCATGAAGATTAGTCCAGCCGTTTTCCCGTAATGTTGCAAACAAAAAATCAAAGAAACACAGAAACCCAACCGAAAATAATACCTCGCCCTGCTTACTCTGTAGCAGGTGAAGTAAAAAGCAAGTGTAACCTACTTCAGCTCACACTATTAAGAGTAACCGCTGGAGGTTACAGATGCCTATACCACTATATGTTTACCTTTTGGACCAGCACATCAAAAGATTAGGCTCGCTACTGGAGAAAGGGGTATCAGAAATTGCATTGAGTAGAAGAGCAAAAACGCACACAACTCACAGGTAAGTTTTATGTGTATTGTATTAACGCATAAACAAACAACAAAAAAAAAAAAAAAAATAATAATAATAATAATAATAATAATAATAATAAAATTAGAATGTCCTTCAGTGCATGAAAGGTCACAGTATCACTCCAGAAATGAAATATATAGATCAACCGGGTGGATAACAAAATCACAGTTCTTATCTCCAATTCGGTTGGCTCGCCACAACTGCTGGAAGCTACCTCCACCTCTACAGTATGGAAGTGATCACAGCAGAAGAGTCCATGCACCGCTCCTGGGGTTCACAGAAGAAAGAAAACCATAAAAAAGAAGAGACACACACACAAAAAAACCGGCCTGTGTAGGCCAAACCAAGGTTACAATAATGTTCTTGATAACAACTACATATACATGCATATCCATATGAATTACAATCACTACACTAATTAAAATATGGCTAAACATCAACTTTGTCTCATGTCTTTCTTCATCTCCACCCACTCAGAACCATATGAGGTGAGAGCCATGTAACAATATAAACGAGTTATATATTTTCTTAGCATGAACATTTCTCCTTTAATACAACATATGAAATTAACAACTTGTCCATCTATACTAACTTAACTGGCATATACACATTCAAAACGTTATTTACGAGTTAATACCAGTGGTGATTCACCAGAGATCAAAATCCTGTACACACATACAGTGGCACTACGATCACAGCTCACGCCAATCCAGCTTCCAACCGCTTCCAAAAACACAGGGGACATGGGAGTTCAGCAACGTGCAATTTCATAAATGGAACTTTCCATCGTTCGTATGCTAACAGTTTAAACTAGCAGCATAGCCAGCAATTTACTTACATTTCTTCTAGTGTCAGCCACAAAAAACACAAAATCCTCGCTCCGCCAGCGGGCGGAACGATTTTTATGCTGTTGACTCTTACAATGACAGCAAGAGGAAGGTAAAATGTCGAAGTTTCAAGTGCTTAGCAAGCAGAATCTGCCACGAATGTTGGCAAGCAGCCACCTCCAGAGAGGGAAACTAACAGCGTAAAGTCACCGGCGGCTTCTGATTGGCTCAGCTTGCACATGTGAACTCCACATGTCACCCATGTCCTTGCGCATGTGAACTCCACATGTCACCCATGTCTTTATCCCATGAAAGAAGAGCACATTCGTCACTTTTGAGATAAAATGAAGTGCATATGAATAAACCAGTGTGTGGTTTATTCCTTTTTGGATTTATAGCTATATTTAATATAATTTTGTCATAAATCCTATTTATCCATGTGTCATGAACTGTATGCATTTATTTATTTATTTTGCAAATAATCTATGGTCAACTAAATTAGTGGCTAGGACATAGTGACCAGGGCTACACAAGCTATTTTGGTATTAGTCAAGTGTTTTTATTAGCTTAAATATATCTTTAGTAGTGTAGCAGGAGCTGAGCTATTCTATTAATGGCATTTAGCAGATGCTCTTATCCAGAAAGACATACAACATACCCAGAGCAGCCTGGGGGTTAGGTGCCTTGCTCAAGGGCACTTCAGCTGGTCCAGGGAATCAAACCAATGACCTTTTGGTTCCAAAGCTGCTTCTCTAACCATTAGGCCATGCCTTCCCTAGTTCCCCCCCATTTCCAAAATAATGCAGCTTTTCAGGTAACAAGCTACTTTTCCCATCAAGTAGCAGTGGAGCATGACAAAAGGCTACCTTTTCACATAACTAGGCAAAAATTGTTTAAAACCATAAATCACAAAGACCAAAATATTGTTCCACTAGGAATCAAATTCAGTAGTTCTGATTACTGGAAAAAATATGCAGGGGAATCTTGGCTGCACTGGCCTTTCTGGAGAATAAGTGGACTGAGATACAGCTATAGAAGATGCAATTTTCTAGAAATGAAAATGCCAGACCTTTCTGAATATCTCATCTCATCTCATCTCATTATCTCTAGCCGCTTTATCCTGTTCTACAGGGTCGCAGGCAAGCTGGAGCCTATCCCAG
The DNA here is from genome assembly GCF_027579695.1 of Neoarius graeffei. Classification (NCBI taxonomy): domain Eukaryota; kingdom Metazoa; phylum Chordata; class Actinopteri; order Siluriformes; family Ariidae; genus Neoarius; species Neoarius graeffei. The sequence continues at coordinate 49,486,929 of NC_083571.1, read as the reverse complement.
CTGACTACGGGCGAAAGGCGGGGTACACCCTGGACAAGTCGCCAGGTCATCACAGGGCTGACACATAGACACAGACAACCACCTTTCTGAATATTTCAAAGATATCTGTATGACATGCCTCTTAATCGACTGCTGAGTTCTTTCTCACATGACCTGCCATTTGACAAATTGTTGGCCTAGTGAGTTTGAGTGGCTCTCCCCTATCATATCATAACAGACAGCAAATTTAGTGGATAGCCTACTGCTAGCATGTATATATGGATAGGACTGGGTTGCCTTCCTTCATCATCATCATCTTCTTCTTCTTCTTCTTCTTCTCCCTTTTCCAGCACTGTTGCCAGGTTGAGGTCCATGTGGACCCTATTGATCTAAATGTCATATTAATTGGAGCATAGTATTATGCGGATGGCCTTCCTGCCACAACCAATGGGAAACAAGAACTTGGGAAACAACCATTCACACACACACACACACACACACACACACACACACACACACACACACACACACCTATGAACAATTTACAGTAGCCAGTTAACCTAACTGCATATCTTTGCACTGTGAGGGAAACCGGAGCACCTGGAGGAAACCCTCGCAGACACGGGGAGAACATACAAACTCCAATGGGTTACCTTCCTTCTTTTCTCATATTCACATTAAGGGAGTCCCCTATGTTTTTCAGATCACCCTTATAGCCCTTAATTTCCAGGCTAGGTTGGTGAATAGCTTATATGATATGTGTGTGTGTGTGTGTGTGTAATTGAACCCAGGTGCCCACCATAATCAGCTGAGGGTAAAAGTGAAAAGTGACTTGTGATCTGTAGTCCGTGATTGCAAATTCTGACATTGACATGACAACATGCAACAGTCTTGTACAATGTAGAATATTGCAGAAAATTGTAAAACAAACTTCAGCACTATACTGATTTATACACAGTATTTTATTGTCAAAATTACAGAACTTGTTTACAGTATAGAATTGCATAATATATTGAAGCCTAGGCAAAGACTTGGTGAGAAACAAGGAACAGGTGATACTAATTCCAGTTGGGGTGAGCAATACGGTATATGCATCACATTACACATCTTTATAAAAATTCCATCTTAATTGCAGTGGGGTGTGAATAATATGTACATCACATGGTCTGGGAAATCATTACACATCTTTATAAAAATTCCATACTAATTGTTGTGTGTGTGTGTGTGTGTGTGTAATATAGCCTACTCTGTGTGATTATTGTACCCATGCTTATTGTACATGTGCTTACCAAAATACACAAACATTACACTGCTTAAAACAATGAATTAGTGAACATTTGAGTGGAATTATTTGCTTTAGTCATCACAGTTTATTCACGTTTTGCCACAGTGGAGACAAGAAGGATGTAGGAAACATTCACATAAATTTGCTGGAAATAATTATTGGATCAGTATGTGTTTTGGGATTGATGGCAAACTAAATAACAGAGTCCAACTGTATCAGCAAAGTGTCCAGTAGAACCACATCTGATTCCAAGCAGGGGCCACACCTGATTCCTGTAATTTAATTCATTTGTCTTCAGTTTTCAAACAACAGCTAATATTGATTTTGATAGGGTATGTGGTATTGTGTGCATATAATGTATAGGTCATTTTAAACTATATAAGAAAACTGGGATTGCTTATTTGTTGAATGTTAAAAAATGAATGGCTTGATACTAAAGCCGTGTAAGTCAGAATCACTGTATTGCTTTTCATTTGGCCCAACAAGAAGTACAGTATGTTGCAATCTAATTCCCACTGTTGGGCCCATGAGCAAAGCCCATCGAATCGTACCTCTGTATTTAATAGCCTTTGACATATCAGTTTCATGAGAGGTGTCAAAACTTAAATCAGTTTAATATTTGTTGAAAAAATATTAATTAAATTTTGAAACAAAACACACATCTATAGCAAGCAGGTTAATTTCACAATGATGATAGTTGGTGGTTAGTATTTGTATTAGCATGAGCCTTGGAAGATACTGAAGACATCTTCATAATACTTGCTCAGCTCATCTTCTAGCCACATCACACTGCCCTTCTGCACCCGGCCATTATTATCAGGGCCGATGAAGCCTTCTGAGCTCGGTGCACCACTATCTCCAAAGCAACAGTAAGCACTCCAGTAATACCGAGCCACCCTTACATTATCCCCAATCACTTCATTCCCAGGGACTACACCTGTGACAATGTAAGCTCTGTTACAGTTCTGCTGCAGCATTGTGGCTATGTCATCCTCATGCTTTTTCCACTGACCACGGTTGAAGCTAGGACCTTGTGGAGCTGCGTTGGTCAACGTGAAGGTGGCCAGCATGGTTTCTGCATTGTGTGTGTGGTAAACAGGGAATAGGTGGCCCCTGTCATAGCCAGAGCCTTCATAATCACTGTTAAGAGCCTGTCTCTGCCCTCGAATGGGTATTGGGATGTTGCCCTGAGATGCCATACACATAAGGTTTTCTCCATCTAGCTTCAAAAGTAAAGAGAAAGAGATGTTAGTTTAAGGAATAGTTTATACAGTGTCTTGCAAAAGTATTCATCCCCCTTGTTTGTCCTGTTTTGTCGCATTACAAGCTGGAATTAAAACACATTTTTAGAGGGTGAGCACCATTTGATTTACACAACATGCCTACCACTTTAAAGGGGAAAATTGTTCTTTTATTGTGACACAAACAATAATTAAGATGAAAAAAACAGAAATCTGGAGTGTGCATAGGTATTCACCCCCTTTTGTATGAAACCCCTAAATAAGAGCTGGTCCGATCAATTCACTCCATAAGTCACATAATTAGTTGATTAAGATCCACCTGTGTGCAATCAAAGTGTCACATGACCTGTCACATGATGTCTGTATAAATCAACCTGTTCTGGAAGGACCCTGACTCTGCTACACTACTAAGTAAGCAACATGAAAACCAAGGAGCCTCCAAACAGGTCAGAGACAAAGTTGTGGAGAAGTATAGATCAGGGTTGGGTTATCTTTAAGCCATACACTCCACAGAGAGGGGCTTTATGGAAGAGTGGACAGAAAAAAAGCCATTGTGTGAAGAAGAAAAAATAAGAAAACACATTTGGAATTTGCCCAACAGCATGTGGCAGACTCCCCAAACACATGGAAGAAGATTCTCTGGTCAAATGAGACTAAAATTGATCTTTTTGGTCATCATGGGAATGCCATGTGTGGTGCAAACCCAACACTTCCCATCACCCTGAGAACACCATCCCTACACTGAAGCATGGTGGTGGCAGCATCACTCTGTGGGGATATTTTTCATCTGCAGGGACAAGAAAGCTGGTCAGGATTGAAGGAAAGATGGATGACACTAAATACAGGGCAATTCTGGAGGAAAACCTGTTAGAGTCTGCCAGTGGTTTGAGACTGGGACGAAGGTTCACGTTCCAGCAGGACAATGATGCTAAACATACTGCTAAAGCGACACCGGAATGGTTTAATGGGAAACATTTAAATGTCTTGAAATGGCCTAATCAAAGCCCAGACTTCAATCCAATTGAGAATCTGTGCCATAAATTGAAGATTGCTGTACACCAATGCAACCCATCTAACTTGAAGGAGTTGGAGCAGTTTTACCTTGAGGAATGGGCAAAAATCCCAGTGGCTAGATGTGCTAAGCTAATAGAGACATACCCCAAGAGACTTGCAGCTGGAATTGCAGCAAGAGGTGGCTCTACAAAGTACTGACTTTGAGGGGGTGAATACCTATGCACACTCCAGACTTCAGTTTTTTTCATCTTAATTATTCTTTGTGTCACAAAAAAACAACAATTTGCACCTTTAAAGTTGTAGGCATGTTGTGTAAATCAAATGGTGCTAACCCCCCAAAAATCCATTTTAATTCCAGCTTGCAATGCAACAAAACAGGACAAACACCAAGGGGGATGAATACTTTTGCAAGACACTGTATACATTATAAAAAGGTGAGGGGTGGCATGGTGGTGCAGTGGCTAGCACTGTCGCCTCACAGCAAGAAGGTTCTGGGTTTGAACCTTGTGGTTGACTGGGGACTTTTTGCATAGTGAATAGTAGTTTATCTCTGTGTTAGCCCTGCAATAGTTTGCTGACCTGCCCAGAGTGTACCCTGCCTCTCATCCAAAGTTAGGTGGGATTTGCTCCAGCTTCCCCAATGTCCCTGACAGGTAAATGGTACAGGTAATGGATGGGTGTGTTGCATTTTTTAGGAAAAGCTACAGTAATTTGGGAGAACAATGCTTTAACACCGAAAGGAAATCTAAAAAAAAAAAAAAAGGTCATGTTGGCAGATGCTGTTGGAAGGAATGCAATTTTTCCTATAAATTATGTTAATGCTATATTAATGCATTCATGACATGTTATACAGCATATAAATTACAATGTAAATAAAAATATAGTTTCGGTGGTATGCAAAAAAATTAAGTCTGAGTAGAAGGCATGATTTCATGTCAGATGTTCTGTTCATAAGACTGGAATTGAGAATTCCAGTTAGTAAAATCACATTTTGTTTAGCAGCAATATCAAACATGTTATGTGTTCTCATAATGTAGGCGAAGGTGAGCAGAATGGGTTAGTGAAGATGAGTAAATGAAAATAACTTTCTAGGTATTAATGCTGTAATAAACTAAACAACATGTATAACACAGGCTCTGGTATGGTGTCTGTACAGCAAGTTATAATGAGCTCATTTTATCGAACATTACAACAAATGTAAACAAGTGTAAAATGCAAATAATAACAGAATGTGATGGTTTGCAAATCATTGAAATCCTGTATTTCATTGAAAACTGTACACAGATAACATATTAAATGTTGAAACTGAGAAATCTTTTCTTTTTTGGGGGAAACATATATGCTCAGGGACAGGGGCACCAAAAGATTGGAAAAGTTTCTTAATGTAAACATAATAATAATTATAATAATAATAATAAAGGGCGGCACGGTGGTGTAGTGGTTAGCGCTGTCGCCTCACAGCAAGAAGGTCTAGGTTCGAGCCCCATGGCCAGGGCCGTCGACAGGGGGGGACAACCGGGTATTTTGTCCCGGGCCCAGGCATGAGGGGGGCCCAGAACTGGTCCCTCATGAAGATGCCATTAATCATTCTGTTTCATTTCAAAATGTGTTGATTTGGGGGAGAAAAATGTGCTATATTTGCATTCAATGAATGATTTCTGGTTCTTTTGCCTTTATTGTCTTCGAAAATAGATTCAAGAACCCACCTACCACCCCTAATGCAGAAATGGTTTGGTCTTTGATTAAGGCGCCAAATAACACGGCACTATTCCATCATAACGCTTCGACAATAAGCGTGCGAGCCCGTTTGCCAACATGCACAAGTCAGGAGCAAAGAAAAGAGAAAAAGAGATGAAGAAGCCAAGAGCCTCAGGGGCTCACTGCATAGATATTTTAGAAAAGATTTCGATAATGCAGCAGGTGGTGAAGGCAGTGGGGCAGCTGAGCCAGGTAAGACACAGATAACTTTTTTCAAGCCCCGTAATGTAACCTCAGCACGTGCGACGCGCCATTCATAATTATAAAGTAGGGGATAGCAGGGTACACTGAGTGAACACTGAAATGCACAGGGCATTGAATTATTTCATAAACATATCGGTTTAATAACACTGTGTTGCATATATCTCAATGAAGCAAAGAATAGCACATTGGCCCGCAATCATATCCAAATGTTTAAGGCATAGTTCGAATTACGTGGGAGCCAATGGGAGCTGAGCTCCCATTCCCTCAGGCTCCCATGAAAGAAGCAAACTTAATTTTCTGTGGAAGTCTCTCAAATACGTCATATATCACCATAATAAGCTTGAATAGCCTATATCACCATATAAATATAAATAAAACTTGTTTCATTTCCGATCACCATGCAGCCATAACTTTGTATTGAACGTGTTATTAAACTGCAACATGTACGGCTGTACTTCACCACCACACCACTATGCGCGCAAACTGAAATTTGCAGCCTGCGAAATCGAATGTGAAGTTAAGTCCGAAGAAGACTTGTCTCTATCTCACAACGATCTTCCTTTGTTTAACAATATATATATATATATATATATATATATATATATATATATATATATATATAATTTGTTTAAATATATATATATATATATATATATATATATATATATATATATATATGCAACACCGTGTGTGCGTGCGTGCATGCGCATGCCTGTGTGTGAAAGCTGTGCACTGCAGTGCGCAAAAGTGCGCTGGTCCAGGAAAGCGAGTATGCATTGCTTTTTTTTTTTTAAATAGAGACCCCCATAGGGTCAAATTTATAATTCGAACCCTGGTTTTAGGCACGCTTGCTGAGCTGCGCTGAGCTGGACTCCGGTTAGCTGAAAGCCCGTGGAACGCTGCCTCTTGTTAATTAAACCTTATTTTGTTGGAAATCATCCCGTGTAGATACGACGGCATGTGAAATTGCCAGCTAGATAGAGTTTAATGTAACGAATGGGCTATAAATGGGGTGTTTTGAGGTTAGTCTGTTGCAAAACATTAAACTTTCGCTTAGACTGGATACTCTTCAAACAATTCCCTTGCTCAAGTGAAAAATGATAGGCCTGTATGAAAAGCGCAATTAATGAAAGTAGCCTAATAAGCCCTAAATGAATAAAACAACCTCTGTTTTATTGTTGTTGCTTACACGTTAAGATTTTGAAATCTTCTCGGTCCAGTTCTATATCCAGGGAACGTTGTAATCCTTTTGGTTTATCCGTAATAAACGTGTCAGCCCCCAGGTCAGATAGGCTAATGTTACGTGGTTGGGAGGGTGTCAATTTTTTTTGTAACATTCTAAATCGAGTACGGAAAGGATGTTTATGAAAAACAAGACAAAAAAATACACTGAAAAACTCACTGTATACATCACTAGTGGTGATGCTTCTATGTTCAGATTTTGGGAAAGCCATAACTCCATTCTCATTGAGGCCCAGTTCCATCCCGTAAACAATCATTTTGGTTTATCAACTACCTGCGCTCAAACATGTCACAGGAGAGGCTCAATGGGCTGGCTATGCTCTCTATAGAGCGCGAACTTGCAAAGAAGCTGGACTTCAATGACCTTATTGACGACTTTGCCACAGCAAAAGTCCGGCACATTGCATTTCGCACCTGAATAGTTGCAGACTAAGGAAATGTTCAAACTGTAAATATGTTGAAATAAAATGGTTGACTGTTATAACGGGCTTGGAATACCTGTTATTTAAGGGTTGGAGTGAATGGAGACTGTGAAAAGAGGGGTTGGGTGTGGGTGGTTGCTGTGTGGCGATGTGCGTGCGCGCGTATGTGTGTGTGTGTGTGTGGGGGGGGGCACTCAGATTATTGGGGGGGGGCCCACTCAGATTATTTTGTCCCAGGCCCAGCCAAAGCTGTCAACGGCCCTGCCCGTGGCTGGTGAGGGCCTTTCTTTGCGGAGTTTGCATGTTCTCCCCATGTCTGCGTGGGTTTCCTCCGGGTGCTCCGGTTTCCCCCACAGTCCAAAGACATGCAGGTTAGGTTAACTGGTGACTCTAAATTGACCGTAGGTGTGAATGTGAGTGTGAATGGTTGTCTGTGTCTATGTGTCAGCCCTGTGATGACCTGGCGACTTGTCCAGGGTGTACCCCGCCTTTCGCCCGTAGTCAGCTGGGATAGGCTCCAGCTTGCCTGCGAACCTGTAGAACAGGATAAAGCGGCTAGAGATAATGAGATGAGATGAGACCACCGCCTTCTCTGGGCCCAAGCTCTTTTACAATGAGGTGAAATGGAAAACTGTCCTGTAGTCTGAAGAACTGAAATTTGAAATTCTTTTTTGGAAATTATGGGCACAGTGTCCTCTGGGCTAAAAGCGCACAGTTCAACATCCAGCATCTGTGATGCTATGGGACTGCATTATTGCATATAGCATGGGAAAGCACCATTAATGCTGAATGATATATACAGGTTTTGGAGCAACATGTTGCTATTCCTATGATATGTTTTTCAGGGAAGGCCTGGCTTTCCTGGCCAGATTTTTCAGCAGTGGCATTCTGTGCCTTATCCTCCTTTTGAAGGGTGTTGAAGATCCCCTTCTGGATGTAATTCATGTACTGAATTAGACCAAGAGAAACATGGCATTTATCCTGTTTTACTCAAACTCAAAATGAAATATTCTCATATTTTGAGGTTTCTTTTTCTTTTTTTTTTGCACTGTAGGCCATAATTATCAAAATTAAATAGAAAAATGCTTGAAACATTTTAGAATCAGTGTATATATATATATATATATATATATATATATATATATATATATATATATATAAACAGGATAAAGCGGCTAGAGATTATATATATATATATATATATATATATATATATATATATATATATATATATATATATATATATATATATATAATGGTGGTGTAGTGGTTAGCACTGTCACCTCACAGCAAGAAGGTCCTGGGTTCGAGCCCAGTGGCCAATGAGGGCCTTTCTGTGCGGAGTTTGCATGTTCTCCCCGTGTCTGTGTGGGTTTCCTCCAGGTGCTCCGGTTTCCCCCACAGTCCAAAGACATGCAGGTTAGACTAATTGGTGGCTCTAAATTGATCATAGATGTGAATGGTTGTTTGTCTCTATGTGTCAGCCCTGTGATGACCTGGTGACTTGTCCAGGGTGTACCCCGCCTCTTGCCCATAGTCAGCTGGGATAGGCTCCAGCTTGCCTGTGACCCTGCGTAGGATAAGCGGTTATGGATAATGGATGGAGCTATATATCAGGCACAAATTTCAGGTGAAGAGGTCTGGTGTACAGTCACCATTCCAGTAAATCCAGTAACACTCCAGTTCTTCCACTCATATTCTCATGGACCTCACTTTGTGAATAGAGGCATTGTCGTGCTGGAATGTTTTTGTGCTTGATCCTTTAGTTCCAGTAAAGGGAAATTGTAATGCTCCAGCATATCAAGACATTGTGTGCTTCTAGCTTCATGGCAGTTGTTTGTGGAAAGCTCACATGGACAGGTGTCCACAAACCTTTGACCATATAGTGTATAATAAGCAATTATTGGACAAGGTTGAAGAAAATATTGTGATTTGCTTGTGAGACACTAGCAGATCATGTGAGTTCAGTAATTGTTTTATCATTCAAATTTTTTTGAATTACTGATTATAAATTTCATGATGAGTTTTTTTTGTGTGTTTTCACTGTTTTTACTTTCAATTAAAGAAGCCAACTCATTGTCTGTCAATTGAGGGAAGCAAGCCATGTTAGAAAAAGTGTGAAGAAGCGGCGCATGAGCAGACCATTATTTGTAGGTAGTTATTTGCAATTCGCTCAGCCAATCAAAATGGCATATAAAATAATTTGAATGATAAAGATAACTATTTGGTAGGAATGTCATGAATGTCATTTGCTAAGTTGAGAAAAAATACAGGTTCACAGTAGGTGTTCATAGGGTTAGTGTTTACTGCTCCAAATACTGTATCTATATCTTCATATTCTGATTAAACCTGAATTGGGCATGGCCAGAGGTAGATGTCAGTGCTGTTAGCATGCAACAAATTAATGCTTTCAGTGCATCAGGGAGCAGTGATGGGAATAACGGCGTTAGAAATAAACGGCGTTACTAACGGCGTTACTTTTTTTAGTAACGAGTAATCTAACTAATTACTTTTTACATCGTTATAACGCCGTTCCCGTTACTTACAATAAAATACTATGCGTTACTTTATTAAAGCTGTTTTCATCTGGCACGCTGCTCGTTCAGCCTTTCTTTCCTCTGCTTTCGTGTGGGGCGGGGAGACACGAGAAACGGCACAGTAAGCCAATCAGAGTAGATTTGGACAACATAGATACGTAGGTAGGCCACGCCTACTGCACTACTGCGCGCTCTTTCAATCGGAAGACCCAGCGATGGCGAGCGGTCAGCCCAGCACTGCGCCTTCACACTGGAAATACAGCCATTACTTTTCATTACTTTAAATAAAAGGCAAGAGTGTTTACGTGCAATGCACATTGTGTCGAGGAACAAAGCGTTTGTCCTCGTCAGTGGCCAGTAATTAGTAACAATTTTAATAACTACAAAAATATATTAGTACATTTGACAGATGTCTTATCTCACATTGTCCCACAAAAATATTAATATAGTGTAGATAACATTACTAATTGGTTCTGTTAAGTGTCCATTTCAGTCATTAAACACATTTAACATTCACTTTTATTATGATTACACTAACTGAATTTGATTTTTTTTGAGGGGGAACAAAATGTAACGGAATAATTACTTTCCCTGGTAATTAGTTACTTTTATGACAAAGTAACTCCGTTACTAACTCAGTTACTTTTTGGGAAAAGTAACTAGTAACTATAACTAATTACTTTTTGAAAGTAACGTGCCCAACACTGTCAGGGAGTGTAGTCATTGTTTGTCCTGTAACTTTATATCTGAACACTGACTCACACTGTCATGAAAGTAAAAAATTCCCTGTTTCACAACGATTTTGTTGCATTCCATGGGATCCCAGTCCTGATGCCCACCTCTTGTTTCAACTGTATGATCTGTGAACATTTCTGGCAAGCTTTATACCCCCATTCATATTTGTATTTGTATCTGTTTAGAACCCATTATCTGTTCAAGCAAGATAATGGCTCCATATTCGAGTTTATCCTTAAGCTGTTGATAAACATCACTAAACTACAATGGGCAGATTATTACCTAAATTATTGCAGGAAGCTTTTAAAGATGGCCTAACAATGACAACATCTATTAAAGTACAGGAATAATTTTAGGAGAAGTCTCATTTCTCATTCAAGTTCTTACCTGTGGTTCCAGGTACCAGCGATCAACCCTGTCAACGTCTGCACGGCGGAACTCATATGATGAATAAACAGGGATTTTATTCTTGGTGTCATAAAGCGTGGCATAGAAATATTGTGGCCTCTCATTTTGGTCCAGAAGGCACTGGCATATCTGTGCATAACGATTGTTGTCTGATGGATCTTGCAATACTGTGGGATGAATTCCTTCAGAAAAGAACTGAGGACACTTTTCAAAAGTGGTAACCTCAGAGAGAGAAAATGCAGGCAGAAAAAAGAGGAGATAAAGTCTGCTGGGATACATCGTGCTTGCAGAACTGAAATAGGAGAAATGAACAGCATAAGGAATGTAGCTTTTTAAATACACACAGGTGGACACACACACACACACACACACAGAGGTATCAATTGCCTTGTGTTACTTATTGACCATTCTGGCAAAGTGACTGTGAGTTTGTATGGGAAAAGACAGCTTGAAAATAAAGATATTTTTCAAGTTCACAGAATTATATCTGCTTTTCTGATAGTATTTGTCTTTGAAAATGTTTTTGCACTCAAGAAGGAGGTCTACACTAGCCAAATTGGCATCTTAAGCGGTCTTACTGAAATACATCAACAAACAATACTGTATAATGTTGAGGTTTTTTTGTTTTTGTTTTACAGTTTCTCAAATGCTTACATACATTTCTGAAAACAGTGGCTCTGCTAAGCAAATGCTTTAACACTTTTCTCAAAACCACACACATATTTTGAAAATCTTCATATATTGTGAGCAAAAGGCACCAAATGCTTCAAAATCACAACAGCCTACAAAACGGTATACTTATGTCAAAATTGCTGACAGCTGACAGTCATGATATGAATACCTACAATGTTTTTCACACTGCACTAATAAATTGAACATACTATTGTCATGTGCATGATTGTATGATTGTCCCTGATACAAGAGAATAAATCGTTTTACAATAGATACATAACATTTTTTTTAATTCATTTTGGCTTATACTCACAAAAAATTAGTCCCTAAACACTTTTAGTGCACCGTAAAGTTTGAAAGAAATACAGGTCTGTACATACAGTGAGTGCAGTACAGTATGTAAATGATTACAATGAAGATCCATACAAGGATAAAGTTACAGTAAAACATACAAACAGCTGAGGGAACAACAAATGAGTAACATATAAAAAGGAACTCAATGTAACCTTGCCGTTCATTTTTGTTTGGCCAAAGAATTTCATCGACGTCACAAACTATGTTTTCTCTTGCCAAACAGCATTGGAAAAACCTCCTGGAATGCCTTATACAGCTCTGATAATCCTCCACCCTCATGTCTTCACATGCATCCTCCATTGCTTGAAGAAGAGACACCCGCTGATGAGGACTTCTGTCATACACCTTCGAACACCATGAGGAAAAGGATTCCTCAATGAGGTTCAGGAAGGGAGAATATGGTGGAAGGTGTAATACAGAGAAGGTTGAGTTGTCCCGGAACTATGCTTCAATATCTACTGCCCAATTAAAACTTACATTGTCCCATACATCTGTGTAGTGTGTCTCCTGTTGCTGACATGTATACTTCTTGCTTGGGAATGAATATGTCATGCAAACTGTCCAGAAACCTGAGAAGATGGGCAGTGTTGTAGGGTCCAAGCACAGCATAGAGATGGCGCTGCACACATGGTCATATTGCTACCATGCTGACCAGGAACATCAACTGTGGCATGCTGTCCAATGATCTTCCTGCCACACTGCCTCCTTTTGGTGAGGTTGAAGCCAGTCTCATCCACAAACACATATTCATGTGGGACATCACTGGAATCCAGCTAAAGCCCTCTCTGAAATGGAACACAGCACACCACCATTTGCATGATGCCAATTATATTACAAAAACCCATGAAGAGCAAACGGTGTAATATAATGAATCAGTATTTTCATCAATGTCTGTTTACTGGCAGATACTGGTGCCTCATTTCCTTTACCCGGTCAGAATTTCTAACAAAACTTACGTTGTAGAGTTGTTTCATTCTTAAACTATTCCTCCTAAGAAGCCAGGCTATTGTAGAAATGCTTATGCTGTGGATATTTGCAATTATTCTATCCACATTCACTGGATATAATTAACCGCACACTCTGATTGGCTACTCTACTACTAGGCTATCAGCTTATATACCGTGATTAGAGAAAAAAAAAATGGTAGAGTGTGTTGCTGAACCAACTGAGGACGAAATCAAAACTCGACTCGAAAACAAAACCACAAAAATACAAAAAAGCAACAAAATACGGAATAAAAGTATTTGATGGTAAGAACGGATCTTCTTTTTATTTATTATATTAATAATAATTATTATTAGCAATTTTTCACAAATTGCTCCTGTCATTTCGCCGGTTTGTTTACATTCTAAGTGGAAATGATTTTGTCGGACATTTTGTATAAAGTTTTTATTTATCGAATTTGCAAAAAGTAAAATAAAAAAGCTCTGTTTCTCAAAATCCAGTGAATGTGGATAGAATAAAACAGTTATTCCACTCAATCTTGTCGTACATGGCTTACAGCGATCAGCTCATGTACAGTATGACTCAATTTCATTTTGTGGAATAACTGTTAAATATCTCATTATTGTCAAGAACTGCCTGCCTTAGTTCCCTTTTATATATATATATATATATATATATATATATATATATATATATATATATATATATATATACACTTGTGTTCAAAATAATAGCAGTCCGACACGACTAACCAGATCAGTCACTGTTTTTGGTGGAAATTATATTACTACATGGCAAATAATTTACCAGTAGGTGTAGTAGAGTCATAGAAAACCAACAGACCCAACATTCATGATATGCATGCTCCTGAGTCTGTGTAATCGAATAATTAAGTGAAAGGGACATGTTCAAAATAATAGCAGTGTGGAGTTTAATTAGTGAGATCATTCATTCTGTGAAAAAACAGATGTCAGTCAGGTGGCCCTAATTTAAGGATGAAGCCAGCACATGTTGTACATCCATTTCTCTCTGAAAACATGAGAAACATGGATCGTTTCAGACATTGTTCAGAAGAACAGCGTGCTTTGATTAAAACGTTGATTGGAGAGGTAAAATGTATACTGTAAAGTGCAGAAAATGATGGGCTGCTCAGCTAAAATGAGCTCCAATGCTTTAAAATGGACAGCAAAGCCAGAGAGACGTGGAAGAAAACAGAAGACTACCATTCGAATGGATCGAAGAATAGCCAGAATGGCAAAGACTCAGCCAATGATCAGCTCCAGAGTGATCAAAGACGGTCTGAAGTTACCTGTGAGTACTGTGACAATTAAAAGATGCCTGTGTGAAGCTAATCTATCGGCAAGAAGCTCCCGCAAAGTTCCATTGTTAAAAAAAAAGACGTGCTGAAGAGGATACAATTTGCCAAAGAACACATCGACTGGCCTAAAGAGAAATGGAAAAACATTTTGTGGACTGATGAAAGTAAAATTGTTCTTTTTGGGTCCAAGGGCCGCAGACAGTTTTTCAGACGACCCCCAAACACTGAATTCAAGCCACAGTACACTCTGAAGACAGTGAAGCATGGTGGTGCAAGCATCATGATATGGGAATGTTTCTCTTACTATGGTGTTGGGCCCATTTATCGCATACCAGGGATCATGGATCAGTTTGCATATATCAAAATACTTGAAGAGGTCATGTTGCCTTATGCTGAAGAGGAAATGCCCTTGAAATGGGTGTTTCAACAAGACAACGACCCCAAACACACCAGTAAGCGAGCAGCATCAGGGTTCAAGACCAACAAAATGAAAGTTATGGAGTGGCCAGCCCAATCCCCGGACCTTAATCCGATAGAAAACTTGTGGGGTGACATCAAAAATGCTGTTTCTGAGGCAAAACCAAGAAATGCAGAGGAATTGTGGAATGTTGTCAAATCATCCTGGGCTGGAATACCTGTTCACAGGTGCCAGAAGTTCTCAGAAACCGTGGTTATACAACTAAATATTAGTTTAGTGATTCATAGGAATACTAAATCCTTAAGATTTTTTCAGTTTATACAGTAAATATTTGGAGTTTGTAATGAAAAATGCAGACACTGCTATTTTTTTGAACAGCCCAATGTTCATTTTTCTTCATTTTCTGTAAAGTAATTAAAATATTCATACATTTTTCTTCATGTTTTGATGTAGAATATAATGTGCAGTGTTCCCAATGCATGGAAATAAAAACTATTATAAGGATTTTGAGCTTTACTCACGTTTTTAAATACACTGCTATTATTTTGAACACAACTGTGTATATATATATATACACACACACACACACACACACACACACATATATATATATATATATATATATATATATATATATATATATATACACACACACACATATATATATATACACACACACACATATATATATATATATATATATATATATATATATATAAAATCTCATCTCATTATCTGTAGCCGCTTTATCTTGTTCTACAGGGTCGCAGGCAAGCTGGAGCCTATCCCAGCTGACTACTGGCGAGAGGCGGGGTACACCCTGGACAAGTCGCCAGGTCATCACAGGGCTGACACACAGACACAGACAACCATTCACACTCACACCTATGGTCAATTTAGAGTCACCAGTTAACCTAACCTGCATGTCTTTGGACTGTGGGGGAAACTGGAGCACCCGGAGGAAACCCACACGGACACGGGGAGAACATGCGAACTTCACACAGAAAGGCCCTCGCCGGCCACGGGGCTCAAACCTGGACCTTCTTGCTGTGAGGTGACAGTGCTAACCACACTGTGCCGCCATATATATATATATATATATATATATATATATATATATATATATATATATATATATATATATACGGAGAGAGAGAGCAGGTGGTGTAGTGGTTGGCACTGTCATCTCACAGCAAGAACGTTATGGGTTCGAGCCCAGTGGCTGACAGGGGCCTTTCTGTGTGGAGTTTGCATGTTCTCCCCGTGTCTGTATGGGTTTCCTCCGGGTCCTCCAGTTTCCCCTACAGTCCAAAGACATGCGAATGAGGTTAATTGGTGACTCTACATTGACTGTAGCTGTGAATGTGAGTGTGAATGGTTGTCTGTGCCTATGTGCCAGCCCTGTGATGACCTGTCGACTTGTCCAGGGTGTACCCTGCCTTTTGCCCGTAGTCAGCTGGGATAGGCTCCAGGTTGTCTGCGACCCTGTAAGACAGGATAAGTGGCTACAGATAGATAGATAGATAGATAGATAGATAGATAGATAGATAGATAGATAGATAGATAGATAGATAGATAGATAGATAGATAGCAGCACGATGGTGTAGTGGTTCGCACTGTCATCTCACAGCAAGAAGGTTGTGGGTTTGAGTCCAGTGGCTGACGAGGGCCTTTCTGTGTGGAGTTTGCATGTTCTCCCCATGTCTGTGTGCGTTCCCTCCGGGTTCTCCAGTTTCCCCCAAAGACATGCAAGTTAGGCAAATTGATGGCTCTAAATTGACCGTAGGTATGAATGTGAGTGTGAATTGTTGTTTGTCTCTCTGTGTCAGCCCTGCAATGATCTGGCGACTTGTCCAGGGTGTACCCCGCGTCTCGCCCATAGTCAGCTGGGACAGGATAAGCGGTTATGGATATATATATAAAAATATATATATATATATATATATATATATATATATATATATATATATATATATAAAAAACCCCGATTCCAAAAAAGTTGGGACAAAATACAAATTGTAAATAAAAAACGGAATGCAATAATTTACAAATCTCAAAAACTGATATCGTATTCACAATAGAACATAGACAACATATCAAATGTCGAAAGTGAGAGATATTTTGAAATTTCATGCCAAATATTGTTGGGACAGGGGCAATAAGAGGGTGGAAAAGTTAAAGGTACAAAAAAGGAACAGCTGGAGGACCAAATTGCAACTCATTAGGTCAATTGGCAATAGGTCATTAACATGACTGGGTATAAAAAGAGCATCTTGGAGTGGCAGAGGGCTCTCAGAAGTAAAGATGGGAAGAGGATCACCATCTCATCTCATCTCATCTCATCTCATTATCTCTAGCCGCTTTATCCTTCTACAGGGTCGCAGGCAAGCTGGAGCCTATCCCAGCTGACTACGGGCGAAAGGCGGGGTACACCCTGGACAAGTCGCCAGGTCATCACAGGGCTGACACATTGACAACCATTCACACTCACATTCACACCTACGGTCAATTTAGAGTCACCAGTTAACCTAACCTGCATGTCTTTGGAAACCGGAGCACCCGGAGGAAACCCACGCGGACACGGGGAGAACATGCAAACTCCACACAGAAAGGCCCTCGCCGGCCCCGGGGCTCGAACCCAGAACCTTCTTGCTGTGAGGCGACAGCGCTAACCACTACACCACCATGCCGCCAGAGGATCACCAATCCCCCTAATTCTGCGCCGACAAATAGTGGAGCAATATCAGAAAGGAGTTCAACAGTGTAAAATTGCAAAGAGTTTGAACATATCATCATCTACAGTGCATAATATCATCAAAAGATTCAGAGAATCTGGAAGAATCTCTGTGCGTAAGGGTCAAGGCCGGAAAACCATACTGGGTGCCTGTGATCTTCGGGCCCTTAGACGGCATTGCATCACGTGCAGGCATGCTTCTGTATTGGAAATCACAAAATGGGCTCAGGAATATTTCCAGAGAACATTATCTGTGAACACAATTCACCATGCCATCCGCCGTTGCCAGCTAAAACTCTATAGTTCAATGAAGAAGCCGTATCTAAACATCAACCAGAAGCGCAGACGTCTTCTCTGGGCCAAGGCTCATTTAAAATGGACTGTGGCAAAGTGGAAAACTGGTCTGTGGTCAGACGAATCAAAATTTGTAGTTCTTTATGGAAATCAGGGACGCCATGTCATTCGGACTAAAGAGAAGGATGACCCAAGTTGTTATCAGTGCTCAGTTCAGAAGCCTGCATCTTTGATGGTATGGGGTTGCATTAGTGCGTGTGGCATGGGCAGCTTACACATCTGGAAAGACACCATCAATGCTGAAAGGTATATCCAGGTTCTAGAGCAACATATGCTCCCATCCAGACGACGTCTCTTTCAGGGAAGGCCTTGCATTTTCCAACATGACAATGCCAAACCACATACTGCATCAATTACAGCATCATGGCTGCGTAGAAGAAGGGTCCAGGTACTGAACTGGCCAGCCTGCAGTCCAGATCTTTCACCCATAGAAAACATTTGGCGCATCATAAAACGGAAGATACAACAAAAAAGATCTAAGACAGTTGAGCAACTAGAATCCTACATTAGACAAGAATGGGTTAACATTCCTATCCCTAAACTTGAGCAACTTGTCTCCTCAGTCCCCCTATGTTTACAGACTGTTGTAAAGAGAAAAGGGGATGTCTCACAGTGGTAAACATGGCCTTGTCCCAACTTTTTTGAGATGTGTTGTTGTCATGAAATTTAAAATCACCCAATTTTTCTCTTTAAATGATACATTTTCTCAGTTTAAACGTTTGATATGTCATCTATGTTCTATTCTGAATAAAATATGGAATTTTGAAACTTCCACATCATTGCATTCCGTTTTTATTTACAATTTGTACTTTGTCCCAACTTTTTTGGAATCGGGGTTGTACAAAAAGTACAATTTGTGTAAGTACATTTTCAATATACTATTGAAAATATGAATATACTTTAAATACAATAAAGTACATTTATTTTTCACCAGGGTGTAGTTAATAAAAAGTATTTTTTTAAAAAGCTAGGTAATGTTTGTCCTGTTGAGGTCACTGATTAAAGAGTGTGTGCAAAATATATGTTCGTTCTTGGGGGAAAAAAGGCATGGGAGATGATGAAATTTGTGTGCAGGACCTGACAAATGTGTGAAGTGTTTTGGGAAAAGTCTTTAAAGAGTTTGTAATGAGATTTAAGTGCAGTAAATGTGTGTAGTGGAGACTGTGTCTCGGGAAAAAGACTACTGTGTTTGGGATTGTGAAAATAATAGTGTGTAATCAACTGATCCCAATTACGCGCATCCTCACTTACGAATTTCCGAACAGAGTGCAATAATAGTGTGTAATCAATTGAGAAAAACTGTAATTGGAGTGACTCGTTGCTTGAAGTCATCATTATAATAGGGGAAAGTTATGCATATTTTAAAGACAGTTTTATAAAAGAAACTTAAGAGCCATCTGTGGGTGAAGGGCAGTTGTGCAATCAACGCCCACACATATTGGCATTGAAGGCATCAATATCAAAACAGGTGTTTTTCTCACTTAAAAAAGTAATCAGAAAACTCACCTTGCCATGGAAAGGCAGCATATGCTGACTTATTTATAGACAGATATAATTTGGAATCCATGAGCAAAATCTAAGCTGATACCAGGTCAAATATTTAAAGAAAATTCCATTCTGGCAACTTGGAGTTTTCAAGTTAAAACAGATGAAAATTGTCAGAAGTTAGTTTATCCTCATGTTCTGTTCACTAATTTGCAATGGACGTTTAATTGATCCAGGCCAACACTTCTATATGTAAAACACAGCGGAACCATCAGGGCCTTCTAGGCCTTCAGAGAAGGTCCAAACATATCAGCATTTCAAGTGCTATATTTAATTTCTTGCATTCTTTAATTTTTTCATCATTTCATCATAATTATTCTCTTCTAATTCTAATTTGGCCTCATTTTCTATCAAATTTTCTTCAGAAATTAAAGGGTTACTGTCTTGAAAACATCCAGTGAGATTTGTTTGTTTGTTGTCTCTAGACTGAGAAGAGTTTAGAGCTGGCTCACTCATTGGTTAGGACTTCATTGCCAGGACAGAAGGCCATGGCAGTGTACGTTTATGTAGGAAGTGACAGATGAATTCACCAATCAGATATTGATTTATAGTGGGAGGGATCAAAAATGTATTTATTTATTTACTTCTCAAAGGCCAATGCTACGGTAGCTTAACCATGACTCGGCACTGTCAGCACAGCAGTGAAGTCACCTTCCAGCCGGTGTAGTGTTCATCAGTAGTGTCAATAGAGCAGTTTTAGTCATAAATGCTAATAAAAATGTTAATAAAGCAGTCAAGCCAGTGCTATTGAGAGCAAGTAGCACAGGCTAACAACTGAGAAACTAAGATTTCTGTCTTCAGACTCTTCTTCCATGCCAGTGTCGTAGTCAAGTCACTAAACCTCGAGTCCGAGTCCAGTCCAAGTTATTAAAAATTTTTTTTGAGTTGAGTCCGAGTCCATTATTGATCTGAGTTGAGTCCGAGAACAAGATTCTAACCGCGCCATTTGACGGTGGCTGTTTTAAAACCATTAACATTAGTTTGTTCCTGAGCATGATGTATGAACAGGTGAATGTGCATTCTCTTTGTCAGGTAGTGTGAAATATTCTGTCAGAGATGGTTGGGAGACAGATTTAAGTGCAGAAGGTGTGTTTATTAATACAAGTGAAGAGGGTAAACAATCCAGAACAGCAGGCAAAATCGTGAAACAGGCAATAGGTCGAACGAGGCACAAATAGCCTATTGTAGACTCAGCAAACTCAAAGACGAGAAACAGGAAATCAGGGATCAGGAAGCCAAACAAGAAAATAAGGCTCAGTAACGTGTCAGCAATGCTACTCAATACTTCGCAAAGTAAGTGTGTTTTCACAGTTCTTATATAGGCTTGTTGATTGTGCCTTAATCCTGTGCAGGTGCGAGCTGTTTACGGCACGTGCACGAGAGTCCACTTGATGCGTGTGCCATCCGGAGTGCGCCCGAGAGTCTATCTGATACACGCACCAAGGCATGCAGGTGTGGCACTCTTGCACAAAATTAATGCAAAAATTAATGTAGATATAAATATCTTATGCCAAATTATTATGGCATGTTACAAAAAAATAAAGAAAAAGTCCGAGTCCAAGTCTCCAATTTACGAGTCCTAATGCAATCAATGCACGAGTCTGAGTCCGAGTCATCAGTGCTCAAGTCCAAGTCGAGTCATGAGTCCTTAAAATTAGGGCATAAGTCGGACTTGAGTCCAAGTCCTGGACTTGTGTACTACAAGCCTGTTCCATGCATATGTAGCAATGTCATAATTTCATATCAATAAGTTTTTTTTATGTTTTTTTGTGAACTTCCACAAATCCCACTATTGCAAAATATGTTAATTTGTTGGGTTCTATGAATGGTTCCACTATTGTTTCTGATGGGGCATTAATTAGTGTAACACACCTGTGAACATTATTGTGCCTGGGATGTCTGGAAAGGGGTAAGCTGGCTTCGTGAATCCTGCATGGACAATATTCATTAACACAGGATATATATTTTATTTTTCCCAAGATATGATGTTTATTTTTTAATGTAAGAATGTTTTGACACACGTCCGCTGTTTGTATCAGATCAAATATGTAAATTAGCGTCGTAAAATTCTGTGTGAAAAGTCAAGTGTTTATCTGAGGAGCCATTTGGCTGGGTGCTAACTGGTGTATTATGTTGTCAGGATGACAAAATTGTTTGCCCTGTCTCCATGTGTTGATAGCCCTGTCATTCATTGTTTTCCGCATATGTTTGCCTATGTTAAGAAAAGTCTTAGATCTGTCAAATATTTTATTCATTACTGTATGGTTATTGTTTACTAAAGCAATATCATTGTAAATTTATAATATAACCAGTTGTAACTCTCTTGTGGTTTGGAGGAAATAAGGAAATGGGAGACAGGCTTGTGACGGCTCAAGGTGTGTTTTAATGTCGCTTAGTTACAGCTATTTTATTGCACCCTAAGCACACATAAGTGCACACATACTGGGCTGGGCTGCTCAGCTCTCTCTCGCTCTGGTTACCAGATTCCCTCTGCAAACAAACACAAAGGATACACATAAACTGCCAGCAATCCGACACAGGTGAGACTCATCGGGTGTTACCTGCTGGTTCAACCTGCCTCCTGTCTGTCACAGCTGACACTCAGGCATGTTGTTATACAGTGTTATTAAACAATAGCTGCTTTGTGTGTGAACTTTAAATGCATACTGGAAAGTTTGTCTACATCACGATGAAATGGTTAGCATGGTCGCCTCACAGCAAGAAGGTTCCGGGTTCAAACCCAGCAGCCGGCGAGGGCCTTTCTGTGTGGAGTTTGTATGTTCTCCCCATGTCTGCGTGGGTTTCCTCCAGGTGCTCTGGTTTCCCCCACAATCCAAAGACATGCAGTTAGGTTGACGTGGGGCGGCCTTGGGCTGAGGTGCCCTTGAGCAAGGTACCTGACCCCTGACTGCTCCCCGGGTGCTCTGGTGTGGCTGCCCACTGCTCTGAGTGTATGTGCGTGTGTTCACTGCTTCAGATGGGTTAAATGCAGAGGTTGAATTTCACTGTGCTTGAAGTGTGCATGTGACAAATAAAGGTTTCTTCTTCTTAAAAAAAATGTTCTATTATTGCCACTGCAAATTTCATAGGTGCAAAAGCTTGCCAAATATCACAAAAATAACCAAAAAGTGTTATATCAGGTCTGGGACTAGATTTGGGTCAAAATGATAGATACACATTCTTACTAATGTCATAGACATACTGAGTTGTACACAAAGGTGAGCTAAGTGCCAAATCATCTGAAAATAAGGTTTATGGAAAATATTGTGAAGCCAATTACATTATTCTTTCACTAAAATCATGCTGACTAGGATTAACAGTTCTTTTAATCTGTTTTTAGTACTAGGTCGGTAGGGCAAGGTTACCTGATGTATGATACAGTAAGCATGTTTACCATACCGTATATTGTGTCTCTGACTAAGTTCCTGTGGTTGACTTATCACTCAACATTCTCTCTCAAAAGGTTGCTTGCATCCAACATCACATCAGATTATTAGATTATACAGTACAACCCCGATTCCAAAAAAGTTGGGACAAAGTACAAATTGTAAATAAAAACGGAATGCAATAATTTACAAATCTCAAAAACTGATATTGTATTCAAAATAGAACATAGACAACATATCAAATGTCGAAAGTGAGACATTTTGAAATTTCATGCCAAATATTGACTCATTTGAAATTTCATGACAACAACACATCTCAAAAAAGTTGGGACAGGGGCAATAAGAGGCTGGAAAAGTTAAAGGTACAAAAAAGGAACAGTTGGAGGACCAAATTGCAACTCATTAGGTCAACTGGCAATAGGTCATTAACATGACTGGGTATAAAAAGAGCATCTTGGAGTGGCAGCGGCTCTCAGAAGTAAAGATGGGAAGAGGATCACCAATCCCCCTAATTCTGCGCCGACAAATAGTGGAGCAATATCAGAAAGGAGTTCGACAGTGTAAAATTGCAAAGAGTTTGAACATATCATCTACAGTGCATAATATCATCAAAAGATTCAGAGAATCTGGAAGAATCTCTGTGCGTAAGGGTCAAGGCTGTAAAACCATACTGGGTGCCCGTGATCTTCGGGCCCTTAGACGGCACTGCATCACATACAGGCATGCTTCTGTATTGGAAATCACAAAATGGGCTCAGGAATATTTCCAGAGAACATTATCTGTGAACACAATTCACCGTGCCATCCGCCGTTGCCAGCTAAAACTCTCTAGTTCAAAGAAGAAGCCGTATCTAAACATGATCCAGAAGCACAGACGTCTTCTCTGGGCCAAGGCTCATTTAAAATGGACTGTGGCAAAGTGGAAAACTGTTCTGTGGTCAGACAAATTAAAATTTGAAGTTCTTTATGGAAATCAGGGACGCCGTGTCATTCGGACTAAAGAGGAGAAGGACGACCCAAGTTGTTATCAGTGCTCAGTTCAGAAACCTGCATCTCTGATGGTATGGGGTTGCATTAGTGTGTGTGGCATGGGCAGCTTACGCATCTGGAAAGACACCATCAATGCTGAAAGGTATATCCAGGTTCTAGAGCAACATATGCTCCCATCTAGACGACGTCTCTTTCAGGGAAGACCTTGCATTTTCCAACATGACAATGCCAAACCACATACTGCATCAATTACAGCATCATGGCTGCGTAGAAGAAGGGTCCAGGTACTGAACTGGCCAGCCTGCAGTCCAGATCTTTCACCCATAGAAAACATTTGGCACATCATAAAACGGAAGATACGACAAAAAAGACCTAAGACAGTTGAGCAACTAGAATCCTACATTAGACAAGAATGGGTTAACGTTCCTATCCCTAAACTTGAGCAACTTGTCTCCTCAGTCCCCAGATGTTTACAGACTGTTGTAAAGAGAAAAGGGGATGTCTCACAGTGGTAAACATGGCCTTGTCCCAACTTTTTTGAGATGTGTTGCTGTCATGAAATTTAACATCACCTAATTTTTCTCTTTAAATGATACATTTTCTCAGTTTAAACATTTGATATGTCATCTATGTTCTATTCTGAATAAAATATGGAATTTTGAAACTTCCACATCATCGCATTCCATTTTTATTTACAATTTGTACTTTGTCCCAACTTTTTTGGAATCGGGGTTGTATATGCAAAACATGAAGTGGTGGTCAGCTAAGCTGACTGTTCAGAAAGCATTAATATCACTGGGGTGACTTGCTAGCCGTTAAAATGCCCTATGCTTGCATTGTTTTGGGCTATTTGAATTGTGAATCGAACAAACGGTGGAACTGACAAAAGTTTCTTCCAAGTTCTCCGTGAAATGATAAAGGGTGAAAGAGCAAAGGATTTTACAACCCCGATTCCAAAAAAGTTGGGACAAAGTACAAATTGTAAATAAAAACGGAATGCAATGATGTGGAAGTTTCAAAATTCCATATTTTATTCAGAATAGAACATAGATGACATATCAAATGTTTAAACTGAGAAAATGTATCATTTAAAGAGAAAAATTAGGTGATGTTAAATTTCATGACAACAACACATCTCAAAAAAGTTGGAACAAGGCCATGTTTACCACTGTGAGACATCCCCTTTTCTCTTTACAAAGTCCGTAAATGTCTGGGGACTGAGGAGACAAATTGCTCAAGTTTAGGGATAGGAATGTTAACCCAGGCGGCACGGTGGTTTAGTGGTTAGCGCTGTCGCCTCACCGCAAGAAGGTCCTGGGTTCGAGCCCCATGGCCGGCGAGGGCCTTTCTGTGCGGAGTTTGCATGTTGTCCGCGTGGGTTTCCTCCGGGTGCTCCGGTTTCCCCCACAGTCCAAAGACATGCAGGTTAGGTTAACTGGTGACTCTAAATTGACCGTAGGTGTGAATGGTTGTCTGTGTCTATGTGTCAGCCCTGTGATGACCTGGCGACTTGTCCAGGGTGTACCCTGCCTTTCGCCCAGTCAGCTGGGATAGGCTCCAGCTTGCCTGCGACCCTGTAAAAGGATAAAGCGGCTAGAGATAATGAGATGAGATGAATGTTAACCCATTCTTGTCTAATGTAGGATTCTAGTTGCTCAACTGTCTTGGGTCTTTTTTGTCATATCTTCCGTTTTATGATGTGCCAAATGTTTTCTATGGGTGAAAGATCTGGACTGCAGGCTGGCCAGTTCAGTACCCAGACCCTTCTTCTACGCAGCCATGATGCTGTAATTGATGCAGTATGTGGTTTGGCATTGTCATGTTGGAAAATGCAAGGTCTTCCCTGAAAGAGACATCGTCTGGATGGGAGCATATGTTGCTCTATGACCTGGATATACCTTTCAGCATTGATGGTGTCTTTCCAGATGTGTAAGCTGCCCATGCCACACGCACTAATGCAACCCTATACCATCAGAGATGCAGGCTTCTTAACTGAGCGCTGATAACAACTTGGGTCGTCCTTCTCCTCTTTAGTCTGAATGACACGGCGTCCCTGATTTCCATAAAGAACTTCAAATTTTGATTCGTCTGACCACAAAACAGTTTTCCACTTTGCCACAGTCCATTTTAAATGAGCCTTGGCCCAGAGAAGACGTCTGCGCTTCTGGATCATGTTTAGATACGGCTTCTTCTTTGAACTATAGAGTTTTAGCTGGCAACGGCGGATGGCACAGTGAATTGTGTTCACAGATAATGTTCTCTGGAAATATTCCTGAGCCCATTTTGTGATTTCCAATACAGAAGCATGCCTGTATGTGATGCAGTGCCGTCTAAGGACATGAAGATCATGGGCACCCAGTATGGTTTTCCGGCCTTGACCCTAACGCACAGAGATTCTTCCAGATTCTCTGAATCTTTTGATGATGATATGCACTGTAGATGATGATATGTTCAAACTCTTTGCAATTTTACACTGTCGAACTCCTTTCTGATATTGCTCCACTATTTGTCGGCATAGAATTAGGGGGATTGGTGATCCTATTCCCATCTTTACTTCTGAGAGCCGCTGCCACTCCAAGATGCTCTTTTCATACCCATTCATGTTAATGACCTATTGCCAATTGACCTAATAATTTGCAATTTGGTCCTCCAGCTGTTCCTTTTTTGTACCTTTGACTTTTCCAGCCTCTCACTGCCCCTGTCCCAACTTTTTTGAGAAGTGTTGCTGTCATGAAATTTCAAATGAGCCAATATTTGGCGTGAAATTTCAAAATGTCTCACTTTCGACATATGATATGTTGTCTGTGTTCTATTGTGAATACAGTATCAGTTTTTGAGATTTGTAAATTATTGCATTCCGTTTTTATTTACAATTTGTACTTTGTCCCAACTTTTTTGGAATCGGGGTTGTACAATGCCTGCAGCACCAGGTAATTTGAGATGTCAGGGAACTCAGCAGATAGATAATTTTTCAAATCATAGGAAAAATCCTTCTTTGATAACATGTAAGGATCTATCCCATTGCAAAGAGCAACTTTCCGAAGGTATCTTGGCCGTGCATTGGCTTCTAAACTGCAAAAATAGAGATGGTTTCACTAGCTCTTTGCATAATGGCAGCCAAATTGGTTTGCCTGACCACCATTTCATTCACCGGAAGTAAACTAGCATGTAAAAGTCCATCCATCCATCCATCCATCCATCCATCCATTATCTGTAGCCTCTTATCCTGCTGTACAGGGTTGCAGGCAAGCTGGAGCCTATCCCAGCTGACTATGGGTGAGAGGCGGGGTACACCCTGGACAAGTTGCCAAGTTATCGCAGGGCTGACACACAGAGACAAACAACCATTCACACTCAGTCAATTTAGAGCCACCATTTAACCTAACCTGCATGTCTTTGGACTGTGGGGGAAACCGGAGCACCCGGGGGAAACCGGAGCACCCAGAGGAAACCCACGCAGACACGGGGAGAACATGCAAACTCCACACACAAAGGCCCTCGCCGGCCACTGGGCTCAAACCCAGGACCTTCTTGCTGTGAGGCGATAGTGCTAACCACTACACCACCATGCCGCCCTGCACACGAAAGTCATGTGACTGAATACAACCTATTCATATTTAGATAACTGAGCTATTACTAAACCATCCCATGTGCACAAAAAGGTGTGATATTTTTTGCCAGTTAGCCAAGCATGTGAAGTGCATTTGCCAGCCCAAAGCTTTATCTATGGTCCATGTGACAAACAGATAACAATGCCTATATCTATGAAAAATTATTTTGTAAATATAACAAAAATATACATATGCTTCAGTCTGTTCCACATAATATAACCTACACTAACTAGCCACTTTATTAGGAGCACCCATCTACCTGCTGTTTATGCAGTTATCTAATCAGCCAATCCCTTGACAGCATCACAATGCATCAAATCATGTAGATACAAATCTTCAAGTTAATGCTCACTTCAAACATCAGAATGGGAAAACTTGTGATCTCAAAGTGTGACTTTCACTGTAGCATGGGTGTTGGTGCCAGATGGACTGGTTTGAGTATTTCAGAAACTGCTGATTTTCTGGAGTTTTCACACACAACAGTCTCTCGAGTTTACACAGAATGGTGTGAAAAACAAAAAACACTGAGTGAGCAACAGTTCTGTGGGTGGAAGCACCTTGTTGATGAGAGGTCAGAGGAAAATGGTCAGATTGGTTTGAGCTTTTTTGCCAGGAAGGATATAGCAACTCATAATCACTCTTTACAACCGTGGTGAGCAGAAAAGCATCTCAGCATGCAACAGCTGAAGACCACATTGGGTCCCTCTCCTGCAGCCAAGAACAAGAATCTTAGAATCAAGAACAAGTTCCTATCAATGTGGCCAGTGAGTGTATATAACTATAGGTGACTTGCTACCTGAAAATATGTAACAAGTTAAAGGAAAAACAGTGGCTGTGTTGTATGGGGACATTTTGCTGATATGTTTTGGCTCCAATTGTTTACTTAGAGGGAAGAATCATCCATCCATCCATCCATCCATCCATCCATCCATTTTCTTCCACTTATCCGAAGTCAGGCCACAGTGGCAGCAGGCTAAACAGGGTATTCCAGGTGTCCCTCTCCCCAGCAACGCTTTCCAGTTCCTCCTGGGGGATCCCAAGACACCCCCAGGCCAGATGAGATATATAATCTCTCCAGCATGTTCTGGGTTTACCCCAAGGTCTCCTCCCAGTTGGATGTGCCTGGAAAACCTCCAAAGGAAAGTGCCTAGGAGGCATCCTAATCAGATGCCCAAACCACCTCAGCTGACTCCTTTCGACATGAAGGAGCAGCGGCTCTACTCCAAGATCCCACAGGATGTCTGAGCTCCTCACCCTGTCTCTAAGGGGGAGTCCAGCCACCCTCCGGAGAAAGCTCATTTCAGCCGCTTGTATCCGCGATCTCATCCTTTTGCTCACTACCCAAAGGTCATGACCATAGGTGAAGGTTGGAACATAGATTGACTGGTAAATTGAAAGCTTTGCCTTCTGGCTCAGCTCCCTCTTCACCACGGCGGATCAGTTCAACGCCCACATTACTGCTGACACTGCTCCAATCCACCTGTCCATCTCACGCTCCATTTTACCATCACTCATGAACAAGACCCTGAGATACTTGAACTCCTTCACTTTGGGCAGTAACTCACTCCCTACCCAGAGGGAGCACTCCACCAGTGATTCCAGTGACTCCAGTGATTGGGAAGGATCATTCTATAATACACCATTTCTATCCTGATTGGATTGGTCTCTTCCAGGATGATAAGACCTTTTCCCACAGCACAAGATTCACTCAACAAGGACTCAGCTTGTTGTCGGAGACAAGCATGACTTACCTGGTCATATGAGCTGTCTCACTTGTACCCAGTAGCTAAGTTGCTCTCACTTGTGATATGTTTGTAGTTCTGATCATGGGAGATGATGTTTATGGCTTCAGCAGCAGTGACAGGTGATGTGACAAATACCAGCTTTTTACACTACGATTTAGATTTAGGATTAAGAATGGAGGCGGCACAGAGTTTGCATGTTCTCCCCATGTCTGCATGGGTTTCCTCCGGGTGTTCCGGTTTCCTCCACAGTCCAAAGACATGCAAGTTAGGCTAACTAGTGGCTCTAAATTGACTGTAGAAGTGAATGTGAGTGTGAATGGTTGTTTGTCTCTGTGTGTCAGCCCTGCAATGACCTGGCGACTTGTCCAGGGTGTACCCCGCGTCTCACCCATAGTCAGCTGGGATAGGCTCCAGCTTGCCTGTGACCCTGTACAGGATAAGTGGCTACAGATAATGGATGGATGGATTAAGAATGGAGCTTCAAATGCAGGATGAAGCTCTGGATCAAAGCTTGGGTTTTTGATAACTTAAAGCCACCTTAATGGATTGCTTAGAGAGTTCAGCTCAGAATTCAGAAGAGACTTTAGTTTTGGTTAGTTCTTTTGCATAGTCTATACTCTGACCATGTACAAGTTATGGACAAGTATTCAATTTCAATTCCCCATTTGTTACCCATTTAAAGAAAACTTGTCACTGTTCAGTTGATGCACACTATTCTTTTGTAGTGTTTAATCTTATGGACATGATTATGAATGACCTAAAAACTAACTTAAATTAGGTTAAACTATAAACATTATAAGCACTATCAACAGTTGATACACCAAGTTATTTCATTTTGGGATGTACTAGTCAAATTTTCTTAAACACAGTACTAGTACACAAGCTTTTTTTTTTGACCACTGGAGGCCCCTAGTGGGCACATAGAACCTCATGAAACAAAACATTTTTCAACAGTTGCCTGAAAAGATTCTCTGCTTTATGAAGCTTCATCTTACTGTCATTAAGTCCAGGCAGACAGAACCAAAGGGAATGATGTGAAAAGTACAGTATGTGAAGAATGTAATTAGTAAGTAATAAACTAATCAATAAATCAGTCCTATTTGTTGAGTAATCATTAATTTGTCATCAAGAAAAACAATACAAATGCTTAAACGAATAAAACATTTACAGAAAGAAATATGGTATTTGGTAATAAAATAATAGTTTCTAGTTTCACCCGTGGTATGTGCTCATGTAACCTTGTCAAATGTTAATTGAAATTTAGTTCAGGAAGCATCAGAAGTTATTTAGATTTTATTTACAGTATAAGGCCTTCTGGCTGGTCCCTTTCTATCAGATCAATGGTAGCTCAAACGTTAAAGGAAAAGTCCACAATGAAATAGCTTGCATGGTCACACCACTGAGCTCTATATAAACTCTGGAGAGCTCATAGCCTATGTCCTGCTGTAGAGAGGAGTGAAGCCACCTGGCCGCCATATTACCACTCACACCACATGTATTTGGCTTATGCGTTAAACCGTCATATCCGATCAAATTTGCCCCAAGAAAAGTATCTCCTGACTTTTTTCCCTTTCATTATCTCCTTTCATTTTCTCAACTTTCATTACTTACATATCTTTACAGCACTCCCCTTCACTGTTATTGTTTTTTTTTCTTTTCTAATCCAGTCCCTGATCATTTTTTTTTTGAACGTCTCTTTTACTAGT
This sequence comes from Neoarius graeffei, assembly GCF_027579695.1. NCBI lineage: Eukaryota > Metazoa > Chordata > Actinopteri > Siluriformes > Ariidae > Neoarius > Neoarius graeffei. The sequence goes on along the minus strand of NC_083571.1, from coordinate 49,456,327 downwards.
ATAATTATTTCAACGGATATTATTTCAGTTTTTATCAACAGTGTATCTTTCTCTTTCATATATTTCTTCTTCCTTTTGATTGATTGATTGATTGATTGATTGATTGATTGATTGATTGATTGATCATTCTTATACCAACACAAAGCCTGTACAATACTTCCTTTCTGTTTAGGAAAGTTGTTGAAACAGGATCATTTTCCCATCTTATTTGCCATTTTCACTTCACAGTCATGTCTTAACAGTATTTATTGGTCATATTGGTTGCAAGCAGCATTAATATTGTGACAGTGAATTATGTGACCAATAAATACTGTTAAGGCATGACTGTGAGAATGAAGTGAAAATGGCAAATAATGGAAAATAATCCTGTTTCAACAACTTTCCTAAACAGAAAGGAAGTATTGTACAGGCTTTGTGTTGGTATATGAAAGAGAAAGATACACTGTATAAGAGAAAAACTGAAATGATCTTTCTAAAAATAATTATAGTAGTAAAAGAGCCGGTCAAATAAATTAATAAATAAATAAAAATCAGAGACTGGACTGGAACCGGGTGGTTAGCACTGTTGCCTCACAGCAAGAAGGTCCTGGGTTCAAGTCCAGCGGCCGGCGAGGGCCTTTCTGTGTGGAGTTTGCATGTTCTCCCCGTGTCCGCGTGGGTTTCCTCCGGGTGCTCCGGTTTCCCCCACAGTCCAAAGGCATGCAGGTTAGGCTAATTGGTGGCTCTAAATTAGTGTGACTGTGTAAGTGTGACTGTGAGTGTGAATGGTTGTTTGTGTTGTTTGTCTCTATATGTCAGCCCTGCGATGACCTGGCAATTTGTCCAGGGTGTACCCCGCCTCTCACCCGTAGTCAGCTGGGATAGGCTCCAGCTTGCCTGCGACCCTGTAGAACAGGATAAGCGGCGACAGATAATGGATGGATGGATGGAACCTATGAGCTCTCCAGATTTTATAAAGAGCTCAGTGAGTCACCCTGGTAGATGTCGTCTCCAGTTCTTACATATCGCTAGAGTGCCCTCTAGTGGTATTAACTATAACTACATTTCATAAACGATACTATTATACCATTCGATATACTATACCATATTATTCATAAGATTTAATTTCTAATGAAATTCTGATTTGAATTTTTACAAAGTTTATACTTTGTTCATTGACAAACTGCTTTCACTTTGCTTTTCTGCATTACCCACAATACCATTTGACTGCCTTCCTATAGTAGCACCAGTGGGATTTATGCTGCAAAATTAATTTGAGAGGCTATCAGAGACATAATTACAGCATAGTGTGTGATCAGAAACAATGGCCCACATGAGAACTTTTTTTTAACTTTATTATCAATAAAGTTAAAGTCCTTCCCACACCATTCATGGTGCATTTGGCGGTGACGATCTCCGTTTCGTAGACCTCGGCCTCTTGCCTATATTACATAGCTAGGGTTACAGTGGGGGGCTAGTCCTCTGGTAATCGCGAGAGTTTGACTCCCCACTCGCATCTATATTGCAGCGTGCCTTGCCAGATGGCAGCAGGCACCATTTTTATGATGGTCTTTGGTGTGACCCGACCGTGAGTAGAGCACACAATTTCCCGATCAAGAGGCTGACACGCTAACCACTAGGCCACTCGCCAGTACTTATTATGATCAATAACAAGATGGTTATTTTTCCCTAATGAAAGAAAATGAATGACTGAGGAGTTAATTTGCAAAATTACCACCACTCTCTGCTGTAGGTGTTACGTACATACTGTACATATTTGTGGCTGCTATGACCTTTTGCTATTGACATGCATCCAACTTTTAAAATCGAGGCTCAGAAAGAAATACAAATTCCCAAATTTGTTGTGGCATTCAAATGCACTCCCCTTGTAATTATGGCATTTTTAAAGAACTTGAAAGCAGCATAATCCTTTGCTTTTGCTTTATCTAAAGAGACCAGTGCAGCAGTGCTTTGATCCTTTAATTTGTTCAGCTCTCTTACATCTGTACACACTGTTCAAACAGGTACGGTTTCATAGCTTTAGCTTTCATGATAATACCACCATTGGCACCATCATGCTGATCATCTAAGACATAAATAATTAGCTGAGCTGAGTACCTTGAGCTTTGAGTCCAGCATTGTTTGTCTACAATTTTGTCTACACTACTTCTACAGTACATTAGATTCCTTATTAACTTGAAAGTGAATCTTACTGGAAAGTCATGAGTGAGAAAAGCAGCGCATGATCTTTTGTTTACATGCTCTTTTCCTCCATTAAACACCCTTGGAACTGTAGCATTGATGACACCTTTCCTCTCCACTGTCTCCCTGTGGAATCATCAGGCCACACAGCCACTACCTTCTCATGGGAATAATGAAAATACAACACCAACCAACACATTCGCTCCAGAATTGCTAAGTACATCACAAATATTTCAATATAAATATATCTTGCCCAAAGGGTAATTACATCAGCTCTTCAACAAAATGTCAGTATATTACACAAAATGGGTGAAGGAAAGGGGGGATTTGAAGTAGACAATGTGCCTCATTTATCAAGCTGGATATGAACAGATTTATTCATAAATCTCCTGAGTGCAACTCAGAAACTTCCAGGTCAGTCTTTTAGCCTGATTGTTCATTTCATGCCCTCAGCTATCTGTATGCTTGAAATTTTATGGAGTTTTGTGAGTGCCACGACTTCCAAATGAGTTTTGTTGGGAGTGTGCTTTTCATGTTATGTATGCATTCAAGTATGTGGTGTCATCTTTTCTGAAACATTTGAAAAACTGGAGGAAGATTTTAGTTCAGTTTGACATTTACACACAACTTTACTAAAAGATTGATAAATGATGCCCATTGTCTGTACATGAGAAGTATATGTGAAAAAATGTCTCTCATTTCAGCCCTGTGATGACCTGGCGACTTGTCCAGGGTGTACCCCGCCTTTCGCCCGTAGTCAGCTGGGATAGGCTCCAGCTTGCCTGCAACCCTGTAGAACAGGATAAAGCGGCTAGAGATAATGAGATGAGATGAGATGAGATGAGATGAGATGAGATGAGATGAGATGTCTCTCATTTCAATACCCAAATGGTTTTTTAGCTAGTTTTAGGTTCTTCATATAGTTTTTGATATGTAGTTGGGCTTGAAAATTATGAAAGCTTATTTAATTATACAGTCCCAAATCAGAAAAACTTTGGGACAGAATGGAAAATGCAAATAAAAAAGAAAGCAGTGATTTCTAAATTTACTTTGAGTTGTATTTCATTGCAAACAGTATGAACCCAAGATATTTCACGTTTTGTCTGGCCAACTTCATTTCATTTGTTAATATACATCCATTTCTGTGTTTCAGGCCTACAATACATTCCAGAAAAAGTTGGGATGGGGCAATTTAGAATTAGTAATGAGGTAAAACAATTAAATAATAATGGGATTGGAAACAGGTGATGTCAACAGGTGACTGTAATCATGATTCCCAGGACCAGCAGGAAAAATGTGAGTGGAGTTGAGGGAATGAACAGCACTTTCCCTTCCCTCTATATCATGGCTGAAGTGCCCTTGAGCAAGGCACCTAACCCCCAACTGCTCCCCAGGCACTGTAGTATAGCTGCCCACTGCTCTGGGTATGTGTGTGTGTGCTCATTTCTCACTTGTGTGTGCATGCGTGTATTCGCTGCTTCAGATGGGTTAAATGCAGAGGACGACATACCTGTACACTGTGCTTGAGTGTATGTGTGATAAATAAAGACCTTCTTCTTAAATGCTTAAGAACATTATTGAAATGATTAAAAATAATGTTCCTCAAAGAAAGGTATTTGGATATTTCACCCTCAGTGGTGCATATCATTAAAGATTCAAGGAATCTGGAGGAATTTCAGTGTATAAAGGGCAAGGGCACAAGCCTAAGCTGAACATCTGTGATCTCCGATCCTCAGACTTCACTGCATCAAAAACTGTCATTCATCTATAACTGATATGATGGCATGGGCTTGGGATTACTTTGGCAAAACTATGTGAAGCACTGTAATACGGAGTTAAATCCACAAATGCCAGTTAAAGCTTTACTGTGCAAAAAGGAAGACTTACCGTATGTTAACTGTGTCCAGATGTGCCACTGACTTTTCTGGGCTCTGAGGCAACTGGGATGGTCCATCACAGAGTGGAAGGACATATTGTGGTCAGACAAATCAATATTCCAGGTCTTTTTTATAAGGAATGGATGCTGTGTGCTCCAGAGCAAAGACAAAAAGGACCATCCAAAAACATGTCCCAAGAATTTTTGTTTAAAAGTTATGTTTAAATTGTGAAAATAATATTTTGGTCAAAAATGATTCCACCACATAAACATCATCCATGGGGCATACTTTATTATGTGGTGTTGTTTATTTATTTATTTAAATTATGCAAAGTTTTTCATGTAATATCTGGGGGGAAGGCGGCACGGTGGTGTAGTGGTTAGCGCTGTCGCCTCACAGCAAGAAGGTCCAGGTTCGAGCCCCGTGGCCAGCGAGGGCCTTTCTGTGTGGAGTTTGCATGTTCTCCCCGTGTCCACGTGGGTTTCCTTTGGGTGCTCCAGTTTCCCTCACAGGTTAGGTTAACTGGTGACTCTAAATTGACCGTAGGTGTGAATGTGAGTGTGAATGGTTGTCTGTGTCTATGTGTCAGCCCTGTGATGACCTGGCGACTTGTCCAGGGTGTACCCCGCCTTTCGCCCATAGTCAGCTGGGATAGGCTCCAGCTTGCCTGCGACCCTGTAGAAGGATAAAGCGGCTAGAGATAATGAGATGAGATGAAGGCGGCACGGTGGTGTAGTGGTTAGCGCTGTCGCCTCACAGCAAGAAGGTCCAGGTTCGAGCCCCGTGGCCAGCGAGGGCCTTTCTGTGTGGAGTTTGCATGTTCTCCCCATGTCCACGTGGGTTTCCTCCGGGTGCTCCGGTTTCCCCCACAGTCCAAAGACATGCAGGTTAGGTTAACTGGTGACTCTAAATTGACCGTAGGTGTGAATGTGAGTGTGAATGGTTGTCTGTGTCTATGTGTCAGCCCTGCAATGACCTGGCGACTTGTCCAGGGTGTACCCCGCCTTTCGCCCGTAGTCAGCTGGGATAGGCTCCAGCTTGCCTGCGACCCTGTAGAACAGGATAAAGCAGCTACAGATAATGAGATGAGATGAGATCTGGGGGGAAAAAAGGTATACCTCAAAACACACATATATACATTTACTGTATATATTTATATGGTTCTGTTTGTCAGCCAGTCATCATCCTGGATGAACACTGAATGAAAGCAACATAGATGCCCTTGCCCAAGGCATCAACCTTCTATTTACAGTGTGACAAAACACACATGAAGCTTCAGTATCGTGAGAAAGTAGCTGTAGATTTAGATTTCCTACATGTGCTCAGTGAGAGTAATAAAAAGTAAGTGTACAAAACAGGCAGAGCAAATGTTAACTGTGCTGGTTGTCTTATTGGTTTTACAGTGTATAAATATTTATACTGCATAGCAGTTATCATCATATAACATTAGCATTAAATACTACTGACATGACTAAGAGACATGAAATGAGCTTTTCAGCAAAACCAAGGACTGATCGTCAGCTCAAAGATTTGAAATGTGTGTTTATATGGTTGAACAGAAAAATATATATGGGATGTTTTAATGCATTTTCATATCACTAATAGTTTTGGAATGAAATCTCAAGGTAAAATACACTCACCAGCCACTTTATTAGGAACACCTATCCATCTGCTGTTTTATGCAGTTCTCTAATCAGCCGATCCCTTGACAGCAGCACAATGCATAAAATCATGCAGATACAAATCAAGAGCTTCAGTTAATGTTCACTTCAAACATCAGAATGAGAAAACTTGTGATCTCATAGTGTGACTTTCACTGTGGTGTGGGTGCTGGTGCCAGATGGACTGGTTTGAGTATTTCAGAAACTGCTGATCTCCTGGGGTTTTCACACACAACAGTCTCTAGAGTTTACACAGAATGGTGCGAAAAACAAAAACATTGAGTGAGCGACAGTTCTGTGGGTGGAAACACCTTGTTGATAAAAGAGGTCAGAGAAGAAAAGAGAGAAAAAAAGAAAGCACAACTTTATTCATCACACACATGCAGTTCTCTAATCAGCCAATCCTTTAACAGCAGCACAATGCATAAAATCATGCAGAAACAAATCAAAAGCTTCAGTTAATGTTCACTTCAAACATCAGAATGGAAAAGTGACCAGATTGATTTGAGCTGCCAGGAAGGATATAGTAACTCATATAATTACTCTTTACAACTGTGGTGAGCAGAAAAGCATCTCAGTATGCAACATCAGAAGACCCCATTGGGTTCCACTCCTGCAGCCAAGAACAGGAATCTTAGAATCAAGAACAAGTTCCTGTTAAAGTGGCCAGTGAGTGTACCTTTTTAAGGAGCAACTTGCACCCTGGATAGTTTTGAATGTTTTTATTGTTTGTAGATTTATACATATACATGTATTTTTAGTGTATTTTTAATGATCATTGAACAAATAATCAATCATCAAAAGATCCACTGTAACTTATTAGCAAATTCACCATAAATATGCAAAATCTAATTTACTAGTTTAGTGACCGACCTAAAAATTCTAGCTTAACATGGATAAGTCAATGAATTCTTTCATTATGTGGTATAAATCATTGACATTTCACTACTGCACTACAGTAGCAGCCATTTTAGTTGCCTTAGGATTATAAAGTGACTTTAATAACCATACAAGAGCTTGTGACCCCTTTATCTGCAAGTAACCAGTCCTAGTGATGCAGTATCAAATGGATTGCATATATTTAAATTGCCAGTAAAATCATAATAATATACAGAATTAAAGTTAAAAGCCCTCATAATGAAATGTTTTGTTTCATAAATGTCTTAAAACAGTGTATGATCGTGAATATGCCATTCACTGTTCTTGCATAAGGGGCTATGAAATTCATTGTGTGGCATAGCTTTGGATTTACAGTTGCTCAAAGATTACCTTTCCCATTAAATAGAGATGCTATTCACTGGGATTGACAGGGCAGATGACCAACGGTTTATCCTGGTTAAGGTGAGGGCTAAAATAGGGCCTAATCACTTCCCCAAATGCACAGTCAATAAATGAGTAAATGTGAGTTTCTGCTTCCATGTCATAGAAGGAGACCAACTTCTCACTGTAATCAACAAACACTCCTATCTTACGGGGTTCATTTGAAAGAGACAGCAGGGTGGGAGGGTCTTCCAGAGCTGCATAATTGTCTCCATTATAATGAACAATGACCCAGTATCCTTGGCTTGGTTTGAGGGAGAGTGGACCCTTCCTGTCGGCTTCCTCTCTTGCCACCCCAATATCCCAGCCTCGTTTGTTCCCAACCTCCACTACCCAGAAAGCCCTGCCTTCGGTCAGCCAGTTCTTCCCTAAAATGCTGCCGAATAAATCGAACCTTTCAGGGCAATCAGGTGCATCCTTTTTCTCTACAGAGCTACAGCACACCTCTCTCATGTCTTCAGAAACTAGGAGTTGTGCATTAGCAGTTTCTGGATCCAGAGTCACATCCACTGAAAGATCAGAAATATAAATCATGAATCAAATGAATCACCAAACTTACTTGTTCAAGATCATAGCTATCAATTGCTATGTTATTTATACTGAATTAGTATTATAATGTTGTTTTTTAATTTTCTTGAAAACAGTTATCACTAGCTATTGTATCTCGTATCTTGTCTTGTAGCTCTCAGCAAGTTAAAGACATGTTTAATGACAGCTGTAAAACAAAGCATGCCAGATTACAATTGTTAAATTAATTTGCAACTGTTGACAAAATGTTCCTAACTTGTTTTTAATTTTTCCCCCTGAGACATTGTGCAGGGGCGGCACGGTGGTGTAGTGGTTAGCGCTGTCGCCTCACAGCAAGAAGGTCCAGGTTCGAGCCCCGTGGCCAGCGAGGGCCTTTCTGTGTGGAGTTTGTATGTTCTCCCCGTGTCCGCGTGGGTTTCCTCCGGGTGCTCCGGTTTCCCCCACAGTCCAAAGACATGCAGGTTAGGTTAACTGGTGACTCTAAATTGACCGTAGGTGTGAATGGTTGTCTGTGTCTATGTGTCAGCCCTGTGATGACCTGGCGACTTGTCCAGGGTGTACCCCGCCTTTCGCCCGTAGTCAGCTGGGATAGGCTCCAGCTTGCCTGCGACCCTGTAGAAGGATAAAGCGGCTAGAGATAATGAGATGAGATGAGATGAGATGAGATGAGATGAGATGAGATGAGACATTGTGCACTCTCTAGTGGATGGTACTGGTATTGCAGCATGGTGCAGTCGTGACACAGCAGTGATCCCCAATTATCATATATCTACAACTGTCAGTTATCAGCTACTGATGTCTAATCAATCATCATCCAACCAATCATCTTCAAGCCTTATGGTGATTAACAGAAATTATAACAATGACAGATTAAAAGATGAAATCACTTGCTAGGCTAAGAGATAGATTTCAAGCACCAGTAACCTTAAAGCAGAGTCCAAATGTCTGAATGTGCCATGAGTGACTCATTTTATTTAAACAGTTATTAAAATGCAGTACTTATTGTACATATACTTGTAATGCTTATTAGATTGTATCTAATTATACATCTCAGTATACCACTACTAGGCATTATAATAACATCTTGTACTTACCTCCAAATTTCTTAATCCTTGCAGTTTCTATAAGGCAAGTGAGAAACTATATTAATAAATGGTACTCACACTGATGACAAAAACAAAACAAAACCCTGCATTACACAGTTGACTGGAAACAGGTAAAAACCATTTCCCTCACCAATTCTGGAGAGTTTCTCAAACTCATCCTTAATATTGGCCATCATGGTCACCTCCATGCTCCTTACTGTGCCAAAGCTCAACTCAGTATCCAAGAAGACAGAAGTCCAGTCATTGTAATTATCTGCCATAGTGACAGAGGGATAACTCTTGAAAAAAAAAGATTTAAAAAAGAGTAAGTTTCCTGCTGTGTGTCTTCAAGATAGAGGACTTTTTGCTTTTCAGTTTTTCTGTAACATGACAAGCTGCATTTTTTTTCACAGATTAACTTCAAAAGAGAGGAAAAAGAAATGCTGTTAAGTGGATAACAGTTTATAACAAAACAGTTGTGATGTAAAAGTTTATAACAGGAACTAACTTGTTTCATGAAAGTTCCTGTTTTCTTGCATTACAAGCTGGAATTAAAATGGATTTTTGGAGGGTTAGCACCATTTGATTTACACAACATGACTACAGCTTTAAAGGTGCACATTGTTGTTTTATTGTGACAAACAATAATTAAGATAGAAAAAAAACAGAAATTTGGAGTGTGCATAGGTATTCACCCCCTTTCGTTTGAAACCCCTAAATAAAAGCTGGTCCAACCAATTCACTTCATAAGTCACATAATGATGAACTAAATTTTGTTGCACATTTCTGAAGTGACAACAAAGGCATTCTAAAAAAAAAAAATTAGTTGATTAAGATCCACCTGTGTGCAATCAAAGTGTCACATGATCTGTCACATGATGTCTGTATAAATCAACCTGTCCTGGAAGGACCCTGACTCTGCAACACTACGAAGCAAACAACATGAAAACCAAGGAGCCTCCAAACAGGTCAGAGACAAAGTTGTGGAGAAGTATAGATCAGGGTTGGGTTATGAAAAATATCCCAAACTTTGAATATCCTACGGATATCCATTAAATCCACTATAGCAAAATAGAAAGAATATGTCATCACTACAAACCTGACAAGAGAAGGCCGCCCACCAGAATTCACAGACCAAGCAAGGAGGGCATTAATCAGAGATGCAATAAAGACATCAAAGATAACACTGAAGGAGCTGCAAAGATTCACAGCGGAGATGGGAGTACCTGTCCATAGGACTACTTTAAGCCGTACACTCCACAGAGTGGGGCTTTATGGAAGAGTGGCCAGAAAAAAGCCATTGCTTAAGAAAACACGTTTGGAGTTTGCCCAACAGCATGTGGCAGACTCCCCAAACACATGGAAGAAGATTCTTTGGTCAAATGATACTAAAATTTATCTTTTTGGCCCTCATGGGAAATGCCATGTGTGGCACAAACCCAACAACCTGAGAACACCATTCCTACAGTGAAGCATGGTGGTGGCAGCATCAAACTGTGGGGATATTTTTCATTTGCAGGGACAAGAAAGGTGGTCGACTGAAGGAAAGATGGATGGCACTAAACACAGGGCAATTCTGGAGGAAAACCTGTTTGAGTCAGCCAGTGGTTTGAGACTGGGACGAAGGTTCACATTCCAGCAGGACAATAACTCTAAACATATTGCTAAAGCTACACTGGAGTGGTTTAAAGGGAAACATTTAAATGTCATGGAATGTCCTAATCAAAGTCCAGACCTCAATCCAATTGAGAATCTGTGGCATAATTTGAAGATTGCTGTACACCAACGCAACCCATCTAACTTGGAGTTGGAGCAGTTTTGCCTTGAGGAATGGGCAAAAATCCCAGTGGCTAGATGTGCTAAGCTAATAGAGACATACCTAGACTTGCAACTGTAATTGCAGCAAAAGGTAGCTCTACACAGTATTGACTTTTTTTTTTTTTTGGGGGGGGGGGGGGGGGGGGGGAATAGCTAGGCACACTCCAGATTTCTGGAGGGGGGTTCATCTTAATTGCTGTTTGTGTCACAATAAAACAACAATTTTCACCTTTAAAATGGTGGCCATGTTGTGTAAATCAAATGGTGCTAACCCTTCAAAAAATCCATTTTAATTCCAGCTTGTAATGCGACAAAACAGGACAAACACCAAGGGGGATGAATACTTTTGCAAGACACTGTACATATGAATGAAAAATATGTGAGCATTTTAAAAGTAGTTTTGTTTTTCTCTGCTCACAACTTTGTTCTTCCATGGAATAGTTGACATTTGTGTGAAGTTTGCTATTATTTACTGAACGACATGGTAATGCAAAATGAATAGAGGGCTGTTATAAGTGGGTAAATAAACATCAAAATATTAATCTGTCATTATGGACATTTGACATAAGGATTTCTCAAACTAAGTAATGATTTGTCACTGTTTATCAGTTTGTGGTAATACCACAGTTTGTGGTATTTCTTAATGGTTGAATCAGTCTTTAGGGCTCTACTGTATACATTATAAGGGCATAAGAAGACCTTTATTATCCCACAGTGAATAATAAATAATAAATTTTGTTATTCTACAAAACGTTGAACCTACTAAACATAATCATGGGCTAAATTACATTGTCTGCATCCAGTGGGCGGGGGGGGGGGGGGGGCGATTTATACTGTGATGATGGAAACACCACAAGTGATTGGTTGCTGACCTGTAGGAAGAAAACAGGGTCTTCTTCATCTATCAGTGTTTGTAGCTCTGAGATGGTGTTATTCAATGTGGTCATCGTTTTCTGCAAGTCCCTTTTCAGCTCCTCCGCCTGCTGCTCCACTTGTTTCTTCCGGTCTTCTAAAGGTTTTAGTGCCTTGTCCTCTGCCTTCTGAACTGCTTTCTTTATGGCATTGAAAACCTTTTGAATTTCCTTTGTCTCCTGCTCAATCAGAGCCTGTAAAGATTTGACCAGTGGAGGGCATCAGATCAGTATCGTTTCTTAAATATGCATATAAACTCTTTTTCAAGGTTCATTCTCTGTTGATCATTAATCTAATATACCATGCACTGAGAGGCTCCAGTTGAAATTATGGATTCTCTGAGATGACTGGCAGAGTACTATTTTCTGAGGGACACAGTACTATTTATATCCCTCATCAAAAAATTCCAAAAAATCCTCCAAATCCTCATCATCTTTGAGATTGAATCTTGGCATAAACTGACTGGAGGCAGCCGTGTTTGTTGTTTACGGTGGAGCAACCTTTGACATGCGCATGTGCAATGTACCATGCTATCGCCTGCCTCGCCAGGCTTGATCAGTAGACGTAGCTCAACACACACAGAAATGCTCGTGGAGCCACAACTGTAACTCAAGTCAGCCGTATAGCTTGAAATTGTGACATCGGTTCATGGTATATCCACGATATACCATGACTGACTCACACCATATCCTTTTTAATTTTATTTTTGATGTCATGAGATACATTGCTTAATTAATGGTTGAACTATTTTATGTCACGTGAGCCATCCTTGGCCAATCCCTGCATGGGGATTTTTTGATGAGGGATATATTTAACTGTTATTCCACAAAACTGAGTTGTACATGAGCTGATAGCCGACGAGCTGTGTAGTGCCGAGTTGGCTATAAGCCATGTATGACAAGATTGAGTAGAATAACTGTTTTATTCTATCCACATGAGAAACAGAGCTTTTTTATTTTTATTTTTTGCAAATTTGATAAATAAAAACTTTATACAAAACATCTGACAAAATCATTTCTGCTTAGAATGGAAACAAACCAGCGAAATGACAGTAGCAATTTGTGAAAAATGCTATAATAATAATTCTTGAAAAATAAAAAAGATACAATTTTACCATCAAATTTCGAGTAGAGTTTTTATTTTGCCCTCGGTTGGTTCAGCAACACATTCAACAACCATTTTGCTTTTCTCTACTCATGGTATATGAGCTGATAGCCCAGTAGTAGAGTAGCCAATAAGAGCATACGATTGCTCATATCCAGTGAATGTGGATATAATAATCTCTGTTATACCACAACACTGTTGTAATCTGATTTGTCAGAAGCTGCTGATTAATTTCCTATAACAACGGGTCTCTGACAGTACTATCAGGTGATATTTCAAATGATAGGTTTATATTAGGGCACTGATCCTAATATTTTACATAATCCACATAATCTAAAAATAATAATAAAATGTATTGTTATTGATAAAGAGTTGGACTTCACCATTCACAAGATAGTGTAAGTGCAAATAAAACTGTTTAGATTACTGCCAAATGGTGATTTGCTGCTATCAGATAAATTTGTACATGAACACACCATTGTAATTCGGTAGGTAACTGATTTCAGAGTGTATTTGTGGAACAACTTGAGCTGTTTTGCTGAGTTGTAGGACAATTATGGACACTCACCAGGCAGCTTTTTGCAGCGTTGTCCAACTCCTTCACTTTCTCCTCTCCCTGCTGCATTTGATGTTTCTTCTCACTTATAACAGTGCCTAGAGTCACCTGTGAGAAAATATATCTGTACACATCAACAGGGTGATTCCACAATAGGGGTGCCATAAATTAAATTTAAAAAATTAAACAATATTGTTTTCAGCATTTTCCAACATTGCTTCTAAAATAAACCCATTAAATAAATAATTAAAAAAAAAACACATCTCAAACCAAAGTAGCTACTACTACTACTTCATTTCAGTTTTCTCTTAAATGAGTAACAGGGTTACTTTTTTAAGCATGTAATTAGAATTAGGTAACAGTGCTGTAAGTCCAAGTGACCTCGTTAATCAATATTATAGATAGATAGATAGATAGATAGATAGATAGATAGATAGATAGATAGATAGATAGATAGATAGATAGATAGTCAAAAGTTTGGATACACCTTCTAATTCAATGTTTTTTATTTATTTTATAAATTAAAAGACACTTCACATCTTAAAGTAATGATGGATGTCGTTTATCTTTACTCAGTTAAGCGGGTCTTGACATAATATGGATTACAGTGGCATAATACACGGAGGATAAGAGATATGATCACAATATTGCTATCAGTAAAACGAGTACACCCCCTTTGAAAAGGAACATTTTAAACAATATCTCAATGAACACAAACAATTTCCAAAATGTTGACAAGACAAAGTTTAATATAACATCTGTTTAACTTATAACATGAAAGTAAGGTTAATAATATAAACTTAGATTACACATTTTTTTTCAGTTTTACTCAAATTAGGGTGGTGCAAAAAGGAGTACGCCCCACAACAAAAACTAGTACTTTGTATGGCCTCCATGATTTTTAATGACAGCACCAAGTCTTCTAGGCATGGAATGAACAAGTTGGCGACATTTTGCAACATCAATCTTTTTATACTCTTCAACAATGACCTCTTTTAGTGAAAATGTTGCCAACTTGTTCTTTCCATGCCTTGAAGACTTGGTGCTGTCATTAAAAATCGTGGAGGCCATACAAAGTACTAGATGTAGTAGTTTTTGTTGTGGGGTGTACTCATTTTTGCACCACCCTAATTTGAGTAAAACTGAAAAAATGTGTAATCTAAGTTTTTATATTATTAACCTTACTTTCACAACATACCGATTGTTTCACAATCTTTCTCCACTTGTATCTGTCTCTGGCTTTTTCTTCCCAGTTGTTGTTCACAGTCTATTCTTTTAAGATGAAGCCAAGGCCTAGTGATTAGAGAAGCATATTTGGGACAAAAGGTCATTGGTTCGATTCGGGAACTGGGAAATGTGTACTGGGAAGTGGGGAATGGGAACAGGGTGGCTGTAAATGGGAAATTGGAGGATGGATTAGAAGAATCGAAGGAAATCAAAAATTGGGTGATGGATGAAAATGGGAAATTGGGAATGGGGTGGATTGAATTGGGAAATGGGGGTCAATGGATTTGAAAAATTGGGGGATGGATTGGCAACTGGATGCAAATGAGAAATAGGGGATGGGAACTGGGAAGCCGGAACTTAGAAGTGGGAGTTCGGAACTGAGAACTCGGAAGTCGGAGGTGGGAAGTCGGAAGTGGGAACTTGGAACTGGGAAGTCAGAGTACCTACTCATCTTAAAATTCCTACAGGAGTCCTCGACATCCTACACTACGAATACATATAGGTCCAAAAGCAGCAAGGGTTTTGCCGTTTCTTTCTGATAATTTACAGTCCACTAAACCTTAAACTTCCTACAGGTTATATTTGTTGTAGGGCCTAAACCATCATCCTACTGGGTGAATGGTAAGTAAGTTGCTTCAGGATACTGTATATAGACTGCATTTAATTGTCATGGACCAAACATACTGTGAGACTTTTATTTTGTAATTTAAAAAAAACCCACCCCTGCACACACCTTTATTCATGCATATACTTAATTTCAAGGTCATTAAAAAGAAATACAAATGCATGCTCAGTTTCAAATCCAAACACTTCATGACCTGATACTACCATTTTACCAGAAACCCAAATTATATCACATAACTGTTTATTAGTCTTCAGTATAGACAATTCCTGATGACAACATCTAAACATACCTAAATCATTGATATTTCTTTAGAATACCCTCATCGTTGTTTGTTGCACTGAAAGCTTACTGTTAACAGGCTACATTGTGTGGCAGAAGAATGCTGTTTTCCAAATAGAGTATTATTATTACTAAAGGAAATTATTCAGTGAACTATAGATTCTACAATTATCATCATTTGCTGTAATTTTATACAGGAGTTTTAGGCACTGCATTTACTGTCATGCTTAAGAACACCCTGACCTGAAAACCTTTGCATGGCTTATTGCTTTAAATTATGAATCATATTTAAATTAGCTTGATTAAAACTTTTATTTTAGCATTTTTGAAAAACAATTATAGAGACATAATCATATTCTTGCAAGAAGAATCAGAGCATGGATTTTTATTTTTACCTGCCTTCTCCCTTTTTCTTCCTCCACAGACACCACATGTATCCCTTCTTGCACACAGAGACTACAGATTAACTTCTCCTCGCTGATTGAATAGAGCTCCAGAGGCCTGCCGTGGGACATGCAGGCCCACTGATCCAGCTCATTCAGAGGCTTCACCAGCTTATGCCCTTTGGAACGTAACTTATTGTCATGCCTTTTAAGATGTTTATTGCAGTATGACAACAAGCACATCAGACAAGACTTGACTGCTTTATACTTGCGACTATCAGGACAGATGTCACAAGGGATGTCCCCAGGCTGTCCAGTGAACTCATCTTTACTTGGCTTCTGGGCTTGATGGAAAGCATCCAGAATATCTTCAAACGCAATGTTTACATTTGGTTTTAACTTTAGATGTTGCTTGCATAATGGGCAGACTATGTCATTGAAGGTTATGTGGCGATCCAGGCATTTCTTGCAGAAGGTGTGACCACAGGAGGTAGTGACAGGCTTTTGCAGGATATCAAAGCAAATGGAACATCTAAGGTGTTGAAAGATGGACACAGGAATATCCCGTAGAGAAGTGATAGAAGGTGTGCGGGGTGTGAGGAGATCCATGGTTACTGTTTGATGTAGAAAATCCATGTTATCTGTTGATAATTGGTACAGACAGATTATTTAGTTATATTTGGCATCCCATTTGAGGAAAATCACTTAATGTACAAGAAGTTTTATATGGCCTAGTATAGGCAGAATTAACTGTTATTTTTATTTATATATTTATTTATTTGCAGTGCCTGATTTTGTCCCTACCACGTTTTGAAAGAGTAGTCTGTTTAAAACATATTCGTTTAGTTATATGACCCTATTACTGTAAATGTAGTGCAATGGCTATCCCACATATTGTACAAATTTGGCATGTTTGTTTTTTGGGTTTATTTTTGGACTGTGCATGGATTTTGTTAGGCCAAGTTTACATTGGTACTGATTTTCTATTAATGTTGTGTTAACAGTGTTAACGGTGGTGGTAATCAGGTTGGTAACTGATCCTACTCTTGGTGTTGCCATATGTCAGCAAAGTAAGTGATGGAAATAACAAGGAACACTGATAAAGTAGCTAAACACAACTAAAGTCCATATGAAATCCATTCAAATATGGGCATCGTATGCAAAGCTCCATACACAGAATAACCTGGAGCTGTGAGGAAGTAAAGTTACCCAGCCAATCATTGTGCTTCCCTGTTACAAGACATTTTTAAATAGAAATCTGAATGTAGAATTCAATCACTAGGTGAACATTTGCTTTATGCTTTATTTTGTTTCCTGTTTTATTTATGACTTCTTGTTGTTCCTTTGTACTGACCCATTATGTTGCTTCTGACATAACCGCCTTGGCTGTGAGTTTTGAAGTTGTGTGTATGGACTGGGTACACTGCAAATGAATTGTCCTTCTTGGGATCAATAAAGTTGTTTGAATCTGAATGTGACAAAGAACAATTTTTGAGACAACCTTGAGAGAAAGCAAACTCAAATGGGAACCAATGTGGTCTTAAAACTCTACTTTTTAGTTTCTACGATTATGCACTGATTAGAGCATGAAATGTAAAGAGAGATTTGTTTTTTGAGGCAACATAGTGCAAACTGAAGTAGCTAGTTAGCTACTATAATAATGTAAACTGTAGTTTACATTTTGAATTCAGGGAGTTATTTGGGGGGGGGGGGGTTAGGAAAATTTAGCTACAGTGGATATAAAAAGTGTACACACCCCATTAAAATGATAGGTTTTTCTGACGTAAAAAAAAATGAGACCATGATAAATAATTTAAAAACTTTTCCCACCTTTAATGTGACCTATAACCTGTACAATCCAATTGAAAAACAAACAAATTTCTTAGGAGAAAAAAACATAAAAAATAAAAAATGTACAATAAGGGTGGGCACACTTACTGTATGCAACAATGGTTGCACAAGTATGCACACCCTTAAAGTAATACTTTGTTAAAGCACCTTTCGATTTAATTACAGCATTCAGTCTTTTTGGGTACACACCTGCTATCAATTAAAATGACTCCGATTAACCCCAAATAAAGTTCAGTTGTCCTAGTCGGATTTTTCTGGCATTTACTCAGTTGCATCCTCCAGCAAAAGTCATGGTTCACAGAGAGCTTACAAAGTATCAAAGGGATCTCATTGTTGAAAGGTATCAGTCAGGAGAAGGGTACAAAAAAATTCCACAGCATTAGATATACCATGGAGCACAGTGAAGAGAGTCATCAAGAAGTGGAGAAAATATGGGACAGCAATGACATTTCCGAAAACTGGACGTACCTCTAAAATTGATGAAAAGACAAGACAAAAACTGGTCAGGGAGGCTGCCGAGAGGCCGACAGCAACACGGAAGGAGCTGCAGGAATTTCTAGCAAGTACTGGATGTACTACATGTGACAATATCCCATATTCTCCATATATCTGAACTATGGGGTAGGGTCACAAGACAGAAGCCTTTTCATACAAAGAAAAACATCCAGGCCCAGCTAAATTTTGCAAAAAAAAAAATACATCAACTCTCCCAAAAGCATGTGGGAAAACGTGTTATGGTCTGATGAAACCGAGGTTGAACTTTTTGGCCACAATTCCAAAAGGTATGTTTGGTGCAAAAACAACACTGCACATCACCAAAAGAACACCATACCCATGGTGAAGCATGATGGTGGCAGCATCATGTTTTGGGGTTGTTTTTCTTCAGCTGGAACAGGGGCTTTAGTCAAGGTGGAGGGAATTATGAACAGTTCTAAATACCAGTCAGTTTTGGCCCAAAACCTTCAGGTGTCTGCTAGAAAGCTGAAGATGAAAAGGAATTTGACCCCAAGCATACATCGAAATCAACAAAAGAATGGCTTCACCAGAAGAAAATTAAAGTTGTGGAATGGCCCAGTCAGAGCCCAGACATAAATCCAGTTGAAAATCTGTGGGATGACCTGAAGAGGGCTGTGCACAAGAGATGCCCTCGCAAGCTGACAGATTTGGAGCACTTTTGCAAGGAAGAGTGGGCAAATATTGCCAAGTCTAGATGTGGCAGGCTGATAGACTCCAACCCAAAAAGACTGATTGCTGTAATTAAATCAAAAGGTGCTTCAACAAAGTATTAGTTTAAGGGTGTGCACACTTATGCAACCAGCTTATTGTACTTTTTTCTTGTTTGTTTGTTTTTTTATGTTTTTTCCCCTAACAGATCCATCCATCCATTATCTGTAGCCTCTTATCCTGTCCTACAGGGTCGCAGGCAAGCTGGAGCCTATCCCAGCTGACTACGGGCGAGAGGTAGGGTACACCCTGGACAAGTTGCCAGGTTATCGCAGGGCTCCCTAACAGATTTGTTTGTTTTTCAATTGAATTGTACAGGTTATAAGTCACATTAAAGGTGGGAAAAGTTTTGAAATTATTTTTCGTGGTCTCATTTTTTTTATATATTTTAAAACATGAGCTAATTTTATCCCTAATGAGCAAGTCTGTGGTGATGGTGGCAAGGAAAAACTCCCTCAGACGACATGAGGAAGAAACCTCGAGAGGAACCAGACTCAAAAGGGAACCCATCCTCATTTGGGCAACAACAGACAGCATGACTATAGTATTAACAGTTTTAACAAGAAGTCAGTTTTGTTGATGTTGTAACTCTTCATTGATGGAAACTTGAGTGCAAAACTGTTCATGACAACTGCAGTCCTAAAGTTAGCAAGTCAACTGTAGTCCTCAGCCATAAAAGCATTACTGTACCGGTAAGAGTCCAGAGCGTCCTCCAAGTGTGACTTTCAACTGTCCTCATGGGGCCGTCCTCCACAGGAGCGATATCATTATATCATTTAGATATAAAAATATATATTTTATTTTATATCAATAAAATGATTTTATATAATTTTAACAGGGTGTGTACACTTTTTATACCCACTGTATGACTAGAAATAACTTATGAGTTATTACTGTTGTTGATATTTTATTACCATACATTTATATTTATATTTACAGCAGGTTTTACTGTAAAGTATTTCTAGTTGTATACTTGGTGCACATCCTTAATTAGTGCACTTAGGTCCCTGGATGGATGGCCAGATAGATAGATTTCTGTGCTGTCCCTGAATTAAATTTTTATATTAATCGTCAAACATTTAGACAAGCAGCTTTTAAAGTCATTGGCGAATGCCATATTGAGCAATTAAAAAAAAAAAAGAAAGTCAGATTTACCTTGAAGAAGTTCTGATCCTTTGCTCATCTCTGACAAACTCTTTCTTTATTCTGATGAAACTCATCTGTCTTAGAAGGCTGTCTGTGTTTCATTTCATCGAAACTACACGCCCCTTTGTTCAAATGTTTTCCTGTGTGTGTGTGTGTGTGTGTGTGTGTGTGTGTATGAACTCCTACACTGGGACTAGGTTAGTTTCATTTTTCATTTCTGGGTCAAGCTACCGTAGGTTGTGCAACTAGATTTACTGTACAACCACAGTTCCAACTTCCTCATGGAAAAATAACCAACACATGAATATAAAACCACTGAATTATCAGCTGACCTATTTACTCAGTTGTCTTTCAGTCTGTCATATTTGATTGTCTCAAAGGAGATCATTGCTGCGATAATATACAACTGTACTTTTTCCAACCAATTCCGATATATCCTTCATTTCTTGTCATAATTCCACTCTGAGCATCACATTTATAATTAACAATTATTCACTGAAGGCGAAGTGAATATCGGGTCTCGGTTATGATTCACTGATACTGACTGAGCCTGAGGCAAATAATTTAGTATAAATACAGAGGTCTCATTCTCATTATCTCTAGCCGCTTTATCCTGTTCTACAGGGTTGCAGGCAAGCTGGAGCCTATCCCAGCTGACTACGGGCGAGAGGTAGGGTACACCCTGGACAAGTTGCCAGGTTATCACAGGGCTCCCTAACAGATTTGTTTGTTTTTCAATTGAATTGTACAGGTTATAAGTCACATTAAAGGTGGGAAAAGTTTTGAAATTATTTATTGTGGTCTCATTTTTTTTTATATATTTTAAAACATGAGCTAATTTTATCCCTAATGAGCAAGTCTGTGGTGATGGTGGCAAGGAAAAACTCCCTCAGACGACATGAGGAAGAAACCTCGAGAGGAACCAGACTCAAAAGGGAACCCATCCTCATTTGGGCAACAACAGACAGCATGACTATAGTATTAACAGTTTTAACAAGAAGTCAGTTTTGTTGATGTTGTAACTCTTCATTGATGGAAACTTGAGTGCAAAACTGTTCATGACAACTGCAGTCCTAAAGTTAGCAAGTCAACTGTAGTCCTCAGCCATAAAAGCATTACTGTACCGGTAAGAGTCCAGAGCGTCCTCCAAGTGTGACTTTCAACTGTCCTCATGGGGCCGTCCTCCACAGGAGCGATATCATTATATCATTTAGATATAAAAATATATATTTTATTTTATATCAATAAAATGATTTTATATAATTTTAACAGGGTGTGTACACTTTTTATACCCACTGTATGACTAGAAATAACTTATGAGTTATTACTGTTGTTGATATTTTATTACCATACATTTATATTTATATTTACAGCAGGTTTTACTGTAAAGTATTTCTAGTTGTATACTTGGTGCACATCCTTAATTAGTGCACTTAGGTCCCTGGATGGATGGCCAGATAGATAGATTTCTGTGATTTCCCTGAATTAAATTTTTATATTAATCGTCAAACATTTAGACAAGCAGCTTTTAAAGTCATTGGCGAATGCCATATTGGGTAATTAAAAAAAAAAAGAAAGTCAGATTTACCTTGAAGAAGTTCTGATCCTTTGCTCGTCTCTGACAAACTCTTTCTTTATTCTGATGAAACTCATCTGTCTTAGAAGGCTGTTTGTGTTTCATTTCATTGAAACTACACGCCCCTTTGTTCAAATGTTTTCCTGTGTGTGTGTGTGTGTGTGTGTGTGTGTGTGTGTGTGTGTGTGTGTGTGTGTGTGTGTGTGTGTATGAACTCCTACACTGGGACTAGGTTAGTTTCATTTTTCATTTCTGGGTCAAGCTACCGTAGGTTGTGCAACTAGATTTACTGTACAACCACAGTTCCAACTTCCTCATGGAAAAATAACCAACACATGAATATAAAACCACTGAATTATCAGCTGACCTATTTACTCAGTTGTCTTTCAGTCTGTCATATTTGATTGTCTCAAAGGAGATCATTGCTGCGATAATATACAACTGTACTTTTTCCAACCAATTCCGATATATCCTTCATTTCTTGTCATAATTCCACTCTGAGCATCACATTTATAATTAACAATTATTCACTGAAGGCGAAGTGAATATCGGGTCTCGGTTATGATTCACCGATACTCACTGAGCCTGAGGCAAATAATTTAGTATAAATACAGAGGTCTCATTCTCATTATCTCTAGCCACTTTATGCTGTTCTACAGGGTCGCAGGCAAGCTGGAGCCTATCCCAGCTGACTACAGGCAAAAGGCAGGGTACACCCTGGACAAATCACCAGGTCATCACAGGGCTGACATATAGACAACCATTCACACCTATGGTCAATTTAGAGTCACCAGTTAACTTAACCTGTATGTCTTTGGACTGTGGGGGAAACCGGAGCACCCGGAGGAAACCCACACGGACAACATGCAAACTCTGCACAGAAAGGCCCTCGCCGGCCACAGGGCTCAAACCCGGACCTTCTTGCTGTGAGGCGACAGCGCTAACCACTACACCACCGTGCCGCCCTAAATACAGAGGTGATTATTTTTTTAAAAACTCATGTAAAAAATTATTTCAAACTTCAAAAGCGGCATGCAAATGTAATAAAGGCGCGGTGCAGACTTGTGTCACTTACCTATGCTGACTCACATAAAATACTTTGTTTTGAAAGGGATAAAATAAATCACAATTCCACCTTACCTTTGAATAGTTTTAGACTAAACTTCGTAGCATCTTTAGTGCTTTTAGGAACAGCATTTTCTTTCATAATTTGTAATTCTTCCTCACTTACAGTGACAAAACAATTGGCCATCATTTTACCAACTCGCTCGAGGTGATTATCGAAAAATAGTCAGAATTTCTCAATCAATCAGCACGTGATTTCTTATAATCACCTGTGTATTTATACTAAGTAACAATATTCCACTGGTGTTATGTAGTTTTACTAACGATTGACAAATGAAATCCCTTTATTAGCTTTAACCAGAGTAATAATGTTCTTTTTGTAACATGACAGATGTCACAAAATATTGTTTTGATGACACTGAGAAACATTTCAATGATTAATGTGTTAGGGAACAGTTTGTGCGTGGGTGAAAAGCACAGCATCTTAATGCACATTAAAAAAAGAGTAAATTAGTCACTCAGGGAATATAAATAACACATTAGACATGATTTTGAGTAGCCCACTTATTTACATTTCTGAAAAGCGTGAAGATAATAAAAATCCCTGATTTACATGTGTATACAATTATATTAGTTTATTACAGAATATTAATAAATGGAATAGAAGTGTACACAGTAAATATTCTAGATGCAAATTACAGATGATTAGACCGAGGATTTCATTTTAACCAAGTAATCCAATTTATTTGCAGCACAAATTTCTTTCATTAACATAATCCAACTATTTACATTTCAGATAAAGTTGGCAAATACACTGAACAAAATTATAAACCTTAAAAAGGGGAATTTTTTATTGAAATGTTGCGTTTCATTGTTATTTTTGCATAGACGTGCAATGTTTGTGGGTTTGAAATTAACAAAAGAATATGTTTACATCTGCTTAGTAATACGTAAAGTCCCATTTACAATAATGCACCCATCAGAGAGGTATGGCCAGTTGAAACACTGCCTGAGCCTGAGCAGTATCATCAGTACAGAGACCCACCTTAAAGTTTGGGACAATAAAAGGCCATCCCAAGTCCTCTAGATTTGGGACATTCTGGATTCCGCACAGCTCTTGTGGAGGAATGCGACAACATTCCACAAGCCTCAATCAATAATCTCATTCAGTCTATGCAAAAGAAATGTACTCCACTACAGAATGCAAACAATGTTTACACATATTCCTGAAAGTGTAAATTTGATCACTGACCCCCTCTGTCTATCAGTGACCGTACAGTGGTGCTTGAAAGTTTGTGAACCCTTTAGAATTTTCTATATTTCTGAATAAATATGACCTAAAACATCATCAGAATTTCACACAAGTCCTCAAGGTAGATAAAGAGAACCCAGTTAAATAAATGAGACAAAAATATTATACTTGGTCATTTATTTATTGAGGAAAATGATCCAATATTACATATCTGTGAGTGGCAAAAGTATGTGAACCTATAGGATTAGCAGTTAATTTGAAGGTGAAATTAGAGTCAGGTGTTTTCAATCAATGGGATGACAATCAGGTGTGAGTGGGCACCCTGTTTTATTTAAAGAACAGGGATCTATCAAAGTCTGATCTTCACAATATGTTTGTGGAAGTGTATCATGGCGCGAACAAAGGAGATTTCTGAGGACCTCAGAAAAAGCGTTGTTGATGCTCATCAGGCTGGAAAAGGTTAAAAAACCATCTCTAAAGAGTTTGGACTCCACCAATCCACAGTCAGACTGATTGTGTACAAATGGAGGAAATTCAAGACCATTGTTACCTTCCCCAGGAGTGGTTGACCAACAAAGATCACTCCAAGAGCAAGGCATGTAATAGTTGGCGAGGTCACAAAGGACCCCAGGGTAACTTCTAAGCAACTGAAGGCCTCTCTGACACTGGCTAATGTTAATGTTCATGAGTCCACCATCAGGAGAACACTGAACAACAATGGTGTACATGGCAGGGTTGCAAGAAGAAAGCCACTGCTCTCCAAAAAGAACATTGCTGCTTGTCTGCAGTTTGCTACAGATCACGTGGACAAGCCAGAAGGCTATTGGAAAAATGTTTTGTGGATGGATGAGACCAAAATAGAACTTTTTGGTTTAAATGAGAAGCGTTATGTTTAGAGAAAGGAAAACACTGCATTCCAGCATAAGAACCTTATCCCATCTGTGAAACGTGGTGGTGGTAGTATCATGGTTTGGGCCTGTTTTGCTGCATCTGGGCCAGGACGGCTTGCCATCGTTGATGGAATAATGAATTCTGAATTATACCAGCGAATTCTAAAGGAAAATGTCAGGCCATCTGTTCGTGAACTGAATCTCAAGAGAAGGTGGGTCATGCAGCAAGACAATGACCCTAAGCACACAAGTCGTTCTACCAAAGAATGGTTAAAGAAGAACAAAGTTAATGTTTTGGAATGGCCAAGTCAAAGTCCTGACCTTAATCCAATCGAAATGTTGTGGAAGGACCTGAAGCGAGCAGTTCATGTGAGGAAACCCACCAACATTCCAGAGTTGAAGCTGTTCTGCATGGAGGAATGGGCTAAAATTCCTCCAAGCCAGTGTGCAGGACTGATCAACAGTTACCGGGAATGTTTAGTTGCAGTTATTGCTGCACAAGGGGGTCACACCAGATATTGAAAGCAAAGGTTCACATACTTTTGCCACTCACAGATATGTAATATTGGATCATTTTCCTCAATAAATAAATGACCAAGTATAATAATTTTGTCTCATTTATTTAACTGGGTTCTCTTTATCTACTTTTAGGACTTGTGTGAAAATCTGATGATGTTTTAGGTCACATTTATGCAGAAATATCAAAATTCTAAAGGGTTCACAAACTTTCAAGCACCACTGTAGCTGGTATTCCAGGAGACATTTGTTAATGAAAGCAATGTCTGCATTTTGTTAGACATTAGTGATTTCATATACAAGAATTACTCAAAATGTTTAAACCATCAAATTTTTATAAATTTTAGATGTTTCATTTGCACTCACCAGCCACTTTAAGAGGAACTTTTTCTTGACTCTAAGATTCCTGTTCTTGGCTGCAGGAGTGGAACCCAATGTGGTCTTCTGCTGTTGCATGATGAGATGCTTTTCTGCTCATCATGGTTGTAAAGAGTTGCTATGAGTTACTATATCCTTCCTGGCAGCTCAAACCAATCTGGTCACTTTCCTCTGCCCTCTCTTATCAATAAGGCATTTATTTCCACCCACAGAACTGTCGCTCACTCAATGTTTTTTGTTTTTCGCACCATTCTGTGTAAACTCTACAGACTGTTGTGTGTGAAAACTCCAGGAGATCAGCAGTTTCTGAAATACTCAAACCAGTCCATCTGGCACCAAGTGAAAGTTGTAGGGATCACAAGTTTTCCCATTCTGATGTTTGACGTGAACATTAACTGAAGCTCTTGATTTGTATCTGCATGATTTTATGCATTGTGCTGCTGTCAAGGGATCGGCTGATTAGATAACCGCATAAAACTGCAGGTGGATGGGTGTGCCTAATAAAGTGGCCGGTGTGTGTGTGTATATATATATATATATATATATATACAGTGGTGCTTGAAAGTTTGTGAACCCTTTAGAATTTTGTATATTTCTGCATAAATATGACCTAAAACATCATCAGATTTTCACACAAGTCCTAAAAGTAGATAAAGAGAACCCAGTTAAACAAATGAGACAAAAATATTATACTTGGTCATTTATTTATTGAGGAAAATGATCCAAAATTACATATCTGTGAGTAGCAAAATTATGTGAACCTCTAAGATTAGCAGTTAATTTGAAGGTGAAATTAGAGTAAGGTGTTTTCAATCAATGGGATGACAATCAGGTGTGAGTGGGCACCCTGTTTTATTTAAAGAACAGGGATCTATCAAAGTCTGATCTTCACAACACACGTTTGTGGAAGTGTATCATGGCACGAACAAAGGAGATTTATGAGGACCTCAGAAAAAACACTGTTGATGCTCATCAGGCTGGGAAAGGTTACAAAACCATCTCTAAAGAGTTTGCACTCCACCAATCCAAAGTCAGACAGCTTGTGTACAAATGGAGGAAATTCAAGACCGTTGTTGCCCTCCCCAGGAGTGGCTGACCAACAAAGATCACTCCAAGAGCAAGGCATGTAATAGTCAGCGAGGTCACAAAGGACCCCAGGGTAACGTCTAAGCAACTGAAGGCCTCTGAAGAAGAAGAACTGAAGAAGAATAAAGTTAATGTTTTGGAATGGCCAAGTCAAAATCCTGACCTTAATCCAATCGAAATGTTGTGGAAGGACCTGAAGTGAGCAGTTCATGTGAGGAAACCCACCAACATCCCAGAGTTGAAGCTGTTCTGTCTGGAGGAATGGGCTAAAATTCCTCCAAGCCAGTGTGCAGGACTGATCAACAGTTACTGGAAACATTTAGTTGCAGTTATTGCTGCACAAGGGGGTCACACCAGATACTGAAAGCAAAGGTTCACATACTTTTGCCACTCACAGATATGTAATATTGGATCATTTTCCTCAATAAATAAATGACCAAGTATAATATTTTTGTCTCATTTGTTTAACTGGGTTCCCTTTATCTACTTTTAGGACTTGTGTGAAAATCTGATGATGTTTTAGGTCACATTTATGCAGAAATATAGAAAATTCTAAAGGGTTCACAAACTTTCAAGCACCACTGTATATATACATATATATAACATTTTCAGTGTATATTAATTCATTAAAATCATTTGATTTTTTTCTAAACCTTTCAAACCATATACCCCAAACCAATTACATAGTGGAAACATTTATATTTAAGACATTTTGTTCACATAATATTAAAACAGTTGCGTCAGTTACGAAGTTATCGACACTTTGAGAGAGACCAATTGCACCTCTGTAACACCAGGGACGATAATGGTGCTTCACTACCCTTCAGCCGCTTGGTGTCAGTTTAAAGCACCAAAACATCACATTCACCGTTTCATAACACAGGTGTTTAAAAAAAAATTCAATTTAAACTTGTTCCTATTGTCCTTGCATTCGTGCTCAGCACTGTTTGTTTTGTGTTCTCGCTGGCACTGGACAGATGCTCAGTATGTCCGAGGCCTTATCACAGCAATACAGGTAGAAGAACGGGTAAAGTTTCTCTTGGAATGAGTCCATGAAGGTGTAGATGTGACTTCTTGATATTGCATCATAAAATGACACCTGTCCTTCTTCAAAGTCCACATACACACCTACTCTCTTCAGCCTGGGGGTGACAGAAAGAATAAAAGGTGGGGAGGAGGAGACTCTGTATTCTTGTCCTTTCTTCATAGCCAGTGCCCAATAGCCTTGAGTCATGCTTATGGCAATGCGGCCTTTCCTGTTGACAGATGCTCTGGCAACACCCAGGTACCAGTCATCCTTTTCACCCACTTGGACCTCCCAGTAATGGCGGCCAGAAGTGAAACCTTCACGGCCCAGGGTGATGACCACTGTGTCAAAACGCTCTGGTGTGTCAGGCAGGTCTTGCCATGCCCCCAGGTGACGCAACTGTCGTCTGTTCTCAGAGAGTTGCAGCCAAGGATTGGCTGTGTCTGGATCAAGGGTCACATCCACTTTACAAAAGAGAAAAAAAGAAACTTAGATGGAACAAGGAATCACAATATTTGACAGACCTTTAATTTGTATGGGAATGCATACACAAACCGTACTTGAGTACTTCTGAACAGTCTTTAGCTCTGTAGGGAAGGAAAAAAAATGTGGGGTTTTATTATGCACGTTATACAGGGGGCTTTCATGCCAATAAATTTCTGACCAATGAATCAAAGAATTTTGAACATTACACACCCCTCAGTCTATTTGCAGTTTTTAGGTTCAGCTATTTATGTGCAGTATGAGAGCAAAACAAAGCAAATAACAACTAGAATCACAAATTTTCCTTTGATTTGGAATCAGCAAGGAGACTAACATGAAGGAAAGTACACTTGGAGTACAGTATTCATTTCAAAGAATCAAGGACCCACCAGTTTCTGCAAGTTTCTCCATCTCTTCTGTCAGGGTTTCTTCCAGTTTTGATACAGCTCTCCTGATTGTCCCCAGACACTGATCTGTGGGCACATGGGTCTCAGACCAGTCTTTAGTTTGTGGATGGGTGATTAGAGATGGGAGATTCTAGAGATGTACATTTAGAGTAGAAGTCAAATGTACTAATCTTGACTATTCTTGAATGGTAATCATGTAAAAGTTAAAGGTCATGGCAAAAAACTATGAAAAGAATATGAACACTGAACTGATAAAATGACCAAATAACTTTTGCAAAATTGATTTACTTGCACAGCCTGTGTCTACACTAATGTACCCCCTAGAGCTCATTAATGGACTTCAAGGTAACTATGTGTACCTTTTTTAGGGTAAAAAAAAAAGGTAGATACATGTTCCAAAGAGTATATAAAGGGTACAAATAAGTACCTTAGAGGGTACTGCCCAAGTGACAAGTCATTGTACCCCTAAAGGTACAATAATATATTTTATTTCCTGAGAATATACTTATTTTCTTTTTTTTTAATTTTCCCTTATTTTCTCACTAATCATTCATGGCCAATGTCCACCCTACCAGACAGCTCTCCCCATCACATGATAGCTAGCAACCAGAGAGGGTGAAGGCTCTATCACATGCTTCCTCCAAGGCATGTGAAACCAACCAATTGCATCTTTTTGTACTGCATACTCAGGAGTGGCATACACTAGGAGACAAGTGCTCTCCGCCAACCTCCACATACATGAACTCACAGATGCCCATAATTGGTTAGTGTCGCTGTGATTGATAGGAGATAGAGAACATGCCACCCCTCCTTCCCTGAGGCCAAGTTTACTTTCTTGAGCTCCTGGCCACGGATGGCTGTGGCATTATCAGGATTCAAACTTGCAATTGCTGGATGATAAGGCGAGTGTTTTTATGTTGCACTATTTGTTTTTAAAGTATTTAAAGACTCCACCTGAAGAAAGTAAATGTGGTCATCAGTGCGAGCAAGATGATCAATCTCACTGTTCCTTGTATTCAGCATGGCAATCTCTTGTTCTAGTTCCTCGATAAGTCCTTGAGCCCAGCACTCGGTTTTTCTCTGCTTCTCTTCTATGGCAAGAACAAGCTCAGCTTGTGCTTTTTGAACCATATGGACCAAGTTCGAGAACACCTGCACACTGTCCTCAATCTCCCGAAGAGCACTGTGCTGAAGAAGGCAAGATAGGAAGAAGAGAAAATGCATATGTGCGTTAGCATGAAATATGGTGAGCTTATCAATGACAAGTTTGCCTGGATTTCTATCCAGCATTACAGGATGTTCAGCAATGCCAGCTGATGAAATAATCAGTATGCTGAAGATTCAGACTTACTTTATTCAGTTCAATAGAGTGTTTGATGTCCTCAACCTTCTTGAGTCGTTCCTGGATCATCTGCTGAACCTCTGTTTCTGTTTTTCTTAGCACAGCCTGTTAATTGCCATTTAATACACTCAAAGTTTCTCTCTTAGATTTGATTTTATAATTCTGTACATTTTAGAGTTTTCTCTGTCCTGAAGCCAGCTTTACACTGTACAATTTATGGCCCTATGTTGCTGTTGCAGACAAAAACTGTACATCAGAAAGTAAGATTGGTGGTCTTAGTGAGTCAAATGAGATGTTCCCTGATGACTGCTTTAGTGTCATTGTGACCAGAGGCTCTGCCAGTATCTTTTTTTTTTATTAAAATCATATTGTGACTGCTACTATGTCGCTCATCTAAACAGGAGGATGACATTCACGGAACAGCCACAAATACAATAGTGGCAATGTTGAAATGGAAACAAAAACATGTTGATATTAATCCTTACTAGAACTAGAAGAAATGACCACATCACCCCTATCTTATCCACACTGCACTGGCTCCCAATCAGATTTCGTATTGATTATAAAATACTACTATTGACCTTTAAAGCACTGAATGGTCTCACACCACAGCACTTGAGTGAACTTCTGGTCCTTTATGACCTGCCATGCCTACTTGGATCAAAAGGTGCAGGCTATTGGTAACTCATATAGTGAAGGCTACATCAGGGGACAGAGCACTTCTTCCAAGTAGTGCTCAGGACTCAGACACAGTCTCAGTGTTTAAGTCTAGGCTGAAAAAATATCTGTTTAGTCAAGCCTTTTGTTAATAGTTTTTATTAGGTAAAGGAATAGATCTGGAGGGTCCTCAGACATAGATTGTTTTGGTAAACTGGGATGTATGGATGCTGTCAACCTCCTACTCACTTGCTTACCCAGGTTTGTTGACAGCATAGTGGCTGGATGCTTTATGTCCCAGGGAACCCTCATGTCTGAGGGCTTGATTTTATAATTCTGTACATTTTAGAGTTTTCTCTGTCCTGAAGCCAGCTTTACACTTTCCAATTTATGGCCCTATGTTGCTGTTGCAAACAAAAACTGTACATCAGAAAGTAAGATTGGTGGTCTTAGTGAGTCAAATACCTTCTGGATTTCCCCTTTTAGTTGTGCTATCATAGTTAGTTTTGCCGGAGTCCCTGCTTGCACTCAGCGCAAAATGTATCCTGTTCTTACTCATTAGGTGACATTGGGCATACCTACGTAACAACCTGTGTTTGCTTCCCCCCCAGCTGTCCCTCTGAGTTACATGTTGATCCTGAGACACCAGTCAGATGCTGACCTCTTTTGCTCCTTGAACCTGCCTGACCCATCCTGGTGCCCTATGTCTGGCTGGAGTCTCATTGCTCCTGTGGAGGACGGCCCCATATGGACAGTCAAAAGCCACACTTGGAAGATAGTTCTGGACACTTACATTAATACATTTATGTCTGAGGACTACAGTTGACTTGCTAACTTTAGGACTGCAGTTGTCATGAATAGTTTTGCACTCAAGTTTCCATCAATGAACAGTTGATAACTTCAACAAAAGAGACTTCATGTTAAAACTATAATGAATTTCCTGGTTACACAGTTATACTTTGTGACTCTACAGGACACTGTTATAGAAGCGAGTTATTTATAATCATGCTATCTGTTATCACCCAAATGAGGATGAGTTCCCTTTTGAGTCTGGTTCCTCTCAAGGTTTCTTCCTCATATCATCTGAGGGAGATTTTCCTTGCTACCATCGCCACAGGCTTGCTCATTGGGGATAAATTAGGGATAAAATTAGCTCATGTTTAAAGTCTTTAATTCTCTGTAAAGCTGCTTTGGAACAATGTCTATTGTTAAAAGCGGTATACAAATAAACCTGACTTGACTGATGGACAGAAAAATATCTTTATTACCTCAAGCTCTTTTGAAAAATGTTTCTGTTTATGCAACCCCCGTTTTCTCTCTGAGGCCTGATCACTAGCTAAATGCAGTAATTTTCTTTAATCACAGGTCTGGCATTAGAGGATAATCATAATCTGTATAATCTGACACGGAGAACACATGATATTGCACAGGCTGTTATAGAATTTAGACAATTTTTTTTTTGGGGGGGAGATCACGTCTTACCATGTGACAAGTAATAATCTTAAAAGACTGCTCTAATTGCAGTCTAGAACTGGATTTATTTTATACAGCCTATTCAGTTTGAAAAGAGCCTGCGAAGTAGTCGGCAGATTGAATTGGTGTACATGAACAGGGAAAACACTAAAATTTGCAAAGAAGGGTTACACCAAGAAAATGACTGATAAATATTTTGTCTTTTTACCTTTTTCTCACTCCATTCTCGTTCAACTGGCACAGTGTAGTGTGCCCTGTGGTCCATCTCTGTGCAGAGCACACACACCATGATCTGATCTTTCTTACAAAACAGCTCCAGCAGCCTCTCGTGCTTCTTACACATGCGCTCTTCTAGATTCTGCACTGGCTCGATTAGTTTGTGTTTAGTGAATCTAGCTGTGTGTGTCTTTAGATGTTCTTCACAGTATGAAGTGAGGCACACTAGGCATGACTTCACAGCCTGCTGCTGAGGCCCGGTACAGACGTCACAACTCACTCCCTCGATCAAAGGCTCACTTGGTGGAATCAATTCTGGCATTTCCAAAAGCAGGTCTTCCTTTAGTTTCTCTGGCTCTTGTTGTTGCTGGGAGTGCTGTTGATTCATTCCACGGTTGATTCTCATTTCCTTGAACTGCTCTGCAATCTCACGCAGCACTGTATTGATGCTAATGTCCGGCTGCTTGAAAAAGATTTTCTTGCACATGGGGCACATGAAGAGGGAACTGGTCTTCCAGTAGTCACCAATGCAGGCCATGCAGAAGTTGTGGCCACAGGGGATGGACACTGGATTGGTGAATACATCCAAGCAGATGGAACAATGGACTTGCTCTTCTGCTAACATGTTTGTAGGTGAAGCCATTCCTGAAGAAATAGGAAATTTTCTGATTTATACTTATATTCCTCATGCTTATAATTACACCTATCCTATGTGTAGCTACTGCATAGATTGCTTTAGAGTTGTACTTTTTCAAATTGTTGTTGTTGTTGTTGTTGTGACATGTACTCCAAACACTGTAGTTAATGTTTTCAACTTTTAACAATTGTCACAGATTCCTTCTTCATAGTGGAGCTCTGTACTTAAGAGAATATGATGATTTTTGATGGTTTTTGCGACCATATGGTGTATGCACGTGTACCACCACAGGGAACCTGATCATAAGTGCACGGCAGTGTATCTCAAAAACACTTAACCACCATGAAATTTATATCTTTATTTACATAAGATAGATGGGTTTTTTCAGTGTTTATTTTTAATTTGCTTTTTTCAAAAATAATGTGGGATTACTTACTAACACATTATATGGAAAATATTCATGACAGTTTCATATAAAACTAGTTAACACAGTTTTATTAGTCCACTAGCTTGTTGGACAGTTGACAGTTTCTGATAGATGGATGTAAGTGCAAGAAGAGTTTTATTGAAAACAGGCTAGCAATCAGAGCCAAAACACTGACAAAGGCAGAGTCGAAAAACAGGCAGTGGTTGAGTGAGGCACAGAAAGGATATCAGGTAATACCATACTCACAGTCCAAAAACACAAACAGGGTCAAAACCAGAAAAGCAACACAAAATACAAAGCTTGGTAATATCAGACACAGGGTACAGAGCATATACTTCACAAAGTCTGTGTGTTACTGAGAGTCCTTATATGTATGTGCTGTGATTGCACTCTAATCAGGAACAGGTGCATGGTAATTAGTCATAATGGTGCTGCATGCATGTCAAAGCACGTGGATGTGAAAGATAGAACCAGACAACTGTTTGCCATAAGTTTGATATTGGATGGTAACTACATAGTAATGATGTAAAGTGAAAGCGCTGGTTCACTGCTGTCCACCAGACACCCAGCAGAGTCACACCATAATAAATGTCATGGTGTTGTTTCTGGCACATGGTATGCAGTGTCAAAAAAAGGAATAAATATGGATTCGTAACTGTGATGCATATCTCATTATTGGTATCACTGTCACAAGACAATGCAGCAGTGTACTGATGCAAAATACATTACACTATGTAATTCAATAGTACAGGGAGAACATGCAAACTCCACACAGAAAGGGCCCCCGTGGCTGTGAGGTTCAAACCCAGAACCTTCTTACTGTGAGGTAGCAGTACTAACCACTGCACCATAGTATGCCTGTATAATCTACCCTGCTATTTCTATGTAGCATTACAGTCCTGTTTTAGTTCTTGTTCTATATATAGATTATTGATTATTTCTAACACTACCTGCATGCATTTAGATCCCACTAAAGACAATGATAACAATTCATAGATTTGCCTAAATAAATCCATCAAAATGCATCTAGCACCAGAACTTGTATCCTTTCTTATTTTCAGACATTACAATAACCGATAGCTAATAATGACTGAGATTACTTCTGAATAATTCCAGTAAATAAGCAGCTGTTTAGAAATCTTACATTAGTAAAGAATTATGTTATCTGATTTGATAAACAGAGCGGCACGGTGGCGCAGTGGTTAGTACTGTTGCTTCACAGCAAGAAGGTTCTGAGTTCAAACCTTATGGCTGACTCGGACCTTTCTGTGTGGAGTTTGCATGTTCTCCTCGTGCCTGTGTGGGTTTCATCCAGATTCCCTCCCACAGTCCAAAGACATTGCTGATCAAGTCAAATGGCTACTCTAAATTGAACCTGAGTGTGAACGGTTGTTCGTCTCTGTATTAGCCCTGCAATAGATTGGCGACCTGCCCAGGGTGAACTCTGCCTCTCACCTGAAGTCAGCTGGGATCCTGATGGATAAACGGTATAGATAATGGATGGATGATGGATTTGACAAACAAAGATGGCCCCACTTCATGTTAAATGTCTCTAATACAATTCCATATACTGTACTCTGACCATATATGATATGGCCAAAAGTTTGTGGACACCTAACCATAACACTCACACTTGACTTTACAGGAACAGTTATAGCGGTTAGTTTGGTTGAGGCCAGGATTCTGTGCAGGCCACTCAGGTTATTTCAGTCCAACCTTGCCAAACCATGTATTCATGGAGCTCACTTTGTGCACAAGGGTACTGGAATCAGATGGGTTAAAATCAATTTATAATTTGATC
The DNA here is from genome assembly GCF_027579695.1 of Neoarius graeffei. Taxonomy (NCBI): domain Eukaryota; kingdom Metazoa; phylum Chordata; class Actinopteri; order Siluriformes; family Ariidae; genus Neoarius; species Neoarius graeffei. The sequence goes on along the minus strand of NC_083571.1, from coordinate 49,421,317 downwards.
GTTCTCACATACAAATTAAACTGGACTTTTCATGTCTTCTATATAAAATTGCGCTTTAAAATGTGTTCCTGTAGTCAGTATGCACATCCAGTCACAATCAGGAAGAAAATCTTACTGCAAGATCAGCAATTCACACAAATGTAATTCCCCTCCACCCTGTGACACCTAAGAGAGACCTGATATCGAGATGTGTACTCAGATAAGATGAAACTGCTGATACATGTATTTACATAAGATGTGCTTCTGCAATCATCTGTCGTAGTTACATTACAGTTTCCTGTATTATTTATATGGAACGAGATGTATGTATTCGAGACATTTAATTTAAAGCGGATCGATAAAGTCTGCCAGTCTTTTATAACTGATTAAATAATTAAAAATAAAATGCAGGTAGTGTGGTATGGCATTTAGATTGTACTGTTATTCAATGCTTTGCAGAAGTATACCCCTTCCAACCCTCTGGAATTGAAATGGATTGGGAAAAATAAAAACAGGTGTTTGTTATTTATCACTAGTCTGGGTTTCTCTGTGGGATGTTCAAAGATGGGGAGATATTTAACATTCCATGAAATCGAGTTGTACAACCCCGATTCCAAAAAAGTTGGGACAAAGTATAAATTGTAAATAAAAACGGAATGCAATGATGTGGAAGTTTCAAAATTCCATATTTTATTCAGAATAGAACATAGATGACATATCAAATGTTTAAACTGAGAAAATGTATCATTTAAAGAGAAAAATTAGGTGATTTTAAATTTAATGACAATAACACATCTCAAAAAAGTTGGGACAAGGCCATGTTTACCACTGTGAGACATCCCCTTTTCTCTTTACAACAGTCTGTAAATGTCTGGGGACTGAGGAGACAAGTTGCTCAAGTTTAGGGATAGGAATGTTAACTCATTCTTGTCTAATGTAGGATTCTAGTTGCTCAACTGTCTTAGGTCTTTTTTGTCGTATCTTCCGTTTTATGATGCGCCAAATGTTTTCTATGGATGAAAGATATGGACTGCAGGCTGGCCAGTTCAGTACCCGGACCCTTCTTCTATGCAGCCATGATGCTGTAATTGATGCAGTATGTGGTTTGGCATTGTCATGTTGGAAAATGCAAGGTCTTCCCTGAAAGAGACGTCGTCTGGATGGGATCATTATGATGCTCTCGAACCTGGATATACCTTTCAGCATTGATGGTGTCTTTCCAGATGCGTAAGCTGCCCATACCACACACACTAATGCAACCCCATACCATCAGAGATGCAGGCTTCTGAACTGAGTGCTGATAAGAACTTGGGTCATCCTTCTCCTCTTTAGTCCGAATGACACGGCATCCTTGATTTCCATAAAGAACTTCAAATTTTGATTTGTCTGACCACAGAACAGTTTTCCATTTTGCCACAGTCCATTTTAAATGAGCCTTGGCCCAGAGAAGACGTCTGCGCTTCTGGATCATATTTAGATACGGCTTCTTCTTTGAACTATAGAGTTTTAGCTGGCAACGGCGAATGGCACAGTGAATTGTGTTCACAGATAATGTTCTCTGGAAATATTCCTGAGCCCATTTTGTGATTTCCAATACAGAAGCATGCCTGTATGTGATGCAGTGCCGTCTAAGGGCCCAAAGATCACGGGCATCCAGTATGGTTTTCCGGCCTTGACCCTTATGCACAGAGATTCTTCCAGATTCTCTGAATCTTTTGATGATACTATGCACTGTAAATGATGATATGTTCAAACTCTTTGCAATTTTACACTGTCGAACTCCTTTCTGATATTGCTCCACTATTTGTCAGCGCAGAATTAGGGGGATTGGTGATCCTCTTCCCATCTTTACTTCTGAGAGCTGCTGCCACTCCAAGATGCTCTTTTTATACCCAGTCATGTTAATGACCTGTAAGCTCAAAACCGTGATGTTTGTGAGTCCCATTGGCATTTGTTTGAGCATTACATCTGGGATTCGGTGTGATCACTCGACTCGTGGAAATAGTCCAGGAAACGAAAATAAAGTATAATGGTGATTTATTAGTTACAATCAGTTATACAAAAATAAAGAAACAAACTATTCAAACGGTTCCAGGTTCCTTCGTTCTAGCAATGTCCATTCATTGTTCTTTCCTTTCCATGCACCCCATGCCATGGTCTATGATGGTATACACATCACCGAAGGCTGCAGGTGAGGCTGCAGGTGGATTGAAGGACCACTGGATGTCTTTCTGGAGCATTGCATTGTGGATCTTCTCAGAGTTCCAGGCTGAGATGGCATTTTGCAGCTCTTTCTTGGCTCCTACAAGATTGGTTCTGTTGTCAGAGCAGATGTGTGTCACCTGACCTCTCCTGCTGGTGAACTGTCGTAGGGCGTTGATGCAGGAGTCTGTATCCAATGCATGAGCCATCTCTAGATACACAGCTCTGCTTGACATGCAGGTGAATATGACACCATAGCACTTGATGAGACTTCTTCCTCTTCTAGTTTCAAAAGGGCCAAAGTAGTCAACACCAACATTGCTGAAAGGTGAAAGATCAGCTTCAAGTCTTTCTTTTGGCAGGTCAGCCATCTTCTGTTCACCTCTCTTCCCTCTCACACGCCTGCAGATTACACATTTTGACAGGACTTTGCGAGCAGCTGAGTTGGCATTCACTATCCAATATCTTTTTCTGAGCTGAGAGAGCACATGATTTCTTCCAGCATGTCCAAGTTGCTCATGGATGTGTCGAAGAATAAGCGTGGAGACAAGAAGGTCTTTGGGAAGTATCATTGGACGCTTGGCCTCATCAGGCATCGCTGCCCTCTTCAGTCTTCCTCCTACCCTCAAAACTCCATCTTCCAGCACAGGGTCCAGCTTGTAGATGGTGCTCTTTTGGCTCAGACCATTGTCAGAAGCAGGTTTTTGCAGCCTTGCAATTTCCTCTGGGTACCTCTGGTGTTGACAGAACACAATAATGGACTTCTCTGCCCTCCACAGGTCATCCAAGGAAATGCACTGTCCACCCAGTCTCTTCTTAAAAGCCTTCTTCTCATCATCCAGGGTCTTGCTTTGGCTCCATGTCTGGGGGGAGACAACATGCTGCAACTGCTTTTTTCGCTTCATTTTGAATATAAGGAAATCTTTCAGCTTCAGATACCACACCACAGCTCTCTTCAACTTGTTCCAGCTTGAATAATGTTGCAGCAGCTGCCATGTGGGACTGTCACACTGCTGTATTGCAGCACTGCATATGGCTGAACCTCAACATCATCTTCAGAAAGTGACGGTGACTACAAAGGATCCTGTGGCCACTCACTCTCTGACATCCATAGGAAGTCTGGTCCGTTGAGCCATTCACTACTTTTCACAAAGGTGTCCACCTTCACTCCTCTGCTTGCAACATCAGCTGGATTCAGTTTTGTTCCAATATATCTCCATTGTGAGACATCTGTATTTTCTTTAACAACAGCAATCCTATTGGCCACAAATGTGCGAAATCTTGTATGTTCATTTCCAATGTATTTCAGCACTGACTGGCTGTCTGTCCAGAATGTTGAGCTGTTGAGCTTCATCTCCAGTTCTCTTCTGAGCATCATGCCCACTCTCACTGCCAAGACAGCCTCCACCAGCTCCATGCGAGGTATGATCATCTGCTTCAATGCCGCCACCCTGGCCTTGCCAAGCATAAAGGCGACATGCATAGTGTGTGTTCCTGAATGAAGACGCAGGTAGCTCACTGTTCCATAGCCTTGTTCACTTGTGTCTGAGAAGTGATGAAGTTCAGCCTCCACAGATGCTCCAACTTCACTTGGCTTCACACAGCGCACCACACTGAAGTCTTTCAGCTCCTCCAGACCGGTCACCCATCTTCTCCATCTCTCTGCAGAAGCATGAGGTATTGGATGGTCCCAGCTGCACTTCTGTCTGCAAAGATCCTGCAGGAGCAACTTGGCAGGTAGAGTTAGAGGAGACAAGAAACCAAGTGGGTCGTATATGGAACTGACCATTGATAGAATGTTTCTCCGTGTGGGTGCTTTGTCTGGGATGGAGATGTTAAATGTGAACATGTCACTTTCCACACACCATAACAGGCCTAATGCTCTTTCTAATGGCAGTTTATCTCTGTCCAAATCCAGCTCTTTCATTTCAGTGGCTCTATCTTCTTTTGGGATATGTGCAAGTACCTACAGTGCGGCTGTTACTCACCCATTTGGTCAGGTGAAATCCTCCCTTGTGGCAGACACGGGTAAGGTCTCTCATCAGCTCCACTGCTTGCGCTTCTATTTCAACAGACTTCAAACAGTCGTCAACATAAAAGTTTGTTTCAATTGTGCTCACCACCTCTGGACTACAAGTGCCTCTGTTGTCTTTAGCTGTCTGTCTCAGTGCAAAATTTGCACAGCTTGGAGAGGACACTGCACCAAAGATATGCACAGTCATGCAGTATTCAATAGGGAGCAGAGATACAGTACGTCACCTTTAGGCCACCACAGAAAACGTAAGAAGTCAACATCACCTCTGGACGCTCTGACTTGGTGAAACATTGACTTAATGTCAGCCATCAAGGCTATTGGGTGTTATCTGAATCTTGTGAGCACACCAATGAGCGTGCTCATCAGATCTGGGCCTTGAAGGAGTGCAGCATTGAGAGATGTTCCATGGAATGTGGCGCCACAGTCAAAAACCACTCTGATGGTGCCTTTCTTTAGATGGAAAACTTCATGGTAGGGTATGTACCACACTTTGCCATCCGCTCGTTGGACTTCAGCTTGTGGTACCACCTCTGCATGTCCTTTGTGTATTACATCCTCCATGAATTCTGTGTAATCAACTCTGAATTGTTCATTTCTTTCAAATTTCTTTTTAAGGCCTATTAGATGCTGTTCTGCAACCTACTAGTTGTTGGGCATGACTGGACGGTCACTCCTGAATGGTAAGTCTAAGCTGTAATGTCCACTTTGCAGTTTGACTGACTGTTCAGCCATTTTAAGAAATCTTTGGTTTTCCATTGACATTGTCATCCAATGTCTCATTAAAATCATGATTGTACTGCTGTACAAGCAACTGTTCTAACTTTTCAACAGATATTCTGTTTACATTCAGAGTAAGACACTCACCAACGTCTGCAATGGGAGTGGCTTCTAGGGGACCATTGATAACCCACCCCAATAGGGTTTTCACTGCGTATGGTCCATCTCCTTGGCTGTTGATTATGTTCCATGGTTCTATGGCCTTAGGAGCATTGTTCCCAGTCAATAGCTCCACATCAGTATTCAGTGTTGAAATTCGCACTTCTTTCAGGTAAGTCCACTTTGTTAGTTCCTCTGTTTTAGGAATGTTTTTTGTATCCACAGGCATGGAGGTCTGAGTGTATGCTTCTGGGAGTGCGATGCAGTTGCTCTCATCTAAAGCACTGACCTCCAGTCCTTTCACAAGGTAAGTATCCACAAGTGTTTCTTGATTCATTGTTTTTAACAGTATGTTGGCCTTTTTTCCAGGGATGTTCAATTTGTGCATGAGTTTTTCTGTGCAGAATGTTGCAGAGCTGCCAGAGTCTAAGAAGGCATATGTATTGATGATTCTGCTACCCTTTGAACATTTCACCTGCACAGGTACAATAGACATGGCACAGTTGGAGGCCTTTTGTGTGCTACCGGCCCCAGCATGCTCATCCATGCCATTAGATGAAGCCTTTATGGTACTCACCACTGTCTGTTGTCGTGACTGTGGTGCTTTTGCACTGATGTGTAAAGCACTGGGGTGCCGCTTGTCACAAATTGAGCGCATAAGGCGCTGTGCGCAGTCTTTACTAATGTGACCAGCTTTGGTCAGGCATCCGAAACAGATTCCATTCTGCTTAAGGAACGTGATTTTGTCCCTGTGTGACTGTGTAGTAAACTGGGAACATGTCCCCAGGTCATGCTGACCAGTGCAAAACAGACATGTGGTAGCTGATGGTACTGCAACAGATTGTGATAGTGTAACATCCACATTGGTGGCAAAGCTTCCTTTTGCCGGCGGGCTCACTGATGTTTTTGATTTCATCTTGGTGCTTGATTCTTGGATGTCACCGAACACTGGGTCAGACACAATGGTGGCTTGCTTTTCAATAAAGTCAACTAAGTCCTTCATTCTGACTCTGATGTTTTGTTCTTGAATCTTGCAGGCTTTAACACGCCATCTTTCTCTCCATTTGTATGGTAGTTTTAACACTATGTTTTTCATATTAGAGATTGTATCCAGTTCCTCCATATATTCCACATTCTCCATAGCGTTACAGCAACTCAAAAACAATGCAAAGTCCTGCAGCGCTTTGACATCTTCAGATTTGATTGCTGGCCATGAGAGTGCCTTTTCAATATAAGCACATGAAATCCTGTACTCATTACCATAGTGTATTTCTAGCAGCTCTCTAGCTTTTATGTATCCTGTGCTGGCATCATCTATGAGCTGACAACTTTTGACGAGTTCTTGTGCCTTCCCCCTGGTGTACTGAATGAGGAACAGCAGTCTGTCATGGTAATTGTCTGTTTTAAATTCTATAATGTGGTCAAACCAGTGAATGAATGACTTATACTGTAAAATGTTTCCATCAAATGTTTCAATATTTCCTTTTGGCAAAGTTGTTAATAATTGTTGCTTTATGAGCAGACTGGTTAACTGATTTTGTCTTTCTAGAATTCTCCCGATATCATCAGAGCCCTGGTTTCCTCTTCTCGGTAACGGGGTTTGAGGAAAGGGAGTGCAAAGTGCTGGCCCATGTAGCCCATGACTACCAATGGCTGTATGAGCAATTTGTGTTGTGTTGTGTCGTGTTCTGTCTGCTGGTCTAGCTGCAACAGGCGTAAATGGGAACTGAACTGTAACGTTTTCTTTGGGCCTTACAAAGAGGTGTTCCTCAAGATATTCATTCATGGCATCTCCTGCACTGCTACCAGACAGTTTTACTTCTGCATCTCTAAAGTACTGAATTTTGGCTGAATTAGCATTCAGTTCTGCTTCCATTTCAAGTGTTTCTTTCTGTTTCCTTAGTTGTTCTTTCTGCAGTTGTAATTGAGCTTCTTCGTTTTCAATACTGTGCCTTTTCTCCAGGGCTGCGGCCTTTGCCAGTAATGCTGCCCTTTCAGTTTCAGCACAAATGCGCGCCGACCTTGCAGAGGATACTGAGGATTGACTGCGCATTGATGCATGGCTACGCATTGATGTTACCGAAGCTCTGTCATCTTCATCAGGGACAGCAGCTGTTTGCAACTTTGAAAACATTGCAACATGCAAACAATCTGCGCAACTTTCAGCTGAAGAGATCCACTTTGACACGTTGGAAATAAAAACGTTAATCTCTTCCATTCTCGGGCCATACCAAGATTTCGTGTCGTCACTCTTGTCCTTTGCATTTAATGTCTGCTGGTACGAGGCGTGCAATGTCTTAAACTCCTCCAATTGCACAGTAAACTTGTTCATATTTTCTTTAACCTCACCTATACATTCTCCATCAGCCATTAACGTGTTCACAATGTTCATTCTTCTCGTCAGATGAGACGTTTTGCCCTGTCGGGAAGAGCGCAACTTTGCTGACGTGTCCTCAATGTTCAAGGTTTCTTTATCAGAATCCAACGCCATTTCAGTTGCAAACAAGCAATTTTTCATTTCAATAAAAATAACTAATCCAAATCGTCCACTAGGTTTCAACAAAAAATGTCTTTCAAGCACGTAGGCTAAATTTCAAAAGAATAATGGCGTTTCTTCCACAGCCGTCAATTCAAACAAAGGTGGAGCTCAAAAAAAAAATACTCCGTAATCCAACTCTCAAAAGTTAATCCAAAAAAGGTATTCAAAAAAGCAGTTTTTGTGGGTTTAAATCTGACAGTTCAGGTAATTTAAATCCATCATACCTCCGAAGTTCCTTTGATTCAAATAGTTTGGTCTTCCGCGTCTTCGCGCGTCCAGCGGCCTTTGTTTCCAAGTTTGCGTTGCAAAGTTTTCCAAGTTCGAACAATAATCCAAAAGATCTTCTTCAGAATTCCATGAAGTGATTCTTCATGCGGCAGGCCCAGCGCCAGGAACAGTTTACTAAGGGGGCAATTAGAAATCGCAAGGGGGCAAATATTTTTCATATAGTAGTGATATAGTAGTGATATAGTAATATTTTTCATGTAGTAGTGATGGCGGTCTGACAACGTGTTTCAAACAATTAACTGCGCCAACCACAAAACCATGGCCCCGAAGGCTTTAGTCCGGGAAAATCATGTGGCATATTACCAGGGCAGTTGCGCTTTATCAACACCCGTGCCCAGGGGTTAAATTGGGATTGGTTATGTGGGGGGGCTCTGCCTCGTACCCGCCCCTGCCCCCGCCACCCTGCCCCAATATACTTTTTGGAAAATAACCCTCTAATTTGATAACCATATCATATTGCACAGAGATATACACCTTATCTGTGTGTTGTAGGCCTATGTGTGTCTTATAGTGCCCCCCTACACATTATGGCAGTTTGAATGTAGATTGGTTGGCCAATGTAACAGATTGTACAGGTTGTTGTACATTGGTTTGAAGGAAATGATTAGTGGGGGGTCTGGGGGTCCTCCCCCAGAAGTTTTTTATTATCATACATGTTATTTGCTGAATTCTGGTGCATTTTAATAAGTTGTTCGCTGACTTTACAGAGGTAGGTTGAGCAATATCATGTTAAATCTTGTCACATGCCTACAGGTGAAAAATGTGAAGGAGAAATGTTCAGTGAGAAAATTTGAAGGCTTGCACAATCTTAAACCAAAACAGTTGATTTATTTTGGAGGATAAATGTTAAATATGCCAAAACACTGTCAGTCAAATTGTCAATCAAATATATTCATGCAGTGAATGCAACCAAATACAAACAACACTATAACATTGGAAGCATTTATTATTATTGTTATTATTATGTATTCAATTATTTATTTGGCATGTGGTGCTTTTTGTATTGTCTAGAACATACATAAGATGAGCATATTATAGCAGCAAAATAGAAGCACAATCATTTGAATGCAGCAAAAGTTTTGCTGCATTCAAATGATTGTGCTTCTATTTTGCTGCTATAATATGCTCATCTTATGTATGTTCTAGACAATACAAAAAGCACCACATGCCAAATAAATAATTGAATACATAATAATAACAATAATAATTACACTAATAATACACTAATAATATTAACAATAAATAATAAATTAACATTAAATTAAATATTAACAATAAATAATAAAACACTAATAATATTAACAATACAGTGAACATAATCATTCTCATATTTTTTATTATTAAAAACAAAATATCAAATAATACTGAAGAGGGGAAAAAATAATCTCATCTCATTATCTCTAGCCGCTTTATCCTTCTACAGGGTCGCAGGCAAGCTGGAGCCTATCCCAGCTGACTACGGGCGAAAGGCGGGGTACACCCTGGACAAGTCGCCAGGTCATCACAGGGCTGACACATAGACAGACAACCATTCACACTCCCATTCACACCTACGGTCAATTTAGAGTCACCAGTTAACCTAACCTGCATGTCTTTGGACTGTGGGGGAAACCGGAGCACCCGGAGGAAACCCACGCGGACACGGGGAGAACATGCAAACTCCACACAGAAAGGCCCTCGCCAGCCCCGGGGCTCGAACCCAGGACCTTCTTGCTGTGAGGCGACAGCGCTAACCACTACACCACCGTGCCGCCGGAAAAAATAATACTGATCTAAATATGTTGTGTTTTTATTTTTAGACAGTATGTGTTTTGCTAACTTTAACTGACATCTCCCCCTTCCCCCTGGCTAATTTCTGTCGATAACTGGGGACTATGGAAATTGAACTCCCCAAATGCACAGACAGTTCGTTCAAGCACCTCTGATGGATTAGGATCGTATGCAGGTAAAAGGGGAGACGGTGTACGGAGAAAATTATAAACAAGTCACAACACTGAAACACAAGCCCAAAAACCCGCAAACCACGACTTCTGATTTTTTTTTAAAGCGAGCTCACAAAAAAAGAAACCCCAAAGTCGCTTATAAAAAGCGGAATTGGCAACCCACGCAGTGTTCCAGAAACCAGAATCTCTGATCACAAGTTCTGTTCTAAATAGCTTTGACAGGTCGTCTTGTTATCAGGAAAACTATGATCTATCTCATAAAAGTCATGGGTTTATTGATTAATAAAACGATATTTAATTATTCAGAACTGAAAATCGTGAAAAGGGTTTGTTGCTTTTGATGTGTGCGTGACCATATGCCATCCGCTCCAAGCTTATGTGCCGGGGCTCAGCCCCGGACAGCCCCGGCCCAATTTAACCCCTGCCCGTGCCCACCTGTTAACCCTCCCCTCCAATTTTCTCACAGACACGCGTTACAACCGGAAAGATGCCAAACATAAAACAACACACACAAACCTACAGGCGAGGCGGCACGGTGGTGTAGTGGTTAGCGCTGTCGCCTCACAGCAAGAAGGTCCTGGGTTCGAGCCCCGGGGCCGGCGAGGGCCTTTCTGTGTGGAGTTTGCATGTTCTCCCCGTGTCCGCGTGGGTTTCCTCCGGGTGCTCCGGTTTCCCCCACAGTCCAAAGACATGCAGGTTAGGTTAACTGGTGACTCTAAATTGACCGTAGGTGTGAATGTGAGTGTGAATGGTTGTCTGTGTCTATGTGTCAGCCCTGTGATGACCTGGCGACTTGTCCAGGGTGTACCCCGCCTTTCGCCCGTAGTCAGCTGGGATAGGCTCCAGCTTGCCTGCGACCCTGTAGAAGGATAAAGCGGCTAGAGATAATGAGATGAGATGAGACAAACCTACAGGCAAGTCCTTTACATTTAAAATACATACAAATAGCTCCGCGGCATGAAAACAAAACGTCAATGCAAGTCTAAGGTACTTGGCTCGGCGGCCAAAATCATAATTTAAAAAAATCAACAGACCCCGCGGCCGCACCAGTAATAGCCTTCCTGACTCGCACCGAGTCAACGCTAACCACTTAATCTGCGATCCCAGTTTAGGCGTGTAGGGGACTAAACATTCTGAAGTGATGAATTTCACCCCCGCTGCATGGGGGGTGACGTCAACGACACATATTCTTACGCTATTTGCGCACAAAGCGGACCATATATGAACACATACACCAACATAAACGGAGATAAACTTAGCCTACAAAGAAAGAAAATGGATTCACAATATTTCACGGCACGGTGGTGTAGTGGTTAGCGCTGTCGCCTCACAGCAAGAAGGTCCTGGGTTCGAGCCCTGGGGCTGGCGAGGGCCTTTCTGTGTGGAGTTTACATGTTCTCCCCGTGTCCGCGTGGGTTTCCTCCGGGTACTCCGGTTTCCCCCACAGTCCAAAGACATGCAGGTTAGGTTAACTGGTGACTCTAAATTGACCATAGGTGTGAGTGTGAATGGTTGTCTGTGTCTATGTGTCAGCCCTGTGATGACCTGGCGACTTGTCCAGGGTGTACCCCGCCTTTCGCCCGTAGTCAGCTGGGATAGGCTCCAGCTTGCCTGCAACCCTGTAGAAGGATAAAGCAGCTAGAGATAATGAGATGAGATGAGTTGCAATTTGGTCCTCCAGCTGTTCCTTTTTTGTGCCTTTAACTTTTCCAGCCTCTTATTGCCCCGTCCCAACTTTTTTGAGATGTGTTGCTGTCATGAAATTTCAAATGAGCCAATGTTTGGCATGAAATTTCAAAATGTCTCACTTTCAACATTTGATATGTTGTCAATGTTATATTGTGAATACAATATCAGTTTTTGAGATTTGTAAATTATTGCATTCTATTTTTATTTACAATTTGTACTTTGTCCCAACTTTTTTGGCATCGGGGTTGTACATGAGCTGATAGTTGAGGAGGCGCGTAGCCATGTTCGACAAGATTGAGTGGAATAACTGTTTTATTCTATCCACAGTCACTGGATTTTGAGAAACAGAGAATTTTTATTTTTATTTTTTGCAAATTTGATAAATAAAAACTTCACACAAACATCAGACAAAATAATTTCCACTTAGAATGTAAACAAACCAGCAAAATGACAGTATCGATTTTTGAAAAATGCTATCATAATAATTATTGGAAAAATAAAAAAGATACTTTCTTATCAATAAATACTTTTATTCCATATTTTGTTGCTTTTTTATTTTTTATTTTTTGGGGGGGTGTTTTTAAGTAGAGTTTTTATTTCGTCCTTGGTTGGTTCAGCAAAACGCGCCACCATTTTGTTTTTCTCTACTCACGATATATGACCTGATATCCTAGGAGTAGAGTAGCCAATCAGAGTGTGCAATTGCTCATATCCAGTGAATGTGGCCAGAATAAACTGTATATATATTTTTATAACCAAACCCTGACTGATTTTTCCAGGACTTTATCCCAGATAGCTCCTTGGTCTTCATGATGCTTGTGTAGATATGTTGTCTATCACAGGAATAAGTTTATATAAGTGTACAGGAATAAGGAATATTGAGAACATGTGACAATTGTAGAGAATTGGATTCCATCCATCCATTATCTGTAGCCACTTATCTTGTGCAGGGTTGTGGGCAAGCTGGAGCCTATCCCAGCTGACTATGGGCGAGAGGCGGGGTACACCCTGGACAAGTCGCCAGGTCACTGCAGGGCTGACACAGAGAGAAACAACCATTCACACTCACGCTCAATTTAGAGCCACCAATTAACCTAACCTGCATGTCTTTGGACTGTGGGGGAAACTGGAGCACCCAGACACAGGGAGAACATACAAACTCCACACAGATAGGCCCCCGTCAGCCGCTGGACTCGAACCCAGGACCTTCTTGTTGTGAAGCAACAGTGCTAACCACTACACCACCATGCTGCCCCAGAGTTGGACTCCTTTTAACTAATTATGTGACATCTGATGTGGTTATACCTGAACTAATTTAGGGATTTCACAGCAACAGGAGTGAATACTTCTGCAATCATTTTTTTAATGATTTTGCAATCTATTGATTTTTTCACCTCTATGTCAACTGATATAGAAGGCTGGCTCCGTAATTGGCTGCAAACAGGACACTTTGAGGCTGTGATGGAGAGGAGGCCTCTGAACAAACTGTTATCCATCATGGATAATCCTGACCACCCTCTCCACCACACAGTGGACAGAGAGAGGAGCACCTTCTCCAACAGACTCTTACAGCTTCACTGTCATGGGCACCGATACAGGAAATCTTTCCTGCCCCAAGCCATTATACTGTAAAATAACTCACCTCTGTCTGACAGACAGACCTGTGACCTCTCTGCTATATAGTCCTGTTTATAACCCTGGTCCTCCTGTAACTTTGCACTGTCAGAGCTTATTTGTTTACTGCCATTAGTCACTTTGCACCTTTAAAGTTTATTTATTTATTTATTTATCTTCCTTTCAATACTGCCCATTTGCACAGTTTTTATTTTCATTCATCACAATTCTTGTTTTTAGCACTATTAATGTGCATTCACCTGTACAAAGCACATACAGTGCCTTGCAAAAGTATTCATCCCCCTTGGTGTTTGTCCTATTTTGTTACATTACAAGCTGAAATTAAAATTGTTTTTTGGGGTGTTAGTGCCATTGGATTTACACAACATGCCTACCATTTTAAAGGTGAAAATTGTTGTTTTATTGTGACTCAAACAATAATTCAGATGAAAAAAACAGAAATCTGGAGTGTGCATAGGTATTCACCCCCTTTCATATAAAACCCCTAAATAAGAGCTGGTCCAATCAATTCACTTCATAAGTCACATAATTAGTTGATTAAGATCCACCTGTGTGCAATCAAAGTGTCACATGATCTGTCACATGATGTCTGTATAAATCAACCTGTTCTGGAAGGGCCCTGACTCTGCTACACTACTAAGCAAGCAACATGAAAACCAAGGAGCCTCCAAACAGGTCAGAGACAAAGTTGTGAAGAAGTATAGATCAGGGTTGGGTTATAAAAAATATCCCAAACTTTGAATATCCCACAAAGCACCATTAAATCCATTATAGCAAAATGGAAAGAATATGGCACCACTACAAACTTGACAAGAGAAGGCCGCCCACCAAAACTCACAGACCAGGCAAGGAGGGCATTAATCAGAGATGCAACAAAGACACCAAAGATAACACTGAAGGAGCTGCAAAGATCCACAGCAGAGATGGGAATATCTGTCCATAGGACCACTTTAAAGGTCAGAGGCAATGGTCGGAGGTGAAACATAGAATATCAACTTTATTGACTAGAAGAGCGACCCAAAAAGTGAACTCAATCTTCCTAGTGTCTAATTTGCACCCTAAAATTGAATAAAATGGTTAAAATATACTGTTTTGCCCCATTTCCGAAGGTTTGTTTACATGTCACTTATGCGCACTTTCACCGCCAGGGGGCAATCATCGTGACGTCATTTAAGCCAAACAGACTGGGAGCAACTCTGTGTTTACCTGCGAACCAAGCACATGTGTACGGCAGGGCAGGAATTTCACGAGGGCCATGGCCCTCATGCCCTCTCATTTTGGCCTTGTGCCCTTGGAAAAAAATATCTGCCATACGGCCACAGTGGCTTTGATGCCTTGCGGTTTTGCAGTTTTGTAGTCTGCCTCGTGACTGCCAATAGGCTTTAACATCACCTGCGTCTATTGAGAAAAAAATATGTCTTTTGATGACATTCTGGATTCTTATTGGGCAACTCATCAGGGGTGGATCGGACTCGAGCCTGGCATGAACCGCTCCGACATGCTATAATGACACCAATCTATCACCAGCCAACCAAGAGACTTAATCAAACGCATCCCCCGCCCACTTGTGTCCGCGTCTGAAGGCCCATTTATGCTGACAATGCAGTCCTCGCAGACGGTGTTGCAGATAGCGTCTGCGTAGCCCCCCTACCTTCGCAGACGCTCTGTGCGCACCTCCCAAAAATTGTGACCACCGCAGAAGCCTCGCAGACAGCGTCGCAGACAAGAGGGCTCTGATTGGTTCACTCTACATCCGCTGTACACGCACTTCCGCTTCCCTACTTTCCCGGTTTGTTTTGTTTTCACGACCGCCATTTTTAAAAACACGAGCGAAGATGGAGCAGCACGAAGAGCGGTTGATCGAGGAAGTGAGGAAGTACGTACATCTATACGACTCCAGTTCTAGTCATTATAAGTAACTGGAGGATAAACACTCCACTAACCACACCCACCAACTACTCCTAGCGATTTCGCAACTTCGCGCCCCCTTGCGTTGTGGCGGTGAATAACATCGTGCACGCCTATTACTCCCCGCTCAACGATAAATTACAACTGTCTGCGAAAAGCTGTCTGCGAAAGCCTTGTCGCAAGAGCATGCAGAGGCCTTGAGAGGTTGAATTTTCACAGAAGGAGGGAAGAAGTTGACTGAGGTAAGACTGTGTGATAAATTAACGAACGAATAAGATAGGAATTTCAACATATAGGGCTTAAGTTTGTTATCGTTAAATAAGCATTGCTTGCACAGTAACGTTATGTCGTTACAACGTTGACCCACTTTTAACGTGCCAAGTACCGACTGTAGCCGGTAACAAATGCTAATTAGCTTGCTGTCAAAAGTGCAAAGACCTTAAATTGCTCTGTGTAAATTAGAAAATGGCGCAACTTCCTCTGTAGCTGTCAACTCAACTTGTCTTGAGTTTTGAGCCAATCACAACAGGGCAGCACTGTGGCCTGAGGTAAAACATGATAGTTTAAGTTTGTTTAAATTACAAAAATGAGTACACCCAATGACTGTCTCATAGACTCTTCATATACTCATACTGTTTAAGTAATGCAATAAAACTAATCTTTAAAAGTGGTATTTACTCAAACTGTTTGCATAGAATGAACTTTCAGGTTAACAGTGTAATAGTGTTGCAGTGTTCTGCAAATTTGCAATTTAATATTTCAGATCTTGAGACATGAAAGTGCTATTTTAAAAAATAAAAGGTCAGAAATGTTTTCTTTGTTGTCTATTTAAATAATTTTATTTCCTCAATAATTTTCATTGATTGAGAAATCGTGTCTGGGCTCTTATGGATTAATCAGTAGCCTGCATGCGAGTATATGTTCCATTTACAGTCAAACATTTTGATGTACTCCAGGCTCAATTTTGATTAATCAAAAATCTGCGTAGTAGTACAGTCTGAAGATGCTCTTGCACATTCCATGTCAATTGAACAAAAATCAGAGCATTTTTAAAGGATTTTCCACTAGGAGACCAACTGGTCTGGGCAATACAATCACAGGCCCCAGAGTCCATGCGGCTGCACCGCTGCTGCATATTCTGTGATGCAAATTGCCACATTATGAATCCTCAATTTCAGCCAGCATAATATCAACGTAGTTAATGCAGTGCCAAGTTACCATAACTTCATCATAAGTATGGTAAAATACTAAAATTACACTATGAGTTTAAGTTATTGTTTTATCAACTTTCATAATATTATTATGTATTTTAAGAAACAGTGAAAAATAAGAAAATCTTCAATTTCATTGCTCAATGTGAAACATAGTATCAAATAACTGTATATTTAGTCTATAATTTGGAAATTGGAACAGTCTTGACAACCCAACTTCAATATTTCTTTGGATTGGAATGTTTAAGAAAACAGTCTTATGAATTTGGACCAGCAATTCAAGCATCTCCCTTAATCCCATTTCAGTTTTACCTTTCAGCATCAATCTAACATAACTTGGTTTAAAATTTGGTCTCCCAGTGAAGCTGGTTTGGCATTGACTAGGAGACCAAATCTGGCCACTGGGAGACCATTTGTAACTATGTTAAAAAATGCTCTGACAAAAATTATGGGAAGATATAGGTTTAATAAGTTTTACAATTTTTGAAGTGAGTGATGGATTGATAAGTTTAGATGTGTTCAATATTTTCTTATCTTCAGACATAATAGTGTAGATGTTTCTTTACCTGCTTGATAGTTTCGACTGAGACTCCAATCTTCCTCAGAAGAGTCATTAGTCCTTAAATTAAATTCATTATAGACCTGAACTTAAAATCATTTTTTTATTTTATGGCCTTGGTGCCCTGGCTTTTGGCCTTTGTGCCCTCAAAAAATTGACAGCACAAAAGGCCAAGTGGCCTTGCCCCTAAAATGATGAAATTCCAGGCCTGGTGTACGGACTTTGGTCATGAGAGGTTGTGTAAAATGTCTGAAAGTGATAGCGATTTTGAAGTAGGGACTCTCCAAATTAAATATCGAGAGGTGAAACCATATACTGTATGTATGAACCTATGGCCGTTGCGAAGCAATCGGTGAATGCGGCTCACTGGTTTGACTGTGCAGCCTCAGAATCAGACAGCGACTTGGCTGACTCTGATCGCAGTGAACCCGGACCTCAACAAGACTCACACCCAAACGATTTATCCTGGTAGTTATGATAAATTTCTACTTTCATTGTAATACTAAATAAGAGCCCTTTTGAAGAATAATTAAACTGCCCTCCCTAGTGGATATAGGTAACGATTACTGGACAGTGCGCCGGTAGGCCACATTTGCCTGCCATCCATGGCATTATACTATTTATAGCCTACTCTAAGCAAGGAAATATCCCTTTGTCTCATTTTCACAATGATTGTTCAGGATCCCTCAGGATTCTTGACTTGTCAATTGCAAGCCAGAGTAAAAATGTTGACCTCCAATCTTCTCCTTTTTGCTTGAGCATTGCTGGTCCGTTTCTTCTTTGACTGCTTGATTTTGTTTCACGCGCACAATCCACTCTCTCCGCCTCTTCTTCTCTTCCGGAAAAACAACCCTCTGGCTTCACGCGCACAATCCACTCTCTCCACCTCGTCTCCACTTTCAGAAAAAGCCAACCCACTTGCTCCGCCTCTTCTCCTTTTTCAGAAAAAGCCAACCCTCTCACTCCGCCTCTTCTCCTCTTTCGGAAAAAGCCAACCCATTCGCTCTGCCTCTTCTCCTCTTCCAGAAAAAGCCAATCCACTCTCTCTGCCTCTTCTCCTCTCTCGTAAAAAGGTAAAAAACTTCTTCCTGAACCGGTCCTGTTGTTACAGTTCACTGCACAACAATAAGGCATGGTTTAACTTGGGAAATTCCTGAATGCACGTCTGCACTCAAGCTGAACGGCAATGTAAGTAAACGGAAGTGGACTCAACTCACGCGGTTTGTTTGTCTTAAATGACATCAAGCACCGAGTGGTCATGAAAAGAGCCGAACAGAAATTCACCACGATCCGCGCTAACTTATTTTAATTATTACTTATTAACAATACTTCTTTGGACCAGAAGAAAATTACAGAGGGTTTTTTAACATATAAAGTTTCAAATGTGCATAAAATTAAAACCGTTGCTTATGAGCTTTAAGCCATATACTCCACAGAGCAGAGCTTTATGGAAGAGTGGCCAGAAAAAAGTAATTGCTTAAGAAAACACATTTGGAGTTTGCCCAACAGCATGTGGCAGACTTCCCAAACACATGGAAGAAGATTCTCTGGTCAAATGAGATTAAAACTGATCTTTTTGGCCATCTTGGGAAATGCCATGTGTGGTGCAAACCCAACACCCTGAGAACACCATTCCTACAGTGAAGTATGGTGGTGGCAGCATCATACTGTGGGGATATTTTTCATCTGCAGGGACAGGAAAGGTGGTCAGGATTGAAGGAAAGATGGATGGCACTAAACACAGGGCAATTCTGGAGGAAAACCTGTTTGAGTCGGCCAGAGGTTTGAGACTGGGATGAAGGTTCACATTCCAGCAGGACAGTGATCCTAAACATACTGCTAAAGCTACACTGGAGTGGTTTAAAGGGAAACATTTAAATGTCTTGGAATGGCCTAATCAAAGTCCAGACCTCAATCCAATTGAGAATCTGTGGCATAACTTGAAGATTGCTGTACGCCAACGCAACCCATCTAACTTGAAGGAGTTGGTGGAGTTTTGCCTTGAGGAATGGGCAAAAATCCCAGTGGCTAGATGTGCTAAACTAATAGAGACATACCCCAAGAGACTTGCAGCTGTAATTGCAGCAAAAGGTAGCTCTACAAAGTATTGACTTTGGGGGGGGACCTATGCCCACTCCAGATTTCTGCTTTTTCATCTTAATTATTGTTTGTATCATAATAAAACAACAATTTTCACCTTTAAAGTTATAAGTATGCTGTGTAAATCAAATGGTGCTAACCATCCGAAAATCCATTTTAATTCCAGCTTGTAATGCGACAAAACAGGACAACCACCAAGGGGGATGAATACTTTTGCAAGACATTGTACATAGATATATTTTTTATTGTTACATTTTTATCTTTATATTGTATAGTCAGCTTGTTCTTGGGATTTTTTTTATTCTATTTTATGTTGTTTTATGTGTGTCTTTTTTTCACATGCCTGATAACTTGCTGCTGTAGCATAATTTCCCAGCTTGGGATCAACAAAGTAAATCTATCTATCTATTACAGGCTACACTAATGACATTTCAGTTCCAATTTGTCACACTAAAAAAAAAAAAGTAGAAAAGCTTTAAGGGGGTGAATACTTATGCACAGCACTGTAGCATAATGGAACACTTGTGCAAGGAAGCATGATTAGTTGATTCACAATCCTGCTGTTGTCACTCTTGGCATATGCTCTTAGCAGCATGCCACAGCTTTAAAGGCAGAACAGAAAGGCAAGGCCTGTCTATTCATAGACTTCCAAGATTAACATTTCCAAATATACTCGTCTAGTCACTGCCCTGTTTCACCTCTCTATTCTTCAATAAGCATTTCATATCT
Organism: Neoarius graeffei; assembly: GCF_027579695.1. Classification (NCBI taxonomy): domain Eukaryota; kingdom Metazoa; phylum Chordata; class Actinopteri; order Siluriformes; family Ariidae; genus Neoarius; species Neoarius graeffei. The sequence continues at coordinate 49,401,624 of NC_083571.1, read as the reverse complement.
ATAACTTCATTTCAGAATCGAACACTTATGCAGACTGTGCATGATTTGAGATTTTGATTTGTTTTCTAATGCAAAATGCTAAAGTTTTGGCAGCATGCAAAACTGACAAGCAAGCCTGGCATACCGATGAGTGAGTCATGTCTTCCAATTACGAAATCAAAATAGTTATGTTTGTTTTAGCAATACCTGTGTGCTATTTGTTCGAGAATAATAATGTTAGATGAAGATTTAAAATGGAGACTCACCAGGGAGCTGGAACTGCTGAGAACTTGTAGAAAGTGATCGTTCTTCTATAGACAGAAGTGACATGTGACACAGCTGACTCCCTGCTCAGAAATATCAACCTGACCCCTTCCACACCCCAGCCTTGTTTAGTATTTGTATTTCTAGACTAGTGGTCCCTCTAGACACAAAGAAAAACACTTAACCTCTTACATGCCAATTTTTTTTAATGATTTTTTAGTTCTACAGTTCTGGTCAAAAGTTTAGGCCAGAACTTCTAATTCAATGTTTTTTCCTATGATTTTTACTAATTATAGAGATATTTCATGTCTTAAAGTAATGATTGTCATTTCTCTTTACTTAGTTGAGCAGTTCTTGATATAATATGGATTACTGCAGTTGTCCATCCATCCTCTGTAGCCACTTATCCTGTAGACTATCCCAGCTGACTATGGGTGAGAGGCGGGGTACACCCTGGACAAGTCCCCAGGTCATCACAGGGCTGACACATGGAGACAAACAACCATTCACACTCACATTCACAGTCAATTTAGATTCACCAATTAGCCTAACCTGCATGTCTTTGGACTGTGGGGGAAACTGGCATATCTGGAGGAAGCCCACACAGACACAGGGAGAACGTGCAAACTCCACACAGACAGGCCCTCATTGGTTGCTGGGCTTGAACCCAGGACCTTCTTGCTGTGAGGCAACACTGCTAACCACTACACCACCATGCCACCCCTACTACAGTTGTCAAATTAGGCTATTTACTGTATTACTGGGCTGGTGTAGTGGTTAGCACTGTCGCCTCACAGCAAGAAGGTTCCGGTTAATTTTTTTTTTTTTCAGAAAACCCACACACACCGACCAATATTTAAACTGGACTTCCGAACACCCCATAATGCACAAAATATCCGTAGTTAGAACATTACATGAACGCACAGCAATAATTACAGATCCACAGGACAAAGAACAGGAGGAACAACATATACAACACGCACTGAAGGCATGTCAATATCCACAATGGGCAATATCCAAAGGGGTGGAACAGGTTAAAAACAACAAAACACAGAAGAAAGAGAAAAAACAAACTAACAAACAAGAACACAGGGGAGTAGTTACATTACCATACATCAGGGGAATAACTGAATGCATTCAAAGAGTAATGAGGAAACACAATGTTAACACACCTGTCAAACCACACACAACACTCCGTCAGATCCTGGTTCATCCCAAAGACAGAATACATCCGGACAACAGATGCAACACCATATATGAGATTCCATGTAAATTATGCAATAAAACTTATATTGGGGAGACAGGAAGGAGTTTCAACACAAGAAAACATGAACATAAGAAAGAGTGCGAAAAGGAGACAGCTACAAGACAAACCCGAACAATAAAAGAAAAGGCACAACAGGAAAATTATAAGTCAGCTATAACAGATCACTGTAAAAGGGAAAATCACATTATGGACTGGGGGAATGCCAGAGTCATCCGCACAGAAGATAACAAACATCAGCGCTGGATCAGGGAGGCCATAGAGATCCGTAAGCGAAGCCCGAGGACCATCAACCGGGATGAGGGAGCATACATGCTCTCCCATACCTGGAGTGACATCTTGCAGGGGACGAACAGACAGTATAAGGCGTGACCGACCTGTCAAACCAGACAGGAAGGCCACGCCTTCAGAAACAGCAGCTGATAAAAGATGCGTCACCAATTAACATCCGGTGACACTCTGAGGAAAACGGAAGTTGTACGTCGAAACATGTCAGGTAAACAAACCCCAAAATTAGATGTCTGATAAAAAAGAAAAAAAAATTAACTATATTTAATATAAGACATAATGAACGTAATCGAAAGAAAAGGAAAAGAAGAAGGTTCCGGATTCGTACCTCATGGCTGATGGAGGCCTTTGTGTGGAGTTGGCATGTTTTCCCAATGCCTGTGTGGGTTTCCTCTGAGTGTTCCAGTTTCCCCCACAGTTCAAATCATGCAAATTTGGTAAAATACCCAGCCACTGGGATTATACAAGCCAGTGCATACTCAGTACCAGTCCAAAGCCCAGATAAATTGGGGACAGTTGCTTCAGAAAGAGTTCACAGATCTGCTGTGGTGATCCCTAACAGGAGCAGCTGAGAAAAGAAGACTGTATTATTAATTACTGTTTGATCTCAAACATATAAAAAAAGGCAAGAAAGATCACTAATTAACTTTTGACAAGGCACCTGTTAATTGGAAAGCATTCCAGGTGACTACCTCATGAAGCTGGTTAAGGTAATCCCAATAGCGTGCAAAGCATCATCAAGGTAAACACTGGATACTTTGAAGAATCTAAAATCAGAAACGTTTTACTTTTGTTTACCATATACTATTTCATGTCTTCAGTATTGTTCTACAGTGTAGAAAAGACTCAAAATACAGAAGAACCTCTGAATGAGGTAAGCATGTCTAAACTTTTGACTGGTCCTGTATGAGCAATGCCCAGCTGATAAAGATTTTAAAGTGTTCTGGTCATATGAAGAAAGAGAAACTAATGCCATTGATGCCACTCATTTAATTTATTCAAAAGTCTCAAAGTATGAGTGCTCAATATTACTTCATACAAAGTACAAATGATAGAAAGAATACATGCAAGCAAATTTAAATTTTAGTAATTAGAACATTGCCATCATTGTCCATTTTCAATGATGACTACACCACCCTTTGGTTTATTCTCAGAGTAAAGGGGAGCTCTGTCTTCAAGACCAAGGATTTGTATCAATTCAGTTGGTTGGTTGGTCAATAAAAGGGGTATGAAGAGACTAGCTATCTGGACGAATTGAGCCACAGGAGTTGTAATCCCCAGTAGCACACAAACAAATACTAAAATCCTTCATGCAGTACACACTGCTCCTGAGAGAGAGAGAGAGAGAGAGAGAGAGACTTCTAGTCAGGGAAACTAACAAATACATAGCATTCAATAATTGTGATAAAGAAACAGCAACTATATGTCAATCTAAAAATGCACAAAAATACATTTTAAATACTTTACATTCTACATGTGTAATGCTCATACAGTGAAAACTCAGCAATTCACCAAATAAAACCAATGAAGGATAAAATATGCTACACTCAGAGATATAGACTGATAGCATGGCCCACTCAAGAAAAGGCGAAAAATAGCTCGGAGCCTAACTGAACAGAATACACAAAATTAGGGATAACATGCACAATACTAACAACACCAGACCAAGGTACCTCTCAGGACCCAAGGTGCCTGCACATATGCCTGTTCCTAGGACCCCAGCTGACTCATTAAATGCCTGCTGCCACCCCAATTAGTGACGCATTTCCTCCAAAAAGAAAAGTTCACCCAGCCACATAATGTAATCTTTGGTGCACATTTATCACCCACTTCAAAAAGGAAGTATGTGTACTGTATGTTCAGTCCATGTCAGAAATAAAGTTCATATGACCACAGCACCTTTATTTGTGCAGCAGCTTGAGGAAACCCTTCATATGGTCTTTTTTCTTTTTTTTTTCTTTTTTTTAACTATACTATACTCTGAAAACTACAAGCTTTGTTGACCTAACATATGTTTTTCTTCTGCATGAGGTCAATCACAAATAAAGTTCTTGCATTTTAATATGTAGTTACCCCCAAACATTAAAAGGGCGGGAAATGCATTTAAAAATGTAATTCCAGTGATATTGCATTTAACCATATCACAGTCACAAAACTGCAAGTACAGTGCATTTACAAAATACAACACGTACAAGTGTGAGCTGTACATTTATAACTTAAAACTTACTCCAGAAAAAAATTGCTGACAAACTTTTAAGAATTGTAAGTTTACAATGGAAATATGAAAACTGGAAACTGAGCCAGAATCTGATTTTAAACTGAATTGATTGGCACTGATGTCATGTTGTGAAGAAGAAAAAAAAACCTTATAAACTGTTGGAAAATCTTTTCACTGTGGTGTTTGTTAAATGAGTTCATCACTTCAGCTTGCAAGCAGATTGCCATTTCAAGGTTGGAAAGGAGCTGAAGTAAAATAATTTCATTTCAAATAATGTAATTTTGTGAGAGTATATTTGTTTTCTTAAAATAAAGATATCAAAACATATTACTGGTGGATTTTTTTCCTCAAAACCCAATTGTTGTAAATAATATTGTCTAGTTTTCCAAAATTCAGCTAATGAAGTATTAATCAAAGTACAATCATGTAGTATCATTATTGTTTATACAGAATTTCATTTTCCCTTATCCACCAATGATTAAAACTATGATGTGATATTTGAGGAATGTATTTGAGAATCAGGCAAGTTTTAAAACATATGTAGCAAACAGCCATGCTGCTTTAGCTATGCTTTACAGATGTGATGGACAGCGCTCCTCCATTCGTTCCATCTTGATTGGCGCATGGGCTGAAGATGGGGTACACACTATCACTGAACATGTCCATGAATGTGTAGAGGTGAGACTGTGCCTTTACATCATAGAAGGACACCTGCCCTCCCTCGTAGTCCAAGTAGACACCCACCTTCTGTGGCAGTGTGGGCAGCTTGAGGGCAATCCTGCTGGAGGCCAGAGCTTTTACCTCATTGTTTTTCAGCCATAAGCACCAGAAGCCACCTTCAGGATTGAGACGAATGTCTCCTTTGCGACGAGCATTTGCTCGAGCCACTCCTAGGGTCCATGCTGTCTTCCATCCCAAGCTAACTTCCCAATAGTGCCTGCCAGAGGAAAGGCCTTCACGAGCGAGAACAAACAGAGCCGGGCTGAAGCGCCGTGGGTTGTCTGATTGAGATGAGCCTTTACGGCCCTCTTCGTAATGAACATGCTGGCCATCCTCAGAGACAACCAGGTTTCGCTGTGCTGTGGATGGGTCCATAAGCACCTCACCTTTATGAGGATATTATAGAGAATGAAAAGAAAATTAAAACACACATTACAGTAAGTCATGTAATAAATTTAGGAGTTTTGTTGAAATTCAACTGATGATGCTTAAATGCTGCTCAATTGTTAAGGTTAAAATCATTAAACAGAGGAGGTGGGCTGAGACACCACTTATCAGCCATCTACAATGCAGTCCTTGGCACACTTCCCAGAAATCTGAATACACATTCACACCAAGACTCAGGCCAAGTTTACATTAGACAGTATCTGTCTCGTTTTCTTCGCGGATGCACTGTCCGTTTACATTAAAACGCCTGGAAACGCCAGGAAACGGGAATCCGCCAGGGTCCACGTATTCAATCCAGATCGTGTCTGGTCCGGTGCTGTGTAAACATTGAGAATACGCAGATACGCTGTGCTGAGCTCTAGCTGGCGTCGTCATTGGACAACGTCACTGTGACATCCACCTTCCTGATTCGCTGGCGTTGGTCATGTGACGCGACTGCTGAAAAACGGCGCGGACTTCCGCCTTGTATCACCTTTCATTAAAGAGTATAAAAGTATGAAAATACTGCAAATACTGATGCAAATACTGCCCATTGTGTAGTTATGATTGTCTTTAGGCTTGCCATCCTTCCACTTGCAAGTGGTAAGTGACGCGTATGCCTGACATGCACTGAGATCACACACACAGCGGCTCAGTCCCAAATCACTGCTCATGCGCTCCACTCGCGCGCTCTGTGAGCTGCGCAGGGCCGGAGTGCACACCGTCCAGAGGGCACTCGCTGTTCAGGGCGGAGTGATTTGGAGCGCAGGATGCCTGCGGAGCCGAGCGTATCCGTGTATTGGCGTTGCTGTGTGCACGCGAATCGTGTATTGGCGTTGCTGTGTGCACACTAATCGTTTTAAAAATGTTAATCTGATGATCCGCTGATACGATCTAATGTAAACCCCACCTCAGCTGACTTCAACGACTCACATGATGGCAGAGAGAGCCAACGACTCACAGATCACCCTAATGACCCTCTGGGCTGCTAACACCGTTCACACCCGGCCCCCAATGACCCTAACAACCTACAAGATGACTGTAAGGGTCAACAACCCATGTGTCCTCAACAACTCTCCTTAGGGTTGCTTTTGGTCCACTAGAGGATAAATACCTGGAACTCCCCACTAGTCAGACAGAACTGAAGAAGCCTTTTGTGCCCCTTTTCCACCAAAGCAGTTCCAGGGCTGGTTCGGGGCCAGTGCTTAGTTTGGAACCAGGTTTTCTATTTCCACTGACAAAGAACTGGCTCTGGGGCCAGAAAAACCGGTTCCAGGCTAGCACCAACTCTCTGCTGGGCCAGAGGAAAGAACCGCTTACATCAGCGCGGGGGGGGGGGGGCGGAGTTGTTAAGACCAACAACAATAACAAGACTGCGAAAGATCGCCATTTTTAAGCGACGAGAAGCAGCAGCTGTACAAACACGAAGTCATCCATTACTATTATTATTATTGTTGTTGTTGTTGTGTTGTTGCTGCTGCTGCTGCTTCTTCTGTGTTGTTTTTGCTTCGATATTCGCGCCAAGGTTTATGCAAACGTAGCGACGTAACTGACGTATACAACGACGTAACTGACGTATACAGCAACGTAATGACGTGGCTTCCCTTAGCACCGCGAGCTATGGAAAAGCAAACTGGTTCTCAGCTGGCTCGCAAGTTGAACGAGTTGTGAACCAGCACCAGCACTGGCCCCGAACCAGCCCTGGAACTGATTTGGTGGAAAAGGGGTATTGGATGATAGGTGCAACATCTTCAAGAATTTCAGGCAAGTACAGTTGCCTTCTTTAGCACCTACGGTTCACCATGTCAAGAATAATACATTTTACTTTGTCAAATAACGCTTTTAAAATCTGTTTTTATGAGAGTTAAAAAAAAAACAACTCATAGGTAGCATTTGCCATACAAGTCTCTGTGAATGATACAAATAGCTAATAAGTAATATGAAGATATCTTGGGAGTTTTAAAATAAGATAAGTAAGTTGTATAATTGCATTATTGGTAATCAAAAGAAATGGCTTGGGTCAGTGGAATGTCCATTTCTAAGTAGTGAACAGAGTGTGAAGTTTTGCAGAGTGAAAATAACACTTACTTGCATAATTCTGCATCTTTCTCAGCTCTGTACAAATAATAATAATCAGAGTTAAGAGTCAACATAAAACAATAAAACAAATTACTGTGTATATTTTAATGAGATATGACTCCTATAAATTAATTTCTTTGTGTCAGTCACCATAATTTTTTTTTCATTGGTTTCACTGATTAATGTTACTGTACCTTTCCCATAGAGGCGCTTCACTTCATCCTGGAACTTCTCAACGAGCTCAGAGACAGACTTCCTGATAGTGCCCATGTGTAAGTCAGTGTTCACAGACACACCTGACCAATCAGTCGGTTCAGGTGGGGGAGGGAGATTGGCCAAGAGCTACAGCAAAAAAAAAAAAAATAGCATGTAAGACTTAGGTGGGGTTTACATTAGACCGTATCAGCGGATCATCAGATTAACGTTTTTAAAAACGATTAGCGTGCACACAGCAACGCCAATACACGATTCGCGTGCACACAGCAACGCCAATACACGGATACGCTAATCACATGACTAATTCGGCACGTAAGTTGAGAAATGTGTCAGTGCGGCTCATCGCTTCCTCCTCAGCGGCTGCGCTCCAAATCACTCCGCCCTGAACAACGAGTGCCCTCTGGAGGGTGCGCACTCCGGCCCTGCGCAGCTCACAGAGCGTGCGAGTGAAGTGCACGAGCAGTGATTCGGGACTGAGCCGCTGTGCGCAAGTCACTTACCACTTGCAAGTGGAAGGATGGCAAGCCTAAAGACGATCATAACTACACAATGGGCAGTATTTGCATCAGTATTTGCAGTATTTTCATACTTTTATACTCTTTAATGAAAGGTGATACAAGGCGGAAGTCCGCGCCGTTTTTCAGCAGTCGCGTCACATGACCAACGCCAGCGAATCAGGAAGGTGGATTTCACAGTGATGTTGTCCAATGACGACGCCAGCTAGAGCTCAGCACAGCGTATCCGCGTATCCGTGTATTCTCAATGTTTACACAGCACCGGACCAGACACGATCTGGATTGAATACGTGGACCCTGGCGGATTCCCGTTTCCCGGCGTTTCCAGGCGTTTTAATGTAAACGGACAGTGCATCCGCGAAGAAAACGAGACAGATACAGTCTAATGTAAACTTGGCCTTAAACACAAAAACACACATAAGTAATACACACAAAATAAGGGGGTGCTTATATTAAAATACCTTTTACCACGATTATTTAGCCTTTTACTCTCATCTATATATGAGCACCTATACCTTTTCAGGGATGATATTTCCGACAATCCTCATTGGCATCATTTATTATTACGTGCATGACGTTATATTTATAATGTCATACACTGACAGTCGATTTCTTGAATCTGATTATCTGATATTGTATTCACAATAAAACATAGACAACATATCAAATGTCGAAAGTGAGACATTTTGAAATTTCATGCCAAATATTGGCTCATTTGAAATTTCATGACAGCAACACATCTCAAAAAAGTTGGGACAGGGGCAATAAGAGGCTGGAAAAGTTAAAGGTACAAAAAAGGAACAGCTGGAGGACCAAATTGCAACTCATTAGGTCAATTGGCAATAGGTCATTAACATGACTGGGTATAAAAAGAGCATCCTGGAGTGGCGGCGGCTCTCAGGTGGGGTTTACAGTACGTTAGACCGTATCAGCGGATCATCAGATTAACGTTTTTAAAACGATTAGCGTGCACACAGCAATGCCAATACACGATTCGCGTGCACACAGCAACGCCAATACACGGATACGCTCAGCTCCGCAGGCATCCTGCGCTCCAAATCACTCCACCCTGAACAGTGAGTGCCCTCTGGAGGGTGCGCACTCCGGCCCTGCGCAGCTCACAGAGCGCGCGAGTGAAGCGCACGAGCAGTGATTCGGGACTGAGCCGCTGTGTGTGTGATCTCAGTGCATATCGGGCATGCGCGTCACTTACCACTTGCAAGTGGAAGGATGGCAAGCCTAAAGACAATCATAACTACACAATGGGCAGTATTTGCAGTATTTTCATACTTTTATACTCTTTAATGAAAGGTGATACAAGGCGGAAGTCCGCGCCGTTTTTCAGCAGTCACGTCACATGACCAACGCCAGCGAATCAGGAAGGTGGATGTCACAGTGACGTTGTCCAATGACGACGCCAGCTAGAGCTCAGCACAACATATCCACGTATTCTCAATGTTTACACAGCACCGGACCAGACACAATCTCGATTGAATACGTGGACCCTGGCGGATTCCCGTGTCCCGGCGTTTCCAGGCGTTTTAATGTAAATGGACAGTGCATCCGCGAAGAAAACGAGACAGATATGGTCTAATGTAAACTTGGCCTCAGAAGTAAAGATGGGAAGAGGGTCACCAATCCCCCTAATTCTGCGGCGACAAATAGTGGAGCAACATCAGAAAGGAGTTCAACAGTGTAAAATTGCAAAGAGTTTGAATATATCATCATCTACAGTGCATAATATCATCAAAAGATTCAGAGAATCTGGAAGAATCTCTGTGCGTAAGGGTCAAGGCCGGAAAACCATACTGGGTGCCCGTGACCTTTGGGCCCTTAGACGGCACTGCATCACATACAGGCATGCTTCTGTATTGGAAATCACAAAATGGGCTCAGGAATATTTCCAGAGAACATTATCTGTGAACACAATTCACCATGCCATCCACCGTTGCCAGCTAAAACTCTATAGTTCAAAGAAGGAGCCGTATCTAAACATGATCCAGAAGTGCAGACATCTTCTCTGGGCTAAAGCTCATTTAAAACGGACTGTGGCAAAATGGAAAACCGTTCTGTGGTCAGACGAATCAAAATTTGAAGTTCTTTATGGAAATCAGGGACCCCGTGTCATTCGGACTAAAGAGGAGAAGGACGACCCAAGTTGTTATCAGCGCTCAGTTCAGAAGCCTGCATCTCTGATGGTATGGGGTTGCTTTAGTGCATGTGGCATGGGCAGCTTACACATCTGGAAAGACACCATCAATGCTGAAAGGTATATCCAGGTTCTAGAGCAACATATGTTCCCATCCAGATGATGTCTCTTTCAGGGAAGACCTTGCATTTTCCAACATGACAATGTCAAACCACATACTGCAACAATTACAGCATCATGGCTGCGTAGAAGAAGGGTCCGGGTACTGAACTGGCCAGCCTGCAGTCCAGATCTTTCACCCATAGAAAACATTTGGCGCATCATAAAACGGAAGATACGACAAAAAAGACCTAAGACAGTTGAGCAACTAGAATCCTACATTAGACAAGAATGGGTTAACATTCCTATCCCTAAACTTGAGCAACTTGTCTCCTCAGTCCCCAGACGTTTACAGACTGTTGTAAAGAGAAAAGGGGATGTCTCACAGTGGTAAACATGGTCTTGTCCCAACTTTTTTGAGATGTGTTGTTGTCATGAAATTTAAAATCACCTAATTTTTCTCTTTAAATGATACATTTTCTCAGTTTAAACATTTGATATGTCATCTATGTTCTATTCTGAATAAAATATGGAATTTTGAAACTTCCACATCATTGCATTCCGTTTTTATTTACAATTTGTACTTTGTCCCAACTTTTTTGGAATCGGGGTTGTATTATGTTCTCTAAATGTTAGAGTAATAAGACAGGAAGCATGCATTATTTTTTATGTGTAGTAGTCGTGGCCAAGTGGTTAAGGTGATTGACTAGGACTCAATTGGGATTTCCTTGTGTAGGTTTGAATCCTGCTGACTATGAGTCACTCTGTCTTACTCAATTTCTGCTTGGGATTATTAAAGTGATTCTGATGTTACTGAAAACCCTCAAAGTCCTCTGTCCTGAAGACTTTCCCATGGTGGAAAACTTAAAGGGACAGCATTAAATAAACTCCTCCTTAAAGAAAACAATTCCTATAGTATCAACACATACCTGAAGGAAGTGCACTTTGTCCTGGGTGTTAGCGACAGCATCCAGGTCGCAGCTCCTGTTTCTGAGCGTGTTAAGCTCTTGCTCCAGACAGCTGGCCATATCTCGTGCCTGCTCCTCGGCCAGCTTCTGCCGGAGTGTGATGTGCTCCACCAGCTGGCCCTGACTCTGCTCCAGCAGCCTCTGTAGCTCAGCATACACAGCCCAGCTCTCCTCGATCTCCCGCTGGCTGCTTGACTACAACATACATGCAAATGCATCGTTAGCTGCATCGACCTTGCATAAATTCATCTATTTCCCAGCTATCTTTGAGGTCTTGCTGAGTGTTTAATTACAAACACAGAAATGTTGACGCATTATCTCATAATTTTAACATTATAAGTTATTATTTAAAGATATTAGAGCAGCAGCTACAATTATCAACACCTTAACGATCTTTTGGCCATTGCAAACGTAGAAAAGACTTTCAATATGTAAATTGTGCATGAATAATTACTCAAACTTCCACTGGAAAAAAAAAAACTAGTTGATTCCTGAATACTTAGCGTATCAGATCATATCACACTGTTCCACAAGTACTGACACCTTTGTCCAGTTATTGACACCGTTCCACAATTATCAACATCCAGATGATTATTTATAAAAAAAAAAAATCAGTATGTGGCATTAAGTTAACAAAACATAGTTTTTATTTAAAATTTGTTTTACATAGACTTATATTTCGTACAAAATATCTTTTATATAAATATATCGATGTCGGTGCTTACGTAAATGAGGAAGTAATTCAAATGTTTGTAAACAAATGAACTGATAATGTTTGATCTGTGTCAGAAAATCTTTTTGTTCCACTTTCTACTCACTTTCTAAGTATTTTTGTAGATCACATTTTGTTAATCTTTCGTTGTTGTTTGTATTAATTTCTAGTTTTATAGTTTACCAGTAAATGTCAACAGACAATTGGCATTGTAACCACATGAAAATCCAGATCAAAGGTCACATGTCATTCCTCAAACCAAAATATAAAACGTCTACTGATATTGTAATATGTGGTGGATATTTACAACAAACTGCAAAAAAATAAAAATAAATAAAAATAAAAATCTGAATGGAATAGAAAAATCTGAATATTTCAAGCATGTAATTTTTTATATGCTAGGAATTTAATTCTGGTCTAATTCTATTTATTGCAATAAGATTCTAAATACTCTATAAGCATTCCCTTATGTTATGAATCAGAAAAAAATATTATAAACCACAGCACTTTTATTTTTTTTAAAGTACTTCATCTACTTCAACAATGTTACACAAAGATCGATCCATAACAGTTGTAAATGTCACTTAATTCCTCAGGGTGTCTATAATGGCGGACACCAGTGAAAGTGATCACTATTATCGACACCTCACGTGATTCTCAAACACATGTTTAGATACAAAATGGTGACTGTCAAATGAAAGAGTAAGAAACAAAGTAGGTTTTGACAAGGAGCTCATGAAATATCGGTGAATTTGATAAGTAAAAACGTCCATGTTTACATGCAATGATAACGTCCGGGTTTTCTTCAAATTGCTTATCGTGCTAAAAAATTTCCATCTCAGGTAACGAAATGTGTCATCAGACGATGAGATCAAAGGGCGAGGAGGGTCTTCCGGTTGATGAATTAACCAATAATAACTGCTGTAACTGAAACTCACCTTTGTAAAATTCCTTTTTATTGGTAAATCTGAAAAGGTGTCGATAATTTTGGACTGTTGATAATTGTAGCTGCCGCTCTATCTCATTATTTTTGACTGAATAAATTATTCCAATATATTGTCTTGTTATTTATAACATATTAATTAACAATTATTCACCAATATTCACTGAGCCTGAGGCAGATAATTGTTTTAGTATAAATACACAGGTGATTATTTAAAAAAAACTATTACAAATAATTTATTTCAAACTTTAAAAGTGGCATGCAACTGCAATCAAGGCGCGGTGCTGACTTGTGTCACTTATCTATGCCGACTCACATAAAATACTTTGTTTTGAAACATAAAATAAATCACAATTCCACCTTACCTTTGAATAGTTTTAGACCAAACTTCATAGCATCTTTAGTGCTTTTAGGAACAACATTTTCTTTCATAATTTGTAATTCATCCTCACTTATGGTGATGAAGTGATCGGCCGCCATTTTGCCAAGTCACTCAAGGTGATTATCGAAAAATAATCTAAACCTCTCAACCAATCAATGTATGCAATTTCCAATAATCAACTGTGTATTTATACTAAATTGTCATATTGACTTAGTCCATTATTTCGACACATCTTGTTATTTGAACATCTCATTATTTTGACTTGGCAACATTATTTTTGAAATATTATTTTGTTATTTTGACTTAATATCTCATTATTTCAACATATTACATTGCATATCTTGTTTTGACTTAATGTTTAACCTCACAAATAACTTCAGCACTTTTTCAAATCTTGCACTTTGAGGCTTCCATAATCCATAACATTTTAGGAGAACATAAAGATGCAAGAAGAAAACATTACATCGCATTGCTTATTGTCTTTTTTTTTATGGTGCAAAAAAAGAATGTGTTAGAATGTATGAATGTATGTGTTAGAATTTTGGATTGAAGATAATAAGTACTATTGCTACACAGGAATTCATATAGTAGTTTGTTTCTCTTTGTTCATATCAATATCTTGCTTCACTTACCATCCTTCTGTAGTATACTATGTAGCTAGTACATTTTAGCCTAGTCATTTGGGTTCATACCAGCCGATACATAGGACTGGAGCTTTCACTTGTTCAGTCGGCTGAATTTATGACTTCTCCACCCATGTCTTTGCCATTAGGTTGACTGAAGTTTACAGTTTTACCAAATCGTTTTGGTTGACTACATTTATTTAGTGGTGGGTTATAGTAGTGGCTATCCATCAAGATTTGAGGATGATGGTTTCCTAATCGGTAGTGGTTTGGTGGATTCTGAGGTGGGTGAAGAGCCCCAGTCTATTTGCGCACTGCTTCTGGCAGACGTTGCAATTGGTCATGGTTGTGAGTTTTGGGCAATCAGGGTCATGGTTGTGAGTTTTGGGCAATTTGTTGCTCCTTCCACTTTCTTCTCTTCTCCTTGATGTTGCTCATCCATGTCTTCTCAAATTTTTCCTTTCCTTCATAGATCAGCAGTCTCCAGTTAGTAGAATTTTTGGTTTGTTCTTCTCAGGTCTCCCAGTCGATGTTGCAGCGCTTCAAACTTGATTTCAGAAGATCTGTACAGCGCATTTTCTGTCCTCCCCGGTCCACTTTCCTTTGATCAGTTGTGAGTAAAAAATCTGTCTGGGGAGTCAATTGTCATCCATCCTGACGACATGACCTGCCCATCACAGCTGGTTCTTGATGATGATGGATTCAATGCTCTGTTGTTTTTTTTTCGGTCAGGATGTCGATGTTGGTGCCGTATTCTTCCCAACTGATATATAGGATGTTTCTCAGGCAGCGTTGATGGAAAGCATTGACCAGGTGCATGATGGCAGCAACAAAGATAACGAACAGTGTTGGGGCGATGATGCAGCCCTGTTTCACTCCAGATTTAATCTTGTAGGCTTCGGTCTTTGTGTTATTCACCAGAATCATTGCGGACATGTCATCATGTGGAAGTTTCAGGACCTTGATGAATTTTTCAGGACAGCCAACTTTAGCCAGAATTTTCCACAGGAGGGGGCATGATACGCTGTCAAAAGCCTTGGTGAGGTCTATGAAGGCCAGACATAGTGGTCTTTCCATATAAAAAGGAGTGCACAAACATAGTTACAAGCTGTCCGGCAGCACCCTGCTCATGAGTTTGGCAGTGACTGGTCTGACTGGTCTGACTACAAAATGTAATAAACACACTATTACTTCCTGGAGCTATGAACATGATGAAAGCTACAGTGTTACTGCTTTCATGTATACAGTCCCTTACATATCATTTGCAATTTTCAGCTCAAAAATCATAGAACAGATCTGCATGAGCATCTCTATAGTAAGAGGGTTTGCTTTTTTTCTGCCCCCAAACCCCCCTAGTGTTTTTCTTGGCACAGTATAAATTTATTTAAATTTATTTTGTATAAGGGAAAAATACCTGTTATATAGTACTGCTACAGGCATGGCCTGAAATACATTTGTTTGAAAAGTTTGAATTTTCATATTGCATTTAGTATCATTAATGCTTCTTGTGAAAAATTTGACATCTCTATAACTTAAGGAAGCCATGGCCTAAAGGTTAGAGAAGCAGCTTTGGGACCAAAAGGTTGCTGGTTCAATTCCCTGGACCAGTAGGAATGGCTGAAGTGCCCTTAAGCATGGCACCTAATCCCAGGCTGCTCTGGGTATGTTGTACGTCACTCTGGATAAGAGCATCTGCTAAATGCCTGTAATGTAATTTTAACTTTCCACAGTCTTGTGATGGTGCTAAGGTTGGGTGTGGAAAGTAAATATTTGCAGCGGTCCTACTGGTTTGGTGAGTCAGTTTATGAAGGTCATGTGATTGCACAAATGGGCACATTCACTAAATGAACCTTAACTACAATCTGACAGAAATGAGCTTCTTTACAACCTTTCAAAGATACACCTGCACACACAGTACTGTTCAAAAGTCTTAGGCACCCTACTGTTTTCATACAAACTTTGTTACAGATTTCTATTTTATGACTTCTACATTACCAAGTTGGTACAAAAATATTTTAGAGTTCCAAATGTTTGTTTTCCAGCACAAAATTAAATGTTACCCCCCAATTTTTTTTTTTTTTGTATCTGAGCAGCATATTACATTAGAGGCCACTTTTCAGATTAAAAAAGAAAACATAATGAAGGCTACTGGGTTTTGGTGCAAAATGAAGAAGCAAGTGTGACAGTCAAAGTCTCCAGAAGGACTGTGGCTGGTTCTGCAAGATGCTCAGTAAAACCTGCAGCTCATTTCCTTATAAAACTGCACTCATTGTACCTCAGACTACTATTTTTTTTTAAAGCAAAACGTCATCTCAGACCAAATATTGGCTTTGTTTCATTTATTATGGCTTACTGCTGTGTATAGTATTTTTTTATGTTGAAACATTTCATTATTTTTAAGCCATTTTTGCTCTACAGCATTTCTTTACATGTGCCTAAGACTTTTGCACAGTACTGTATTTCTGAGGATTAAATTTTATTAAAGTAGACCTTAGCCCTCAGAAATGAGCTTCAGTTCCTCAAAGATGTGCAGTGGGTTAGGGTTAGGGTCTTTGTGCTGCAGTGCTTTTGGGAAACTCAGGCCTGTTTCAGATCTTCACCTGTGTACGTTTCAGAGTTAAGCTCTACTAGTTTGTAATGTTTACATCTGTCTCTAGACCTTTAATACTCACATAATACTAAACACACTTTAGCAAAATTGTGATTCACAATCTTGCCAGTTGAGTAAATGTATCTCCCTAGGTTCTTCACCACATGCTGCTGGTTAAATGTTCCAGCTCCAGCTGGAATAGAGCTGACCTTTTTCCTTACTCTGCCCCCACACTAGCCCCCAGGAGTCATTCATTTTTAATGAGAGTTGCCCGGTTACAGTGACAGGATGTAATGGCTAAGTGAAGTGGCCTGGCTGGACATTAGTGCAGGGAAGTTTGATTCAATCCTTTTGAAATGTCTGTTTAAACAAATCAAATGTTTGATTTGACCAATTCAATCAGTTTTTTTCCCTGGAGGAATCGCTGAATTGATCAAATTCGTTTTGTGCCACATAAAAATCTAGGCCATGCATGTGTGTGTAAGCTCTTACAATAGCTTATGTAGCACTGACTTGTAATTTGTACATTCTGTATGTACATTCAAAGGATTTGTTGAATAATTTGTAATAGATGCATTTATTTTATTTATAAGAGTCCATCAACAATGTAGCTGAACAATACCCAATAGTAAAAGTATTGTACATCCTTATCATTTTAGCTGTGTAGTGTCTTTATCAAGTGCATCAAGCTTTCCAACTTTGGTCCATGGTTATGAATTTACAACTCAGCTTTTGTGATAAACATAAAAAAAATCATAAGGTTTGGGAAATGTGTTTATATGTTTATAATATTTGTTTGTATAAATACACAGGTGATTATAGAAAATCACACGTGCTGATTGGTCGAGAAATTCGGACTATTTCTCAATAATCACCTTGAGTGACTCGGCAAAATGGCGGCCAATCACTTTGTCACCATAAGTGAGGAAGAATTACAAATTATGAAAGAAAATGTTGTTCCTAAAAGCACTAAAGATGCTACAAACTTTGGTCTAAAACTATTCAAAGGTAAGGGGGAATTGTGATTTATTTTATCCCTTTCAAAACAAAGTATTTTATGTGAGTCGGCATAGATAAGTGACACAAGTCTGCACCACGCCTTTATTACATTTGCATGCCACTTTTGAAGTTTGAAATTTAAAAAAAATTAATACGATTTTTAAATAATCATCTGTATATTTGTACTAAAACAATTATCTGCCTCAGCCTCAGTGAATATTAATGATTATTTACCTCAACTTCGTTTCAGTTATTATTCACCGATATTCACTTCACCTTCAGCGAGTAATTGTTAATTATAAGCTACAGCAGTGTTGAATACCCGATTCTGATTGGTCAGAGGGGGTTGATTCATTTTCTATAACAGCATCGCTCAAACAGTACTTCTGACTGCAAAGTTTGTATGGTAGATGTTCCACATGCACAGATTTTATATATATATATATATATATATATATATATATATATATATATATATATATATGGTGAAATTTTCTTTGAGATGTTTATTTAGAAGATTTGATGGAATCAGAACAGAGGACTTTGCACTTTGCGTTTCCTCAGAAACATGACAAGCATCATTTTTTTTTGTCTTTTACCTTCAGGAGAAAAAAGGAAACCCTTTTGAGGGAGTGAGTTTATAGAAGTGAAAACCTAAGTCCTAACAGGAACTAATTTACTTCCTGGACATTCAGAATATTAAATGTAACTATAAACAAATAAATAGTATGAAATACTATTGTTTCATGAATAAAAATATATGTGTGGTTAAATTGCTGTTGTTTTATTCCATAAGAGGAATAAAACTCGTCAGATTTATTATAACAATAACTTTGCTTTGTAGCAACATCACACCACCCTGTTGTAGTTTATTCTTACTTAGCCTAGCACCTTTACAACAAACTCTTTTACTAGCGCCATACTAGCAACCATGACAGAAATCATTTGTCTAACTGGTTGTGATTGACATTTGCCCCAATCAAAGTGATGATGTTTGATGATACAATGACACCATCAGCTCCTTTAGTTAAACATGGCCAATGATAATGTGTGTAATATAATGTTATGATAGTTTGTGTTGATCATTAATTGAGACACACAGTCGTGGTGTTTTGTGTTCCAATTTAATGAGGTTACATTGTGAGATTGTTAGAATTGAACTAGAACTCTTAGACTCATAAAACTAGCATTGTGTAGACACAACTTAATGTTTGATAGAACCTGTTTGACTGATTCCCTTTTTCAAACTAACAATTTGTTCATGAGTTGGACAACACTGCTGAAGTATTGTTTTAAATTAAATAAATCTAAGAAAAATCTCTGTACTTATTTTGGATAATTTTGATTAGTATATCAAAATATATAAAATCATTTGTCAAGTGTTGCTAAATAAATGTTTTTGCACAGAAAGAAAGATCATGTGTTAAGATGGGACATTGTATCAAGTGTTACTTGATGGGGAAAGCAACGGCCTAATGGATAGAGATTCAGCTTTGGGACCAAAAGGTCACTGGTTCAATTCCCTTGACCACCAGGAATGGCTGATGTGCCCTTGAGCAAGGCACCCCCCAGGCCACTCTGGATATGTTGTATGCTAAGTGCCATTAATGTAAGGTTATCAGCAGGCAGCATATCATGATTTGGACAATGTGAAGTCAAGGTTGAAAAGACCCCACATTCAGTAGATGGCTCTAAAAAATACAAAAACTCTTTGTTTCATGGGACTCACATTGATAACTGCAATGGATTGCCTGATCTCTTCTAGTTTCTTGACTCGCTCTTTAATCAGATGTTTCAGCTCAGATCGCTTCGTCCCCAGTTGACTCTGCAGAAAATGCAGTTGCGATTATTTTTACAAAAGGCAAAATCATTTTGTATGACTACTGAGCTGTGAAAAAAAATAATTAGGGACAGCATTCAAAATTCAGAGAATAATTTTAGCACTAAATAAATTACAGAGGCATTTGAAAACTTCAGCTGGAATGAACATCTAATCTTGTGTTGTGAAGGCCAGAAGTATCAGAAACAATTCCACCCACTCACCGATAGCTTCTTATATTCACGATCCACTGAGATTATACTGTGTGCCCTATGTTCAACCTCAGCGCACTCCCGGCACACACACACATGCTCCTTACGACAGTAGGCATCCAAGAGGCGCTCATGCTTCTTACACACCTTCTCCTGCACGTGGAGGATGGGTTCCACCAGCTTGTGATTTGCCATGGTCTTGATTTTCCTGTGATGCCGTAGGTGAGCTTCGCAGAAGGACCCTGGGCAGCTTAGGCAAGACTTCAGGGCCTTCATCTTTCTCCCAATGCAGGCGTCGCAGGGCACATCACCAGGTTTGGCAAACTCACTGCTTTCTTCGTCTTTTTTTTCCAATCTTGGTGAGCCCGCCCCTTCAGCAACTGAAAGGCCCTGGAATTGCTGCGCGATCTCAGCAAGAACACGGTTCACACATAGCTCTGGCTTTTTGGAGAAGGTCTTCTTGCACATGGGGCACACAATCTTTTTGCTGTGGTTCCAGTAGCCCTGAAGACAGGCCTTGCAGAAGCTATGTCCACATGGTGTTGAGACAGGCTCCACAAATATCTCTAGACAAATGGAGCATGAAAACTGCTCTTCTGACAACGCACGGCCTCTAGACCCTGGGCCTGGGAGAATGAGAGATAGACTTTGTTCTTATTTATCAAAGCACATGGATATACAGTATGTCAAAATGTGTGAGGTGGTCTGGGAAAACATATCAAATGTTACTCTGAGAGAGAGAGAGAGAGAGAGAGAGAGAGAGAGAGAATTGTGTATCATGTTTTGGCCAAAATTATGTTTATAATACACTTTGTTCACCTCAAATCGATTTCCTCACATAGTCAAGGTCAAGCTTTGTTAAATAGTGCCATAGCAAAACAAACACAAGCCTAATCAGTTCCATTTGTATAAAGAGTTCAATTCACTTCTCTCCTTTGTTATTTTTAAAAGACTGAACTGTTTACAAGGAAAGTGGCCTCCAAGGAAAATCACAGACGGATATTGATCCATGGTTTAAAAGTTAACTGAGGCTTCAAAGGCATATATCCTTTACTACTTCCTACTTTTGATGCACTTTCACATGACCTATCTATAAAATATCTACAATCAATACCAAATAAAACAAGCTTGATTGCTGAAACATCATCACACTCTTGGAACCATGAAAGGTACGTCATGTTAGGAATGCAGCAGCTCAGTATAGACGTGAGAACCTACATGAAAATACATTTCTTTCACATTGGCGTGCATTCATCAAGTTCTCAGAAAATGCATTGGAATAATTTCATATTCATTGACTATGTTATGTGTGGTAAAAATATATTATAATAATAATTAAAAAAGATTATTTCTCGATGCAGCTCTATCTATCTTATTTAATATAAAGCACAGAAATCAATTCTTAATTAAAGCTCATCTACTGTAAGGAATGTTATGAAGTGTATTCCACATTATCCATGTTCTTTAAGTTGTTTCATTAAATAATTATTCATCTCTTTGGCACTAGCAAACCACAGCCTACTCTAGTTCCTCTATCCAAGACCACAATTCACATTTTAAATTAAAAATTAAAGATAACAACAACTAGAAAATAGACAGAAAATTAAAATTTGCCTTGATGACTTACTCTGCATGGCGATATGTTGTCTTGTGCTCTCTTGATTCTTAACTTCTCTTTTAGTGGCTTTTAGTTGTTCCTATGCAGAGACAGGATTTAAACTGGTTTCTCCACTTCTCTCCGAGAGGGAAACACATAAATGCAAACTGTTTCAAGAACATTGTCCTGCCTTTTTCTGGGTGTGGCAAAATTATATGCGAGTTTGAAAGGCTGGGTTTGGGTGGCTAAGCTGTGGATGGTGATACACTAAGAGCACATGAGTAAACAAGAAAAGGGACCATAACATTGAGAACAAAAATATACATAAAAAAACTGTAAGTTTGGATGCACCTTCAAACTTAATGTTTTTTCTTTATTTTTCTTAATTAAAATAAACTTCATGTCTTAAAGTAATCATGGATGTTGTTTCTCTTTACTTAGTTGAGTGGTTCTTGACATAATATGGATTACTACAGTTGTGAAATAGGGCTATTTACTGTATTTTTATTATTTACTATTGACTGTTTGATCTCAAACACACTAAGAAGGCAAGAAATTGGACTAATTTACTTTTGACGAGGCACACCTGTTAATTGAAAAGCATTCCTGGTGACTACTTCATGAAGCTGGTGAAGATAATGCCAATAGTGTGCAAAGCGTCATCAAGCTAAACAGTGGCTACTTTGAAGAATCTAAAATATTAAACAAATTTTGGTGGGGTTTTTTGTTGTTTTTTTACACTTTTTTTTTGTTTACCACATAATTCCATATGTGTTCCATCTGTTATTTCATAGGTGTGATGTCTTCAGTATTGTTCTACAATATAGAAAATAGTCAAAATACAGAAAAAAAACACCAATAGACCGCTTCGCAGTAAACGTCATTCATACTTAAGCGGAAATTGCGCGCGCAGCCTGGACCCAAAAAAGACTCAGAAATGCCTAGTTGTTGTGTTGTCGGGTGTCAGAATCGTAGCAGTGATGGGGTTAAAATGTTCAGAATTCCAGCAGGATCTCACCCATTCCAAAAAAAATCGCTAACGTCTATGGCTACAAGCCATCAAACGTGTAGACTGGGATGAAAGCACTATCAAAAATGCGTGGGTTTGCAGGGCCCACTTCATCACAGGTAAGATCAGGTTATTTATTAAATCTTTCTTTTTTTATTCTTTCTAGTCTTCATTTATTGATGTAGCAAAATACTTTGGTAACGTTTGTCTGATTAGCTGGGTCATAGTTACACAATGTAATGAATATTGTTAGCATGTTAACTTAGCTTTGCATGCAACTTTGTTTGTAGGAGAGGTCTCGCTTGACTCAAGCAGTCCAGATTTTGTGCCATCATTATTTGTGTATGCCGAAAATCACAATTTTAAAGCAGGGATGGAAAGGTGAAATTGTGTGCCCTCACTCTAAATGCCAACTTACGTTGACTGCTCTAACCTAGCTCCCGCCCCGTTCAGTTTCATTTCTGCTCTCTGCCTCTCGCTTTTTACGCAGCTCCGATTTCTCTTAGCTGCACTCTTTACACTATCATTCCTTTCATGCCATTACCTCCTGCAAATTGCTGTTTAGTGTTGGTATTTGCTGTTGTAGCTAAAGCCACATTGCCATCACATCACTGGCATAATTTGATTAAAACAAAATGAATATGAATGTCCCATTGTTAATCAAGTTGTACATGCCCGCACATAACATAATCATATGCGTCTAAAGACTTGTAGGCACAAAGTTTTTCGTGGGTGTACACTGAAGTCTTGTCAATAAGATATGAGTATATATCTGGCCATTGTATACCAGGGAACTTACTAACATCGTCCGTCCACTCTTTAATTAAATACGGATCCGGTAGGCGATGTCCACTTGTTAGAGTTAACTTATTTATGTAGCATTCTCGATCTTGTAACGACAATTGTTTGGCATAATCTGACAGCTCATAATGCCGGTCTATGGGCAGCGCCATTGTTTCTGGGTCCAGGCTGCGCGCGCATCCTGGCAACGGTCAGTTTGTTTACAAACATGCGAAGGGGTCTATGCATGAGTCAGGGTGTACAAACTTTTGACTGGTACTGTATATATATGGACTACGACAGTAGAAGACCATCAGGTTACATTCCTATCAGCCAGGAACAGAAATCTAAGGTGACAGTGGTCACAGGTTCACTGAAACTGGATATCGGAAGGCTTTTAAAGACCCACTGACAGTCATTTCGTATTAATTTTTAAACAAACAATATATTACTCCAAAGATAAATTCTGGTTTTAATTCTTGGTTTAACTGTCCATTTTAAACATCAGAAGTAATTTTAAATTTCGCGCAGGGAGATTGACCTGGGCTCATTCAGAGATGCCGGAAGTGACGTCACATCAGTGTGTCGTTTTTGTTTACAAGTCACTATGTTGGTTCAGTTCTCACAAGTCTTGTGATATTGAGCTGTGGTTTTGTTGTGATTTCCTTGCGTGAAAAAGTTAAATGGCGTCTAACCGAAAAGGGATTATATGTGTGGCTTACGGGTGTTCTAACACCACGTCGGAAGGAGTGAAACTCCATTCCTTTCCTTGGAAAAAACACCCTGAAATAGCAAAAGAGTGGGAAAGAAACGTTTCCAAAACGCGTGCGAACTGGAAATCAACAAAATGGTCACGTCTCTGTTCAGCACATTTCGAGGAGCACTGTTTCACTTTGTCGTCCAGAACTTGAAGAACGTTTGATCCAACTTATCCACTGGTGTTGGAGGAGTCCGCTGTGCCGACGTTGTTTGACAGGCCCGGGCCGAATCAGTCTGTCAAAAGAGAAACCATAGTTCGAATTACGTGGGAGCCAATGGGAGCTGAGCTCCCATTCCCTCTGGCTCCCATGAAAGAAGCAAACTTAATTTTCTGTGGAAGTCTCTCAAATACGTCATATATCACCATAATAAGCTTGAATAGCCTATATCACCATATAAATAAAACTCGTTTCATTTCCGATCACCATGCAGCCATAACTTTGTATTGAACGTGTTATTAAACCACAACATGTACAGCTGTACTTCACCACCACACCATTATGCGCGCAAACTGAAATTTGCAGCCTGCGAAATCGAATGTGAAGTTAAGTCTGAAGAAGAATTGTCCTCTATCTCACAACGATCTTCCTTTGTTTAACTATATATATAATTTGTTTAACAATATATATGCAACACCGTGTGTGTGTGCGTGCGTGCGTGCGTGCATGCATGCGCGCGCCTGTGTATGAAAGCTGTGCACTGCAGTGCACAAAAGTGCGCTGGTCCAGGAGAGCGAGTATGCATTGCTTTTTTTTTTTTTTTTAAATAGAGACCCCCATAGGGTCAAATTTATAATTCGAACCCTGATATACACACAATATATATATATAATTTGTTTGACAATATATATGCAACACCGTGTGTGTGTGTGTGTGTGTGTGTGCGTGCGTGCGTGCATGCGCGCGCCTGTGTGTGAAAGCTGTGCACTGCAGTGCACAAAAGTGCGCTGGTCCAGGAGAGCGAGTAAGCATTGCTTTTTTTTTTTTTTAAATAGAGACCCCCATAGGGTCAAATTTATAATTCGAACCCTGAGAGAAACAGATGACAGCAGACCCCCCGAAGGGGTGGTCAAAAAGCGAAAGTCCGGTGGTGCCTTTGCCAAAAGAGAACGAGCCAGGGTACGTGGCTATGTGTTGTTATTCAATACATGTATGTTGTTTAAAATTTGTTGTTACGTCACAAATGCGTCTTATACCATTGCATATTACTTATCAATAGGCCAAAGCAGCTAATACCAGTAATGTACAACAACTGAAAGGCCAATACCTTGTTTCATATATTTAGTTAGGATAATATACATGATATATGTGTGGAGTGATAGATATAAGATGTCATCCGGCATGTTTTTTCCTATACCATAAAAGAAAAAAAATTACAACAAATTCCTTTCATCACCCCCTCCTCCGTGTCTTATTATAGAAATCGAAATACTGACAGACTATAATATAATGCAACTTTCTTCAAATTAGACGCTCCAAGAAATAGAAGACTCAGAACCCAATGTACATGTGCCAGATCATGCAGAGGAGGTTATACCAAATATTGAATCTGAGGTTTGTCACAGACCATGCAGACATTGTTTTCAGCTTCTACATGCCATGAAATTGTTCAAATGTTCTTTTGTCTCTTTATGTTATTCTTATTTTTGTATTAATATTTTGTTGTTAACATGTATGTTGTACATGAAAGTGTTAAATAAAATTGAATTGAATTGTTGTTTTGTGGCATCTCTATTGCCTCATCAAAATACTCATCTCATCTCATTATCTCTAGCCGCTTGATCCTTCTACAGGGTCGCAGGCAAGCTGGAGCCTATCCCAGCTGACTATGGGTGAAAGGCAGGGTACACCCTGGACAAGTCGCCAGGTCATCACAGGGCTGACACATAGACACAGACAACCATTCACACTCACATTCACACCTACGGTCAATTTAGAGTCACCAGTTAACCTAACCTGCATGTCTTTGGACTGTGGGGGAAACCGGAGCACCCGGAGGAAACCCACGCGGAGAACATGCAAACTCCACACAGAAAGGCCCTCGCCAGCCCCGGGGCTCGAACCCAGGACCTTCTTGCTGTGAGGCGACAGCGCTAACCACTACACCACCGTGCCGCCTCATCAAAATACTTTTGAATTATTTCACATGCATGTAGCTTGTGAATTATTTTGATATATTGGCTGTTATATTTCAGAATTGTAGAGACTTTTTCACAGAAACTGCAAGCCAAACAGACCCCAAAACTGGACGAAGAAATAAGAAGACCAGAGTCCATCTATCTGGAAAATCAAAATGTAAATTTAAATTCATGAATCTAAATTATATGGTTGTGATGTCATACCAAAAATATTTCTAAAAAGAATTACTTTGTGATTTAGATTACTTGTGATTTGTTTTCATGCAATCCAGACCGACATACACTGATGTGACGTCACTCGCCCTAGCGGCAAAAACGGGTAAATGGCTCATGGCGCTTGTAGAAGCCGGGGCAAAAAACACAAAATCGGCTCTGAAATTCTTGATTTTCTACAAAGACGACCCTTTATTCAAGTTGAGTTTTGGATATTTTATTTCACAATACAGCAATAAAACAATAAATATACATATTACGTGGTGTAAAAAGTTGTGTCAGTGGGTCTTTAACCACATTTTATATACCAGTTATCACATTTTTTATCATTTGATTTACACAATACTGTAATGAACAGAAATGCAGACTTGTTGGTTGCATAAGTATTCACCCTGTGAATACACACTACTGAGTAGAATCACCTTTGTCAGAGGTTTCAGCTTCAACCCAACTCTCTCTCTCTCTCTCTCTCTCTCTCTCACTCACTCCACTCACCGGCCACTTTATTAAGAACACCTATCCACCTGCTGTTTAATGCAGTTCTCAAATCAGCCAATCCCTTGGCTTGACACAATGCATAAAATCATGCAGGTACAAATCTTCAGTTAATGTTCACTTCAAACATCAAAATGGGGAAAATTGTGATCTCGAAGTGGGACTTTCACTGTAGCATGGGTGTTGGTGACAGATGGACTGGTTTGAGTATTTCCAAAACTGATGATCTCCTGGGGTTTTCACACACAACAGTCTCTAGAGTTTATACAGAATGGTGTGAAAAACAAAAAAACATTGAGTGAGCGACAATTCTATGGGTGAAAAAGTCTTGTTGATAAGAGAGGTCAGAGGAAAATGGCCAGATTGGTTCAAGCTGCCAGGAATGATATAGTAACTCATAGCAACTCTTTACAACCGTGGTGAGCAGAAAAGCATCTCAGCATGCAACAGCAGAAGACCACATTGGATTCCACTCCTGCAGCCAAGAACATGAATCTTAGAGTCAAGAACAAGTTTGTATTAAAGTGGCCAGTGCGTATATATATATATATATATATATATATATATATATATATATATATATATATATATATAAGGATCCTGATATTTTTAACAATAAAAATTGCAAAAAAGTTCAAGAGTGGTTAATACTTTTGCAAGGCACTGTATGAGAAATGAAACCCAAGGACACACTAATAGTGTTGAACTTGTGTGATTTACCCACCTTTTGCCTCTAGAGGGAAGATTTCAGCAAACAGTGCTGCTGCTGCTTCAGCAGTGCTGCAGTCCAGTAAATGATACTTTTTAATGCTCCAGCATGGCACAAAGGCTTTCCCTTTCTGTCAATCGATGGGTCATGATTTACCCAGAGGACTGACAATAAATGCACCAATCATCCAAGCTCCCTTTTCCTTACATAAATTCTTTAGTGTTTGAAATGCTTTCCATAAAATGCAAGCTCAGCTAAAATGCATTTTGAGGCACTGCTATAATTTGATAATTTCATAGGAATACAGATTTCTGGTTTGTCAAAAAGCATGACATCATAATTCATAAAAAGCTTCAAAACTATACTCAACTCTAGCATAAATAATAAAGCAGTTTATATTTTCTCATCTTTTCTGGTCAGTTAATGAAATAAATTCATTGATACAATTTGGTGAACATCAAAATGGGCTGTAATTCTGGAATCTTTTGAGTTTTTGTGTTTACAACTAACATTGTGTACATTACAGTCACATTTTTAATATGATCTACTCTAACATTATTATTATTATTATTATTATTATTATTATTATTATTATTGCTATTTGCAGCCCTCTCCCTCCCTTTCCCATTGTTCTTCCTGTTCGCTTGCATTTACTGACCCTCTCTCAACATTCTGTACCTCAATCACTGTGCTCTCGCTCGGGTTTATTATTAGAAACATAACTCTCCTCCCATTCTCCATTTCATTCTCTCTCTCTCTCTCTCTCTCTCTCTCTCCATCTCGCACTTTCTTGCTCTTTCTCACTCCACCCCCACATAACAGTACTTTGCACTGCTGCTTTACATACACACACACACACACAACAGCACATATACAAAAGGTGTTCTCTTTCAGTTGATTGGTTTTGAGCATAGCACTTACATCATGAAGAAGGGTTTTCCTGATTTGTGAAACTCTTTAGGCTGCCGGCCATTAAACCATCCAGGGGAGAACCATTACATGATACTCAGTGCAAACTGGCAATACACATAGCTTGGATTATTACTGACGGTGTTGCTGTTGAATTAGTTGAATGAGTTCTAATAGGATTTAAACTGTCGCAGATTTTCTTCTCTGTGTGAAGGTTTTCAGTTCAAAAATGAGCAGAAACATGTAATTTTCAAAAAGCCTCATTCATTCACCGGTACAACTAATGAGGTTCTTTGGTTGATGTGTTCTCAGGGGTTCTAGAGCAGGAGTATGCACATAGACTAGGTAGTATTTTCATGGTTTCTGAATGAATACAGTCCCAAGACCTCATCCAAAGTATTTCCCCTTCTATCAAGTCACAGATGGCTAGTATACTGTAAAGAGGCCAGAATAATAATTTAATTGCCCCCAATTCACCATTTATAATGAAGATTGTATACATGGAATAGGTGACAAAAGTCCATATTTCACAATCTAGCCTAACCTAGCAAGCGGGTGGCACGTTGGTGCAGGTGCAGTGGTTAGCACTGTTGCCTCACAGCAAAAAGGTTCCAGGTTCGAACCTCATGGCCAATGGGGTCCTTTCTGTGTGGAGTTTGCATGTTCTCCCTGGGTGCTCTGGTTTCCCCCATAGTTCAAAGACATGCAGATTACGTAAAATACCCAGCCATTGGGGTCGCACAATGTGCCTCAAAGAGCTGGGTAGTACTGGGACAGGAGACTGCCTGGGAAGACCAGATCCTGGCGTGGGAGGTACTTTGGGGTTGCACAAGCCATTGCGTACTTAATGCCAGTCCCAAGCCTGGAAAGGCTGGGGAGGGTTGCATCAGGAAGGGCATCCGGTATAAAACCTATGCCAAATTAAATATGCAGAACAGATGTGCTGTGGCAACCCCTAATAGAAGTAGCTGGAAGAAGAAGTCTAATCTAGTAAGCAAAATACAGTCAGTAGCTTTTATAAAAATGGATACAGTTTCACTGAATCTATGACAGCCTGGTTCCGAAAAATACAGGTATACATGGTATGTCAGTATCTTAACATGTAATCACTTAACAATTACAAAACAACAAAACAGCAGTATTCCCAGGTCAACCCCATAGTCCTTTGATGTTCAACATTATGATAGTTTATGTTTACTGCAGGGCGGCATGGTGGTGTAGTGGTTAGCGCTGTTGCCTCACAGCAAGAAGGTCCGGGTTCAAGCCCCGTGGCCGGCGAGGGCCTTTCTGTGTGGAGTTTGCATGTTCTCCCTGTGTCCGCGTGGGTTTCCTCCGGGTGCTCCGGTTTCCCCCACAGTCCAAAGACATGCAGGTTAGGTTAACCGGTGACTCTAAAATTGACCGTGAGTGTGAATGGTTGTCTGTGTCTATGTGTCAGCCCTGTGATGACTTGGCGATTTGTCCAGGGTGTACCCTGCCTTTCGCCCGTAGTCAGCTGGGATAGGCTCCAGCTTGCCTGCGACCCTGTAGAACAGGATAAAGTGGCTAGAGATAATGAGATGAGATGTTTACTGCACTGTATCCAATGCAGTAAACCATGAAACCTCTTAAGCAGTTTTCTTCACCTATAGAGAGGCTTTGTTAGAAGTATGGGACTTGTCATTTATTGTCCAGTTGTTATTTCCGATAAAAACAATCAAATGTGTTTATTATTATTATACTATTAGGTGTTCATGATCTCTGAAGACTTATCAACCACAACAGTACACTCTCAGAAAACGCAGTACATCATTGTACCTTTAGGGGTACAACAACATGTCACTGGGGCAGTACCCTTTAAGGTACTTATTTGTACCATTTATATACTGACTGGGAACACGTAAGTACATTTTTGACCCTTAAAAGGTACACAAAGTTACCTTGAAGGCCATTAATGATTCCTAGGGGGTACATTAGTGTAAATTGTACCTTAGGGAACAGAAATGGACTCCTTCTGTACCCCTATTTCTGACAGTGTAGGAACGCCTATACAACTGTACATTGATGCAATTATCCAATTTCCAATCCAGTCACATGGCAGCAGCGTGATGTACAAAATCACACAACAAACATCAGAATGGGTGGGTGGGGTATATAATTTCAGTGACATTGGTTGGTTTGAGTATTTCAGAAACTGCTGATCTAGGAGTTTCATGTACAACCATCTCTAGAGTTTATGCAGAATGGTGTGGGAAAACAAAAAACATCCACTGAGTACTGCAGGTAGAAATACCTTGTTGATGAGAAAAGTCAGAGGAGAATGGCCAGACTGGTTTGAGCTTACAGTAAGGCTATGGTATCTCAAATAACCACTCATTACAACCGTGGTGAACAGAAAAGCATCTTGGGATACACACCACACTGAGCCTTGAGGTGGATGGACTACAAGAGCAGAAGAAACAGAAGAATCGAGGTTCAATTCCTGTTAGCCAAGAATAGTAATCTGAGGTTACAGTGAGCACAGGTTCACAGAAACTGGACAGTTTCAGTTTCAACTCAATTTCAAAATCTTATCTCATCTCATTATCTCTAGCCGCTTTATCCTTCTACAGGGTCGCAGGCAAGCTGGAGCCTATCCCAGCTGACTACGGGCGAAAGGCGGGGTACACCCTGGACAAGTCGCCAGGTCATCACAGGGCTGACACATAGACACAGACAACCATTCACACTCACGTTCACACCTACAGCCAATTTAGAGTCACCAGTTAACCTAACCTGCATGTCTTTTGACTGTGGGGGAAACCGGAGCACCCGGAGGAAACCCACGCGGACACGGGGAGAACATGCAAACTCCGCACAGAAAGGCCCTTGCCAGCCACGGGGCTCGAACCCAGACCTTCTTATTGTGAGGTGACAGCGCTAACCACTACACCACCGTGCCGCCCCAATTTCAAAATGATCTTGATAATTAGGTGTTGAGGCAGATGTGTCAAAAATAAAGGAAAGCAGTGTTGTGACACTTTATCCAAGAACTGTGGTTTGCCACCCTAAATTAAGAGCTTATATGGGTGAGTCCACAATTGGGCTAAGGTTAACACTTCTCATCTCATCTCATTATCTCTAGCCGCTTTATCCTGTTCTACAGGGTCGCAGGCAAGCTGGAGCCTATCCCAGCTGACTACGGGCAAAAGGCGGGGTACACCCTGGACAAGTCGCCAGGTCATCACAGGGCTGACACATAGACACAGACAACCATTCACACTCACACCTACGGTCAATTTAAAGTCACCAGTTAACCTAACCTGCATGTGTTTGGACTGTGAGGGAAACCGGAGCACCCGGAGGAAACCCACGGGGAGAACATGCAAACTCCACACAGAAAGGCCCTCGCCGGCCACGGGGCTCGAACCCGGACCTTCTTGCTGTGAGGCGACAGCACTAACCACTACACCACCGTGCCGCCCCGGTTAACACTTGTAACTTTAAAAAAAAAACCTGAAATTTTTATCTTGCCCGCGACTGAGTAAACTGGGCAAGGTATTGCAATCAGTGTGGTTTGTTACCTCATCTGTGACGGAGTCAGCAGGGTGAGGTATTGTAATCAGTACAGTTTGTTTGTTTGTCTGTCTGTTTGTATGTCTGTTTGTTTGTGTGTCTGTCTGTTAACAATCTAGCATCTAGATGGTTGCACCAATTGACTTCAAATTTTCAGGGTAGGTGGGCAATTGTCCATAGATTACCTGATTACATTTTGGGGTAATTGGGTTAAGATGAAGGTCAAGGTTACTGGAAAGGTCACCCTTTCAGTCAAAATAACATTTTTTCCATTATAACTCAAAAAGGGTTGCCGATAGACAGATGTTTACTATTATGAGCATATAGGAACTCCCATATGGCCTTTCATTTGGCACTGTGATCTTTGACCTTGAGTGACCTTAAAAGGTCAAACTCAAGGTCAGATTTTCAGAGGGCTGTAACTTGAAAATATACAGTATATACAGATATTTACCATTATCAACTTCTAGGAAGTGCCATATGGGCTTTTATTTGGCATCATGATCTTTGACCTTGAGTGACCTTGAAAGGTCAAACTGAAGGTCATGGGTTTTCAAAGGGCTATAACTTTAAAATGGTTGATAATAGCCAGATGTTTACCATTATCAAAATATAAGAAGTCCCATATGGGCTTTCAGTTGCCACCATGACCTTTGACCTTGAATGATATTGAAATGTCAAACTCAAGGTCTTGGATTTTCATAGGACTATAACCTGACAGCTGATGATTGAGAAATATTACCATTATCAGCATATAGGTATAAACTAAGTGCTGCCAGGTGAGGTTTCTTTTGCCTGGCAACATTTGTTTAGTAATTTTTCAACAGTGTATTAAAGAATCCAATCTCAATGGCTGGATTTTGCTCTTTTAAAAAACAGGATTAAGGTCCCCCACCCCTGGCAAATCATTACCAGAGTTAAGTTTTAAGAGTCATGTTTAGGCTATGAAACTGCCCTCTCTTAATATGTTTTCTATATTGGTAGGCATTTGTACTTGGACTTGTATCAGTCTTGGGCACTGACTGATATAAATATGGTCTCAACCAAGAGTTTGTAAAAATAATGTTTGAGTGTTTTTTCCACATATATACACACTTTGACAAGAAGTCAGGTCAAGTTTATTTGTATAGTGCTTTTAACAACAAACATTGTTACAAAGCAGCTTTACAGAAAAATAAAGGCTTTAAACATGAGCTAATTTTATTCCTAATTTATTCCCAGTGAGCAAGCCTGTGGTGACAGTGGCAAGGAAAAACTCCCTCAGATGACATGAGGAAGAAACCTTGAGAGGAACCAGACTCAAAAGGGAACCCATCCTCATTTGGGGGATAACAGATAGTGTGATTATAAATAACTCGCTTCTATAAAGTCACAAAGTATAACTGTGAAACCAGGAAGCTCATTGTAGTTTTAACATAAAGTCTGTTTTATCTGAAGTTATCAACTGTTCATTGATGGAAACTTGAGTGCAAAACTGTTCATGACAACTGCAGTCCTAAAGTTAGCAAGTCAACTGCAGTCCTCAGCCATAAACGCATTACTGTAACTGTCCAGAACTATCTTCCAAGTGCGACTTTCAACTGTCCATGTGGGGCCGTCCTCCAGAGGAGCAATGTGATGAGACTCCAGCCAGACGTAGGGCATCAGGATGGATCAGAAAGTTCCGAGGAGCAAAAGAGGTCAACATCTTACTGGTGTCTCAGGACTGACATGTAACTCAGAGGGACAGACAGACGGGGGGAGAGAGAGAAAACACAGGTTGTTCGGTATGCCCAATGTGTAATGAGTAAGAACAGGATACATTTTGCACTGAGTGCAAGCAGGGACTCCGGCAAAACTAACTATGACAGCATAACTAAAAGGGGAGACCCAGAAGGTAACACAGACATGAGGACTCCCCAGGACATAAAGCATTCAGCCACTACACTGTCAACAAACCTGAATGAGCAAGTGAGTGGGGGGATGACAGCATCCATACATCCCAGTTTACCAAAACACTCTATGCCTGAGGACCCTCCAGATCTACTCCTTTACCTAATAAAATTATTAACAAAAGGCTTGACTAAATAAATATGTTTTTAGCCTAGACTTAAACACTGAGACTGTGTCTGAGTCCCAAACACTACTTGGAAGGCTGTTCCATAACTGTGGGGCTTTGTAAGAAAAGGCTTTGCCCCCTGATGTAGCCTTCACTATATGAGATACCAACAGATAGCCTGCACCTTTTGATCTACGTAGGTGTGGTGGGTCATAAAGGACCAGAAGTTCACTAATGGCCCTTTTCCACTACCCTTTTTCAGCTCGCTTCAGCTCACTTCAGCCCGACACGGCTCGCGTTTCGACTACCTCAGAGCAGCACGACTCAGCTCGCTTCAGCCCTACTTAGCCCCCAAAACTCGCACGGTTTTGCAGTGGGGCTGAAGCGAGCCAAACCGAGCCGAGTGGGGCTAGGGGCATGAGGAAACACTCCCCTGTGCACTGATTGGTGAGGAGGAGTGTCCTCACATGCCCACACACGCCCCGCGAGCACGCTGGGATCTGTAAACACCGTAAACCCGGAAGAAGAAGAATTATGAATTACGAGAATTTCTGAAGCCTTATGCGCCTCGCCTCATCTATACGCTCTTGCCAGTATCTGTTGGCGTTGTCGGTGACAACAAGCCCAGCACCAAGACCAGCAACACTAATGACTCCATGTCCTCCATGTTTATTGTTTACTATCCGGGTCGTGAGAGCATCGTGAGCTTAAAAGGTCACTGATGTCACTGTTTGCACCGCCTAACGACATCACGTGACGTTCACCCACTTTCGCTAACTCCACCCAATGTGTCCACCCACTTCCAGCCAGCACGGCTCAGCGCGGTTGTAGTCGAAATGCAACTCCAACAGCCCCGCTCAGCTCAACTCAGCCCAACTCAGCACGGCACGACTCAGCCCAACTCAGCCGCGTTGGTAGTGGAAAAGCGGCATAAGGTACTGTGGTGCGAGACCATTCGGTGCTTTAAAGGTCAATAGTAGTATTTTATAATCAATACAAAATTTGATTGGGAGCCAATGCAGCATGGTGATGTGGTCATATCTTCTAGTTCTAGTAAGGACTCTTGCTGCTGCATTTTGAACTAACTGGAGCTTGTTTATGCATCTATTGGCACATCCAGACAGTAAGGCATTACACTAATCTAACCTAGAGATAAAAGCATGAACTAGTTTTTCTGAATCATGTAGTGACATTATATTTCTTATCTTAGCAATATTTCTGAGATGAAAGAAAGCTATCCAGGTAATGTTATCGATATGAGTTTCAAATGAAAGACTGGAGTCAGTGATCACACCGAGGTCTTTTACTGCTGCAAGTGAAGAAACAGAAAGGACATCCAGAGTTACTGTGTCATCAGAAAACCTACTTAAGAAGTAAGTCCTTCTTCTGGAATACAGCCTAATCATTGGTGCAATGTGGGAATTAAGCCAGTTAGTTGAAGTAAAGACTTGGTCTTGAAAGGGATTTGACTATTTTGGTCTTAACTTTGACTTCTTGCTTTCATTTGTCCCCAGTTTTGATTTGGCCTCAACCACCTTCAGACTTGGTCTTGACTCAACCTTAGCTAGTCCTGTCCTTGTACGTGTCCGGGACTTTCAGTCTTGTAATGTCACGGTAAAGCCTTTGTAAAGCAATAACTCCTTTGCTTAGCCCCTGTGGTTACCTGTTATTTTGGTGTTGGGTATATTGTTTTGTTGAATTAAATGTTTATTGTTAGTAAAGAGATGTGTTGCCCGGTTGTCTGTGCCAAGAGATGATATTATGGCCCATTGATTTATGTTTTTTATATATACTGTCCAAGGGAAGCCTGATGGGTTTTATTTCTCAGCTGGTTTTCCCTGGGCAAGTTGGTCTTGAAGCTAACCACAAAACCACTTTTTTTTCTGCTGTAAGTATGTATTTGCCAAAGAGCAAGAGCAACATGCTTGTTCCTCACTTAAGTCACAGTATCATATTTACTGATTTGGTAGCTCCTTCATTAACCCTCAGAAGTTTGCCCAATGTATGCCCAATTTTGCTTCCTAGGTTTAAGTCAATAAAATGCCATATTTTTGTATTGTTTTATATAATTTGTTTTAGCACAGATTTGTAGACACCTGACCATAACAGTTCATCCAGTTACACATCAGGGTTGGTGGGGGAAGCTAGAGCCAATCACAGCTGACTTTGAGTGAGAGGCGGGGTACACCCTGGGCAGGTTGTCAATCTTTCGCAGGACTAACACAGAAACAAACAACCATTCACGCTCCCATTCACACCTATGGACAATTTAGAGTAGCCAGTTGACCTAATCAGCATGTCTTTGGACTGTGGCTGGAAAATGGAAGCATCCAGAGAAAACCCACACAAGCATGGGAAGAACATGCAAAGACCACACAGAAAGGCCCCAATCAGTCACAAACCCAGAACCTGCTTCCTGTGAGCTGACAGAGCCAACCACTGTGCTGCCCATCATATGTGCTTATTGAACGCTCCATTCCAGATGCAGTCCCCCCTTTGCTGCTATAATAACCTCCACTCTTCTGGGAAAGCTTTCCACTAGATTTTGGAGCTTAGCTGTGGGGATTTGTGTTCATTCAGTCACAAGGGGCTGTCAGTTTCCTCAGGCCTTGGATCGCCATGGGTGATGCATGTTAGGGTCGCTTGCAGCGAGCTTGTTGCTCTCTTTAATACAGGGGTTGCCCAGCACTCTGTGTGGCAGTGCTTCTGTGCTTGCTTTGTGGATCCATGACAAGGTGTTCTGAGCGCTGTTGCCTGGTGGCTTCATGGCAGCTGTGCAGGCGGTGTGAGATTTACCTTCATATGCCTTTTGGCGGAACTGTGGGAAGATATGCCACTGGAATTACGTCCTGACCGCTTTCGGTGGACTTTTTCTTTTTTTTTTTTACTAATTGCAACGTGATCTTGGATGTAAGAAAGGCACTATATACAGTAAGTTAAACTGTCTTCATGGATGTTGTTTTGTGCACAGGGGAACTGTCATGCTGGAACAGGTTAGGGCCTTTTAGTTCCAGTAAAGGGAAATTGTAACACTACAGCAAACAGACATCCTATAAAACTGAGCGCTTCCAACTTTGCAGCAACAATTTGGAGAAGACCCACTTATGGGTGTGATGCTCGGGTGTCCACAAACTTTTGGCCACATAGTTGATGAATGCTGTATGTGTTGTTAAATGACCAGACCTATGATTTGCTGTTTGTAGTACAGCTTACTAACAAAGAGTGAAGAAATTAAAATTTGCCGTCTTTGCAGGGGGCTAATTTATAATCCAAACAAAATAACAAAAAAAAGTTTTTTTTTTTCAGATAAACTGATACTCTGGGTAGATTTGCATTTGTGATTTTTTTTTCCCTGTATTAAGCTACAAAGCTTTGCAACAAGATGCAATTTAAAAGTAGGTCTCAACACCAAATAATTTCTGCTTTATTAAGCAGTATGTAAGACATTATCTTTTATGGTGCAGGTGTCATCACAGACTTTTAAGGATTAATTAAAGCACAGTTTTGGAAGCTACATTGTCATTGCATAGGCCCATTTTCTCTAATTATCTTTTGTATTGTAGTCTACCACTTGTTAACCTTTTTTAACCTGTTGTCGGCTCTGGGAATTTTTATGGTTAGTCATTTGGGAATCTAAGTAGATAGCAGCAAGTCTATTACTGAAGCAGTAACATGCTAATGAGTTTTCTTTCAAAGGTTCTTTTAAACACATTGAACATTTACAGAAACCATGTGATGATATATTACATAATTCAAGTTCTTTTTCATTGTATGAACATAATCCCTCTGATTCCTTATATAAAACATCAAGTGAGCTGTCTTTTTCCAAAACTCAAGTCCTGCTACTTTATTGTCTTTCTGAGCAGAGCCTGCACATCAGCATGAAAGAGCCCTTCATTTTTTTCCACTCCTCATGGAAACACAAGATTCCTGTGTGTCCTTTGTTCATCCACTGCTTCCTTTGGGTCCTGCTGCTTCCGTGCATCTCCCTGAGTGATGCTGTGAGTTCTTTCCTTAGCTCTCTATTACCCCATGAACATTAACCATGAGGACTATCTATAGAGACCGCCTTTGGACAGTGAGACTTTTCCTCTGGAGATTAGCTGTCCTAATGAAGCTTCAGTCATGGCTCATCACCCCAGCAGTTGAATGGAGAGAGGCCCATGGGAGGAAAAACACAGAAACTTGAAATCCTATGGGAACTCTTTGTTTAGTAGCTGATCAAGAGCAGCTTGTTTCTACTACGTGCTACTCTTAATTATTATATGAGAAATGTAACAAGTCTGGAATCAGCAGCAAAACAGCAATTCTTTGTATACCCCTGTGCATACTGGGTTGACGCAAATGATAAAAAAAAACACAGAGGAAGTGATGTAAAATAAAAAACAAAATAGGTCAGCGGTTTACATCAAGTCCCACCAGTACTGTTTAACGCATGCTTTCTTTTGATGCTTTTTCATGTCATCTATAATGCATTGTTAGGCACAATCACTGTGAATGTAAAACCCATGAAAAACAACACAAGGTGGTTTTCTTAAGCAATCTGCAGCAAATTTTAATTGCGTATAATTCAAAGCAACACATCAGGAATGTTTGAATGTGCTTTCTTCGCCACACAGGATTACATAAAGTGTGTATGAAATGCCTAACACAAAACAGGACCTGTGATGATAAAACACAGTGTGATATCACAACCATTTTCATATTCCCTTTCTAGGTAACATGGAAAAATGTGGTTAGCAACTATATAAGCTCTAAAGAGGACAGGTCCCAATTCAAAGCATTGTATGCCCCTCCCCAGGGCCTTATTTCACTGAAAAATCAGTGATCATCTACCATCTACACCCCAAAAAGGACTGACATGGGAGTCTCAACATTACTAATATCCAATCATACAATCAAAACTTTTGGAGTGTCCCAGCTACCGAGTCCATGAGTGCTTCCATGCTGAAATTCTAACTGCTCCTTTATTCCTTGATCCTACCTCCTTCAGCCCATGAGCCAGAAATCAATCAAATTCTGTCATCTTTAAGGATGGACCAATTCTGAATTTGCACCCAGGCATCAAGGAGAGAGCCAGGATACACAGATGTTTCCTATGCGTGAGTATTTTTTGTTGTAGAGCATGATGTACTGTAAGCCTGTGGTACAAATGCTCCACCTCTCCCCCAAAATCTAATTCCAATAAAGAACCACAAATACAAAATGTACATAATAATGTTAATTACATAAACAATAATACAAATAAAACATCTGCATGAAATTCAATTAATATCACTTATGTTATTTAAAATTTGCGACGTAAGGGAATGTTGTTTAGGCTAAAACAGCAACATTTAAGTGTGGAATGTGCACATGCAATAATGTTTAAGTCAGGATAATTTAGTATGTAATCACTGTACTGTATATATTGGTATATAGCTAATACAGCAGGGAAACATATCAATAAATGAATTCGCTAATGTTGTTTTAAAGTAACCATTCGGTCAGTAAGAACATCCCGATTCCTCCACTTCCTCTGAAGGAGGAGCTAAGAAGCAAGGATGGGAAGCCAAGAAACAAAGTGAGGAGGCGCAGTTCAAGAAATCGGAAGCACTGCATCTCTTGATTGGGCTCACATCAATAATCAACAGACAGGAAGTGATGTAATTCGGTCCATTTAAAAAGGTCACCTGAAGAGGGTTTTGAGGTCAGGTTATGGCTCTGGCACCTTGCCAGTGTTGCTTGCTAGTGTCCTCTTATCCTTGCTTAGAGTATCATATCTATTGGTAATGATTTCGTCCACTCCAAGGGTTTTGTACTATTTCGAGTCATAAAAGCAACATGGTGGTGGTAATCCTTGTGTTTTAAGCAAAGCCATGTTGCTTTAATGCCACACATTAGAAAAGGTTGGCTTAGGGATGAGGAGGATAAGGGAGGTACGAAAGTGCTAAGACAAGGCAAAATTTAAAACATTATTCCAACGAGTATTGACATAGCATATATATAGTATCCAAGGTATAGATTGGATTGGATATACAGTACTTCACATTGGATATACAGTACTTAACTTTAATTGCAACTGCTAAGCTATAAGTACAGACCACAAGTGCATTGAGTATTATACAGAATTCTAAAACTGGCTTTCAAACAGCATGCCAAATATGGGAGATCCAAGATTGAGATGCCCTGAGGCAAAGTGAAAAGAGGTCATGCTTTAAATGGGCCATAAAGTGTAACAGTGGGAGAAATGGGTGAGGGGCACAGGAGGAGGGAGATTGAAATATAATAAATAACTTATTGCCAGGTTAACACTCAACTCTTTGAATTTTAACTCATAATGAGTAACCTTTCAAATAGTTAACACTATTTTCACTCCAAACCATTCAATCACAATTTACTTAGTAAACATCACAACTACAACCAGTTGCAGTTGAGTTTCGTCAGAGGGACCTGCTTTTAAATGTTGTTACGGGAAATGTACCATGACATTTGTGTATTAGCTATCTGATAAAAACAAGATCCATAAGACTACAGACTCCTTTCATGTAGTCATGCTTTAGGGATATCTCGCCATGCATAATGAGCACGTTTTGAATGTGCTAATTGTGCCTAAGCCCTTTAAATAGAAAAAGAGGTTACATTCCGGTAATAGAGTATTAATTAGTTAGAGCTCTGCTTTTCCAGAGCAGGTCAGTGTTTTATGTACTTTGCAGACTTTACCTTTTTGTGCCAATAAAATGTGTTTGTGCTTGTCCATAGGAAAAATGACAATATGCTTTGAATTATTATAAATAGCTTATGGCTGAAGGGGTCGGTTTAAATTGGGCATATTGTTCAGCGCCAATTGGTTTTTCTGGTCTCCATTTCCACTCTGGCCTAATTCTATTTCTTAATCTGTATTTAGTGCCTCTATGTTGGGATGTAAGCTACTGGGAAGTAAGATCTAAATCAGGTCTAACGCTATTAATTTATGATCATGTGTATAACTTGTACCTCTTGCACCTCTGTTTCATTTCTTCCTCATGAAGTTACTCAGTGGAGTTACTGAGTCAAGGTCTATTGTATTAAGGTCTCAGTATTGATGAGTTCTCTTGCTAATTTAATTCATATAATTTCCCCCTACGGTTCTTTTACTGCAATTTTTTTTCTCACCTCAGATATTATTGGCTTTTTGATCAGTTGTGCACGCTGCTTTGCAACCAAAGGTGTATCAATAATTCAGGTTGGCAAGGAAACAGCATACCATGGGGATGCAGTGAATATCCCTCTGCCTGCCCTGCTTCTCTACCTATGAATGCAACCTCAGGGATAGCTATACCGTTACTTGGGAACATGATACACACTTTCCCTCTCTGGTTTCTGCTACAGAACCAAAAAAAGAGAATAAAATGTGACACTGTGCCCAAGTTGTCATCAATGCCAGAGGGAAGAGGAATAAAGAAATAAAAAGGAAATCAAGAAGTAGGAGCTGGAAAATGCTAATGTGCTCTTTTGAACGAGACATGTGCTCTTTTGTATCGTGCACTTGCTCTGTGGATGGAGAATATAATTTTGTTTGTCAAGTGGCTTCAGGGGCTTCAGCTGGTCTATGGTTTTGAACACTGAATTTG
Source organism: Neoarius graeffei (assembly GCF_027579695.1). NCBI lineage: Eukaryota > Metazoa > Chordata > Actinopteri > Siluriformes > Ariidae > Neoarius > Neoarius graeffei. The sequence continues at coordinate 49,360,387 of NC_083571.1, read as the reverse complement.
GACAAATTTAAGTACAGTGTTTAAGTTTCAGGCATATTGTGTGTGTGTGTGGGTGGAGGGGAGTCTGCATTCTGTATTCATTTCAAGGCCAGATATTTAAGTTTGGGGACATTTTGAGACACAGGAAGTTCTGTTTTTAATCATTTTGAGGGTATGTAATTTTGGAGCTCTGTGCCATTCTTGTGTAATTGTTTACAACTTGAGTTTAAAGTTTTAGTGTAAAGCAAATGACCCACTGACTACTTTCAAGCTAGATTATAAATTCCACTTCCTGTCTATATTTGTTTCCCCCTTGCCCAATCATCTCTCCCTAACATGCAGAAGAAATCTTGTTTTTCTGCTTACTATGTACTTTTTTAAAAAATAAATAAATTTCTACCACCACTTTCTGTCTAGGTCTTATTCCTGTTAATATTTGTTTAATTTATTACAGTTGTTGGATTAAAGATCTACTTCTTTTTCTTCTGGAAGCGCCTAAACTGATTTTGGATGGCAAGAGCTGCTTTCTCCGTCTCGGGTGCCTCCAGATCAATATCAATCTCCTCCTCCTGCTGCGGCTTTCCCGCTGTGGCAGACGCCTTTCCTGTAATCAAAAAATCATGCAATATGACTGAATGTGTAATAAATAAATCACTAAAAAAAATCAGGTCTAAACACAGTGACTTTTGACCAAACAATTTCTTAAATAAATAAATAAATAAATAAATAAATAGACTTTAGAGCACCAGAATACACGTTTGGCATACACAAACTGGTATACACAAATTGTTCAGGACACAGTAGAGTAATGTCAGTGCATGAAACCATATTTTAATCCCATTTCCTCCCATTCTCAAAATAATTCGAAGCAATGCTGCCCCTCCTGCAGTTATTATTTTTGTTTGCACCTACCTGCAATATTTTCTAAGGAATTCAGTTGTTTCTATCTAAGCATCTTATCTACACTCACTGGCCACTTTATTAGGAACACCCATCCACCTGCTGTTTTATGCAGTTATTTAATAAGCCAATTCCCTGACAGCAGCACAATGCATAAAATCATGCAGATACAAATCAAGAGCTTAATTTAGTTTATTGTGGTTCGCCACAGAAAAGCTAAATAATTGCAATAAATAAAATAAATACAAAAAAAACCCCAGAATTAAATGCAACCAAATGCAAAAAAAAACCCCAAAAAAACCACATGGTGGCAAGGGACAATAACAGGGTTTGCACCCCAATTGAAAATTGCCCCTTATGGTAAAAAGAGAAAAAATATATTTTAAAAACCCACAAATATCGAATTCAGTTAATGTTCACTTCAAACATCAGAATGGGAAACACTGTGATCTCAAAGTGTGATTTTCACTGTGGCATGGGTGTTGGTGACAGATGGACTGGTTTGAGTATTTCCGAAACTGCTGATCTCCTAGGGGTTTTCACACACAACAGTCTCTAGAATTTACACAGAATTGTGCGATAAGCAACAAAACACTGAGTGAGCAACAGTTCTGTAGGTGGAAACAAACACCTTGTTGATAAGAGAGGTCAGAGGAAAATAGCCAGATTGGTTCGAGCTGCCAGGAAGGATATAGTAACTCATAGCAACTCTTTACAACCATGGTGAGCAGAAAAGCATCTCAGCATGCAACAGCAGAAGATCACATTGGGTTCCACTCCTGCAGCCAAGAACAGGGATCTTAGAGTCAAGAACAAGTTCGTCTTAAAGGAACAGTCCACTGTACTTCCATAATGAAATATGCTCTTATCTGAATTGAGACGAGCTGCTCCGTACCTGTCCGAGCTTTGCGCGACCTCCCAGTCAGTCAGACGCAGTCAGATGCGCTGTCACTCCTGTTAGCAATGTAGCTAGGCTCAGTATGGCCAATGGTATTTTTTGGGGCTGTAGTTAGATGCGACCAAACTCTTCCGCGTTCTTCCTGTTTACATAGGTTTATATGACCAGTGATATGAAACAAGTTCAGTTACACAAATTGAAACGTAGCGATTTTCTATGCTATGGAAAGTCCGGACTATAATGGCAGGCGTACTAACACCTTCTGCGCGCTTCGGCAGCGCATTGATATGGAGCTCAGATATCAATGCGCTGCCGAAGCGCGCAGGTGTTAGTACGCCTGTCATTATAGTGCGGACTTTCCATAGCATAGAAAATCACTATGTTTCAATTTGTGTAACTGAACTTGTTTCATATCACTGGTCATATAAACCTATGTAAACAGGAAAAACGCGGAAGAGTTTGGTCGCATCTAACTACAGCCCCAAAAAATACCATTGGCCATACTGAGCCTAGCTACATTGCTAACAGGAGTGACAGCGCGTCTGACTGCGTCTGACTGACTGGGAGGTCGCGCAAAGCTCGGACAGGTACGGAGCAGCTCGTCTCAATTCAGATAAGAGCATATTTCATTATGGAAGTACGGTGGACTGTTCCTTTAAAGTGGCCGGTGAGTGTAAGTTCTCTGTGTCTGAAAACGTAAGGTTTTCTGCTGTACCTCTGACTGTTGAAAAGCCCTGATCACTGAAGACTTCTTTCTTGCAGAAAAGTATTTTTGATACATTTATGTCGACAATCTGCTATACAAGTCTCTATGTAAGTCTTTACTACAGAAATGATAATATATTAGAACGAGTTCATAAATATAAACCTGGCAGTTGTCACTGATGTCAGAGCTGCTGTTATCGAAAAATAATCAATACCTTCTGACAAGTTAGAATCAAATAAGCAACACCGCTGTTGTAAAAGAGCAGTTAATATGCAACAAACTAAAGGGTCAAGCAGAGAAAGACAAGTAGACATGTTGTGGGTCATAGAGACAGAAACATACTCACCTTTGGTGTCTGAGGCAGGTGTTTGGCTGCTGTCTGGGTTCCCTGTGGACGTAGGCTGGAAAAGAAATAAAAGAAATCACAACCAACACACACAGCTTATTCTAGGTTTCACTGAGCTGATTCTAAATTACTAGCTTGATGTAATAATGTTTAAAAAACTGTCAGGAATTGCCCCGCTTACTTTGCCCATTACTGTATGACTACTTACTTAATATGTAATTATTTATATAATTATTTGCATGAATGCTTTAAATGTTCCTGCTGCAAGGAACTGTGGGATGGCATTATCTCCTTTCCTTACCCTGTGCTAAAGGTGATAGGAAAGGAAGCATTGACGCACCTTTCCTTCGCATTTAGAGAATTTATACAGCTCTTATCATGGCAGCTACTTGGATACTTCTTGGTAATTTCACTCAGTTAGGAACCTTCTGAACCATGAAGACTATTGGAACACAGCCTAAGACTAAACCTTCCCCATGAGACACTGTACAACACAAAACAGTGAACACACTTATCCAGCCTGAAACACACTTAGTTTCTCAACCACATGGACTTTTTTTTTTTATTTGAGTCTGCCTAGGTAGGAGGACCTGGATCAAATTTGTCTCCAGCCTTAGGACATGGTTCTGCAGTGAGAAGTAGCTGAGAACAGGCAAAACTCCACACAGACTGTAACGCCAGCTTAGGAGCAAACCAGGGCCCTGTTACCTTGTTAGTTTCTGTGCCACCATGACAAAAATTAATATATAAAATTAAACCCAAATGCAATGAGTAACATCCATCCATTTTCTATAATGGTTACTCATTACAGGTTACAAGAAAGCTGAAGACAATCCCAGATGACTACAAGTGAGAGGCAGGGTCCACCCTGGGCAGGTCCACCCTGGCAATAACCCTAATCGCTTGTTTACCACAATTCATTATGGGTGATATCTGGGGTCAGCTCCACTATATTGTTTACTTTCACCTTTATTAAACACTGCATTGTTCTGTTCTAACTGGTTTTAACCATGCCTAAAGTGAATTGCTGTGTGCCTTACTGTGTCTCCAGAACAAAGAGAACATCTAATTTGAGCTTTTATCAGCTGCCAGTCAAGAAGAAGAAAAGAAAGAAATGGATAAGTTTAATCCACGACGAAAACTTTCAAACTGAATCGAATGCCCAGGTCAGATGGCAGGCTACAACTAGTTTTCAACTACTTGCATCTACTTGCGATAACAAAATCATAGGTAGACACAAGACTGGTCTTGCATCAACACATGACGACGCAGATAATGACAGAGTGTTGCAGACGGTCTTTAGTAGAGGCAGGTTGACGCAAGTGGATCACGATCTGTTCGCATTTCAGCTGTGATTCGTTTCCAATCGGTACAAATAGCAGGTTGATGCATGTAGAGGCAGGTGGTCGTGCAACGCTTGAGCGACCAATTGCAGGTTGAAGCAGGTTGGAGCGTGTGGAGAAGAAGAGAGGAAAGCAAAAATGCATGTTCACATGAACTCTGGAACTTGCACAATACTCATAGTTTATTAACTTACTACAGCAAAATTCTCAGAGTTAATTTCCCAGTGTGAAGCAAAAGTGTTTAAATATAGAGTTTAAATGACATTGTAAAAAGTAGGAAGTGTTAAATTAACACTGCAGAGATTGGGACAAAATAAACACTAGCATAGTGTTAAAATTGAATCCAGCCACTGGGGGTGCATAAGCATACTCTTGGTGGCGGTCCAAAGCCCGGATAAATTGGAGAGCGTTGTGTCAGGAAGGGCATCCGGCATAAAACTGTGCCAAATCTAATATCCAGAATGAAAAGAGAAATACCATACCGGATCGGTTGGGGTTAACAACGACCGCCTCTAGTACTGTTGGTCAACAGGGTGCTGATGGAAACTGTGCTACTGTTGAGCCAAAACGGAGAAGGGGAAAGAGAGGGGGGAGGTGTGTTAGGAGAGAGCATGAAAGATGGAAGGGAAGGAGCTTAGAATTGAGGGTAGGAACACTGAATGTGGGCACATTGACTGGCAGAGCGAGAGAGTTAGCAGGTATGATGGAAAGAAGGAAGTTGGACATTTTGTGTGTGCAGGAGACAAGGTGGAAAGGAAGCAAGGCCAAGAACATTGGAGATGGATGCAAGTTGACTGGCAGAGCGAGAGAGTTAGCAGGTATGATGGAAAGAAGGAAGTTGGACATTTTGTGTGTGCAGGAGATGAGGTGGAAAGGAAGCAAGGCCAAGAACATTGGAGATGGATGCAAGTTGACTGGCAGAGCGAGAGAGTTAGCAGGTATGATGGAAAGAAGGAAGTTGGACATTTTGTGTGTGCAGGAGACGAGGTGGAAAGGAAGCAAGGCCATTTATGGAGTCGATGGAAAGAGAAATGGTGTTGGCATTGTTTTGAGGGGAGAGTTGGTCAACAGTGTGATTGATGTGAAGAGGGTGTCAGATAGAGTGATAGGCATGAAGTTGGAGATTCAAGGAGTGGTAATCAATGTTGTGTGTGCGTACGCCCCACAGGTTGGATGTGAGAATGAAGAGAAAGAGCCTTTCTGGGAAAAGATGGATGAAGTGGTAGAAAGTATACCAAGGGAGGAGCACGTGCTGATAGGAGCAGATTTCAATGGACATGTTGGCGAGGAAAACAGAGGAGATGAGGACATGATGGGCAGATATGGTGTAAGAGAGAGAAATGTGGAAGGGCAAATGGTGGTTGATTTTTCAAAGAGGGTGAATTTGGCAATAGTCAATACATACTTTGAGAAGAAAGAGCAGCACAGGGTGACGTTTAAGAGTGGAGGAAGATCTACACAGGTGGACTACATACTCTGCAGAAGGGGTAACCTGAAGGAGATTGGAGACTGTAAAGTGATGGCAGGGGAGAGTGTAGCTAGACAACATCAAGTGGTTGTGTGCAGGATGAGCTTGAAAGTGAAAAAGAGGAAGCATGAAATAGTGGAGCCGAAGGTTAAGTGGTGGAAACTAAAAGAGGTTGAACATCAGAAGGAGTTTAGGGAAGAAATGAGATGAGCATTGAATGGTCATGGAAGTCTGCCAGAAGATTGGAATACTACTGCTGTACGAGTAAGAGAGGTAGCAAGGAAGGTGCTAGGGTGGTCATCGGGAAGGAGGAAGGAAGACAAGGAGACATGGTGGTGGAACAAAGAAGTGCAGGAAATTATAAAAGAGGAGAGGCTAGCAAAGAAGAATTGGGATGATCAGAGAGACGAGGAAAGCAGGCAGTTATACAGAGAGACGAGACAGAAGGCAAAAACAGCGGTAGCGAAGGTGAAAGCAGATGCATACCAGGAGTTGTATGAAAGACTGGAGACCAAAGAAGGGGAGAGAGACCTGTACAGACTAGCTAGGCAGAGAAACAGGGAAGCGAGGGATGTACAGCAGGTAAGAGTGATGAAAGATGTAAATGGAAATGTGCTGACAAACAAAGAGAGTGTATTAAGAAGGTGGAAAGAGTACTTTGAGGATTTATTAAATGAGGAGAATCCAAGAGAGAAAAGGTCAGATTCATTGGAGACAGCAAATCAGGAAGCAGAGTTGGTTAGTAAGGATGAGGTGAGGGCAGCCATGAAAAGAATGAAGCCTGAGAAAGCAGTCAGACCAGATGGTATACCGATTGAGGCTTGGAGATGTTTGGGTGAGATGGCTGTGGAGTTCCTAACGAGATTGTTTAATAAGATCCTAGAGAATGAGAAAATGCCAAATGAATGGAGAAAGAGTGTGCTAGTACCAATATACAAGAATAAGGGAGATGTACAGAGCTGCAGTAATTACAGAGGAATAAAATTGATGAGCCACACCATGAAGCTATGGGAAAGGGTATTGGAGGTGAGATTGAGAAGAGAGGTAGCAATCTGTGAACAGCAGTATGGGTTTATGCCAAGGAAGAGCACATCAGATGCAATTTTTGCTTTAAGAATGTTAATGGAGAAGTACAGAGAAGGCCAGAGGAAGCTACATTGTGTGTTTGTAGACCTGGAGAAGGCATACGATAGAGTGCCAAGAGATGAGTTATGGTATTGTATGAGAAAGAGTGGAGTGAATGAGAAGTATATTAGAGTGGTGCAAGACATGTACCATATGAGAACAGTGAAACAGCAGTGAGGTGTGCAGTTGGAACAACTGAATGGTTCAAGGTGAAGGTGGGACTTCATCAAGGATCTGCTTTGAGTCCTTTCTTGTTTGCCATAGTGATGGATAGCTTGACGGACGAAGTGAGGCAAGAGTCACCATGGAACATGATGTTTGCGGATGATATTGTGATATGTGGTGAAAGTAGAAAGGAGGTTGAGCTGGGTTTGGAGAGATGGAGGTATGTATTGGAATGAAGAGGAATGAAGATGAGCAGTAGCAAAACAGAATACATGTACGTCAATGAGAATGGGGATGAGAGTGTAGTGAAGATGCAAGGAGTAGACGTAAAGAAAGTTGGTGAATTCAAGTACCTGGGGTCAACTGTGCAGAAAAATGGGGACTGCAATAGTGAGGTGAGAAAGAGAGTGCAGGCAGGGTGGAGCAGTTGGAGAAGGATTTCAGGAGTCATTTGTGATAGGAAAGTCCCAGCAAAAGTGAAAGGTAAGATGTATAAGACAGTAGTGAGACCAGCTGTGATGTATGGAGTGGAGACCGTACCCTTAACGAAGAGACAGGAGGCAAAGTTGGAGGTGGCGGAGTTGAGGATGTTAAGGTTTGCGATGGGAGTGGCAAGGTTGGACAGGATAAGGAACGAGCACATCAGAGGGACAGCACATGTGGAGAGCTTGGGAATGAAGCTAAGAGAGATGAGACTGAGATGGTATGGGCACATCCTGAGAAGAGATGCAGAGCATGTGGGAAGGAGAATGTTGAGGATGGAGCTGCCAGGCAAACGAAAACGAGGAAGGCCAAAGAGGAGATACATGGATGTGGTGAGAGAGGACATGAAAGTGGCAGGTGTGGTAGAGAAGGATGCGGAAGACAGGGAGCAATGGAGATGAAAGATCTGCTGTGGCGACCCCTAATCGGGAGCAGCCAAAAGAAGAAGAAGAATAGTGTTAAAATTGACTCTCTCAGAGTTGATTTAACACTAAAAATTTGCTGTGTACACGTCAACCTTACTATGCCCAGTTGAACGGCTCTATCTTATCATATATGAACAAAATAGAAGTCACACATTCCCTAAACATTACTCTTGGGTTGAAGAGCGAAAAGAAAAGGAGCTCATTAGCAGGCACTCATTTCCAGCAAGGTGCACAGCTCAACTAACAGAAAACACAAGCGTGAGCTGATGACACCACCTCTCTAGGTAACACAGCATGTCTTAAAGGCACATTTCACAATTTCGACTATTACAGCGTCTGACCACAATGAAGGATTTGGCACAAAACGCCTGCATCCACTCGCCACCCAATCGATCACAGGTCTCAGCATGCGTCTTTCTGCCGTCTGACCTGGGCAGAAATGGACAAGTATTTGTAGCCTACATTTCTCTGGTGGGAAAAAGACGTACTTGAACTGTGACCAAGCAATATTTCCATGGTGTACAGAATGGCCTTTGGCTATAGAAGATTATAACAATCAACACTGTTCATCATCTGAAACTAACAATATTCCAAAGCCTGTAAAACAAAGAAGCATTCTTTGGATTTTGCCTCTCAATGTACTGAAGCACTCGGCAGCCAAACGAGCCTGTCAGACTGATAAAACTCCCAAAACTTCTCTTTCGGGTATGTATAATGCTCAGTGTACCTCACTAGCTGCATTTATTGAAGTAAATGCATTTATACTGAACAAGAACAGATCAGCGGGTTTCCAAAGATCTTTTTTGTAATGTTTCTTGATATCTGTCAGTCCTGCGGGCTTTGGTGCATGCATCGCAAGCATGAGGAAAGCATGCAAATGCCACACAGAAAGGGCCCAGTTGACCAGCAGGTTCAAACCTGGGACTTACGGTGGTGCTTTAAAGCTTGTAAACCCTTTAGAATTTTCTATATTTCTGCATAAATATGACCTAAAACATCATCAGGTTTTCACACAAGTCCTAAAAGTAGATAAAGAGAACCCAGTTAAACAAATGAGACAAAAATATTATACTTGGTCATTTATTTATTGAGGAAAATGATCCAATATTACATACCTGTGAGTGGCAAAAGTATGTGAACCTCTAGGATTAGCAGTTAATTTAAAGGTGAAATTAGAGTCAGGTGTTTTCAATCAATGGGATGACAATCAGGTGTGAGTGGGCACCCTGTTTTATTTAAAGAACAGGGATCTATCAAAGTCTGATCTTCACAACACATCTGTGGAAGTGTATCATGGCACAAACAAAGGAGATTTCTGAGGACCTCAGAAAAAGCGTTGTTGATGCTTATCAGGCTGGAAAAGGTTACAAAACCATCTCTAAAGAGTTTGGACTCCACCAATCCAAAGTCAGACAGATTGTGCACAAATGGAGGAAATTCAAGACCATTGTTCTCCTCCCCAGGAGTGGTCCATCAACAAAGATCACTCCAAGAGCAAGGCGTGTAATAGTCAGTGAGGTCGCAAAGGACCCCAGGGTAACTTCTAAGCAACTGAAGGCCTCTCTCACATTGGCAATGTTAATGTTCATGAGTCCACCATCAGGAGAATGCTGAACAAAAATGGTGTGCATGGCAGAGTTGCAAGGAGAAAGCCACTGCTCTCCAAAAAAGAACATTGCTGCTCGTCTGCAGTTTGCTAAAGATCACGTGGACAAGCCAGAAGGCTATTGGAAAAATGGTTTGTGGATGGATGAGACCAAAATAGAACTTTTTGGTTTAAATGAGAAGTGTTATGTTTGGAGAAAGGAAAACACTGCATTCCAGCAAAAGAGCCTTATCCCATCTGTGAAACATGGTGGTGGTAGTATCATGGTTTGGGCCTGTTTTGCTGCATCTGGGCCAGGATGGCTTGCCATCATTGATGGAACAATGAATTGTGAATTATACCAGCGAATTCTAAAGGAAAATGTCAGGACATCTATCCATGAACTAAAGCTAAAGATAAGGTGGGTCATGCAGCAAGACAATGACCCTAAGCACAGAAGTCGTTCTACCAAAGAATGGTTAAAGAAGAACAAAGTTAATGTTTTGGAATGGCCAAGTCAAAGTCCTGACCTTAATCCAATCGAAATGTTGTGGAAGGACCTGAAGCGAGCAGTTCATGTGAGGAAACCCAACAACATCCCAGAGTTGAAGCTGTTCTGTACAGAGGAATGGGCTCAAATTCCTCCAAGCCAGTGTGCAGGACTGATCAACAGTTTCCAGAAAGATTTAGTTGCAGTTATTGCTGCACAAGGGGTCACACCAGATACTGAAAGCAAAGGTTCACATACTTTTGCAACTCACAGATATGTAATATTGGATCAATAAATGATCCAATAAATGATAAATTATCCTCAATAAATAAATGACCAAGTATAATATTTTTGTCTCATTTATTTAACTGGGTTCTCTTTATCTACTTTTAGGACTTGTGTGAAAATCTGATGATGTTTTAGGTCATATTTATGCAGAAATGTAGAAAATTCTAAAGGGTTCACAAACTTTCAAGCACCACTGTACTTGCTTGCTTGAAAATGAGAAACATTTTCAGCTTAAACATCCATGCATGCAATATAATGGTTAAAATCCAGATTTTTCTTTCTCATGACAATTTCTGTGTTGAGTCAATTATATTTTTTTTGCCAATTTTAATGAAGGATATCCTTAACTGTCAGGATGACTGCATTTTGATGTCAAAACACTGTTGCCAAACACAGTCATTATGTTTAAAATTGAACCTCAATGGGTAGTTTAGTTTTTCATCTTAAATTATGACAAATGGATCTAAATTATGTAGATCATGTATATTGTTATGGCAGCACCAAAGAAGTGCTGAACTCCGGAGCCTCAGCACTCACGGGTCACTGAGCACTCATACCTGTTTTGTGTTACTTCAAATTAGCACCCCTATTTAAGTTTTGGTTTCTGTATGTGTGTTTTGTGTCTTTTTGTCAAGCTTTTGTCATTTGTAGAGTTGTGTGTTGCTTTGATTGTTTAGCCTCATAGGCCTTGTCCACACGGCAACAGATTCAGGTGAATCCGATAAAATTTTTTATCGTTTCGGCCTGGCGTCCACATGGCACCGGCGTTTTGGGTGCCCCAAAACGATATTTTTTGAGAACGGTTTCCAGAGTGGAAAAATCTGGCAATGGCGCCGTTGCAAAGTCGTCTGGATGATTAGAACAGATTTGTTTACGATGACGTCACAACCACATGACTAGAAGAAGGGGTTTATGCGCATGCGTCCTACTTCTTCTATTGTTCTGGTGTCTCCGATGGGACCGTCTTACAGCGCACGTAGAGGTGTGGCATGTGTATTGCATCGTTTTCAGCAAGCGTTGCGTTGCCATATGTACCTGATATTTTACTGATCCATTGCCCATGTGGACGCAATATTTTTTTTACCCGCTAAAAAAAAATCTCGTTGCCGTTGTCGTGTGGATGTAGCCATAGTTGCTCTTGTTCTAGTTTTGTTAGCTCGTATTAATGTTTCTGGTTTCCACAGCCTTAGTTGTTTTCTTTATGCTTCATATAATAAACACTGAAATAGAAATGCAATAATCTGCATCTGCATCCAACTCCCGCTACCATTCGTGACATATATGTCCACATACCGACTAAAATTACATTATTGTGTTCAGTGGTGGTCAAATCAGTAGCCAGGGTGCTTGGGACAAGTAGAGGTCTTGTTTGAGCTTTTAGTTTTTTATTCCTAGCTGCCTAGACAAGTTGTTTCAACAACCATAAAAAGAAAATAAACCCTACTCCTTACTGACTTTAGTAAATCAAAATTTTTAATTTGGCATGTTTAAAGTTGGGCAGCATGATGATGCAGTGATTATCAAGAAGCAGCCTTTATTTGTCACATGCACACTCAAGCACAGTGAAATTCATCCTCTGCATTTAACCCATCTGAAGCAGTGAACACACACACACATCCAGAGCAGTGGGCAGCCACACTACAGCACCCAGGGTCCAGTTAGGGGTTAGGTACCTTGCTCAAGGGCACTTCAGCCCAAGGCCACCCCATGTTAACCTAACCGCATGTCTTTGAACTGTGGGGGAAACTGGAGCACCCAGAGGAAACCCATGCAGACATAGAGAGAACATGCAAACTCCATACAGAAAGGCCCCCGTCAGCCACTGAGCTTGAACCCAGAACCTTCTTGCTGTGAGGCGACAGTGCTAACCACTAGACCACCGTGCCACCCACTGTCAGCTCACACCAAGAAGGCTCTGGGTTTGAACCTTGTGGCTGACTGGGGCCCTCCTGTGTGGAGTTTGCATGTTCTCCTTGTGCTTACATGGGTTTCTTTCAGGTGCTCTGGTTTCCCCCACTGTCCAAAGACATGCAGATCAGGTCAACTGACTACTCTCAATTGCCCATAGGTGTGAATGTGATTGGTTTTGTCTCTGTTGCCCCTTTTCCACCAAAGCAGTTCCAGGGCTGGTTCAGGGCCAGTGCTTAGTTTGGAACCAGGTTTTCTGTTTCCACTGACAAAGAACTGGCTCTGGGGCCAGAAAAAACGGTTCCAGGCTAGCACCAACTCTCTGCTGGGCCAGAGGAAAGAACCGCTTATGTCAGCAGGGGGGTGGAGTTGTTAAGACCAACAACAATAACAAGACCGCGAAAGATCGCCATTTTTAAGCGACAAGAGGCAGCAGCTGTACAAACGCGAAGTCATCCATTATTATTATTATTGTTGTTGTTGCTGCTGCTGCTTCTTCCGTGTTGTTTTTGCTTCGATATTCGCGCCAAGGTTTATGCAAACGTAGTGACGTAACTGACGTATACAGCGATGTAACTGATGTATACAGCGACGTAATGACGTGGCTTCCCTTAGCACCGCGAGCTATGGAAAAGCAAACTGGCTCTCAGCTGGCTCGCAAGTTGAACGAGTTGTGAACCAGCACCAGCACTGGCCCCGAACCAGCCCTGGAACTGATTTGGTGGAAAAGGGGTATGTTTTAGCCCTGCAATAGATTGGGATTGTCTCCAGCTTCCTCTGTGACCCTGGCAGATAAGCGGTATAGATAATAGGAGGGGTGTTTAAAGTTAAAGTGCTACATGATGATGTGTTGTACCCATGTTGTAACTATAGTGTGTGCTTCCAAATCTCACTACCTGCTTAGCTTTATATATTGGCCAATGGTGCTCAGGCCCACCGACAGGGGGGGGCAAACGGGTATGTTGTCCTGGGCCCAGGAATGGGGAGGGCCCAGAACTGGGCTCTCATGAAGTTGCGATTATTTTATTTCATTTCAAAATGTGTTGATTTGGGGGAGAAATGTGCTATATTTGCATTCAATAAATGATTTCTAGATCTTTTGCCTTTATTGTCTTTGAAAAAGGTGTCAAGAACCCCCTACCACCCCTAATGCAAAAATGGTTTGGTCTGACTCTTTGATTAAGGGGAAAAAAACGACATCGTTCGATCATAGCGCTTCGACAATCAGCGTGCGTGCCATTTGCCAACATGCACAAGTCAGGAGCACAGAAAAGAAAAGAAAAGAGAAAAAGAGAGGAAGAAACCAAGAGACTCAGGGGCTCACTGCATAAATATTTTAAAAAAGATTCGGATGATGCAGCAGGTACTAGCAAAGGCAGTGGGGCAGCTGAGCCAGGTAAGACACAGCCAACTTTTTCCAGCCCCGTAAAGTAACCCCAACCAAGGCACGCGCGGCACGCAATTCATGTTACAAACGAGGGGAGAGCAAGTCACACTGAACACCATATCAAACACACAGGGCATTGAATCATTTCATAACCACAACGGCTTAATAACATTGTGTTTCATATATCCGATTGAAGCTAAGAATATTCACATTAGCCCGCAATCATATCCTGCCGTTTCTCAAGCGGTGTGTTCTTCTCTGCTTTTCACACTGGACAGTACGCACGCACAGTATACTATGTTTGCCCCCAGCCCTGCCCGAAATCCCCCGTCCATCGCTGCTCCTTCAAGAGCACCCCAATCGCGTGATTATAGTAGACTATCCACAAGTTTAGGAAGGCATTGCGGAGGCTGTCGCATACAGGCTTGGGGCGTAACGGAATACATTTAATGGCGTTCGGTTAAAGGATGTGTGTGTGGGTTGGCCCGGGGGGGGCCCATTCAGAGCATTTTGTCCCGGGCCCAGTCAAAGCTGTCATTGGCCCTGATGGTGCTTATAGAAGGATTACCGAACATGCAATGATTACAGATTTTCTGAATCAGAAGCATGCAGGTACGTATGTAGAAACACTAGGTATTGTTCTCAAGACCACTTTCTGAAGGTCTCAGTCTCATCTCGGAATCAACCACATTTTTACTCGGTGTTGTCTCGGTCACAAACATAGAGGACTCAGGATTTTATTTCAAGACCAGTCAAGACCACAACTGTGGGGATTTCACTAAATTGCCTGTGCATTGTCTGTTTTAGCGGTTAACATCATTACTGTGTTAGGCAGCACGGTGGTGTATTGGTTAGCACTGTCGCCTCACAGCAAGAAGGTTCTGGGTTCAAGCCCAGTGGCCGACGGGAGTCTTACTGTGTGGAGTTTGCATGTTCTTCCTGTGTCTGCGTGGGTTTCCTCCGGGTGCTCTGGTTTCCCCCACAGTCCAAAGACATGAAGGTTAGGCTAATTGGTGGCTCTAAATTGACCGTAGGTGTGAATGCGAGTGTCAATGGTTGTTTGTCTCTGTGTGTCAGCCCTGCGATGGTCTGGCAACTTGTCCAGGGTGTACCCCACCTCTCACCCATAGTCAGCTGGGATAGGCTCCAGCTTGCCTGTGACCCTGCACAATTTATGGATAATGGATGGATAGAGGGATCATTACTGTGACTGGATGTAAAACTTCCTGCTTCAAATGCAAGCAATAACATGACTCATTGCAAATTCAAAATTGCTGTTACTGTCAACAGCCATCACCCCTCCCCATCCCCCTTCGCACACACTGGTCTGGTCCTGGTCTTGACTCAGTTTTACCCAGACTTGGTCTTGGTCTAGACTTAGGCTCAATCCCTCAAAGTCTTTCTTTTGTCTTGGTCTCAATACATTCTGGTCTTGGTCATGACTTGGTCTCGGTTTAGGTGGTCTTGACTACAAGACTAGGAAACACTCATGAAACTGAGTGAAATATAGCCAGCACCACTGCTTATGGTGTGGAACACTGAAACACTGGCCACATTTTTTTTTGTTATTGTTGTTGAGGATACAAATTAAATGTACTACACAATCACATACTCAACCGTCTGTCTTCATCTGGATAAATGCATTTAACCAGTTACCATGTTCCATTAGCTACCAGTTTTTAGCCTCGTCAATTATGTATCCAGGCAACCAAAACCACACTGGAGTGTTTTCTTGCCTGGTAGGCTAGCTAATGCATTTATGGTTTGTCCACCCCACTGATGTTCATTTTCAGACAGTTAATGGAAGGGCTGCACTGTCTAAAAAAAGCTCCCCAAAGCTCCAATACAATGTATTCCTCCAAGCTTAGGTAATCACTGCACAGATACAAAAGATAATGACATAATGTTAACAACCAAAATTTTTTATTTGATTCACATTAGACTAATGGATAAAAAGCAGTCTAACGAGAATGATCAAACAGGAAAATCATTATTATGATAAATAATATTTCATTCTTATGATAATATGCATAGTTGCATTAATGCATGATAAATATGCCGTTTAGCTGCACTGCAAGTCTGTGCTGTTCCTCACAAATAAAATTTCACCCCTTCACACTTCTCCTAAGCATAAACATGAATACATTAGTAGAGAAGAGGGTTTAGTATATTATATCTGAAGTGGAACGAAACCATGCGGTGGGGAACATCACTGCTCAGTGTGATGCGATTCAGTTCAATCTTGACGCCGAAGTTTGCCGTGGCGCAGTTTATCTTTTTCCCCGCCAGGAAAGCTTCTGCCATTACCATTACATTATGGGATCCCCTGCTAATCCAACTCTAAACTACATTCATTACAACATACTCGATATGTTAGATGTGTTTGTGTCTTGAGCGTACTCCATAATCGTAACATTGAGAGAAGAGGTAATAGAGCTTGAAGCATATTACAAGAGAATGATTCTGTCTCCCTGTAAAGCTGAGCTATTAGCAAGAGTAGACTCAAGAGAACAAACTGCTAATCTTGCTCTCTCTCTCTCTCTCACACACACACACGCACGCACACGCACATACACAGAGTCACAGATTCATCCAGAACACACACGCATGAGCTTAGGGATTCCATAAGAGCCATGATGGCCAGCCAATTCCTGTGACAACTGACCTAATTTGATAATCTCTCTTTCGCTGTCTCGCTCTGTTTCAGTGCCTGTCTGGATTTTTTCATTCTGCTCACTTTTCCATTTTAGTATTACCGTCTTACTTTCCATACACCTGTCTTCCTGAGTGTATCTGCTGATGCGTTTCTCTATGAATAATACATAGAGTAAAATGCCACACATTCCTGTGCATCTTCCTGTCTTTACATGGCTTTAAGGCAAAGTGCAATCTGTCCATACATGTATATGCCTTTACATTTTGGCATGAACATCCGAATCGAAATTTCTGACATTTCTGACCAGATGCAGATGTTTGACTGGTCAGATATCGTATAGTATCTTACATTATTATACACTACTGTTCAAAAGTTTGGGGTCACCCAGACAATTTTGTGTTTTCCATGAAAAGTCACACTTTTATTTACCACCATAAGTTGTAAAATGAATAGAAAATATAGTCAAGACATTTTTCTGAGCATTTAATCGACCCCACAAATGTGATGCTCCAGAAACTCAATCTGCTCAAAGGAAGGTCAGTTTTATAGCTTCTCTAAAGAGCTAAACTGTTTTCAGCTGTGCTAACATGATTGTACAAGGTGTAAGGGTTTTGCTGGGATTCGAACATGGGTCACTGGTGTGATAATCCAGCAAATCTCCACTAGGCCACCGGGGGATGGCTCAAGTGCAGAGGTGTGAGGCGAAAGTAGAGTATCAAAAAACAGTTTATTTACACTATGTACAATATTTACAATCCGATGGAAAAAAACAAAAAGAAAATCCAAAAGCTCAGAAGATAACAAAAATAAAAATATCCAAAGGTGCAAAGTCCAAAAACAAAAGGAAAGGCAAAATGCTGAATGCTCAGAAGATCAAAAAGTACAAAGTCCAAAGAAAGCAAAAATATCAAAAACACAAGGGCAAAGGCAAGAAACGTGGGACAGAGGAAACTAGCACTAGACAACATAGCATAAAGACTCCGTGACAAGGGAACAAACAGAGGGGTATTTATACAAACTAATTAAGGAACAGGGCGGGGCAGGAAACAGGCAATCAAGACACACACAAAACACAGTGGCGGCCTCTAGAGGCCAAAACAAACATGACAAGATAAACATAACAGCGGCCTCTAGAGGCCAAAACAGTCCCAGTCCTAACAGGACCCCCCCCTCTAGGAGCATCTCCTGACGTTCCCAGGGCGATCCGGATGGGCCGAATGGAAGTCCCGACAAAGTCCTTTATCTAAAATGTCCCGGGCGGGGACCCAACAGCGTTCCTCAGGGCCATAGCCCTCCCAGTCTACCAGATATTGAAGCCCGCCGCGGACCCAGTGGGAGTCAAGCAGGCGATGAACAGTGAACACAGTCTGACCCTGGAAGATGCGGGGGGGTGGGGGGTTCCTAGGGGCAGGGGCATACGTGGACATCAGTACGGGCCGCAACAGGGAAACATGGAAAGTGGGGTTGATCCTCAGAGTCCGGGGCAACTGGAGCCGGTAAGCGACAGGGTTCACCCTGCACACCACCTTGAAGGGGCCAATGTAGCGAGGAGCAAGCTTGCGGTTCTCCACCCGCAGCGGAAGGTCCTTGGTGGACAGCCAAACCCGCTGCCCAGGGCAGAAAGTGTGGGCAGGTCTTCTATGGCGGTTGGCCTGAGTCTGGTTGGTTCTGGAGGTCTGGATGAGGGTCCTCCTGACCTTGTTCCAGGTCTTGCGACACCGTTTCATGTATTGGTTGACCGAGGGCACCCCCGCGTCCTCCTCCTGGTCTGGGAACAGAGGTGGCTGGAACCCGAATTGGCACTGGAACGGCGACAGCTTGGTAGCCGATGACTGCAGGGTGTTGTGGGCGTACTCTGCCCATGGCAGCCAGGTGCTCCACGAAGTCGGGTTATCCATAGCCAGGCCTCGCAGGGTGGTTTCCAGGTACTGGTTGAGCCTCTCCGTCTGGCCATTGGACTGTGGGTGGAACCCAGAGGAGAGGCTGGCAGTGGCTCTGATGAGCTTGCAAAACTCGTGCCACACTCGGGAGGAGAACTGGGGCCCCTGGTCAGAGACGATATCCTGTGGGAGACCAAAGACTCGGAAGACGTGATTGAACATAAGTTTAACAGTTTCAAGGGCAGAAGGGAGCTTGCACAGTGGTATAAAGTGGCAGGCCTTGGAGAATCTGTCCACTATGACCAAAATGACAGTGTTACCTTGAGACTCAGGGAGACCTGTGATGAAGTCGACTGCCACGTGGGACCAGGGACGCCGGGGAATGGTCAGCGGATGCAGGAGGGCCTGGGGATGCTGTCGTGGGTTCTTGCTTCTGGTGCACACCTCGCAGGAAAGGACGAATGACCTCACTTCCTTCTCCATGCTTGGCCACCAGAAGCGTCTTCTCAGGAAGTCCAGGGTCCTTCGAGCTCCCAGGTGGGCGGTGAGAGGGGACGAGTGACCCCACTGGAGAACCTTGGCCCGGGCTTGATGAGGGACGTACAAGAGGCCCGGTGGCCCCGTCCCAGAACCGGGGTCCTGGCGTTGGGCTCGTCGGACGGCCTCCTCAATACCCCAGCGGACAGAGGCCACAATCCGGGACACAGGGATAATAGGCCCAACTTCGCTCTCCCTGTTGGTGGGAGCGAACAGCCTGGAAAGCGTGTCAGGTTTGGTGTTTTTGGAGCTGGGGCGGTATGATAGGGTAAAGTCAAACCGACTGAAAAACAAGGCCCACCTAGCCTGTCATGGATTGAGTCTCTTTGCTTGCTGGAGGTACTCCAGGTTCTTGTGGTCCGTCCAGACCAAAAATGGATGTTGCACTCCCTCCAGCCAGTGCCTCCACTCCTCAAGGGCCAGTTTAACTGCTAACAGTTCTCGATCCCCCACGTCATACCGGGACTCCGCAGAACTCAGGTGGTGGGAGAAGTATGCACAGGGGTGCAACCTTCCTTCCGAGCATTGAGAGAGGACCGCGCCAACGCCGCTGTCCGAGGCGTCCACCTTGACGATGAAGGGTTGCGAAGGGTCCGGGAGGACCAGAATGGGTGCCATGCAGAAGCGGTGCTTGAGGTCTTTAAACGCCTTTTCCGCCTGAGGAGACCAGACATACGATCCACCTGTCCCTTTGGTGAGGTCCGATATGGGCGCTGCTACAGAACTGAAGTTCCTGATAAACTTGCGGCAGAAGTTAGCAAATCCTAAGAACCGCTGAACCTCTTTGACGGACTTGGGGGTGGGCCAGTCCCAGACAGCCAGGGTCTTGGCTGGATCCATCTGGAGTTGGCCCGTCCGTACAATAAAACCCAGAAAGGAGACCTCGGGAACATGAAATTCGCATTTCTGGGCCTTAGCGAACAGATTGTTCTGTAGCAGCCTCTGGAGAACCTGGCGGACATGGTGGCGGTGCTCCTGCACGGTCTTGGAGAAGATTAGGATGTCGTCGAGGTAGACAAAAACGTACTGGTTAATCATGTCCCTCAAGACGTCGTTGATTAGGGCCTGAAAAACAGCTGGTGCGTTGGTGAGTCCGAATGGCATCACCTGGTACTCGTAGTGCCCAGACGGGGTGTTAAAGGCCGTCTTCCACTCGTCTCCCTGTCAGATATGGATGAGGTGGTATGCGTTCCATAAGTCCAATTTGGTGAAGACAGTGGCGCCTTGGAGCAGATCGAACGCTGTGGACATCAGCGGAAGGGGATAGCGGTTGCGTACAGTGATCTTGTTCAGACCCCTGTAATCAATACATGGCCGGAGCCCCCCATCCTTCTTGCCGACAAAGAAGAAGCCAGCACCAGCGGGTGAGGTGGAGGGTCGAATGAACCCAGAGGCCAAGGCGTCCTTGATGTACTCCTCCATGGCCTTGCGTTCTGGCTGAGAGAGGGAAAACAGTCTGCCATGAGGAGGGGTAGTCCCAGGGAGCAAGTCGATGGCACAGTTGTAGGCACGGTGCGGAGGAAGAACGGCGGCCCTGCTCTTGCTGAAAACTTCCTTGAGATCCCAGTACTCTGTGGGAACTTGGGATAACTCGGTGAGATCAGGAGGCTCGGCAGGAGACACAGGAGAGCTAGAGAGCAGACAAGAGGCATAGCAAGCAGGACCCCACTCCACAACCTGGCTAGTGACCCAGTCTATATGAGGGTTGTGGCGGGTAAGCCAAGGAAGACCTAGAATAACTGGGAACTCTGGTGAAGGAATCAGGTGCAGGGATATTTCTTCCTTGTGACCTTGAGACTGGAGGAAGACTGGAGAAGTTACTTGGGTGACTCTTCCGTCACCTAAGGCTTGGCCATCCAGGGCAGACACAGACAGTGGGACTTCAAGAGGTGCAGTCGGGACATTGATACTTTGGGCGAAGTGAACATCCATAAAGTTTCCAGCCGCCCCGGAGTCTAACAAGGCCTGACAAGAGTGGACGGACTCACCCCAGGAGATGGAGACCGGGATGTAGACTCCTTGGCCAGGGAGTTCAGGAGAGAGGGTAGGCCCCATCACAACCCTCCCTCGGCTGGACGGGGTGGTCCTTTTCCCGAGAGCTCGGGACATGATGCTCGGAAATGGCCAGGCTTGCCACAGTAGATGCAGCACTTGTCCCTCCTTCTGCGCTCCCTCTCAGCTGCGGAGAGACGAGTATGGCCAACTTGCATGGGCTCTGGACAGTCACTGGAGGAGGTAGACGGGCTCCAGGTCGAGGCAGTGAGGCCGGGGAAGCTCAGGACTCGGCGGCGCTCTCTAATCCTGTTGTCAAGACGAGTAGAATGTGAGATCAGAGTTTCGAGGTCACTTGGGCATCCGATAGAGGCCAGGCCGTCTTTGATGGGGTCAGACAAACCATGGTGAAAGGCTGAAACCAGGGCTGTTTCGTTCCATCCGCTGACCGCTGCGAGCATCCGGAACGCGATGGCATAGTCCCCGACGCTTCCTTCTTGCCGGATGGACATGAGCTTTCTGGCTGCGTCTTTACTGATGTCATCTTGATCGAAGACACGAAGCATCTCCTCCGTAAACAGCTGGAAATCAGAGCACTCGGGTCCCTGTCTCTGCCAGATAGCTGTGGCCCAGGCTCGCGCCTTACCAGCTAACAAGGTTATCACAAAGGCAATCTTGCGGTGATCTGTAGTGTAGGTGGTAGGCTGGAGCTCAAAGGTAAGTTGGCACTGGGTAAGGAACTCCCGGCACTCACTGTGCTTGCCGTCATACCTCTGTGGTGCAGGAAGGCTGGGTTCGAGAGGTGAAGGAGGCAGCGTGGCCAGAGGCACTGGAGCGGATGGTGGAGCAGGAGCAGAATCAGGCAGAGGAGATGGGGGTAGAGAAGTCAGCTGTGCCAGGGTTTTCCCAATCTGCTGAAACAGTAACTCATGGCGAGCAAGGGTCTCACGTTGGCTTGTAAGAGTCCATCCATGAGTGTCCATGGTGGATCCGAGGCGTGTTAATGCGGCCATCATTCCCTGAAGGTTAGCCAGGTAGACGGTTGAAGAAGCCTCTGCTGAGTCGGTCATGACAGAGTCTTTCTGTTAGGGTTTTGCTGGGATTCAAACCCGGGTCGCTGGTGTGATAATCCAGCAAACCCCCACTAGGCCACCAGGGGGATGACTCAAGTGCAGAGGCGTGAGGCGAAAGTAGAGTATCAAAAAACAGTTTATTTACACTATGTACAATCCGATGGAAAAAACAAAAAGAAAATCCAAAAGCTCAGAAGATAACAAAAATAAAAATATCCAAAGGTGCAAAGTCCAAAAACAAAAGGAAAGGCAAAATGCTGAACGCTCAGAAGATCAAAAAGTACAAAGTCCAAAGAAAGCAAAAATATCAAAAACACAAGGGCAAAGGCAAGAAACGTGGGACAGAGGAAACTAGCACTAGACAACATAGCATAAAGACTCCGTGACAAGGGAACAAACAGAGGGGTATTTATACAAACTAATTAAGGAACAGGGCGGGGCAGGAAACAGGCAATCAAGACACACACAAAACACAGTGGCGGCCTCTAGAGGCCAAAACAAACATGACAAGATAAACATAACAGCGGCCTCTAGAGGCCAAAACAGTCCCAGTCCTAACACAAGGGTTTTCTAATCATCCATTAGCCTTCTGAGGCAATGAGCAAACACATTGTACCATTAGAACACTGGAGTGAATAGTCTTTTACCACATTAGCAATGTATAGAGTGTATTTCTGATTAGTTTAAAGTGATCTTCATTGAAAAGAACAGTGCTTTTCTTTCAAAAATAAGGAAATTTCAAAGTGACCCCAAACTTTTGAATGGTAGTGTACATACATGCATACATACATACATACATACATACATACATACATACATACGGTATATACATACCAAGACTTTTTCGATGGAATAAAAACATGCATTCTATTCCCTTCTAGCAGGTTTCATTCATTTCGTTTGATAGCATACAATATTGTTAGCATATCGCTTATCCTACGTGTTTTATGCCACTCTACCCAATGGAGAACGAGCGTTGAATATGGTTTACGATACTGCATGGTTGTCAAAACAACATGACGTCACACATCGGAGCTGATGCGAATATCCAATGAGAAAGTTTTCTGCTGCACATGCGCAGAAGCATTTCTTTGTTTGCAGTAAAAATATTGGTAAGTAACCCCCCTGTTCTTAACTTTTTGTAAAATCTATAATTGTTCATGCTAGCTGAATGGAATATATCTGATAGACCACTCAAAGCCAGCCAATGTTGTTTAAATATTTAAGAAAACAAAAACAAAGAGCCAAAAGCTTTCATTTTGGTTACCGAGGTTAAAGTTAAGGTGAGATTTGGATGCCAGCTGGATTAATCATGTTGCATATACAGTATGTGTGTAATCCTGCATAACGTCATTCCCATTCCTTTCATCTCATCTGTGGATGAAGTAGCCCATGATCAAACAATCCCTATTAGAGCATGAGACAAAAAATTCTTAAACTTTTATGCCTGGTTTGCTGTTAAAACAAAAAGGAAGAAAAAAACCCTAGATCATTCATTAAACACTTTTTCTTCTTGAATAGCTCTGCAGTGAAAAGGGAGCGGAAGTGAGGGAGAGTGATGCAGAAAGAGATGGAGAGGTCCCTTTGACACTGCCATGTCAGAGCAGCAACATCTTGAGCGATGGCGGTTGTCAAATCAGCCTTGTGCAGCCCTCAGTAAAGAGTATAAAATGCTGACTTGGGGGAACAGACAACTCGGTCCTTTTCTCAAAACCTCTAAATGCTCTCTCTCTCTCTCTCTCTCTCTCTCACTCCTCTACCTTCCATACTCTCTGTCAGCACTGTCAGCAGAATCACCCCTCCGTTTACTGCTTTTCCCTTCCTTTTCAGCAAGGAAGTGCAAATGACGTCTGAGAGACTGAGAAGAAAAACAGACATCTGTGTTTGGAGAGAGAGAGAGAGAGAGAGAGAGAGGACAGAAAGAAAAGATGAATGACGGGTGAAAAAGTGGAAGCTTCAGGAATGGAGAGAGAAAGGGAGGGAGGAAAGGAGCAAGGTCATGAAGAGAAAGAGAAAGAAGAGCAGAATAAAAAAGGGGGGGGGGAAGCAGCCCACGCAATTAGCGCATTCATACACTGCCTCAGGCCCATTCTCTTGCTCCTTCACTCTCTAAAGCTTTTCCATCCCATTTTCTTCTTTTTTACTTTTTTTTTATCTATTCCCTCCCTCCCTCAAGTTTTCCATCTCTGTGATGGTATCATTATAACAATCTGATTTGTTTCATGTTCTGAGTACTGCAGCAGATGAACAGGTGAACAGAGGTAAGGGTAGCAGATGGAAAGAAAAATGGATAGAGTGGGAGAGAAAAATACAGAGAGAAAGAAAGGGGGAGGCATGGGTGAATAGAGATAGCAAAAGAGAGAGAGAGAGCATTTGCAAGACAGAGAGACAGAGACAGATTGCAGTATTTAAGTGCCTGCCCTGGGGAGATGCTGTAAGTGATGAGAGAGAGAGAGAGAGAGAGAGAGGTGTTACTCAAGTTAAACCTGTCACTGAAGCACATTGTAATTTTCTAACCGTAGTTTATGGTTAGGCACTGCAACTGCAACACCCCTCCAGGCCACTCTTCTTTTTTCTAGCTCCTGTTTCACTCTCTGCATTCAAACACTTGCATCTTTCCTGCAACAGATGGAGCTCAGCTTCCTGATCCATTATGAACTGCTCTTCCATCAACGGAGACACCAATATTCATTCCTTATAGACAGAATGATGCTAAATCCTTAGAACCAATCTTCCTAAAGGTCCAAAAGTTGAAAAAATGTTTTGTACTTTGTGCATTCTACTAAACCTATGGCTAATATCCATACCATAAAGGAAATGCCCAATATTAAAACACATTAAATATGCTTATACTGAAATATTTCACAGGATTTTGGTGATATTGTGCTGTATTCTCATAAGAAGCTAGAGATTATCTGTTGTGCTGATGCAACAGAGGTACACTGCTAGAGCATTTACATTACAGGCATTTAGCAGATGCTCTTATCAAGAGCAGCCTGGGGAGCAGTTGGGAGTTTGGTGCCTTGCTCAAGGGCACTTCAGCCATTCCTGCTGGTCCAGGGAATCAAACTGGCAACCTTTTGGTCCCAAAGCTGCTTCTCTAACCATTAGGCCATGGCTTCCCCAGCGCCAATGGAGTTTAATAAGAGAAAAAAAAAATCAACAGCCTCAAATATAATACAGTATAACAGTAAAGATAAAGGTCAGGTTTTGATTTTAGCTTTTAAAAAAAGAAAGAGCTTATTTTATAGCTTAGTATTTCCCAGCAATATTAAATGTCATTCAATGAATATCCAGAGTAGAAGCAGTGGAGACAGTAAATGCTCTTAACTCAATGTTCCAGAAGGAGAAGCTGCCATATGACGCAGTTGCGCTGAATTACAGCAAAGACTCGGCTCAGCTGGTTACCAATCTACAAGACGACAAGTGCAATGTCGTTGACAGTGGTATTATTCCCTTAAAGAACAATGCCTACACACATTTAGTTCAATTCAATGTGGTTATTCATTTTTCGTCCAGAAGAAAAGATTCGCTTTTTTCCTCGTCACTCGCTATCCCACAATCCCTTGTGCATTTTTCACTACTCACCACTGGAAATGATTGGGAGTGAATTTTCAGGTGAAATATTTTCATGCAGTGGACACATACCACAAAGGATTAACATGCTGCTGCATTGCACTGTTTTGGTAGAAACAAAATAAGTGCAAATTCCCACTGGTGACACGGTCAACGGGCAGCTGAATGGCACTGTGTGTAAACTGTTAATGAAAGTAAAATATCAGACAGTATGTCAATGAAAAAAGTTTAAATTAGAAAAGAATTCCATCACGAGATAAGTCTTGGATAGCACTGAGGATCACATGTTAATTATGGTATAAGTTGTTCAGGATGATTTTTTGTTTTGTTTTGTTTGTTTGTTTAACCTATCATTGTGCCCAAGAAATCACAGATAAATAGGGATGCACTGATTCCATTTTTTACAATCTGATACAGTACACGTTCTGATACATTAGTGATATCTGAACAGGAACTGAACATTGGTAAGGTTCTATTGCCAATGAATGCGAAGTCACAGAGGTACGATAGCAATGTGCTTTAAGATAATTTGCACATTACAGTCATCTGCAGTGTCTGTGCCAAATCAGTCAACAGAACATCAAAGTAGAGTTGGGCAATATATCGATAAATTATTGTTATAGTGATATGACCATTCTACAGAGACCCGCTCATGACACAAAAAGAAAAAATATATAGTACATATTGTGGCCATCCATCCATTATCTGTAACCGCTTATCCTGTGCAGGGTCTCAGGCAAGCTGGAGCCTATCCCAGCTGACTATGGGCGAGAGATAGGGTATACCCTGGACAAGTCACCAGACCCGACTTGTCCAGGGTGTACCCCGCCTTTCGCCCGTAGTCAGCTGGGATAGGCTCCAGCTTGCCTGCGACCCTGTAGAAGGATAAAGCGGCTAGAGATAATGAATGAATGAATGAAGTCACCAGACCATCGCAGGGCTGACACATAGAGACAAACAACCATTCACACTCACATTCACACCTACAGTCAATTTAGAGCCCCCAATCAAAGGAGATACCCAGAACCATGGCCTCACTTTTTGTTTATAAATGCCTTGAGACCTCAAGAATGGCATAGGAATAGTTTTAAGCATTAAAAATAAATCTAATATAGTAATTTTTATGATTAAAGTGATTCATACAGGTACTGGTCTGAGTGAATGGCCTTGGCGTCTGTGACGTCACAGCAGGAAGGCTATCGGTCTCATTGCCATTTCCGCTATACTAAAACACAGAGCTGACTGCAACTTCGATCCTCCATTTTGAGCTAATTTATCGCCATGCCACAGCGGGTGCAGCAACACGACAGAAGGTGGATTTATGTTGCATTCATGGCCCAAGAATGTTCAAACTGCAAAGATTTGGACGCGTTTTGTGAGAAATTCACGGATTGGGCGCCTATGAAGTGGTCTCTCGTCTGCGCTGCACATTTTAATGAGGACTTGTACGAAATCTCTGATCTGTTGAAGAGCGTTGGCTATAAGCCCGTATTGAAAGAGGGTGCAGTACCAACAATTAAAGGAAAAGAAAACTACAAGAAAAGGAAAGTAAGTTCAGTTGCACCAGTTCTCCCAGAGTGTGAGCTGAGCAGTAATGGCGGAGTATTCAGTATGGAGAAAATAGAGAATGAATGGACCAGTCATCAGATTTCTCCACTGGATATGCCACCCCCCTGTCTAGATATGCTTGCCTCAGCAGCAATATCTCACCCTTACATGGAAGAAGCAAATGAACAAAGAACTGGAAGTCAGATTGTTTCAAAACAATTGGCCACAAGATCGGCCTTCAAGAAGCGAGAATACAGATGGGTAAGATGTGACTCTCATTTGGTTACATAACAAAAAACAACACATGTTGTTTACCTGCATTTAGATTAATACATGTAACTTGTATTGTGTATTTACGTTACCGGTATAAGATTATTTAATTTGCTTCAGAATGTGATTGTCTCAGTTCATCTGATTATTTAATTAGCCTTTTACATTTTATCAGTGAAAATACATGCATGTACATTGCATAAGTTATAACACCTATCCTGTTTTAGAGTCACATGAGACTGTCAGTTCAATTCCATCCAATTCTCTAGATGTCTTTGTTCTCTGGCTTTATTTCGCAAGGTGGGGGCCTCCATGGCCGACGTGTTGCTATCGGATTCACTTTCTGATGGTTCAAACTGATACGGTTCTACGTGTATAGCAGTAGCATGTACACACACA
The DNA here is from genome assembly GCF_027579695.1 of Neoarius graeffei. Classification (NCBI taxonomy): domain Eukaryota; kingdom Metazoa; phylum Chordata; class Actinopteri; order Siluriformes; family Ariidae; genus Neoarius; species Neoarius graeffei. Next base: position 49,332,960 of record NC_083571.1, on the reverse strand, counting down.
CTCCAATTTCAGGACTATCACAATCAGATGTATTACTATCTGAGGAATCCGAAGAATCTCAATAAATCCGAACGAAGAGGCCACTGCAACCACTCTCGCCTGCTGAGTCTGGCTTTGGTCTATACCACCAGTTCCCACTGTGACGTCACGCACTCAGGGCTGGTTGGCTCAGCGGGACAGCTCAAATGCCAACTTTGCAGTCGATTTTAACTCTCAAAAATATTTTTTTTATTCCCAGTTACGCAGCATACAAGAGTCAAGGATGGAGATACTATCCACTCAGAAATGTATTTAAAAATAAAGGTCCTGCATATCTCCTTTAACCTAACCTGCATGTCTTTGGACTGTGGGGGAAACCAGAGCACCCAGAGGAAAGCCACGCAAAGGACATGCAAACTCCACAGAGAAAGGCCCCCCATCAGTCACTGGGCTTGAACCCAGAACCTTCTTGCTGTGGGTTGACAGTGCCAACCACTACACCACCGTGCCATCTATCGTGGCCATGTTTTATTAATTTGTTCCTTCATTTTAGTTACATCATGGCCACATTTGGATCATTTGTTCCCTTGTTAAATATTATAAGAATGAATTAGTAAAACATGGCCACTACATACGTATAGATTTCCTTTTCATGTCATGAGCGGGGCTCTGTACCATTCATATGATCAGCCAACTGAATTTTGTGAATATTACGAGTTCGATGAAATGTCAACTTTCCTCCAGAAATGAACCGGTAGCTGCAGTGTTTTATTTTGCCCCCCTATGAATAAGAAGCCATGGCGTAAAGGTTAAAGATGCAGCTCTGAGCCCAAAAGATCACTGGTTCAGTTCCCTGGACCAGCAGGACTGGCTGAAGTGCCCTTGAGGGTATGTCAGGGTCTTGCATGTCTCATATCATTATCTCTAGCCGCTTTATCCTGTTCTACAGGGTCGCAGGCAAGCTGGTGGAAAAGAGCATTTGCTAAATTCCTGTAATGTTAAATAAATACATTAGTGAAGATTCTGTATTTTGTAGCATGATACATAGAAGTAGTTTAATAAATATGAGGTTTATTATATTGCAATTTTACTGTCGGCATTAACAGGAGATGGAGGAGCAGACACTGGGTCATGGGTGGAAAAAAACAGGGCTTTATTAACCCAAAACTGGAGTAAGCAGCTGTAAAAACAAACAGAAAACAAGGCCAAAACATCAGGAAAGAAAGCAAAGCAAATACGGCTAGAGTTCTGGAGCAAAAAGCAAAAACAAACCAGAAGTGCAGCACTAGAACTCGTGAATGAGTGCCCTGCATTGGGAGAGGTGGCGCTTTTGTGACAGGTGTTCAATAAGCCCGAACTGGACACAAGTGTGCACAAGAGCATATGAGCGCCCCCTGGCTTCCTGGTGTTTGTATACTTATAAACAGTAAGCATGTGCTATGTTCATATCTTTGAACATGATTTGCATCGCATAATATATCTCTTGATAAATATCCTTTGGCAGTGAGCAATGTGGCTATAACTGGTTTATTTTTTAGATGTGAACCAAGCAACAGTATGAAAACATGAAAGTTCAAACCTTTTTTGAACTTTTTTTTTTTTTCATTTCTGTGGTTTCTGTTAGCTCATAAGACCAAAGCATAGATCATACTTTATTCACAGGTCGTACTTTACATGCATAAAATCTGTGAGAAGTGAAAGTAACCGTTATTAGAAACAAATAATCATTTTTTTCATCGCTTGTGTCCTTTCCCCTTCAGTTAATAAGCTTTTCTGTCAGGGGAATTTTATCTATGATTGGTTTGAGCACTGCTTTTGCTCATAAGAAAATAAAGGCATAAAGTGTAGTTTTCAAGTATCTCCCATACTGACCAAGCAGCAAGTCAAAAACTGGAATTGTTACGGCTAAACTGTAGATGTTGACACTTCTGTAATATGCACTCATGCCATCAAATACATCAGCAGTCTCAGCATGTCACACCAGTAATAGCCACAATACCAATACAGATCTGTGTTTGCATAATCCTAAATAAGTTTCACCCAGAGACAGAATACAACAAGAGATCAAAACAAACGAGTGTTCATGTGACGCTTTGGGTGATTCATCAGGATAAATAAACTAAAAGATTCTTGTTCCATAATATTTCATTGAAATGCATTGACTTTTTCCCATCTCTTCGACAGCATCACCTTGCACGTGCAGACATGGAGAAAATTCAATAAACCAATATATGATATCATATTTCACAATCTGCTCCAGACAGTGTAGACAAGTGACTCCTATACCACTGCTGTTTTTCACCATGTTCCAATATCACACTAGAAGATCATAAAACTAAACTTGGTAAATAATTGAAGCTCTGAAAAGGCACTATTAAAGGGATCCTCCAGTGGATCGATTTTCAAACTTATTTTATGTAAAATTAGTCATAGATTTCAAAAATCAAACTTTCATTTTCAAAGACCAAATAGTTTTTGAGAGAAATGCTTTTTTTTTTTAGAATACCAGATGGGCTTCCTGTGGTAGTGATGTATGCGATGATGTCAGGTAGTGGTCACTTGCAACAGCTTCAGTTGCCTCAGTGTGTTTTCGTATGAAATCTCTCCTAAGCTTACATTTTAGTATGGCTAAAATTCCAATTCCAACCAGAATATCATGAAGATGAAATTAGTGAATTACGAGAGTTATTCCAGAGGAGAAAATAACGACGAAACAGAACTCAACTCCAAACATGGAGTGTCCAAAGAAGCTTCAGCATGGTGTTGTGCCCAAGGTCAAACTATGTAAACAGACAAAATGTGTATTTGTTGCCATGAATTGAAGTCTGTCTCATTTAACAAAAGGTATTGTGTTTGAATCAAATGCTCTATGTCAAAAGAAGTTTCATTGTGGTGTTATAGACAGTGTCCAACCTTGGAAACAGATGAAATGTGTTCTGTATTTGTTGCTGTGTGTTACCTTGAGTTAGAGTCTCATTCAGCACAAGGTATCTTTTCTAAATATGCTCATTTGTTTGAAATTCTGATACTATAAAGAATCATGGTAGAACAAAGTCCAAATGAACCTCTTGGTGTTGTTTTCTCTCTTGAAGTTCAACACTACATTGGCGGACTTTTGGAGTTGAATGAGGGACAAATATTGGTGGCACGGTATTGTCTTTTAGCTTTCTTTTAATTCTAGAAGTCCCCATTAATCTTGCTTTTAATTCAATCAAATAATTGAAATAGGCCGATTTGAAATGTTCTGAACATAAGTAGGGCACCGCAGGCAGGTTGTTTTGAGGTCTTCTGATGGCGTGAATCCATTTCCTGTGAATAGCTGGACGATTCTGGCCAGGTAAACAGTGAAAAGATATCATCTTGTCCTTCTTTTCAGCATCATTGTGGCATTTATATGCACACAATGAGGTATACTTGTTTAAAAACGGATAAATTCAGTAAAAATACCTGTAAAACTAGCAAAACCATGATGTAAATGGAGAATATAAACAGGTGAGTTGCTCCAAGCGACCACTACCTGACGTCATCGCATACCATAGGAAGCCCATCCGGTATTCTAAAAAAATGTTTTTTTTTTCCTCATAAACTATTTAGTCTCCGAAAATGAAAGTTAGATTTTTGAAATCTGTGACTAATTTTATATAAAAAGTTAGAAAATCAGTCTGCTGGAGGATCCCTTTAAAAAGACTGGGAAAACACTAATCAACAGCATGTGTACTGCTCTCCTGTAGGTTGCACCAAGATTTTCTCGTGTCTGTAAACCTGTCACTCCAGCAAATTGTTGTGCCACGTTTTTTACTGAAAATAAGGTCTTTGAATGCAAATTGTGTGAGAGGTGCTTTGCTATAAAACACCACCACACGCTAACCTAAAATAAATTTTTAAAAAAATGTGTATAAGAGCAATATGCTAGAAATCTGTTGAGATGATGGAGAACTTTAATACATGTTGCTGATACACTGAGTTAACAACTACAAACACCAAATACAGTGCTGCTTGAAAGTTTGTGTACCCTTCAGAATTTTCTATATTTCTGCATAAATATGACCTAAAACATCATCAGATTTTCACACAAGTCCTAAAAGTAAAGAAAACCCAGTGAAACAAATGAGACAAAACTATTATACTTAGTCATTTATTTATTTATTTATTTATTTATTTATTGAGGAAAATGATCCAATATTACATACCTGTGAGTGGCAAAAGTATGTGAACCTCTAGGATTAGCAGCTAATTTGAAGGTGAAATTAGAGTCAGGTGTTTTCAATCAATGGGATGACAATCAGGTGTGAGTGGGCACCCTGTTTTATTTAAAGAACAGGGATCTATCAAAGTCTGATCTTCACAACACGTTTGTGGAAGTGTATCATGGTATGAACAAAGGAGATTTCTGAGGACCTCAGAAAAAGAGTTGTTGATGCTCATCAGGCTGGAAAAGGTTACAAAACCATCTCTAAAGAGTCTGGACTCCACCAATCCACAGTCAGATAGATTGTGTACAAATGGAGGAAATTCAAGACCATTGTTACCCTCCCCAGGAGTGGTCCACCAACAAGATCATTCCAAGAGCAAGGCGTGTAATAGTCAGCGAGGTCACAAAGGACCCCAGGGTAACTTCTAAGCAACTGAAGGCCTCTCTCACATTGGCAATGTTAATGTTCATGAGTCCACCATCAGGAGAACACTGAACAACAATGGTGTGCATGGCAGGGTTGCAAGGAGAAAGCCACTGCTCTCCAAAAAAGAACATTGCTGCTCGTCTGCATTTTGCTAAAGATCACGTGGACAAGCCAGAAAGCTACTGGAAAAATGTTTTGTGGACGGATGAGACCAAAATAGAACTTTTTGTTTTAAATGAGAAGTGTTATGTTTGGAGAAAGGAAAACACTGCATTCCAGCATAAGAGCCTTATCCCATCTGTTAAACATGGTGGTAGTAGTATCATGGTTTGGGCCTGTTTTGCTGCATCTGGGCCAGGACGGCTTGCCATCATTGATGGAGCAATGAATTCTGAATTATACCAGCGAATTCTAAAGGAAAATTTCAGGACATCTGTCCATGAACTGAATCTCAAGAGAAGGTGGGTCATGCAGCAAGACAACGACCCTAAGCACACAAGTTGTTCTACCAAAGAATGGTTAAAGAAGAATAAAGTTAATGTTTTGGAATGGCCAAGTCGAAGTCCTGACCTTAATCAAGTCGAAATGTTGTGGAAGGACCTGAAGCGAGCAGTTCATGTGAGGAAACCCAACAACATCCCAGAGTTGAAGCTGTTCTGTACGGAGAAATGGGCTAAAATTCCTCCAAGCCAGTGTGCAGGACTGATCAACAGTTACCAGAAATGTTTAGTTGCAGTTATTGCTGCACGGGGGGGTTACACCAGATACTGAAAGCAAAGGTTCACATACTTTTGCCATTCACAGATGTGTAATATTGGACCATGTTCCTCAATAAATAAATGACCAAGTATAATATTTTTGTCTCATTTGTCTGATGATGTTTTAGGTCATATTTATGCAGAAATACAAAAAATTCTAAAGGGTTCACAAACTTTCAAGCACCACTGTAAAATATGTTTATGGACTGAAGACACCAAGTGATGTAGCATTTCAGGTGTTATTTGTCCCATTCTTCCTGCAAACATGTATTAAGGTGCGCAACAGTACGGGGTCATCGTCATATTTTTCATTTCACAATTCATCACACATTCTCTACTGGGGACAGAGGGGACAGACACCCTCTTCTTCTGCAGTCATCCCTTTTTAATGTGTGCAGAATGTGGTTTTGCATTGTCTTGTTGAAATATCCCTGGAAAAGATCTTGTCTTGAAGGCAGCATATGTTGCTCCAAAATCTCAATGTACTTTTCTGCATTAATGTTCCATCACAGAAGTGGAAGTTATCTTTGCCAAGGGCATTGACACAACCCCATAAAATGACAGACACTGGCTTTTGGACTTGTTGCTGGTAACAGTCTGGATGGTCCTTTTCGTCTTTGGTCCAGAGCACATGGGCTTCCAAAAAAGACCTGGAATTGACAAAAACTGATTTGTCTGACCACAATACAAGTTTCCACTGTGTGATCGTCCATCCCAGATGCATCTGAGCCCAGAGAAGCCAATGGTTGAAAGAAGAAAAATTAATGCAACTCGACAGAAATAAATGCTGTGACACTGCATAAGGTTGTTGAAACAATGCCACGGTGAATATGCGTCATAATCAGAGCTAAAGGTAGTCCAACGTCATATTAGATATTAGAGTGTGTATACACAGTATAAGAATAAGAAAGTGTGCGACTTTTTTTTAGCCGGGCAGCGTATGATACAAACGTCTCATATTCAATATGTTTGAAAATGATCACAACACAACCTCAAATGTGTATAAATATGAACAGTACCCTTATTTATCTAGTTTCAAGGTTCAAGGTTTATTTAGGGAGGCAAGTCATTAACACAGGAGGAAAACAAAATACAAAATCAATTTCAAATGACTAAGTCACAGCACTGCATGCTGTAATATTACAATGTAAAAAAAAATCAGAAATGTAACACTCCGCTTTGATAAAAAAAAAAAACAGGATGATTGTACAAAAATACTGCAACCATCCTCTTGAAACAAAGATGCAACTTACAGTGTCTTGCAAAAGTATTCATCCCCCTTGGTGTTTGTCCTGTTTTGTCACATTACAAGCTGGAATTAAAATGGATTTTTGTGGTTTAGCACCATTTGATTTACATAACATGCTTACCACTTTAAAGGTGCAAATTGTTGTTTTATTGTGACACAAACAATAATTAAGATGAAAAAACAGAAATCTGGAGTGTGCATAGGTATTAACCCCCTCCTCAAAAGTCAATACTTGTAGAGCCACCTTTTGCTTCAATTACAGCTACAAGTCTCTTGGGGTATGTCTCTATTTGCTTAGCGCCTCTAGCCACTTGGATTTTTGCCCATTCCTCAAGGCAAAACTGCTCCAACTCCTTCAAGTTAGATGGGTTGCGTTGGTGTACAGCAATCTTCAAGTTATGCCACAAATTCTCAATTGGATTGAGGTTTGGGCTTTGACTAGGCCAATCCAAGATATTTAAATGTTTCCCTTTAAACCACTCCAGTGTAGCTTTAGCAGTTTGTTTAGGATCATTGTCCTGCTGGAACGTGAACCTTCATCCCAGTCTCAAACCTCTGGCTGACTCAAACAGGTTTTCCTCCAGAATTGTCCTATATTTAGTGCCATTCATCTTTCCTTCAGTCCTGACCAGCTTTCCTGTCCCTGCAGATCAAAAATATCCCCACAGCATGATGCTACCACCACCATGCTTCACTGTAGGAATGGTGTTCTCAGGGTGTTGGGTTTGCACCACACATGGCATTTCCCATGATGGCCAAAAAAATCAATTTTAGTCTCATTTGACCAGAGAATCTTCTTCTATGTGTTTGGGGAGTCTGCCACATGTTGTTGGGCAAACTCCAAATGTGTTTTCTTAAGCAATGACTTTTTTCTGACCACTCTTCCATAAAGCCCCACTCTGTAGAGTGTATGGCTTAAAGTGGTCCTATGGACAGATACTCCTATCTCTGCTGTGGATCTTTGCAGCTCCTTCAGTGTTATCTTTGGTGTCTTTGTTGCATCTCTTATTCATGCCCTCCTTGCCTGGTCTGTGAGTTTTGGTGGGCGGCCTTCTCTTGTCAGGTTTGTAGTGGTGACATATTCTTTTCATTTTGCTATAATGGATTTAATGGTGCTCTGTAGGATATTCAAAGTTTGGGATACTTTTTATAACAACTTTGTCTCTGATCTGCTTGGAGGCTCCTTGGTTTTCGTGTTGCTTGCTTAGTAGTGTTGCAGAGTCAAGGTCCTTCCAGAACACGTTGATTTATACAGACGTCATGTGACAGATCATGTGACACTTTGATTGCACATAGGTGGATCTTAATCAACTAATTATGTGACTAATGAAGTGAATTGGTTGGACCAGCTCTTATTTAGGGGTTTCAAATGAAAAGGGGTGAATACCTACTGTATGCACACTCCAGATTTCTGTCTTTTCATCTTATTGTTTGTGTCACAATTAAACAACAATTTGCACCTTTAACGTGGTAGGCATGTTGTGTAAATCAAATGGTGCTAACCCTCCAAAAATCCATTTTAATTCCATCTTGTAATGCGACAAAACAAGACAAACACCAAGGGGGATGAATACTTTTGCAAGACACTGTATTAGTCATCATCAACCAAAACAATACCCCTGTTGCCATCAACATTAATTAGTTATGCTAAGCCAGGATTTTGCATTAATTTGTTCAGCAGCTAATTCTATGAAATAAGTTTATTCTATTACAGTAAACGCTCTATCAACATTAAATAACTGATGCATGATGATAAAGTGCAACATCAAATTAATAGAGTTCTATTAATTTTTCAGTATGGTTGACAAATGCCAATTTAGATCCTGGAAATATCAAACAGACTTTGAATTTGAATTATGTCACAGCATATCTACTCATAAGAGAAATTGCAAATAATGTATGAATTATTCATTCATTCATTCATTCATTCATCTTCAGTAGCCATGGTCAATCCATCTTGGACACACTGGGTGTGAAGCAGGAATACACCCTGGATGGGATGCCCATCGATCGCAGGGCACCATTCACGCACTGATTCACACCTTGCACCAAGTTAGATTGTCAATCTACCTACTGAAATGTTTTCAAACTGTGGAAGGAAATCGGAGAACCCAGAGAAAACCCATGCACACAAGAAGTACATCCACATCCATGCACAAATAATAACCAAAGCTCATGACAGAACAAGGGCCCCTGGAACTGTAAGATGCCACCCATTCCACCCATATTTAAATGAGCAAGTTTAATAAGAACTTGAATATGTTGCCAAAAAAATGCTGCCATCATTTATTGTTACATAAACTTGTAACTGGTGATAAGCTAATTTCAGATGAATACTCGGGGTCTAATTATTGACTTCTCTGCAATGTTATAAACAGAACAATGTAGACCCAGCCAGTCATTATCTCAAAATAAACCACTTCAGAGCAATACAACCACTGATAACCTGAGCGGGGTTTATTTTTCATTTTACCATAGTGCTGCTGAATGCTCGATTATAATTGGTGGGGTGCTAATTAATTTTCTATAGCAGCAGCTCTTGGGTAGTTGTTGTGCTTTGTAACAGCCAGAAGTCAGCTTGTTTCTGTCACAGGAAAATCTTCACGAGAGAGGATGTTTTCCAGAGTGTATTTTCTGGTTCTCTGTAACATGACAAAACTTTTTTTTTTTCCCTCTTATTCAAAAGTCAGAAATAAAAGAAGCTGGTAAGGGAAAGTCTGTTTACAGCTGCTATAAAGGAAGTGATAACACTGCATTGTAACTTCCCACAAGGATCTTCAACACTAAATGTAACTATAAAAGGTTAAATATAAATATATGATGTTCAGGAATAAAGAAAAAATTGTAATCGTGGGAAGAAAACATTTCGGTAACTTCGAACGTGGCTGCATCACACCACCCAGTCATTAATTATTTTCCTACGACACACACCCTGATATGTTTTTAATCCTTACTTAATGACTGGAATGACATTGAACCACAGTATCCTTAATAACTTTTACTGATTCCTAGTTCAGACTGAAAATATGGGCAGAAAGGTCTCCAAGATGTCAGTGCCTATCGCTGCAAGCTTAATTCCTGATGAGGCCACAGTGGTCTGATGCCAGGTGTCCATAGGAGAGCATAATTGGATCTTCTCTCTGTCTCTCTGCTGTCAGTCAGATCAACATTAGCCAGTTGTGGAGTTTTGTATCAGCAATTGTCCTTCCTGCACGTTCATCTGCATTATGACATTACACAAGCACTTCAGTAAGACGCAGCGGCTGGCTTGTATCTTGCAGCCTTATTTCATTAGATACTTGTGCACATTTGAACAAACAAGGAGTTAGGTTTTGTTCAATTTCATGCAGCTGAAGTTGTTAAACAACAACAACAAAAATGTACAAATGATGACTCACCCTAACCTGAATTCTCGGATATTTTCACACACCTTGGATCAAATCCTCAAGTGTAGAGACCATGTTAGCCTTTGCAACCTGACCTCATGAAGAATTTGTACAAATTTAAATGAGGAAATATTTGTTTTCAAGGAAAGTCATAAAAAATGGTACAAAAACCTTCACTGTAACCTTGCAATTAACCCTTGAATTCACTTTCAATGTGAATTCAGTATTGCAAATTTAAAAAAAAAATGTAAACATTTGACATATTGGAGAAAAAAGTGGAAAAACTGCCTAAACGAAATTCTCCATTGTAGTTACGTATCATAGGCAGAACACTGTGGAACATTTCTTCAGCAGCTATTTACATCCATGGTGATGTGTCTGGTGGTTCCGGTTGGATTTTATATGTTCCCGTCAAAATATTTTCATTTCATGTTACTCACCCAACTCCTAACCCCTAACCATAATAATTATTTCTATAAACTGAATAGAGTATGACATGATATACGTATGAGCATCATCAGAAGACTTGATCCAAGAATAAAAATATTCCAAAAGTTCATTCATAGCTTTTCAACAAAGCAGATCTCAGATTTGCTTGATCTCAAAGTAAACCATACACTAATAACTTGCAGTCTGTGGCATCAGCCTACAGTGGATTACAAACTAACAGCAAAACCTGCTTTAACAGCTGGGATCTTTTGCTGCACCACATGCAGATTGTGTCACAGAGTTGACTGAGAGATTTTTTTTCCTCCGCATTTCACTGCAACATGTTCATGCGTTTGAAGGATGAGATGTGACTGAGAGAGATTTTTCTCCCCCGTTTGAAACTGCACCTTGAATAATGCGGCGGTGGAGATGGACAAGCGGAAATGTCGCAAAGTCGCCTGTGCAGCTGGAGGAGACGTTATACCCATGCACTTTTATGCAACTGCATGATATATAAAATAACACAGTGAGTTAACACAGTTGTTTCAGTCGTGCAGGTTTACAGTCACTATATCATATCAACAGGATACAGTGATGGGAACTGCGCATGGGGAGTCTGAGAACTCCATTCAAGTACGCATCTCCAGATTTGACTCATCTACATGAGGGCTTTTCTATCTATCTATCTATCTATCCTATTCCCACTCACCTCGCTCATGCTGGAAAACGTACAGTTGAGTTCTGCAGAGACGATACTTGCTTTCTCTTTCTCTTTCTTATTTTCGACCCTCTTCTCTTCTTCACTCGTTCTCGCTTTCTTGTTGTTGGTTTTTCCCCCTCCCCTGAAGATGAGGAGAAGTGGATGCGGGGGAAATACAGCGCCTGAGTGTATTCGAGCAGCAGGTTCAGTCAGTGGGTTTGTGTCGATGCGGTATAAAGCAGTGCGGTTGTGCGCAACGGACCGGCAGGAGCTCCCCCCAATCCCCTCCCCTCGCCCACTCACGCGCGCGCTAACTCACGTTATTGGACCGCGCGCAAAACTGAATTATGACGCGGCGGACATGCGTTTATTTTTGCAGAGGAAGTGCGGCGACAATCCGAGTCCACTGAGCACTGTCATGGAAGGACATGCAGGCGAGGGGAAAATACATAAATCCACTAGAGATTAATACCCCATACTAAGGTTTTATTATGAGATACTCTGAGTTTAGATGGTGTAGTGGTTAGCACTGTCGCCTCACAGCAAGAAGGTTTTGGGTTCGAGCCCAGGGGCCTTTCTATATGGAGTTTGCATGGTGTCTGTGTGGGCTTCCTCCAGGTACTCTGGTTTCCTCTACAGTCCAAAGACATGGTTAGGTTAATTGGTGGCTCTAAATTGACCGTGAGTGTGAATGGTGGTTTGTCTCTATACCCCTTTTCCACCAAATCAGTTCCAGGGCTGGTTCGGGGCTGGTGCTGGTTCACCAGGCAGTCAGGAGGCTCAACTTATTCCCTGTTCTGCCCCTCCGTCCCCCCCTGCCACAGATTCTGCTCGCACACCCCCCTGCCCCCCCTTCAGCATCTGACATATCATCCTCACAGTCCCCCCCCCCCCCCCCCCCCAAAAAAAAAAAAAACACATACATACACTACCGTTCAAAAGTTTGGGGTCACTTTGAAATGTCCTTATTTTTGAAAGCAAAGCACTGTTCTTTTCAAAGAAGATCACTTTAAACTAATCAGAAATACACTCCATACATTGCTAATGTGGTAAATGACTATTCTAGCTGCAAATGCCTGGTTTTTGGTGCAATATCTCCATAGGTGTATAGAGGCCCACTTCCAGCAACTTTCACTCCAGTGTTCTAATGGTACAATGTGTTTGCTCATTGCCTCAGAAGGCTAATGGATGATTAGAAAACCCTTGTACAATCATGTTAGCACAGCTGAAAACAGTTTAGCTCTTTAGAGAAGCTATAAAACTGACCTTCCTTTGAGCAGATTGAGTTTCTGGAGCATCACATTTGTGGGGCCAATTAAATGCTCAAAATGGCCAGAAAAATGTCTCGACTATATTTTCTATTCATTTTACAACTTATGGTGGTAAATAAAAGTATGACTTTTCATGGAAAACACAAAATTGTCTGGGTGACCCCAAACTTTTGAACGGTAGTGTACATACATACATCTCATCGTTCATTAACGCATTGAACTCAGGGACCGCACATCTCACTTTACCTCGCTCATTTGCACTATTCCGCACTACCTCATCTTAACAGCTGCTAGTTTGTTTATACTGCTTATTTCATGTTTACCTGCTATACCTCAAGTGCCCTTGACTGTGTGTTTATTTGAACCAATTTATGTGTGTGTGTGTGTGTGTGTGTGTGTGTGTGTGTGTGTGTGTGTGAATATATATGTATGTATATATGAGTGTTTAGTCTACGTCTAGTTCATATCTAGAGTGTTTACACTGTTTATATAGTCTGAGTGTTTAGACTATGTCTAGTTCTTATCTAGTGTTTATACTGTTTATTTATACTGTTTATATTGTTTGACTGAGTGTTTAGTCTATGTCAGTTCCTATCTAGAGTGTTTATACTGTTTATATTGTTTGTTTTTTCAATTATTCTATTTTTATTTTTATTTATTGCATTGCCTGTTTGCACCGTGGATCAGAGAGGACTGAAATTTCATCTGTGCTGTATGTTGAGCATGTATAGCATATTTGACAATAAACTTGACTTGACTTGACTTGACAACTCATTCAACTTGCGAGCCAGCTGAGAACCAGTTTGCTTTTCCATAGCTCGGGGTGCTAAGGGGAGCCATGTCTATACATCAGTTACGTTGCTGTGTTTGCATAAACTTTGGCGCGAACATCAAAGCAACAACAACACGGAGAAGAAGAAGAAGAAGAAGCAGCAACAACAACAATAATGGATGACTGCTGCTTTACTGCATCCATGATATCTCGTTGCTTATTTAAAAATGGCGCCCTCTCGCGGTCTTGCTATTGTTGTTGGTCTTAACAACTCCCCCCCCCCCCCCCCCCCCCCCCCCCGACGTAAGTAGTTTTTTCCCCTAGCCCAGCAAAGAGCTGGTGCTACCCTGGAACCGGTTTTTCTGTCCCAGAGCCAGTTCTTTGTCAGTGGAAACAGAAAACCCAGTTCCAAACTAAGCACTGGCCCCGAACCAGCCCTGGAACTGATTTGGTGGAAAAGGGGTATATGTGTCAGCCCTGCGATAATCTGGCGACTTCTCCAGGGTGTACTCCGCCTCTCACCCATAGTCAGCTGGGATAGGCTCCTGCGACCCTGTAGAACAGGATAAGCAGCTACAGATGATGGATGGACTCTTATCCTCCTGTGATACAATACAGTTTTACTGTCATACACTATGGTTTAAGTACCCTGTACTTTCACGATGATACACTATAGATTGATTAGAATGCACGATTACTATCAGGCTTATACTAGAGTGGCGGCTACAATTATTGACACCTTAAAGGGGAACTGAAGGAATTGAAGAATCAAAATTCGGTTTATCTCATTTTATAAAATGTAGGAATGCATTTCTGACAGCTATTTTGTCACTGCTATAACAAGTTATGAGTGTTTGAAATATGCTATGTAATACTGTATATCAGTCCATATGTCAAAGCAATGGCATTAAACGAGATTCGCTGAGACCTGTGCGAGACTTCGTAGGACGGAAGTAAAATGTACAGCGGAAATCAAAGTGACCAACATCTGCCAATGTTGTCAAAAGACGCGCGTGCCCTCTTTCGAATGCTGATGTAATCAAGCCGGAAGTTTTCCCTGTGTCCGAAATCGCTCCCTACTCACTATATAGGGCACTATATAGTGTGGACGCCATTTTGTAGTGCTGTCCGAAACCTTAGTGAGTATTATGTGGGAAATGCGCTCAGTATAATATGTATTTATCACAAAAATACATCCATCCATTATCTGTAGCCGCTTAGCCTGTCCTACAGAGTCGCAGGCAAGCTGGAGCCTATCCCAGCTGACTATGGGCAAGAGGCGGGGTACACCCTGGACAAGTCGCCAGGTTATCACAGGGCTGGCACAGAGACAAACAACCATTCACGCTCACATTCACAGTCAATTTAGAGGCATCAATTAACCTGACCTGCATGTTTTTGGATTGTGGGGGAAACTGGAGCACCCGGAGGAAACCCACACAGACACGGGGAGAACATACAAACTCCACACAGAAAGGCCCTCACTGGCCACTGGGCTCAAACCCAGGACCTTCTTGCTGTGAGGCAACAGTGCTAACCACTACACCACCGTGCCGCCCCAAAAATACATGCATGTATTTATTATTTTGAAAACCCACCAGCTGCCTGATCTGGCACGTTTTAATTGTGCAACAGACTAGTCCTTATCCTGTCATCTTTCCAACTCTTCTCTACTCCACACTGGCCGCTGTGTAAACAGTTTTCAAAATGGTGCTGCTGACACTTCACGTTTGAAGTCTCACACAAGTCTCGTGAAGATCGTGCAGATAAGTGACGCCTGCCGCAGAACAAACAAACTACATTCAACATGGCTAAAAAACGAAAAGGCCGATAAGTATAATATAATATGCCAGTACGAGTCACGATATAAGGTTAATAAAACCGAAAATGTAATTGAATAACACATTAATTAAGAAATAAAGCAAGTTTAAAAAATGACTTCAGTTCCCCTTTAACAATCTTTTGGCTGTTGCAAAAGTTGAAAAGACTTTCAATCTGTAAATTGTGCAGGAATAATTACTCAAACTTCCACTGGAAAAAAATTGAGTTGATTACTTAGCGTATCAGATCACGTGACACCGTTCCACAATTATCGACACCTTCCTCCACAGTTATCAACACTGTTCCACAATTATCGACATCTGGATGATTATTTATTTTAAAAAAAAATCGGTATGTGGTCTTAAGTTAACAAAACAGTTTTTATTATCCTCCGCTGGCCAAAAGCCAGGATAATCCCGAAGAGGGATTATGTCGTGGCGATGTCCGTCCGTCCCGGGAAGGGTACTCACCCTCTGAAATCAACTCCTCTCGCAATTTTTGGAGGAATTTCACAAAACTTGACAGGATTCTTTATGTCGGTAATACACATATTGCAATTTCGTTTAATTCAGTCGCATTTTACCAGAGTTATGGCATAGTTGCCAGCAGGGGATATTGTGCTCTCAGAGCACTCTTGTTTAAAATTTGCTTTACATAGGCTTATATTTAGTACAAAATATTTTTTATATAAATATATCAATGTCGGTGATTACATAAATGAGGAAGTAATTCTAATGTTTGTAAACAAATGTACTGATCATGTTTAATCTGTGTCAGAAAATCTTTTTTGTTCCACTTTCTACCCACTTTCTAAGTATTTTCGTAGATCATTTTGTTAATCATTCGCTCTTGTCTTTATTAATTTCTAGTTTTGTAGTTTACCAATAAATGTCAACAGGCAATCGACATTGTAACCACATGAAAATTCAGGTCATTCCTCGAACCAAAACTTTATATTTTTACATCTAAAAATATAAAATGTAGGCGCGGCACGGTGATGTAGTGGTTAGCACTGTCACCTCACAGCAAGAAGGTCCTGGGTTCGAGCCCAGTGGCCAACAGGGGCCTTTCTGTGTGGAGTTTGCATGTTCTTTCCCTGTGTCCGCGTGGGTTTCCTCCGGGTGCTCCGGTTTCCCCCACAGTCCAAAGGCATGCAGGTTAGGCTAATTGGTGGCTCCAAATTGACTGTAGGTGTGAATGGTTGTCTGTGTCTATGTGTCAGCCTTGTGATGACCTGGCGACTTGTCCAGGGTGTACCCCTCCTTTCGCCCGTAGTCAGCTGGGATAGGCTCCAGCTTGCCTGCGACCCTATAGAAGGATAAAGCGGCTAGAGATAATGAGATGAGATGAGATATTTACAACAAACTGAAAAAAAAATCTGAATGGAGTAGAAAAATCTGAAGATTTCAAGCATGCAATTTTTTTTTTACATGCTAGGAATTTAATTCTGGTCTAATTCTATTTATTGCAGTAGGATTCCAAATACTCTATAAGCATTCCATTTTGTTATGAATCAGAAAAAAAATTATTATAAACCACAGCACTTTTATTATTTTCAAGTACTTCATCTATTTCAACAATGTTACACAAAGATCGATACATAGCAATTGTAAATGTCCCTTAATTCCACAGGGTGTCGATAATGGTGGACACCAGTGAAAGTGATCACTATTATCGACATCTCACATGACTTCTCAAACGTGTGTTTAGATACAAAATGGGGACTGTCAAATGAAAGAGTAAGAAACAAAGTAGGTTTCGACAAGGAGATTATGAAATATTTGTGAATTTGACAAGTAAAACATGTCCATGATCTTTCCACCATGCTGATCTGCGATCATAACATCCGGGCTTTTCTCAAATTGCTGATTGTGCTGAAAAAAATTCCATCTCAGGTAATGAGCTGTGTCATCAGATGACAAGATCAAAGTGAGCGGGATTCCGGTTGATTAATTAACCAATAATAACTCTTGTAACTCATCTCATCATCTCTAGCCACTTTATCCTGTTCTACAGGGTCGCAGGCAAGCTGGAGCCTATCCCAGCTGACTACGGGCGAAAGGTGGGGTACACCCTGGACAAGTCGCCAGGTCATCACAGGGCTGACACATAGACACAGACAACCATTCACACTCACAGTCAGTTTAGAGTCACCAGTTAACCTAACCTGCATGTCTTTGGACTGTGGGGGAAACTGCTTCTTCCTACTCCTTTTTAAACATGTTAAGTTAATATTGTTCCATTGTTTTTTTTAATTGAATTGAGTGTTTTTATTTGTTCTTTTGTTTTTGTTTTTTGTGTTTGTTTTTCTTCTCTTCTGTTTTGTACTACTTTGATATGTTTGAAATAAAGCCTTCATTCATTCATTCATTCATTCATTCATTCATTCATTATGAAACACTGCGCTTTTATTATGAAACACTATGTTTTTACTATGACACACTGTGCTTTTATTATGACACACTGTGTTTTAACCGCGGAGCTCTATATAAAATCTGGAGAGCTCATAGCCCATTCCCCACTGTAGAGACGAGCGAAGCCACCTGGCCGCCATATTACCACTCACATCGCGTGTACTTGGCTTATGTGTTAAACCGTCTCGTCTCATCTCATTATCTGTAGCCGCTTTATCCTGTTCTACAGGGTTGCAGGCAAGCTGGAGCCTATCCCAGCTGACTACGGGCGAAAGGCGGGGTACACCCTGGACAAGTCGCCAGGTCATCACAGGGCTGACACATAGACACAGCCTGGGTGCGATTTGCCGGGGGGGATCATCCCCCCCTCTGGTTTTTATCTCTGCTGAAAAAAAATCCTCGGGGACAATCCCGTCAATAAAACAAACAAACCCCCCAAAAAGTTGACATGACAGGCAGGTTGTGATACAGTTTATATGGTCTACATTGCACTCACTTTCAAAATGACCCGAAGTGGCAGCTTTGATGTTCACGAACGTCCCCAGCAAATAGATACATTGTAGATATAACAATATCTTTGCGTTCTCATAGAAACAGTGCGCCTTTTGGCGGATGCCGCCTTTTTCACGGCCGATTTTTTTTTTTTTTAGGGGGGGCGTTGGAGTGTCTGATTATAATTTCAAAGTAAATTCTGTATTAAAATTACTAAATAAGCAAATCTGTTACAGTCCATGAAACAGGAAGTATAAAGATGAGAAAAAAAAACAGTTTAAATCGGAAAGCTGCGCACAATGTGAACTGCGCCATCAGAGCAAACTGTTCATTTAGTATTCTTTTAGTGATTATCGAGTCACTGTCCATTTAATCCGGAGGGAGAGAAACATCACAGCAACGCGACAAGCAATGCGAACTTTGTTGTGTTAGTGTTCGTGTATTTAGTCAGAGAGATAGGAAGATGAATGCACTATCTCTGGTTTAGTGTTCGTTTTCATTTAGTGTTATTCATTTGATATCATCGGATGTTATTGAGCTGTTAGCCTATTGTTACCTTAATTTTGTGACGTTTCATGATTAAAAAAAAAAACATCCCTCCTTCTGGTTTTTTGACAAATCGCACCCTGGACACAGCCAACCATTCACACTCACACCTACGGTCAATTTAGAATCACCAGTTAACCTAACCTGCATGTCTTTGGACTGTGGGGGAAACTGGAGCACCTGGAGGAAACCCACATGGACACGGGGAGCACATGCAAACTCCGCACAGAAAGGCCCTCGCCGGCCACGGGGCTCAAACCCAGACCTTCTTGCTGTGAGGCAACAGCGCTAACCACTACACCACCGTGCCGCCCGTGTTAAACCGTATCCGATCAAACTTGCCCCAAGGACAGTATCTCCTGACTCCCCCCCCCCTTTTCATTACCTCCTCTTATTTTCTCAACTTTTCCCCATTACTTACATATCTTTATAGCACTCCCCTTCACTGTTATTGTTTTTTTTTTCTTTTCCAGTCCAGTCTCTGATCATTTTTTTGAAAGGCTCTCTTACTACTTTTACTCAGATGAAAGTAAATTTTACATTTCATTTGGAAATCAAGATCCTAGCGTCTGGAGGAAGAGTGGAGAGACATAGAATCCACGGAGTTTGAAGTCTAGTGTGAAGTTTCTGCAGTCTGTAATGATTTGGGGTGCCATGTCATCTGATGGTGTTGGTTCGCTGTGCTTTGTCAAGTCCAAAGTCAATGCAGCCATCTACCAGGAGAGTTTAGAGCACTTCATGCTTCCATCTGCTGACGAGTTTTATGGAGATGGCAATTTCCTTTTCCAGCAGGACTTAGCACCTGCCCACAGTGCTAAAACTACTACCAGATGGTTTGCTGACCATGATATTACTGTGCTTGATTGACCAGCCAACTCGCCTGACCTGAATCCTATGGAGAATCTGTGTGGTATTGTCAAGAGGAAGATGAGAAACACCCGACCCAAAAATACAGATGAGCTGAAAGCTGCTATCAAAGCAACCTGGGCTTCAATAACACCTCAGCAGTGCCACAGGCTGATCGCTTCCATGCCATGCTGCCTTGAGGCAGTAACTCATGGTAAAGGAGCACCAACCAAGTATTGAGTGTATAAATGAACATACTTTTCAGAAGTTGGACATTTCTGTATTGTAAATCCCTTTTTGATTGATCTTGTGAAGTATTCTAAAAATTTGAAAGACTGGATTTCTGATTTTCATGAGCTATATGCCATAATCATCAAAATTCAAACAAAAAAGGCTTGAAATATTTCACTTTACATATAATGAATATAGAATATATGAAAGTTTACCTTTCTGAATTAAATTACAGGGAAAAATGAGCTTTTTCATGATGACCTAATTGTTTGAGATGCACTAGTATGTATGAGCACTGTGAATATGCCTGTTCACAAGGAAATTATTTATTCTATTACAATTGTTCTCCTCTTACAGTTGTACAAATTTTGGAAACCCTTGCTCACAGTATTTTCATTAACAAAAAAGGAGACATTAACACCACCAGTGCTGTTTTCTAACATGTTTATAAATTTACATCATTACTGATGTCATGTCTACATAGTAATGGCTTAATTGAAAGAAAGAAAGAAAGAAAGAAAGAAAGAAAGAAAGAAAGAAAGAAAGAATTTGTAATTAGTAACTACTATTGGCACTGAACTGACTCAATAGTGACTAAAACTATTCTCCCAAGGTTTTTTTCTGTGGTGCAAAATCAGTCAGTCAGACTTGTGAGATTGTGCGCCATCTTCTGGAAAGTGAGAACAAGCACGTGTGACATGTTTGTTCTGTTAAAACAACTTTTCTTAAATTCGAGGGTTTTCGCCCCCATCGCTAAAACACAATTTCTGAAACTAGGACCCTCTTTGTAGAATTTCTGCACACAAAACCCAATAACATATCCACAAAATACAAAATACTTTACATCTTGCAAAAGAAAACTCTTTGATCAAAATTACATAAACTTTAATAAAAATTATATGTTTGCATCACAACTTTACACACAAACACCATGTGTTTAAACACAGATGTGCTAAGTATAAAACACTATTATCTAGAGTCTTTGGCATTTTATTTATTCTCAATATTCTTATACTCATAACAGTATCAGACACAGTTACTTTAACTGAAGATAACATGAACATAATTACTGTATTGTAAACAAAATACAGTATATTGCAATTACAGTTCGTCCCGTCTTCGATATACAACCCTGATTCCAAAAAAGTTGGGACAAAGTACAAATTGTAAATAAAAACGGAATGCAATGATGTGGAAGTTTCAAAATTCCATATTTTATTCAGAATAGAACATAGATGACATATCAAATGTTTAAACTGAGAAAATGTATAATTTAAAGAGAAAAATTGGGTGATTTTAAATTTCATGACAACAACACATCTCAAAAAAGTTGGGACAAGGCCATGTTTACCACTGTGAGACATCCCCTTTTCTCTTTACAACAGTCTGTAAACATCTGGGGACTGAGGAGACAAGTTGCTCACGTTTAGGGATAGGAATGTTAACCCATTCTTGTCTAATGTAGGATTCTAGTTGCTCAACTGTCTTAGGTCTTTTTTGTCATATCTTCCGTTTTATGATGCGCCAAATGTTTTCTATGGGTGAAAGATCTGGACTGCAGGCTGGCCAGTTCAGTACCCGGATCCTTCTTCTACGCAGCCATCATGCTGTAATTGATGCAGTATGTGGTTTGGCATTGTCATGTTGGAAAATGCAGGGTCTTCCCTGAAAGAGACGTCGTCTGGATGGAAGCATATGTTGCTCTATGACCTGGATATACCTTTCAGCATTGATGGTGTCTTTCCAGATGTGTAAGCTGCCCATGCCACATGCACTAATGCAACCCCATACCATCAGAGATGCAGGCTTCTGAACTGAGCGCTGATAACGACTTGGGTTGTCCTTCTCCTCTTTAGTCCGAATGACACGGCGTCCCTGATTTCCATAAAGAACTTCAAATTTTGATTCGTCTGACCACAGAACAGTTTTCCACTTTGCCACAGTCCATTTTAAATGAGCCTTGGCCCAGAGAAGACGTCTGCGCTTCTGGATCATGTTTAGATACGGCTTCTTCTTTGAACTATAGAGTTTTAGCTGGCAACGGCTGATGGAACAGTGAATTGTGTTCATAGATAATGTTCTCTGGAAACATTCCTGAGCCCATTTTGTGATTTCCAATACAGAAGCATGTCTGTATGTGATGCAGTGCCGTCTAAGGGCCCGAAGATCACGGGCGCCCAGTATGGTTTTCCTGCCTTGACCCTTACGCACAGAGATTCTTCCAGATTCTCTGAATCTTTTGATGATATTATGCACTGTAGATGATGATATGTTCAAACTCTTTGCAATTTTACACTGTTGAACTCCTTTCTGATATTGCTCCACTATTTGTCGGCACAGAATTAGGGGGATTGGTGATCCTCTTCCCATCTTTACTTCTGAGAGCCGCTGCCACTCCAAGATGCTCTTTTTATACCCAGTCATGTTAATGACCTATTGCTAATTGACCTAATGAGTTGCAATTTGGTCCTCCAGCTGTTCCTTTTTTGTACCTTTAAAGGACATGGGACATGAAACATAAATGCACGCTATATCAGTTTCTTTCCATTAAAAATATGAATTAATTGCATCAACAAATACAAAATCATCTATTAAATTCAGCAAAATCGTTATATTCGTGATGATTATATGGCATTTCTGCTCAAGCTCTGATATGCATATTTTACAACCGGAAGAGCCGCTGTCACGTGATCATACATCACAAAAACTTTCGGGCACAGCACAAGTGGGTAGATGAATGGAGAAGTGAATGACAAGAAAATTGTTTTTATAGTCTTTAACGTACATTGAACATCATGGTGTATTGTGCTGCTTATGGTTGCAATAATTCCAATGGGAAATGCCCTGGAGTAAGTTTTTTTGCATTCCCCAAGGACCCGAAGCTGAGGAAAGTGTGGGCTCACTACTGCCGTAGAAAAAACTTTGCACCTACTGTTTCCCACAAACTGTGTTCAGACCATTTCACTGAGGATTCTTTCAACATTAATACTCAGGTACTGAGCGATATTAATTGCCAAGCCAAATTTAAGAGGCTACTTAAAGATGGAGCCGTTCCCAACGTCCCAATTCAGGGACAAAACGGCGGAGTGAAACCCGAAGTGCTACGGCCACCACGAGGTGCATTCGCTAAGCGACTGAAAGCCGAGGTAAGGATTAGTATTATAATTTTGGGTTTATCAATTATTGATTATCATAATTCTGACTCATTTACTCTTATATTTGTCCTTCTTTGTTTACGTACCGAATCGAAGAGTTGTAGTGAAGTTGTAGAAGAGTTTTTTTTTTACTTTTATTTCATTTTATTATTTTATATTTTATTTCTACTATTGTTTAATTCTTATTACAAATGGCGTAGTGTTGTTGGCTGTGTGATGGCGTTTCGCCATTTTGAATGTTTTCATCTCGGACTCTGGAAGCATTGTATCTCAATCAATCTCAAAAAATATCAGCAAAAAAAAACTAGCTTGCAACGGACTTTAGGTAGATCTATGATGAACTTTCAATGTATGATACAAAAATAATACTTCTTTCAACAGATCATTAGCCTTTGAGCAGAATTGTTTTTAACTTACCAGGAAGTGTTATTGAGCTGACCGCTTTCAGTTTCATGAGGGCTGAATGAACTCTCACTCTCAGAATCATCTGACCCGTCAGAGTAAAGACAAGATCCATGTTCATGTGAATTTCCAGCTATCGGTTCGAATTGATAGGGTCTAACTTCACATCTCTGTGAAACATCGGGAATGTCACTATCGATGGTGTTCATTTCGGTAACCTGTTTACATTAGATTCCCAAGCGCTGGCTCCTTGGAAAGTTTTTGTGACGTCACGGGTCACGTGACCACCTAGCTAATTAACGAATCATTGTTTTACGCTGATGTATAAAAAAGTTGAATAATGTGATGATTTTCACATTTTTGACGCCCTGCAGTGATTTAGATGGCATTTCTTACGTCCTTTATACATAATTATACCCAGAAAAAAATCCATGTCCCATGTCCTTTAACTTTTCCAGCCTCTTATTGCCCCTGTCCCAACTTTTTTGAGATGTGTTGCTGTCATGAAATTTCAAATGAGCCAATATTTGGCATGAAATTTCAAAATGTCTCACTTTCGACATTTGATATGTTGTCTATGTTCTATTGTGAATACAATATCAGTTTTTGAGATTTGTAAATTATTGCATTCCGTTTTTATTTACAATTTGTTCTTTGTCCCAACTTTTTTGGAATCGGGGTTGTACATCATCTGGCCACAGCACCTTATCAACATGCAAGGTCACATGTAATGTCCTCTCTGGCCAAACATCGAGGGAAGTGCAGTTCTGAGTGATGTATCCAGCCCTGGCATGCCTCCACATCGTCACCACAGGCCTCTTCTATTGCCTGGAGGTGGTGTTCTTGTCAAGTCACTAAACCTCAAGTCCGATTCCAGTCTCGAGTCCCCAGTGTTCAAGTCCAAGTCATTAAAGAAAATTTCGAGTCATGTTCAAGTCAAGTCCACTATTGATCCTAGTCGAGTCCGAGAACAAGACTCCAACTACACCATTTGATGGTGGCTGTTGCTGCCTTTATGTGAAAGCGTCTCTGCTACTGTACTGGACTAACATTACTGCTTGACTGCCCCATTTTAGTTAATCGGCTACAGATAAAAAGCTTGTTCATCGCTCATCAAGCCCCACCCACTATCAACAGGGCAAATAACATGAGAGAGGGTTAACACTTGCTAGTTCATTGGTCAGCAAGCCCCGCTATCAACAGAGCAATGAACATAGCGTGTCACTTCCTTCTCTGGGTGGAGTCTTACCAAATGATGATTGAAGTTCGAGGTTGTCCCCGTCATCTCCTTGATAGTTCTTCTACATATGGAACACATAGCAGTGCGTTTTTTCCCACTGCACGAGAAGTCTGTATAAGCAAAGCAGACAATCCTAGGGGCTTCTCTCCGGGCATTTTAGCGGTGTTAACATTAGTTTGTTCCTGAACATGATGTATAAACAGGTGAATGTGCATTCTCATCTCATCTCATTATCTCTAGCTGCTTTATCCTGTTCTACAGGGTCGCAGGCAAGCTGGAGTCTATCCCAGCTGACTACGGGCGAAAGGCGGGGTACACCCTGGACAAGTCGCGAGGTCATCACAGGGCTGACACATAGACACAGACAACCATTCACACTCACATTCACACCTATGGTCAATTTAGAGTCACCAGTTAACCTAAACTGCATGTCTTTGGACTGTGGGGGAAACCGGAGCACCCGGAGGAAACCCACGTGGACACGGGGAGAACATGCAAACTCCGCACAGAAAGGCCCTCGTCGGCCATGGGGCTTGAACCCGGACCTTCTTGCTGTGAGGCGACAGCGCTAACCACTACACCACCGTGCCGCCTTGAATGTGCATTCTCTTGCACAAAATTAGTATAAACATTAATGTAGATATAAATATCTTATGACAAATGATTATGGCATGTTACAAAAAAATAAAGAAAAAATCCAAGTCCTTATCTCCAATTTATGAGTCCGAATGCAGTTAATGCATGAGTCCAAGTCCAAGTCTGAGTCATCAGTGCTCAAGTCCAAGTCAAGTCACAAGTCCTTAAAATTAGGGCACAAGTCAGACTCAAGTACTACAAGCCTGCCTGGAGGAGAGTTGCAAATTGGTGGGGTTGGCGGTCAAAAGCTCCTTTTACACAGCCAGTTTGAGGCAGGAAACTTGCGGCTTCACTCCACCTCGTGTTCTGTATAAAACAGTTAAATGCAGAATGGGGTATCTGTGTTGTTCTGCCTCTGAGCCAGAATGATTGGTAATAACAGCAATAGAATTGATGTGTGTGTAAAAGGGACAGCTGGCACGGCGGAACAGGGACATGACATTTTCTTTCTGAGACCAGCGCAAATTCAAACATCTCTGTCTATGGCATCTATGGTCCACACACCTTTCTGACTCAATTCGCTTCCTACTTCTCTTCACTTGATCTTCCAACTTAATTTCTGATTGCACAAACATGTTGCTTGCACTCCTCTCTCCACTCCTCTCTCCTTTGTTACCTTTCACTCAGATTTCTCTCTCTCTCTCTCTCTCTCTCTCTCTCTCTCTCTCTCTCACAAGTGTAGTTTTCTGTGACAGACTATTTCTTCCCTTAAAGCCAGCTTGGTTTGTGTTCTAAAGTATAAAAACATGTTTGAACTCACTGGCCACTTTAATAGGAACTTGTTCTTGACTCTAAGGTTCCTGTTCTTGGCTGCAGGAATGGAACCCAATTTGGTCTTCTGCTGTTGTATGTTGAGATGCTTTTCTGCTCACCATGGTTGTAAAGACTTGCTATGAGTTACTATATCCTTCCTGGCAGCTCAAACCAATCTGGCCATTTTCCTCTGACCTCTCTTATCAACAAGGTGTTTACACCCACAGAACTGTTGCTCACTCAATGTTGTTGTTTTTTTCACACCGTTCTGTTGTAAACTCTGGAGACTGTTGTGTGTGAAAACCCCAGGAGATCAACAGTTTCTGAAATACTCAAACCAGTCCATCTGGCACATTCAGATTAAAAAAAAAAAAAAGCTGCTGGGTTTTGCTATAAAAATAAGAAGGAAGTGTGACAGTCAAAGTCTCCAAAAGAACTGTGGCTGGTTCTGCAAGATGCTCAGTAAATCTTACCAACTATTTTTTTAATATATAAAACCGCACAGATTGTACCTGAGACTACCATTTTTGAAAGCTCAATTATGCAATAAGTTTTTCTTTCTTTTTTTTTTTTTGGTGCATCTGGGCTCCCCCACATTTGTGGTGTACGATTCACTTTTACAACACTGTCATAAATACAAATCCCACTTTGAGACGGATTTGTATTTACAGGATTTCTTACCTGTTCTCATTTCAAAATGTCCAGCTGACGCCTGGTACAGTGTAGAGGCTCAAATTGGACTGTACCCTCAGACCAGTCTCTGTAGACTCAACTCATGGTTGATTGCATGGTCAAGATGGTGCAGATCTCATTTGTGACAGTTCTCCTACTTCTTCTGACTTGTCCTCTTCTTCCTCCTTCTCCTCCTCTTGTCTTCTCTTCCTAGTTCTCATCCTCTCCTTACTTGAGCACCTCTTCCTCTCTCTCTCTCGTTCTCCAAATTTGGCTTCCTTTGTTGGCTTCCACACCAAAGACCAAATCTGAATCTTAATTATCGTGTTCAAGCTCTGATTTCTAAGTGATTTATTTGGTTGCAAGTGTTTTCATGTGTGCATTCTGGGTGCAGGTAACAGATAAATGACTATGGCAGTTCAGTCGCAGCATTAGGCAAACAGCACACACAGGACTTTAGTTTTGAATGACGTGTCTAATGTACTTGGCCATGTTTAATAATGTGCAAAAAGATTTTGTTTTTTTTTTTTGTTTTTTTTTTTTACGAATTTCACTCTTAGTGTAAAGCAGACAATGTGCTTATGGTTTAGCATACCTGGTCACTGAGTTAGTGGTTTCAATAATTGTGCCACAAGTAACTTAGCAATAGCAAATAACTGTTAAATTATTCATGTACACATAGTTATAACTTATACCTTTTTGCCTTTCACTCTAGACTATAACACTACACCAGCAAAAGCATGAGTAACATGAGAGGGTGACAGGATACAGACCTCTTCCTCTTATTACACACAGAAAGACAGGGCTAAAAATACAAAGGTACCGTACATGTTAAAGAAAAACAACCATAACAAAAATAAAAGAAAAAAGAAAAAAGAAAAATGAATGGCAAAGTGCAATGTCACATTCAATTGTATATATTGAAAATGTATAGAACAGACTAGTAGATGATGGATTTTTCATCAGTGGTTTTCTTTTCATCCTCATCAAGTGTGGGACGTGTCTGACTTGAATTTTTTTATTAAGCCTTTTTTCCTGCATTTTTTAATTACCCCAACATCAAACAGACTTATGTTAAATAGGGAAACTGTGGCTATATTCTAGATCACCAGTTAGACATGGGCAAAGCAGAATTAAATACTTTTCCACAATAGTCAAAGACTCGCCCAAACCGGACAGCTGAAGATTATTTGTTTGTTTGTATAAATAAATAAATAAATAAATAAATAAATAAGGTGGCACGGTGGTGTAGTGGTTGGCACTGTCACCTCACAGCAAGAAGGTTCTAGGTTCGAGCCCAGTGGCCGATGGGGGTCTTTCTGTGCGGAGTTTGCATGTTCTCCCCGTGTCTGTGTGGGTTTCCTCTGGGTGCTCCGGTTTCCCCCACAGTCCAAAGACATGCAGGTTAGACTAATTGGTGGCTCTAAATTGACCGTAGGTGTGAATGTGAGTGTGAATGGTTGTTTGTCTCTATGTGTTAGCCCTGTGATGACCTGGAGACTTGTCCAGGGTGTACCCCGCCTCTCGCCCATAGTCAGCTGCAATAGGCTCCAGCTTGCCTGCGACCCTGCACAGGATAAGCAGTTACAGATAATGGATGGATGGTTGGATGGCTGGATAGATAGATAGATAGATAGATAGATAGATAGATAGATAGATAGATAGATAGATAGATAGATAGATAGATAGATAGAATCACTTGATGCTTTTCCAGTCTTTATCTGTCCAGTTTTGGTGAGTCTGTGCCTATGACAGCCTCAGATTCTTGTTCTTGGTTGACAGGAGTGAACCCTGATGTGGTCTTCTGCTGTTGTCACCCATCCACCTCATGTTTTGATATGTTGTGCATTCTGAAATGCTTTTCTGCTCACTATGGTTGTAAAGAGTGCTTTTTTGAGTTACTACAGACTTCCTATCTGCTCAAACCAGTCTGGATATTCTCCCTTGATCTCTCTTATCAGCAAGGTTTTCTGCCGCAGACCCTCCACTCACAGGATGTTTTTTTTTAATAGCACCGTTCTGTGTAAACTCTAGAGATTATTGTTTGTGAAAATCCTATGAGATCAAGAGTTTCTGAAATACTCAAGCCCATCTGGCAACAACAACCATGCCACGGTTAAAGCCACAGAAATCACATTTTATACCCATTCTCATGTTTGATATGAACATTAACTGAAGCATTTAACCCTTATCTGCATGATTTTAGGTATTGTGATGCTGCCACATGATTGGCTGATTAATAACTGCATGAATGTGCAAGTATGCAGGTGTTCCTAATAAAGTGGACAATGAGTGTATATTTGTTTTATATTATTTAAGATTACATTTTAAAATTAGTGCTTGCTACGGCAGCACATATACTAAAATTGGAGATGAGATTTTAAAATTACAAATAAAATTGCAATTACTTGAAGCCTGTGCATGGTTTTGGGAGGACTTTTAGGCACAACCCTTATATTTCCAATAGAGTTGAGGTCGGGACTTGTTTTAAGCTGAATGTTAGCTTACTTTACCCATTCCACAGCTTTGATACGGATTTAGGGTCATTGTCCTGTTGGAAAACCCAGTTGTGCCCAAGTTTCTGATGGTTCAAGGTTATGCTGAAGAATTATGAGGTAGTCCTCCTTCATTATTCCATCCACTTTGTTCAATGGACCAGTTTCACTGGCAGAAAAAATAGCCCCAGGGCACGATGCAACCACCACCATGATTAACACTTGGTACAGTGTTACTCTATACCTGTAGTCATTGTGTCCAAACAACTTAATCTTTGTTTCATTTGACCATAAAACTTTCCTCCAGAAGGCTTTTTCTTTGTCCATGTGGTCAGCGAAAACTTTAGTCGAGTTTTCAGGTGTCAATTTTGGCGCAAAGGCTTCTTTCTTGGACAGTAGGTCATCTTGGTCCATGATGATGTAAAACACTATTGAATATAGACCACTGGCGATTGCTCTAAGACAACGAGGGAGGCTCAGCCTCTTCTAAAAATGACAAACATCGTGTAGGATGAATTGCGCTAGGCTTATGTTATAGCTGACCTTATAACATTGCTATTTCAGATCCAGAATCATAGAAATATGTGCTCAACCCAACTACAGTGCGAAATCATTCCGTTATAACTTTCCCCAGTTCGCCTAATGTGTGCATGAGTTTTTCCCCCTCGTGACAGCACGATGCAGCCCAGCCTCAGTGGATTGGGAGCTATGTGCTTGTCAATCTCAAAATGCAAGACTATTATTGGACAAATACTGCGAAAATGCCCGCCCACGGAGTCTCATGGACTCCCAGCCTCAGTGGACTTCTTTCAAGTCTTTTTTTATTGTGAATAGTATTTCAAAAATATATTACACATTTATACACATTCAAAGTTTTGTTTTTAGTAAGAGACAACAAACAGACTACCCCACATATAACAACAGATAACAAATAACACAACCCACCCTTCCCACCCCCCACCACCCCACCCTCACACACCCCCACCCCTCCCCACCCTCACACAAACACCCAACCCACCCCGGGACTTCCTGATCTATTACACTGTTGAGGCAATCAGATATCAATATGAATTAACAAAACAAAATCTTGACAGAATCAATGAATGTGCTGGAGAAGGGGATACCAAATCTTCTCGAATTTCTCCAGTCTGTTTGATAACACATACCGTATCCTTTCTAGATGCAACAGTCGGATCATTTCGTCTAGCCACATTTTAGCAGAAGGAGTCTCACTTTTCTTCCAGAATTGTAAAATTAGTTTCTTAGCTATAATTAACATGTATGATAACAATTTTTGCTGGAATTCTGGGAGTGAATTAAACTTATCTGATACTCCTAGCACCACCAAAATTGGATCTGGCTCTAGTGAGATATCTAGCATATCTGATATTGATTTAAATATCTGGACCCAGAATGGTAACAGCTTAGGGCAAAGAAAGTAACTGTGAAGCAAAGAGGCTTCATCCGCCATACATCTATCACACAGTGGGGAGATTTCTGAGAATATCCTGTGTAGTTTTGTTTTTGAGAGGTGCAGTCTATGGATTATCTTGAACTGAATCAAACAGTGTCTTGAGTTAGCTGAGCATTTATGTATGTTTTCCAAAGCATCATCCCAGAGTTCCTCACTTATTCCCTCCCCAAATTCTTGTTCCCAGAGAGTTTTAATCCCCTGGGTAGATGGTACAGACCTGCTTAGTAATGCAGAATAAAGTGTAGAAATGAGATGTCCAGCTCCGCCTCGAAATATAAACAACACATCCAAAGTTGTGGGTTCTACACCATCTAATTTAGGTACATGTTTCTTCACATAGTCTCTTACTTGTAGGTACCTAAAAAAATTATTCTTATGTAGACCATAATGATTTTGAAGTTGACTGAAAGAGGCAAAATTTTTATCTATGAAAAGGTTTCCAATATTCAGAATACCCAGCTCTCTCCATTGTGAGAAGGCAGAGTCCATACAGGATGGGGGAAAAGATGGGTTTTTAGCTATAGGTAAAGAGAAGGACAGAGATTTAGCGTTGAACCTTGACTTAATCTGCTGCCATATGCGAATGCCATTGTAGATTATACAGTTATGATTATAGCAAGACTTCTGAATTTTTGTTGGCGCTAATACCAATGTGCCAATATCATAAGGAGCACAGTCTGCTCTTTCCATTACAATCCAGGTTGGATCTGTAAAAGAGTGATCCAACCACATTATCATAATGCGGAAAGCACAGGCCTGGTAATATGTAAAGAAATCAGGGAGGCCCATCCCACCATCTGTCTTAGATCTGCAAAGATGTGTTCTTTTTATTCTAGGTGTCTTGTAATCCCACAAAAATGGAGTTATAAGTGCATCGAGCTGTTTAAAGACTTTCTTAGGGAGGAAAATTGGGATATTTTGAAAGAGATATAAAATTTGAGGGAGAAAGACCATTTTTATCGCATTAATTCTTCCTGCTAGTGAAAGAGGAAGTGATTTCCAAAATTCAATGTTATTCTGCAGCTTAGATATTAATGGAGGGAAATTGCACTTGTACAGTGACTGAAAGTCCTTGGTGATTCTGATACCCAAATATGTGAATTCTTGCAGTGATATTTTAAAAGGGAACCCCTGTAAGACTGAAAGATCATGTATTTTTACCGGCATTAATTCACTCTTCGACCAATTGATCCTGTAACCAGAGAAACTTCCAAAATGAGATATCAGATCTAGTATAATTGGTATTGAAGACAAAGGTTTAGTCACATACAATAATATATCATCTGCATAAAGGGAAATCTTATTTAATGTGTTATTGACGTTGTATCCGTGTATGCGGGCCTCAGACCTGATTCTTTGTGCCAAAGGTTCAATGGCCAGGGCAAAGAGTAAAGGTGATAAAGCACAACCTTGTCTAGTACCTCTGTGTAATAGAAAAGGTGGAGAAAGAATGCCATTAGTTAAAATTCTGGCACTAGGTCTGTCATACAAAACCATCAACCACTTTTTAAAACCATTGCCAATGTTGTATCTTTCTAGCACAGAAAATAGATAAGGCCACAATAATTGATCAAATGCTTTCTGTGCATCTAATGACAGAATAACTAAGTCAGGAGAATTCTTTTTCTGGGAGTAAATTATGTTAAAGAGGCGTCTGAGATTAAAAAAGGAGTGTCTTTTTGGTATAAAACCTGTCTGATCAGGATGAACAAGTTTACTAATTAAAGAATTAAGTCTGAGAGACAGGGCTTTAGCTAGTATCTTTTGGTCAGATGTCAAAAGTGAGATGGGTCTATAGTTGCTCACTTCCATAGGGTCCTTCCCTTTTTTGGGTAATACTGTTATTATGGCCTCATTCAGTGAGGGAGGTAGAGTACCATCTTTTTTTGCTTGTGTATACATGCTTAGCAGGTAAGGGGAGATAAGATCACTAAATTGTTTGTAAAACTCGTTTGGAAATCCATCGGGCCCTGGAGTCTTACTATTTTTCAATAATTTAATTGTGTCCTGTATTTCTGAAATGGAAAGGTCTGCACTAAGGAAATCCTGGTCTTGTTGTTCTAAAGTGGGAAGGTCACAGCTGTCCAAGAATTTGTCTATAATAGAACAATCTACTGCTGTACTAAAAGAATATAACTCCTCATAAAAATTTTGAAACCTTTGATTAATATCTTTGTAAGAAACCAATATATCTCCTTGTTCTGATTTCACTTGAGTTATCGTGCGATCACTCTCCATCTTCCTAAGTTGTCTAGCAAGCAATTTATGAGGCTTTTCCCCAAATTCAAAATACCTTTGTTGTGTGAACAAAAAGGCCCTGGTTATACAGTCTGAGAGTATCTGATTGTATCTGTACCGCAGTGAAAGTATTTTCTTGTATGTGTCATTGGAGGGGCGTATAGCATTTTCTCTGTCCATTTGGTTAATTTGTTTTTCAAGCTCAACCAGTTCAGTCCGTCTCTTTCTCTTTCTTTCAGCCAGAAAAGATATTATGCATCCTCTAACATAAGCCTTTAGTGTTTCCCACAATATAGATGGGGATGTTTCAGGTAAATCATTCATTTCAAGAAAGAAGGTAATTTGTGACCCAATATATGCACAAAACTCAGGCTCCTTCAAAAGTTGTGGGTCAAGTCGCCACATCTTATCACGCTTAGGTAGGTCGTTAAGCTTTAAAGAAAGTGAGACGGGAGCATGATCTGAAATAATTATGTCATGATATGTAACCTTATCTATTAGTGATATTAATTTAGAGTCTGCCAGGCAATAATCAATTCGTGTATACACATTGTGAACATTAGAGTGGAAAGAATAAACCCTCTCTTGTGGATGAAAGATTCGCCATACATCAAAAATATTTGAATTTCTCAAAAATTCTTTTAGAAATATGCTTGATTTTGAAGATGGTGCTCTAAGGCTTGAAGAGCGATCCAAATATGGGTCAAGAACCAAATTCAGGTCACCTGCTATAAGCAGATTAGTATGAGAGACATCAGGAATCTGAGAAAAAACATGTCTAAAAAAAGAAGGTGAGTCAAAGTTGGGTCCGTAAATATTAACCAGAGTGATTGGGAGTGAGTATAATTCACCTACTAATATAAGAAACCTACCATCTCTATCAGCAATAGTGGTTTTGTGGGTGAATGGAGTACCTTTTCTAAATAAAATGGCTACACCTCTAGCTCTTACTGCGCATGTCGCATGATACATTTGGCCAATCCATCTACAACGCAATTTAATATATCCCTTCCTATTCAGATGAGTTTCTTGCAAAAATATTATGTCACTGGATAGTGTTTTTAGATGTGCTAGAATTTTGCCCCTTTTTACTGGCTGATTCAGACCTTTAACATTCCAGGTAACTACAGTAATTAGTCTCCCCTTCCCCAGTTGTGTCACATTATCTTGTGAAATTTTAACACAAAGAAAAACATTTTCAGCCTCATCAACAAAATCAAAGTGTCCATTTCTTTTTTAAGGAAGACCCTATCCCTCCCACCCCATAAACTCAGTGTCTGGCCTATACTAAAGAACCCCTCATAGTAAGGCGCGACCCCTCTTGGGAAGTTACATATGGAAAAAAGAAAAAAACATTTAAGTAATAAACACAACATACCCAACAAATACCTCCCTAACCTAACACTTCTTAGTAAGAAGTAAAATAGCTCCACAACTAAATATGATGTTTTCTAACCATACAGTAAACATTAGTAGCCTAGTCTACACAAGTATATGCACCAACAAGTAGACACATAGTCACCACGTCATCAGAGAATGGGACGCCAGATCTAGACTGTCCCTTAATCTTCTGTCCCAACATCCGGGCTGTCCTGATCAGGCGATTGACTTTCTGTGGTCTTATTTCCGAAGTGGCGCTCGGCAAATTCACAGGCGGCCCTGGCATCTTTATATACAGTCTCCGTACCATTGAAAGTCACTCTCAGCTTCGCCGGGTATAGCATTCCATATCTAACTCCTGGTTGGTCCCGGAGAAGTTCCCTGGCTCTATTAAACGCAGCCCTGCGCCTCACCACATCAGGAGTAAAATCAGGAAAGATATGGATCCTTTGTCCATTGAAAGAAAGCTCTCTCAAGTCGGCCGCTCGTTTAAGCACCTTTGTAACATCCTGATAATAGTGAAGTCGTGCGATAAGTGCGCGGGGTGGCGGGTTTCCGCTGCTGGCATTCCTCCGCATGACTCTGTGTGCACGATCCACTAGCGGTTGATCTTCCAAAGACAGCGTGTCTTTCAGGAGCCCAGATACAAACGTTCCAGTATCCATGCCCTTTTCTGAACCTTCTTTCAACCCCACAATTCTCACATTGTGTCTCCTTGAACGTCCCTCCAAATCATCACATTTATCTGTAAGACGGTCAACTTCTGTACACAGACGTTTCACCTCTGACTGGAGTTTGATGATAGCATCAGAACTGTGTGAGGCTGACTGCTCTAACTCCGCGATTGTTTCGCTATGTTGGGCAGTGGAAGTCTGCAGGGTTGCTATATCAGCTTGAATCTCCGTTTGGAAAGCAGACATTTCTCTCCTAATCGTAGAAGCCATCTCCGCGATTCGAGTATCAATTGTCTGACATATTTCCATTTTTGTGGACTGGATATCAAAGCGTAATGACTGAATAGCTTCCAGGATTGTAGCATGGTTCGTCGAGGTGGTGTTAGCTTGCTCAGCATCTGCATTAGCTCCCTCTTTCTTTCTGCCTTGAGACTGTTTGCTTGTTTTCATCGTGGATCCCAATGAGTGAAAACGTCGTCTAGGGTATAATTAAGTATCACTTGTGCGAAATATTGTCGAAGATATCAGGTTATAATAACATTTTAATCAAACCATGTGAGAGCTATCGAGGGAAGCGACCTACCACGCCATGGCTCACTAGCGCCCCCCCGCCTCAGTGGACTTCAACGGCATTTGGGAGCTATGTGCTTTTCAATCTCAAAATGCAAGATGGTTATTGGACAAATACTGCGAAAATGCCTGCCCACGGACTCCGAGCCTCACATGGGAGGGACATGGCAGTTTCCGTGAGGAGACTGGTGATTGGTGAAAGTGGCTGGATATTTTCTTTGATTGACAGCTTGTTTCAACTATAGACAGGCAGCGGTACAGTGTTGCCAGATTAGGCGGTTTTAAGTGCATTTTGGCGGGTTTTGAACATATTTTGGGCTGAATAACGTCAGCAGTATCTGGCAACATCAGTTCAGTCCCATGCGGATTCGCAAGTGCTGTGGTGTATTGTAAGAAATCGGCTTACATTTCGATTTCATTCATTACATACGGTTTCTACCAGCTTTTTTAGTTTGTATATATTTTCATTGTAAATAAAGTGTAAATATAGTGTTGTCAAGTTTGCTATCTTCGTTCCAGAAATTTCGTTTATTTGAGTGACTGAACTTGAACTTGAGGGGGCTAGTCAGCTAGCAAGAAAGCTGCGCACAGATGCCAAGCATTGCTGATTTAATTTTGGCGAAGCCATTTGCCAGTCTTCCTTTCAAGGAAAAAATTAAAATTAAAGAGCAGGGTAGACCAACGCCTCAGATTGACTTGGTGAAAAAGGTAGGGAATAATACTCGTTCCTTTCAGCTCTCCTGGTACGAGAAAGTGAATTGGCTAACAGCAAGTGACCCACATCAACAACAGTAAATAGGCTACTTTAGTAATATGTCATGGATGGACCAAAAATAGAGAATCTATTTAAAATGTTTATGCTGAGTATATTATATTGGAATATATGTTTTTCTGGATATGAATTAAACACAGCTACAATTTGGAAAACATTTTTAAACAAAAACACAGCCGAGGTCAATTTTTAAACAACATGCCACAATTTTAAAATATAAAATGTTAAAATATAACCCCCCCCAACACCACCATCATGTATATTGGACAGTAGGCTAATGGGCCAAAAGAACCTGTTATTTCACAGTTTGTGACCCTGCCAACAATCAGCCAGATCAGAGGCAAGAGTATGGGCAAAACTGATGTGTTTTTTCTTTTAAAATCTGGAAATATCGTAACCGACCAGCCTCCCCTGTTTGAAAGACTACCAGCCGCCACTGATATAGACAGTGTTCCAGTAGCTTGCAGTTCATGGAAGGCATGTGCCTTGGTGGTTCCTGGGTTCTTCCTGACCATCCGAACCAATTTCCTCTCAGCTGAGGGTGACACTTTGGGTCTTCTTCCAGCAAAGTGGCTTGGCAAAGTGGCTACACCTCCCAATAACTTGTACTTCCATACAATTGTTTGAACTGATGATCTTGGGATCTCTGGAGTAGTTTAGAAATTGCTCCAAGAGACATTCCTGTGTTGTGTAAATCTATTATCCTCTTTCTCAGATCTGCACTGAGCTACTTGGATTTAGTACTGTGTGCTGGTCAATTCAGTGAATGCTGTCAAACAAACCCTTTTTATGTTGGCACAGATAAGCTACTAGCTATAGTCAATCGTGATCAGGATAGAACAGGAAGTTAAAAGGCCTTAACCTTGGCAAGTTAAAAGTTAATGTTTTGGAATGTTCAGCACTACTGAATTAATAATTTAAGTGGATGTAGGTATATTTTTGACATAGTATGTATAATTTTGACCCTGTATTGATTTCAGAAAACTCAAAATAAATTAAAACTCTCTCTCTCTCTCTCTCTCTCTCTCTCTCTCTCTCTCTCTCTCTATATATATATATATATATATATATATATATATATATATATATATATATAGTCAAGCTTGAAATTATTCATACCCCTGGCAAATTTTGACTTAAAGTTACTTTTATTCAACCAGCAAGTTTTTTTCTTGATTGGAAATGACACAGGCATCTCCCAGAAGATAATAAGATGATGTACAAGAGGCATCATTGTGGAAAAAAATATTTCTCAGCTTTTATTTACATTTGAACAAAAAGTGGCATGTCCAAATTTATTTTTACCCTTCTCAATAATCAATAGAAAAGCCTTTATTGGCTATTACAGCAATCAAATGCTTCTTATAATTGAGCCATTCCACCGAATCGGTGCCATTTCCGTCCCTAGAAAATTATATGTATAAATGCACATAAAAATGTACTTTAAAATACAATTTCCTTATTACGCAGAATGTCCTGCACATTGATCTCATTTCAAATTTAAGATATATAATTGTAAGGATTAATAAAAACTACCTAAAACGCTCCACCATAAGGTCCATTCCTTGTCGTGGTGTGGTGGCTTGCGTGTCTCCGTGACCCCTAGAGCTATGCCAGCTGGAGCGTAAGCTCCTGGTAGGGCCTCCCATGCTGGATTGGTCGAAGGGTAGAGGCCAGACTAAATGTGGACCAACTCCCCCGGTGTTCAACAGGTTTATGTAGGGCCAACACCCCAGCCTAGAAAAAACTCACGTTACAGAAGCATCAACGACAGTTCAAAATCAACAAGACCTGGGAGAGGAAGGGCCTCTACATAGGAGGAGTATGACGCAGTACAGTGAAAGCCGGAAGGAAGCTGTAAGGCTGACCCCCTTTCTGACTCCTAGGAAAGC
Source organism: Neoarius graeffei (assembly GCF_027579695.1). Taxonomy (NCBI): domain Eukaryota; kingdom Metazoa; phylum Chordata; class Actinopteri; order Siluriformes; family Ariidae; genus Neoarius; species Neoarius graeffei. The sequence goes on along the minus strand of NC_083571.1, from coordinate 49,295,094 downwards.
ATCAAGGATTGTGACGTGGAACATCAGGACAATGTATGAAATGGGAAGAACAGTCCAAGTTGCACAGGAGATGAGGAAATACAACATCTGTCTGTTGGGGTTGAGTGAGACGAGGTGGCTACAGTCAGGACAGCTGAGACTGTCATCAGGAGAAACACTGCTGTACGCAGGACATGCGGAAGCTGACGCCCCCCACTCTGAGGGAGTGGCATTGATGATGAGTCTGGAAGCTCGGAGGGCACTCATCAGTTGGGAACCAGTCAGCTCACGCATCATCACAGGAACTTTTGCCACCAAGAAGAAGCAGATCAGAATGTATGTCATCCAGTGCTAAGCTCCTACAAATGAAGCTGAAGAGGAGATAAAGGATGACTTTTATTACCAGCTTCAAGCAGTGCTGGACAGAAGGGGAGCTAAAGACATCACAATCCTCATGGGTGACTTCAACACCAAGATTGGAGCAGATAACACAGGATATGAGGACGTTATGGGCATTCATGGACTTGGACAGATGAATGAAAATGGCGAGCGCTTTGCAGACCTGTGTTCCTTGAACGAGTTGGTGATTGGAGGAAGCATCTTTCCACACAAGCGAATTCACCTGGCCACATGGAGGTCTCCAGACCACATCACGGAAAACCAGATCAACCACATGTGTATCAGTAGGAAATTCAGGAGATCCTACCAGGAAGTACGGGTGATGCGAGGCGCCGATGTGTCGTCTGATCACCACCTGCTCCTGATGACAGCTAGGCTCAGACTCAAGAAGTTTCACACAACTACCAACACGCACACCAAGTACAACGTGGGAATTCTTAGAACCAAGGAGGTGCAGACGGCATTCCAGATCAGCCTTCAGAACCGGTTCCAGCCATTGCAGGAACCTGTTGAGGAGGGAGAGGTGGACATAGAGAGTCAATGGGAGCACATGAAGAAAGTTTGGCATGACACTTGTGAAGAAGTGCTGGGAAAGAAGAAAGTGCAGCACAAGGAGTGGATTTCTGAAGCCACCTTGAAGAAGATAGAAGCGAGGAAAGCAAAGAAAGCAGTGCTCAACATGAGCAAGACGAGGGCAGCAAAGGCAAAAGCACAAGAAGAGTACACGGCAGCAGAAAAGGAAGTCAAAAGCAGTGTGAAGAAGGACAAGAAGGACTATATTGACGACTTGGCCAAGCAAGGGGAAGAGGCAGCTGGACAAGGAAACATGAAAGACCTGTACATGGTGACAAAGAAACTTGCAGGCAAATTCCAGCAGATGGACAAGCCAGTGAAGGACAAGAGTGGGAACCTCCTCACAGCAACAGAGGAACAGCTGAGGAGATGGGTGGAACACTTCAATGAACTGCTTAATCGACCAGCACCAGAAGCACCACCAGACATCCCACCCACAGAGGCAGAGCTACCAATCAACTGTGAGAAACCTTCCAAGGCGGAGATCAAGAAGGCCATCAAGTCACTCAAGAATGGGAAGGCAGCAGGACCGGATGAGATTCCACCAGAAGCCATAAAAGCGGACCTGGACACAGTGGGTCATACATGCTGTATGACCTCTTTGGCAAGATCTGGGAAGAGGAGAAGATCCCAAATGACTGGAAGGAGGGAATTCTCATCAAGTTGCCGAAGAAAGGGGGCCTGACTGAATGCAACAACTATAGACCCTTTTCAGTCATGTGACCTTCGTAAACGCGACCGCCATTTTGGACATGTAGTGGACTTCGGCTCGAATCGGTTTGAATGCGAGGAAGGCGACAAACATAAAAGAAAAAGGACCGAGATGCAGAAAACTGTATTTACTAGTTTACTGTAATTATGATCTGGCAGCTATTTACACCGGATCCAGTGTAAATAGCTGCCGGAGCCAACGTCCGAGCTTGCCGGAGCGAGCTCTGGCCAGCCGCGAGCTAGCGCGCTCCGGAACCTCGGACGTTGGCTCCAGCAGCTATTTACACTGGATCCGGTGTAAATAGCTGCCAGATCATAATTACAGTAAACTAGAATGGAATGTTAACAGCAATGTAATGCCTTTTCTGGCTAATTTTATTCGTCTTACCTCCAACAAAGTGGTCACTACACAAGCGTTGGTATGCCGCTATCCATCTTCTCCATTGGTCAGCATCTACCGGGATCTGATAAAATAATAACCCTTGCCTTGTTTGTTGATGGTTACTACATCCAGGTGCACAACAATATAGTGGCATGATTGAAGTCTTGCTGAAAATAAACACTTTCTTTGCTGCCGTTCCTCAATGTTGGCTGTGGTAAACTACTGGTAGTACATGTCCAAAATGGCGGCTGCATTTGTCATGACATCACGTGAAAAGGGTCCATAGGGGAATCATGCTCCTATCTGTCCCTGGCAAGGTCCTGAACAGAGTGCTGTTGGAGAGGATGAAGGAGGTAGTGGATACCAAGCTCCGGGACGAACAGGCAGGATTTCGCAGCAACAGATCCTGCACGGACCAGATCGCCAGCCTGCACATCATCGTGGAGCAGTCCCTGGAGTGGAATTCCCCCCTCTACATCAACTTCATAGACTATGAGAAGACATTTGACAGCATGGACAGAGAGACGCTGTGGAAGCTACTGCAGCATTATGGAGTCCCCAGGAAGCTGATCTCACTCATCCAGTGCACGTACCAAGGCATGACCTGCAGAGTGGCACATGCAGGTCAACTGTCAGCAAGTTTTGAGGTTCGAACCGGAGTACAACAGGGGTGCCTACTTTCTCCACTCCTTTTCCTCCTGGTCATTGACTGGATCATGAGGACCACAACAAAAGGCAGGAACAACAGAATACAGTGGATACTCTGGTCGCAGCTGGATGACCTGGATTTTGCTGACGACCTGGCGCTCCTGTCGCACAACCACAGACAGATGCAGGACAAGACCACGCGCCTAGTAGAAACATCAGCAGGGACAGGGCTCAAGATCAACAGCAGGAAAACCGAGTTGATGAAGATCAACACGACGGCCAATACACCAGTCACTGTTGATGGGGAGCCAGTCAAGGAGACAGAGTCGTTTGTCTACCTGGGGAGCGTGGTGGACAGGCAGGGAGGCACGGACCGTGACGTGACTGCCAGGATTGGAAAGGCAAGAGCAGCCTTCATTATGCTGAAGAACATCTGGGCATCAAAGGTGATCAGCAAGGCCACAAAGATGCGCATCTTCAACTCCAACGTCAAGTCAGTACTACTCTATGGCTCTGAGACATGGAGGATGACCAAGGCGACACAACAGAAGATCCAGACCTTCATCAACACATGTCTGAGGTGAATCTTCAACATCAGGTGGCCAGAGAAAATCACGAACGAGGAGCTGTGGCAGAGAGCAGGTCAGGAGGCAGTTTCCAGCCAGATGCTGAGGAGGAAGTGGGGCTGGATTGGACACACCCTCAGGAAGCCAGCATCCAGCATCACACGCCAAGCCTTAACCTGGAACCCGCAAGGGAAGAGGAAGAGGGGCCGGCCCAGGAACAGCTGGAGGCGCGACACTGACGCAGAACTGCAGAGGATGGGAACCAACTGGACAGGTGTGGGAAGGACAGCCCAGAGTCAAGTCAGATGGTGAAGCGTTGTTGATGGCCTATGCTCCCCAGTGGGCAATGGGCTTAAGTAAGTAAGTACCTAAAACACTGAAAAATAGCATGTGTTACCTGTCCCCGCACTCTAACTTTATACTTAACTATGAAATATTATGATTAAAATCCTTCAGAAACAGTATTTGTTTTGCACTATTGTGTGACTCCATATCCTATCCATGGTTTAAATATATTTTTTCATAAGAAATCCACAATATCTTAGTTAAAATACACATTTTAGTCGTGTCCCTGGGTTTTCACTCAGTCCTGTTACCCAAACATATTACCCCATCTGATAAATTTGGAACATTCCATAAATCACATGCTCAACAGGAAGTAATATCAGTTGTGTCTTCTGAAGGCCATGGGAAGACCAAAAGTTAGTTCTCTCATTTACTTTTCTGTATATTTGATGATTTTTTAACTTTGACTGATAAGGTCAATGTCAACATACTGTCCTGTTACTTAAATTATTTCTTAGATGATATTTGTTTATTTTAAAAATACAGATTTTTGGTAAATCACTAGAATGTGCTAAGTGTGGTCATGCTATTAGCGATGATGCCATGTGGCTTAATTCCATGTATTAGCTAATCCTAGGCTAAAAACTCAGTCCTGTTACTGTCAGAGTTTTGGTAACAGGACTGAAAAAAATGCAGCCATCTTTGACTTCCAAACCTTGTAACGTAGCCTGAGGTTGACCAATACTTATTTTGAATAGTTAAATATGTGTGTTATTATAATCAGTGTTGAAAAGATATAACAAATTAAGTTTAATTTGGGAGTGGTACAACAAGCAAATGGCACCCATTCGGTGGAATGTCCCAATTGCTGGCCAGCTTTTTGCATGTCTCCACTGGTATTTTTGCCCATTCATCTTTAGCGATGAGCTCCAACTCTTTCAAGTTGGAGGGTCTCCTTGCCATCACCCTGATTTTTAGCTCCCTCCACAGATTCTCAATTGGATTTAAGTCAGAACTCTGGCTGGGCCACTGCAAAACGTTAATGTTTTTGTCTGCTAACCATTTCTTCACCACTTTTGCTGTGTGTTTTGGGTCGTTGTCGTGCTGAAATGTCCACTGGAGCCCAAGGCCAAGTTTCTCTGCAAACCGCCTGATGTTGTTGTTGAGAATCCTGATGTACAGCTCTTTTTTCATGGTGCCGTTTACTGTGATTAGGTTCCCTGGTCCATTGGCTGAAAAACACCCCCAAAGCATTAGGTTCCCACCACCATGTTTGACAGTGGGGATGGTGTTCTTAGGGTTGAAGGCTTCTCCTTTTTTACACCAAATGAAGGACACATCATTGTGGCCAAACAATTCAATTTTTGTTTCATCTGACCATAAAACAGAAGACCAGAAGTCTTCCTCTTTGTCCAGATGAGCATTTGCAAAGGCCAAGCGGGCTTTTGTGTGCCTTATCTGAAGAAGTGGCGTCCTCCTTGGTCTACGTCCGTGGAACCTACAGTAGCAGTGTGCAGTGTCCATTGGACTGTCTGCCTTGAGATCTTGCCACCAGCAGAGCCCAGATTCACCAGGATGGCCTTGGTGGTGATCCTTGGATTCTTTTTCACCTCTCTCACTATCCTCCTGCCCAGCACAGGAGGATAGTGAGAGAGGTGAAAAAGAATTTTTTCTACAATGATGCCTCTTGTACATCATCTTATTATCTTTTGGGAGAAGCCTGTGTCATTTCTGGTCAAAAAAAAACTTGCTGGTTGAATAAAAGTAACTTTTTGGCTTCCGACCACGTCCTCTGAAATTCTCCACAGTGCGGAACGTCTTGTATTTTTTAATAATACTTTGCACTGTAGCCACTGGAACTTGAAAACATTTAGATATGGCCTTATAGCCCTTTTCTGACTTGTGAACAGCCACAATGCGCAACCACAGGTCCTCAGTAAGCTCCTTTGTCTTAGTCATGACTGTCCACAAACCAACTGCAGAGAGCTGCTGTTTTTCACCTGTTGAGTTGATTAAAACAGCTGTTCCCAATTAATCAGGGTAGTTAGGATGCTTTAGAACAGCTTGGACTATATGGAATGGTATAGAACTTTGGATTTTCCCATAGACTGTGACAGTTTGCAAAGGGTATGAATAATTTTGGACATGCCACTTTTTGTTCAAATGTAAATAAAAGCTAAGAAATAATTTTTTCCACAATGATGCCTCTTGTACATCGTCTTATTATCTTTTGGGAGAAGCCTGTGTCATTTCCTGTCAAAAAAAAAACTTGCTGGTTGAATAAAAGTAACTTTAAGTCCAAATTTGCCAGGGGTATGAATAATTTCGGGCTTGACTGTATATATATATCCATTATCTGTAGCCACTTATCCTGTGCAGGGTCGCAGGCAAGCTGGAGCCTATCCCAGCTGACTATGGGGGAGAGGCGAGGTACACCTTGGACAAGTCACCAGATCATCACAGGGCTGACACATAGAGACAAACAACCATTCACACTCACACCTACAGTCAATTTAGAGCCACCAATTAGCCTAACCTGCATGTCTTTGGACTGTGGGGGAAACCAGAGCACCCGGAGGAAACCCACGCAGACACGGGGAGAACATGCAAACTCCACACAGAAAGGCCCTAGTTGGCCACTGGGCTCAAACCCAGGACCTTCTTGCTGTGAGGTGACAGTGCTAACCACTACACCACCGTGCCACCTATATAACGATGTATGTTGTACAATCATTCTGCCACAAAATTCAGTTTTCACAAATGAACAGTTCAAAGAAATCATTGAAAGCCCAATATTGCCATGACATTCATGTCCATGTATGTAAATTTCTGACCACAACTGTATATATACAGTGTTTTATGGTAACTACCTTGAGATGGCTACACTATAGATCTGCTGTGCATTATGGATAGTGTGAAAATGTTGAGCAGCAACTGTACTAATTGGGCTGTTTCAGTATTATTTTTTCCAAGTTCACATGGACCAAATGAAAGGAGGTTGTGGACCTTGTGTTTGACACATGTGGCATAATGCATCCTTCTGATTAGCTTAACTTTTTGGAATAATGAGAAAGAATGCTTTGAGACAGTTAGGTTCCCATTCAGTAACTTTGTGCTCTCTATGGTACTGCCTCTGGTGCTACTACCTCTGCCTCTACCTCTGATTACATGTGACTATCATAGCGAAATCTGAAGTCACTGCAGTTCTTTTTGTCTACTTCTAACAGTCACACAAAAGCAGTAATAAATTGATGGAGAATGAGAGAATGATTAAATAGAAATAATGTATCAGATTAATTAGTGAGAGCCTAATTTGGTTTTAGTAAAAAGTTTTTGTTGAAAAAAATTATATGTTCTAATGTTACATTGTCTGTGATGACCTGGTGACTTGTCCAGGGTGTACCCCACCTTTCGCCCCGTAGTCAGCTGGGATAGGCTCCAGCTTGCCTGCGACCCTGTAGAACAGGATAAAGCGGCTAGAGATAATGAGATGAGATGAGATGAGATGTTACATTGTGTTTAGGAGAATAATTTATTCTGTGATGAAATGGTGTCTTGGCCAAAATGTATTCCTCCCTGCAATTTTTCCAGGATACTGAAGATTAATAAAAATTTGAAGAAAGATTTCATGCTTGGCGGCACGGTGTTAGCACTGTCACCTCACAGAGAGAAGGTTCTAGGTTCAAGCCCAGTGGCCGAAGGGGGCCTTTCCGTGTGGAGTTTGCATGTTCTCCCCGTGTCTGTGTGGGTTTCCTCCGGGTGCTCTGGTTTCCCCCACAGTCCAAAGACATGCAGGTTAGGTTAAGTGGTGACTCTAAATTGACCATAGGTGTGAGTGTGAATGGTTGTTTGTCTCTATGTGTCAGCCCTGTGATGATCTGGTGACTTGTCCAGGGTGTACACTGTCTCTTGCCCATAGTCAGCTGGGATAGGCTCCAGCTTGCCCGCGACCCTGCACAGGATAAGTGGTTCCGGATAATGGGTATACTTCATGTTTTGAAATTTCAGCCTGAAATGGTGTTCCATTAAAACTTTCCTTTTTAGAGCAGAACTGTTTCATTAATGTTGCATGCATAATGGAATATTCATGAGACTCTCTTTTTTAGGAACTTCATGTTGTTAAAATTGTAGGATTTTCTCTATTCCACATGCTTATGTCTTTCATGCAATACTCAGTTTATTGCATATCCATTACATACAAAGTGGATGCCTCAGACGGTCCAAATTCTCACAGTGGGACACTCCAATGCTGACTGTGCCATAAGTTCTCAAGCATGGATATGATATTTATAAATCATCTTGAGATACTAAGTGCTATATTAAAAACAAATCATGCAAGTATTTAATCAGCCAATCATATGGCAGCAGCACAATTCATAAAATCATGCAGCTACAGGTCAAGACCTTCAGATAATATTCAGATTAAATATTGGAATGAGGAATAAGTGTGATCACTGTGAATTTAACTGTGGCCTGGTTGTTGGTGACAGATGGGCTGGTTTGAGTATTTTAGAAACTACTATGCACAACAGTTTCTAGAGTTTACACAGAATGGTGTGTGTGTGTGGGGGGGAATCCAGTAAGCAGCAGTTCTGTGGCTGGAAACACCTTGTTGATGAGAGAAGTCAGAGGAAAATGGCGAGAGTTCTTGTAGATGACAGGAAGGCTATGGTAACTCGAATTACCACTCCACAACTGTGGTGAACAGAAAAGCATCTCAAAATGGACATGTTGAACCCTGAGGTGTGTAGGTTACAGCAGAAGACCACATCGAATTCCAATACTGTCAGCCAAGAACAGGAATCTGAAGCTACAGTGGGCACAGATTCTCCCACATGGACAAACAAGGATTGGAGAAATGTCACCTTGTCTCATTAATCTCACTTTCTAGGGCAACATGCACATGGAAGGGCCAGGATTTGGAGTCAACGGCATGAATCTACAGACCCAACCTGCATTTTGTCAAAAGCTCAGGCTGATTTAGTTATATAATAATGTAAGGAATGTTTTCTTGGCACACATTGAGCCCCCTCAGTATGTACGTACTGAGCATTGAATGCCACAGCCTATCTGAGTATCAATGCTGGCTGTGTGCATCCCTTTATTGCTGCAATTTTCCCACCTTTTAATGACTTCTTACTGCATAATACTGCAGGCTCCTCCTGTTCAGAGGAGCCTGTTCAGTGACAGAATGCTCCTTCCCAAGTGCAGGACGAACAGACTTAAAAACTCCTTTGTCCCTCACACCTTCAGACTGCACAACTCCTCTCGGGGGGGGGGGGGGGGTTTAACAGGAGGACAGAGGACAGGAAGGAGCAGTAGCCTAGCCTGACAAAAAGCAATACTGGACAATGTGCAATATAAATGTGCAATATAATGTGTAATACCTCTCCTGCTGGACTTTTTTTCTTCCCATATCTTATTCTTTTTTATATTTGTATATGTAAATACTTAATTTAATTTATCTAGAAGTTTTCTCTATTTTTTATTCTCTGTTTATCCTGTAATGATGCTGCTGGAATTTTAATTTCCCTAAGGGAACCCTCCCAAAGGGATCAATAAAGTTCTATCTAATCTAATCTAAACCATGTTACAAAGACCCATTACAAAGCCTTTGTCTCAAACTGGTTCCATGAACATGATAATGAGTTCAGTGTACTTCACTGGTCTCCCCAGTCACCAGATTTGAATCCAATAGATCACCTTTGGGATGTGGTAGAATGGGAGATTCTCAGCATGAATGTTCTCACTGTTCTCTACATGAACCAGGATATCAAAGGAATGTTTGCAGCACCTTGTAGAATCCATGCCTAAAAAAGTGATGCTGTACTGAGAGCAAAGTGGGGTTCTATCCTGTACTAGTAGGGTGTCCCTAATAAAGTGGCTGGTGAGTGTATATAGAGGTTAAGTGGCTGGTGAGTGTATATAGAGGTTGACTAATTTACAATTTGATCTTTTGCTTGAGAATTCCCAGTGAGATAGTTTAAGATGTTTTTGCTAATATTTTATCTTATAGAAATATTTGAATGGTAAATTAATTATGTCTAAGTTCACACTCTACTTACAACATATTCAATTTAGACATTACTAAATTTCACAGATTAATTTGCATGTTGGTGCAGCAGGCATTGTTGCTGCCTCACAGCTTCAGGGTCCCTGTTTTGCCATGGGTTTCCTCCTGATTCTCTGGTTTCATCACACCTCACAAAAGCATGGTGAGCTGACTAGTCTAAAATTAGTGTGTATGAAAGTGTTTGATTTGACTGGCATCCCATTCAGGATGTATTCCTACCTGCCACCCAATGTTCCTGGGATAGGTTCAGGATACAACATGATGCTAACCAGGATAGAGTGGTTACTGAAGGTTAATGAATGAATGTAGAAGTTGGAAACAATCTACAATATATACTGTAGACTATTATTATACATATGGGCCACTTTTTCCATTGAATAAAAACATATATTCTATTCCCTTCTAGTGGGTTTATTCCTCACGTGCAATATTGTTATCATATCGCTTATCCTCCATGTATTACACTACTCTCCCCAATGGAGAATGAGCATGCAATATTGTTAAAATATTGCACATTGTTAAGACAACACGATGTCACACGTCAGAGCTCATGTGACTATCCAATGATAAAACTTTTCTGCTGCCCATGCGCACAATCATTTCTTTGTCTGCCAGGAAAGAGAGAAGACAAGGCTAATCCAGTGCTACTGCTAGGATTAAGCACTAAATAAACTGAAAACTGAAACTAAAGACATGCTGAACACCCAAAAGGCTACCAAAACTTCATTATATACTCTTCACGCATATGTACAATAGAAAAACATACAAATGGACATAAAAAAACTGGAAAAGAGACACATTGGAGATGTAAAACTTCCGCACTAGCGATTGACTGTGACAGTTTGTAAACAAGCATGGCCGTGAGGTTTCCTTTTTTAAAAGTGGAAGATTTTAAGATAACTTTGGCTGGAATGGAATATATCTGATATACCACTCAATGCCAACCAATATCATTTATATATGTGCTTTAACAATATAAATTAAATGTCAACACATGCAATATTTTCCCAGGATGTCCTTGGCCCATAGAGCTGAGTCAACTAGTATAATTGATAAGGTGCTTTTACAGAGAATCAGCACTATGTAGAGAAGGTAAAGTGTGTGTTGACTTGTACTTGCTACATATTGAGAACCAGAATACGTTTTTCCCAACATTTTTGGGAAGTGAGGACTTAGGCTGGTCCTCACTTCTACAAAGTGCTGTTTGAGGGTTAAGACTTAGTTTTAGGGTTCAGGTTAGAATTAGGTTAGGGTTAGGGTAAGGGCTGGGGTTAAGCATTTAGTTGGGATGGTTAAGGTTAGGGTAAGGGGCTAAGGAATGTATTACAGTGGTGCTTGAAAGTTTGTGAACCCTTTAGAATTTTCTATATTTCTGCATAAATATGACCTAAAACATCATCAGATTTTCACACAAGTCCTAAAAGTAGATAAAGAGAACCCAGTTGAACAAATGAGACAAACATATTATACTTGGCCATTTATTTATTGAGGAAAATGATCCAATATTACATATCTGTGAGTGGCAAAAGTATGTGAACCTTTGCTTTCAGTATCTGGTGTGACCCCCTTGTGCAGCAATAACTGCAGCTAAACATTTCTGGTAACTGTTGATCAGTCCTGCACACTGGCTTGGAGGAATTTTAGCCCATTCCTCCATACAAAACAGCTTCAACTCTGGGATGTTGTTGGGTTTAGTCACTTGAACTGCTCGCTTCAGGTCCTTCCACAACATTTTGATTGGATTAAGGCCAGGACTTTGACTTGGCCATTCCAAAACATTAACTTTATTCTTCTTTAACCATTCTTTGGTAGAATGAATTGTGTGCTTAGGGTCATTGTCTTGCTGCATGACCCACCTTCTCTTGAGATTCAGTTCATGGACAGATGTCCTGACATTCTGCTTTAGAATTTGCTGGTACAGTATAATTCAGAATTCATTGCTCCAACAATGATGGTAAGCTGTCCTGGCCCAGATGCAGCAAAACAGGCCCAAACCATGATACTACCACCACCATGTTTCACAGATGGGATAAGGTTCGTATACTGGAATGCAGTGTTTTCCTTTCTCCAAGCATAACGCTTCTCATTTAAACAAAAAAGTTCTATTTTGGTCTCATCCGTCCACAAACCATTTTTCCAATAGCCTTCTGGCTTGTCCACATGATCTTTACCAAACTGCAGACGACCAGTAATGTTCTTTTTGGAGAGCAGTGGCTTTCTCCTTGCAACCCTGCCCTGCACACCATCGATGTTCAGTGTTCTACTGATGGTGGACTCATGAACATTAACATTAGCCAATGTGAGAGAGGCCTTCAGTTGCTTAGAAGTTACCCTGGAGTCCTTTGTGACCTCACTGACTATTGACATGTGACCTCACTGACATGACTATTACATGCCTTGCTCTTGGAGTGATCTTTGTTGGTCAACCACTCCTGGGGAGGGTAACAATGGTCTTGAATTTCCTCCATTTGTACACAATCTGTCTGACTGTGGATTAGTGGAGTCCAAACTCTTTAGAGATGGTTTTGTAACCTTTTCCAGCCTGATGAGCATCAACAACGCTTTTTCTGAGGTCCTCAGAAAACTCCTTTGATCATGCCATGATACACTTCCACAAACATGTGTTGTGAAGATCAGACTTTGATAGATCCCTGTTCTTTAAATAAAACAGGGTGCCCACTCACACCTGATTGTCATCCCATTGATTGAAAACACCTGACTCTAATTTCACCTTCAAATTAACTGCTAATCCTAGAGGTTCACATACTTTTGCCACTCACAGATATGTAATATTGTATCATTTTCCTCAATAAATACATGACCAAGTATAATATTTTTGTCTCATTTGTTTAACTGGGTTCTCTTTATCTACTTTTAGGACTTGTGTGAAAATCTGATGATGTTTTAGGTCATATTTATGAGTCATTCTATAATTAGGGGTACATTTCATGTAAAGCAAAATCTCAAAATATCAGTATTCTTTTTCAATAAATAACCTATATGTTTCCATGGTATATACATTCAAGTTCCTAAACAAATTAATTGCCAAGCTTAATCTTAAATTACTTTTAAAATATTTAATGAAAATGAACATTTGATTGTTTATTTTGTCAACCGTGTTACGGACAAATGTTATGTCATCTTAAACATATATAAAAATACTACACATTTGAAAACACATTTGTTTGAAAGTGCTTAAGTCCATTAACAAGATGTTTTTAATTAATCTGTACAACTGTTATGGAAAAATATGAATTTTGAGCTTCATAAATAGGATTTTATGGTTCACTGTGATGCAGAATGACACTTTTTTCAACATAAATCCTTGTTACGTCAAATTTAGAGTTGTTCTCCCTCCTTATACAAGACTTCCCTATCCAGAGATAATACCCAATCTTTTGTTTTACAGTTCATCAAACACATAAGAGATTTATAGCACAAACACTTGCAACACAGTTGACATGCAATGTAACACAATTGACGGGAGTAACACAGTTGACAGGGCAGAAGAACAAGAGGACACTTTTTAGGATAAAAAGAGCTTTTTATTGTTTTAAATTTAACTACAAATAAGCTGATGAATTCAGGTGAACTGTTAAAACAACATTTAGACACAATTTCAGAGAAACGTAGCTTATTTAACAAATTGAACATATTAAATCATTCTGTTTGTTTGTCTGTCAATATGAAGATTAAGTGACAAAAACATACTCCTCTTCAACTGTGTCATAGCTGATGGGTAACACAGTTGACGGTAACACAGTTGACATTTCGGCCATTTTTAGAGTGTTGTGCTAACTGCAGACCTCAGAGCTTTCACTACAAGACCTTCATCAATTCATATTTTTATTATCTTTAGCTGTATACTTTGTAAATACAATTTCTAAATCAGGTTTATATGAATATGTTGACAACACAGTTGACAGACAATTAACCCTCTCTCGGACTATACAACAGTATTGATGAAAATATTGAAGAAGTGAACTCAAAACTTACCACACGGTCTTCAAATTTCCCACCAAAGAGGATATGACATCACATGATGTTGGTCACATGACTTAGGACCAAACCATTTGCTGATTTATGGGGGGGGGGGTTTTCAGTGGGTAACACAGTTGACATAAGTTTCTCGGACGCACACAAAATTCTTCATTTAATTTATAATATAAAGCATTTTAGGCTTTTAAACACTTTTGTCATATTATAATAATTACCATGAATAAATATTTGTAAAAATTTTAAACAAAAACCTTTTTTTAAAATGTAAATATGAAGACCAAACCTGACATTTGGAAAATCGGACAGCATAAAAACACCAAATTCCAGTATTATAAATGCATTTTTGCAGAGTAAAATGATGTAATTTGTTGACTTTTTGTATTATATAAAAGAAAAATGTGTGCTAATGTACAAAAGATCATTGGCTGAAGTTAATAGTTAGTGAAATTGACAAATACAGCACATGGACTTGAGATGTACCCCTAATTATAGAATGACTCTTATGCAGAAATATAGAAAATTCTAAAGGGTTCACAAACTTCAAGCACCACTGTATGTCATTGAGAATCCCCATGAAGATAGAAGGACAAGAATGTGTGTATGTGCATTTGTGTGCACACAGTATATAAATATAGTTTTATATTTATCATAATCATTATTATTAGTAGTAGTAGTAGTAGTGGGTGGCACGGTGGTGTAGTGGTTAGCGCTGTCGCCTCACAGCAAGAAGGTCCTGGGTTTGAGCCCCGGGGCCGGCGAGGGCCTTTCTGTGTGGAGTTTGCATGTTCTCCCCGTGTCTGCGTGGGTTTCCTCCGGGTGCTCCGGTTTCCCCCACAGTCCAAAGACATGCAGGTTAGGTTAACTGGTGACTCTAAATTGACCGTAGGTGTGAATGGTTGTCTGTGTCTATGTGTCAGCCCTGTGATGACCTGGCGACTTGTCCAGGGTGTACCCCGCCTTTCGCCCGTAGTCAGCTGGGATAGGCTCCAGCTTGCCTGCGACCCTGTAGAAGGATAAAGCGGCTAGAGATAATGAGGTGAGATTATTATTATTAGTAGTAGTAGTACATTCACAGCTACTTCTTAGTCACTTTTCTCCTTGGCTCCTTAGAAAGGAAGAAATTAAAATACTAATATTTACCCTCAAAGATAATTGGTGGTGGCAAAACATATTCCAAGCATATGGATTTGAATGATTCTGTCTGATTCTTTTCCACTAGAGGACAGTACTGTTCACCTGTAGCCAAGACTGTTTGCCATTTCTGCAGTTAATCATGGCAAATTCAAAAACTGTGCACAAGGTTAACCAGCTGATATTTTACTAGTATTGCAATGACAGTAACAGAGTTCACATACATCACTTTCAAAACTAAGTCACTTGAAACATTTCTGAATCTTCCCACAAATTTCAACAAATGATCAATGGACATTATTATATTTTCATTTGTACTTTGTAGACACGTAAGCATAAATCAAAGTCCAGTTACCACAAAGCACAGCTGTTTGATCTTATGCTTTGTCTTTCCTTTTTTTTTTTAATGTCTCACCTGCTAAGTTCAGGCAAAAGGGGTCAATGGTAACCATGGTAACCATGGCTCCCACAAACCCTTTTGTATAGAAATCCATGTCTCAGGGCAGCTAAAAGTTGCTTCTTGTTGTCCGTGAATATCTCTGTCTGTACGGTTGAAAATGAAATGCATCATAAGGAAGTTGTTATATTCATATTTAAATTTCATCGTATGCTTTTGGGTAAATAAATAAATAAATAAGTTCTTCTACAGTGAAGCACACATATAGAGACCAAAAGAGTTAACTTATTTTTCTTATATTTTATTGAATCTTCTCTACTATTTTTTTTCTCAGTCCACATTTTCATATTAGTCACTACTATGTTAGACCAGTTTCCCCTTCACTGCAATAGCAGTCAACTACTTAAGAGCTCAAACCCAGACCTTCCCTCCAACTCTCCTCTACTGCAAATTCCCCATGAAAGTACATGCCTGTCTTTATAAAATGATGTGATTTCTGGAATTTTAAATGTCACTTTGGGCATCATAATATTTAAATGTTGATGATTGACATGAATTTGGAAGGAGGAATAAGACAAGAATGCACAACATTTTTGAATGTTGTATGCTCACTGATTGCATCAGCCATGCTTTTGTTATTAGATTAATTATTAGTCAGTCATTGTTGGAACTTAACATGCCAAGACATTATGCTCTGACAGTCATATTGCCCTGAGCGATACATTAAGTATCCAGACAGTCCATACAGGTAAGATTATTAAAAGAGATGTAGAGTTGGCACTGTGGTTGGAGCTCTCATTAGAAACACATCTCTAACTCTATCTGTACATCAAACACAGTTTTCTTTTTTTTTTGTAATACTAAAAAACAAATGAACATTAATTATTATAAGAAGAGCTTGATCTCATCTCATTGGCAAATGAACATCACAAAAATTAAAATAACATCTAAAAAAAAAGGCCACAATGCTAAACAGTATGTCACCTTCCAGTGGTGTTTGTTGGAAAAGAGGAGCAGTTCAGAAAGACCCAGAACTGAATGAAGTGAGTACACAGAATAATGCCAAAATGTCTGATAGTGTTGTGTGCTGAGAGAGAGAGAGAGAGAGAGAGAGAGAGAGAGAGAGAGAGAGAGAGAGAGAGAGATGAGACAAGTAAACAGAATGAGAGGACTTTCGAAGTGACCACATTTAAAAGACGGGTAGACGTGGAAAGAAGATACGGTGTGGGTTACTGTAGGTGCTTTTGGTGAGAATACAAAGTACTTGAGGAAGTGTGCAGGACAGAAGGCACAGTGGCTTGGAGCGTAATCTTTAACGACCACCACGTCAGGAGCTACCAAACTCATAAGGTGCTCTACACACAAAACATCACATGCACATTTACATAGTAAGGCCAGCAGTAACAATCAGTACCCATCTCTATCAGTCAGTTGCACAAGAGGCAGGAGTAAGGTACAGCTCATTCAATCACACAATCTGATTTGGGGGTAGTAATGTGTGAGAATGCCATAAACATTAATAGTATAGAAAGCAGGGAGTCAGTCCCTTATAGTTCAAGCCAGTCAAACTGACAACAAAGTGACATGTCCTTGACACACTTTTTGCAATAATTAATAAATAAGTTATCAAATACATTATGGTCCCAACACTTTAGTGCTGAAAACTAGATTTTTGATTGCATGCCTGATTAGATTAATTGTTGATTAGTTGATTTCATCAACTTTTTTTTAATGATTCATTGATTGACAATTTTATAGTATAATTAGGAACAGAGCTTTGAATCTGAAGTATTACTTCAAATGAAAGTGACTCAATATAAACAATAAGTATTAAAAAAAAAGTTTGGTCTATATTCAAAAGGCAAATTAAAATCTACTTTGGGAAAACAATGAAAGTTGCACAGTGTTTTTAAGACATTCCAAACCAGTATTCTACCACAACCATTATTATTACTGATATTGATATCATTTTTATGAACTCTTCTTAAGATAAAATGAAATAAAATAAACATTTAAAAAAGATTTTCCCCTCTTTTTTATGTTTATAAAAGCTACACATTTCTATTGGGATGTCTATGAAGGTGTTAGTGATTTTATTCATAATGTTTCTTATTGTTTCTTTAAAAAACTATTGATCTTAAAGATGTCATAGTTATTATTATTATTATTGTTGTTATTATTATTATTATTATTATTATTTTGCTCTTGGATTTGCCCTGATGCTTAGGGACCCATGTCTTTCTCGTCTCTCTCTTGGGTGATTTACAGATGAGAGAGAAAAGAAAAAGTAGGAACGACTGGTTGAGACTCAGTCTCTTGGAGTTGAACTCAATGTTGTCGAAACATTTCATTCCATATATGAAAACCAGGCCTCAATACTTCTTAATGTTTCCTCGGTGATCATGATCCAGTTTCATCCAAAAAAAAAAATCATAGTGGTATTTCTGATGTAAACACTGCAATTTGTTCTCTGTCAACTGGCCATCTGTTCTCATGTTTCAAGTCAAATGTTCGATTCCTCTGGGCGCAACAGACAGGTCACAGAAATTGCTGCCACAATGTTCCAGAACCATCTTACCTTTAGAGTTCTTAACCATAAATTGGAGTATACTGTATATATGAAATATAATTTCCTGTGTCATACGATTCCCCGAAAAATAAATACAGCACCAGGCACTGAGACAGAATGAAGTAGAAGAAATCTTGTTCAATAGAAGACTGCCAGACCTAGCAGACAGGATATGTGGAGAAAATATTATTTGCTCTGTTGGTTATTGTTAAAAATGGCCATCATCAGTACCATTTAGTCATCACAGAATACTGTGCATACAGCCTGGAAAATGTATGGTAAGAAATTATGCCATCCATTTCGTTAATGGTGCAAGTGTTGCCAAAATACAAAATGCAAATGGACATTGTAGACTACATCTGGCTTTTAAGTTAAGCCAGGCTTTTCTTCATTTAACACAAGATATTAGTACAAAAAATATCTCATTATGATACAGTTTAAAGTTTCTTTTTTCTCTTTTTTTCCTTTTCCTGTTCTAATGATTACCATTTCCAGAAGCTTTTGACATGGGAATGTCTCACAGTAGAAAGAATTATAACTTGGCAATTATCTTAAATGACAAAAATTAAGGAAAAAAATATAAAGAAACAGCAGTCAAGAAGGCCTCGAGACTCCTGAAGGCTAAGACTAGCATAGAATACTGGATATACATTTGTCTGTGTGCAAGTCTGGGACTATGTATGAAACTAGGACATGATGTCCTTGTGTCGGAAAGAACATGATCAGCCTCATTTTATTTTTCTGTGTCTAATTTTGCCAATAGATCCTTGATTCTAGCTCTGTGTTCCTCTGGGGCACTTTAGTTCTTCACAAGCTTTTCCCCATCCTCAAGCAACTCCTCCTGCATCATATCTGATAGATCCTTTCGCATGCACTGTTGATGAGAGCTATCTTCAAAGTTGCTGTTTTTTTCCAGGTCATCCTCTATTTCTTTTGTTTCATGGTCATCTGTGTTCTCCACTTTGCCATCTCCTAGTTTAAGCCCTTGTTTTGTGGGTTCCATCTCTAGGTTTCCATCTTCCAAGCCGACCCCATTTTCAGACCTTGACCTGTATTTGATCCAGTCATCCATGGCCATGAGTTCATCCCCTTCACTGAGGAACTTCCACAGTGCCAATGGGTCATGGTTCATTCCATACAGGGTCAGCCTGGAAGAGTGGTTGTCACTTGTTACGGGGCCCCCCTTTTTACGGCGGGACTTGCTGGTGTGGTTGACTTGAAGATGCATTGCCATCAGCTCAGAAGAAGAGGTTCGAAATGGACAAAACACACACTGATTTAGAGTATCTCCAGCTCCTTTTGTTCCCCTTGCTGGACTATCAGAGCTGCTTACTGCTCCTTCAGCTTGTTCCACTGCACCTACATTAGACACAGGGCGGCGAGAGAGGTCTAGGGGTCCACATTCTTGGGAAGCACTAGAGTTCATGCTGCTCTGATATCCATTAGCTGGCATCATACGACTTGTAACAAGTGGCTTACGTCTGGATATTTTGGGTATTTTTGGAGGAGGTGTCTCAACTCTCCATCCCCCTTCTAGTCCTCCTGGATACAGTTCCTGCATCATCCCAGACAGAAAATGATACTGACTCTCCAAATTTCTTTCCTTTTGAGCTTCTCTGGACTTCAGATGACTCTCTTTCTGTTCTGTGGATCCAGGGGCCAAGGTCTGGCTGTGTCTGAATGTGGGGAATGAGCCCTGGTTTGCAGTTGAGAGTCGATGTTGTTTCTCTCGTGGAGAGCCAGTCAGTGAGGGAGGAAGGCTTGAAGATGAGGAACTAGGAGAGTTTGCCATGGCATTTCTTTCACGATGATGCCGTTGTAGATGATATTTAAGAGAGCCAGATTGAGTGCCAGCATAGTCACAGTGGGGACATTTGTATGGTCTCTCACCTAAAAGAGAATATGCATCAAAAGAATCATTACAAAAACTGAATTTGCAGTTTTAATCAATAACAGAAGATGGCACTCTGTCACTTTTCTTGGTAAATATTAACATTTAAGTGACTGCTGTGGTAGGGGTACCTCAGAGAAGAGAATGAATACATTGTTGTATAGTGTATGCATTACATGTATGACTTAATTTCTTGTAGCAACCTTACCTGTGTGCACACGTAAGTGTACTTTAAGGTGATGGGAAGAACGGAAAGATTTACCACAGTAGGGGCAATCCTTCATTCCTGTACCTCGCACCCTCTCTCTTGAAGGTCCAAATGATGTTCCTCTCAGACCACTGTCCCCTGGATTAGAAATTAAAAGATTTAATGTTATAAATACAAAAGTAAAACAGAATTTACCAAATTCATTGTTGACTTAGACCCTTTCCTTATATTAAGACTATTTTTGGACCACAAAAGAAAGGAAAGATCAGTGGCATCAACAGAAAGCATTTGGGGTCTTATTAAATTTAGGCACTTGGTTAAAAACATCATGAACAAACTGCTAGAATCACTGAGAGATTAATAGATTTTGCAAAACTCACAACATACAACAAAAACAAAAGCATCTTAATAAAATCAATAAACTGGCTTTTTAAATATATTTTACTAGATTATCCTTACCAGAGAGATGTGCTACAGAAGAATGGAAACTTCCATGTGCCCCAACTCCTGATTGGAGCTGTTGAGATTCTTGTCTGCCTTCATTTCTGTGACCTCGTCCTTCTCCTGCTTGGAGTCTTGCAGTTTTTTGTACACCATCCTCTTCTTTTCTAACACTCCCATGTACACTTCGATATTTCCGGGGTCTCTGAGAATGAACACGAGCATGAGCCACTACCTGTTGAAGATTCTGGAAAAGCTTCCCACAGTCAGGACACTCCCAAGGGGCCCTAGAGGCTTCCAGGTCCTCTTTGAAACCAAGGCTACCCAAGTAAGCATGCATCTGCTCAGTTTCCCCAATAACTGTGCCCTGTGCGGAAGGGTATTGGTGTTGTGTCTGGGATTTTTGCTGCTGCTGGCTCTGCTGCACTGCTGCCAGTCTATGTGCAACCAGTTCCCAAATAGCTGCCTGCTCTCGTCCTTCCAACACCTCTGCTCCTCCTCGATCTCCACCTTTACCTATCTCTGCGACCTGCGCCACTGCCTGAAGGCGTTCCATGCAACTAGCACCACTGCTGTCATTTGGCAACCTGAGGTAACCCCATAGTGAAGATCTGTTTGATCCTTCACTGAATTCTGACCTCTCTGGCCGATTCCCTGTCTTTCCACTTCCACCTGCCACACTGTGTGCCAGGAGCACATTAGAATAAAGAGCCCCTAAAGCATGGTTCCCAGCAGGACCTTTGGAATGTTCAGGACCTGAAGGTCCCAGATCTCCAAGACCAGCCTTCAGGCCCAGTTTGTTGAGGTGCACTTTCATATGGTTCTTGAGGAACCAGGGCTCCTTAAAACCACGGCCACACACCTGGCACTTGTGGTCAAGAGAGGCCTTGTGTTTGCGCATATGACCCTTCAGGAACCAGGACTGAGTAAACCGCTGACCACAAGTCTCACAACGGAAGGCTGGAACAACAGGTGCTTGGGATGAAGGTGCTTGTGGTTGCAATGTGATTGGGCGGGAAGGGAAGACAGGATGCGGCACAGGTTCTTCAGGCGGGTGGCTTTCCTGTAGGTGAACAGCAAGGTGTTCCTCTTCATTGGCTGAGAAGGGGCACAGTGTACATTTGTATGGGTTATGGAGGATTCGCACATGACGAGCTAACTCAGAGGCTGTGCGGAATTTACCCTTACATGCATGGCAGCGGAAGGCAAGTGCTGCCACAGAAGGGGTTGGATCTTCCAGGAGGGCAGACCCTAATGGAGAAAAGGTTGAAGAGACTGGTACTTCTTCTGTTAGAGGTGGAGTCAGTGGTGTGGGTTCATCAATTTCGAACTGAGGACTACTGACTGTTTGACAAGGATCCTCTGGTGCAGTCTCTTCTCTCTGATTCTGGTGAAATGACTTGTATATTGAATTCAGATTGAGCTTCCTGTGTTTTTGGATAACAGTATCATTCAAATGATTTTTCTGTGGTTTAAAATGTGCAGTTTTGTACAGGGCAGTGGGCTGGCGTTCCCTGTCCAAACTATGAGCTCGCGCATGCAGGGAGAGAATGCTTTGAAAGCGGAACCTTTTCCCACAAATATGGCAAGGGAACCTGAGGGCAGGGCCACTGATAGAACCTCCTTGGACAGTCGCACCTTCGTTGTTGAAAAGCTGCAGGTCTAGTTCATCGTTGCAGGTGGCATTGTCCCCAGATGAAAGAACCTGCTCCAGTGCTCCAAACCCAGGTGGTGGTGCAGATGGAGTAGCTGGAGGACTACTCCCTGAAGAGGGAGTACACAACTGCTCTTCCTCTGGAAACAGTGCAACAGCTGTAGTGGGAGATGGTGGACCTGACAGCTCCTCATCCTCCTCTTCATCTTGCTGGTTGACATCAGCAAATGGTGACAGTTGTGTATATGGGTTAGTTAGAGGGCTAGATTGGGCAGAGTGAGGGCTTTGGGGTAAGGTGTGAGGACTGTCATCTAGTGAGGGCATTGAGGGAGGGGACAGAGGTACATCAGAGGAGAGGCCAATCACACATTCTCGAGGAGAATCCATATTCTGTGCCAGACAGAGAGTAACAGCGGTCAGAAGTATGAAAAAGGTGACATGCCCACATGTATAAATATGTCCATGCTTCTCTTATGTAGAAGAATGGGTACTCACTAGTAGTGTGTGGATTCCATCATTTGCTTCCTTAATTGAGTGAGGATGGAAGTCCGAAATGGTCTCTGACACCACCTACAAAACAGAAACAATTGTGTATGCACTTGCACTGGGATCACGATTTGATTATGAGAAAATTATTGTACTGCCATTTTGGTCAATAGTCTACATAATAGTATGATCATAGTGTGCGTTGTGAGTATTGTATGCATGAGTATGCATGCCTGAATAGTATGTAAAAGCTAAGGGTACAGCAGGACACAAACTATCCTAAACAGGATGGGCGCGAGATGTTTTGATTTCCCCACACACCCTTCCTGCACACACACATATGTAGCTGTTTAAATAAGAAAAAATATATAATCTTCCCAATCCCACAACCGAGTCAGAGATAATTGTTTAACGTCACAATCACACCTTCCTTTACACACACACACACACACACACACACACGGATAAGAAATCGTCTCTGTATGAGGACATGTCCAGACATAGCATGAAAAAAAAAATGCTGAAAGAAAATTGAGCTCATTGATAATTGTGGCAAAAATCTGCTGAATAGAGGAACATGTGTGGGTGCATCTGTGTTTCTGTATGTGTGAGTCACAGTTTGTGACAGTTTGTGTTTTTCTGTGTTGATGACAGCATGTTTCTATTTTTGCACAGACGGAGTGTATATGAATATTGGGAATTGTGTAAATGCGATTGGTTTGTGTGCATATGAGATAAACATGACCAGCTGACATTTTAGTTCAGTCATGTCTCTGTCACTACAATATCAATAGCACTCTCTCCTGTCCTCCTTTTCTTCTCTTTAATACACCATTATTGTTCATTCTTTTCTTTCCATCTTTTCACCTCGATAGACTCCCATCCCCCTCTCCTTTTCTCTCTCTTTCACTCCTCCTCCCTCTATTACTCACTAATTTTCTTTCATTCTCTCTCTCTCTCTCTCTCGCATTGCTGCCAGTTGGCACTATGCCAGGGAATGCTGCTATCAGCTGGTAGATTGGGGCCTCATAACATGGCGAAGGGAGAAGAGAAAGAAGGGAGCGAGACAGACGGAGAAAGGGAGAGAGGGGGGTTAGAGGAGAGACTCACATCTGAATGAGCCATATTTGAGTGGTAATTTTCTCATGAAAAAGGGGGCATGAAGCATTCCCAGCTCTAGAGTAGAGGATGCTGAACCTCTTTGGTCTGATGGTATTATTTTCATATGAATATTGTTTGTGCCAATGCATTGTTCCACCACGACAGATTATGTTTGTGTTTGACCAGGCCTGTCATCATTTTAATAAAGGGTTGTTTTTTGTTTTTTGCAAATTTGGAAAGAAGGAATGATAAGGTGCTAGACAGAGGGGGAGGGGAAAGATGAAGGCAGGAGAGTGATAAAGCACCATGCACAAATAACACACACACACACACACACACACACACACACACACACACACACACACATACAATATGGAAGCAAGTCACCAGATGATTCATACATGCTAAACACCCTTGTCCGAATGGCCACATGGTACATTACACTGGAGCAACATAGTTTTTGTCAACTACTACTTAAAAAGAAAGAAAAAAAAAACTAATACTGCGCAAAATTCCCTAGAATCCCGAGATGGTTTTGCCTGGATATTTCAAACTATGACCCATATATCATGAAATCCATGTTGGGTACTCTCCAATCATTGCAATGTGAAAAAAAATCTCCAGATATGCTCCAGATTCTTGCAACAAATAAATAAATAAATAAATAAATAAAGCAAGCTCCAGATTCTTGGGGTTTTGGTGCAGTGTAAATTAAGATAGTATGTAGGCCATGCTCACTTCAGGTTCAAATTCGACTAAAGATACACGCAACACTATTGGCAAACACAGATTGACATTGCGTTACATCTCTAGTAAACTGAACATCCTAGGCTTTGTTTTGCTCTAAGGAGTTAAACTTAATCATCACATCCTCCA
Source organism: Neoarius graeffei (assembly GCF_027579695.1). Taxonomy (NCBI): domain Eukaryota; kingdom Metazoa; phylum Chordata; class Actinopteri; order Siluriformes; family Ariidae; genus Neoarius; species Neoarius graeffei. The sequence goes on along the minus strand of NC_083571.1, from coordinate 49,270,725 downwards.
GACCTCAATCTTGCAAATAGATATCTTACCAGACACTGCCAGTCACACAAATCAAGGCTTATTATATACTACTGAATGTTCTTTTCAAAGAACAGACTGAAGTTCTTCCTTGTGTAACAACTATAATGACTATAATAACAACTATAATAGATGTAATTAAGCAACAGTAACATGGCAGAGTTAATTGTCCACTGTCACCCTTCTTAATTCTTATATGTAAAAAGATAGACATACATTGGGGAAAAAAAAACAACTGACATTAAACTTGCTTAAACCATTCTAGCTGTGAGAAACATTGAAACTTTATTGTGACCTTAAAATCATGAATAGGGCTCTATTTATTAATAATATTTTTAAAACTATATACTTGAGTGAATACTACATATATACTATACTATACTATACTATACTATACTATACTATACTATACTATACTATACTATACTATACTATATACTACCAGGTGAATAGTCATATTTGTTGACTTCAACTTGAAAGCAGAAAGTATAGACAGTTGATTCAGATCCAGAAATGTTAAGATAAAAATGGATGCATTCCAAGCTTATTAGGTCACAAATTTACAGGATTCGAATCGCTGTTGTAAAATCTGTACACTCTGTAACCATGTAATATATCTAAAGGATGAACAAGTGGCTATTCATGCAGTGTGTAACAGATGCCCTTGAGAAAATTTATGTGAAAAGGGTGTGTGTGCTTGCGTGTCTTTGTGGGTATGTTGATGTGCCTCAGTGTGTCTCTGTCTCTGCCTGTACCAAAATCTGTGGGTATGGGTTATACTATGTTCATTTTGTTGGCTCTGTGTGTGTATGTGTGTGTGTGTGACTTGGACTTGCAGGATTCACCTATGGCCACAGGGCAAGCTTATACATAGACACAATCCATTTCCTTTAAAATGAAAAAAAAATTAAATAAATAAATAAATCTTGACCTGAACTAAAGACTTTGCTTACCCCTCACTCTTTTTCTGATGCACTTGCATAACATGCACATAGCAGTGACTTTGAAATATACACATCAGTTTTCTTTTCTCTCCCACTCAGTTTCTGCACCTCAGCCGCTCCCTTTCATGCAATCTGTCTCAGGGTGCCCGTGTGCTTACTTTTAATACTCCTACCTCTTATTTTGATAGTTGGTGGTTTTATTTCATCTGACAACAAGCATTAAAAGAGCTCTTACAATGGACCTCATTTATCGCTCAACCTTTAGGCCAGGGCCCAAGGCCAACGCCATAGGAGTAGAAGCCATTGTAGATATGCAGTCTAATCTCTGAAAACACTATTTCTGTAATTTCTTTCAAAATCTAGTTATGCAGAAATATTTATTACTTTGCTATATTTATAAGACCTAGTTTTGAAAAGATCTGCTACCTGTTGCTACTTGACATAGCTTTGTGTTTTGCAGTGAGTAGACATGCGGCTGCTTAGTACAACTTCTCACAGCTTGTGAGAGTAAATCTGTGCAAATGGCAGTTGTATTACACTCAATAAATTGCCAGTATTGATGATTTATACAGTGGTGCTTGAAAGTTTGTGAACCCTTTAGAATTTTCTATATTTCTGCATAAATATGACCTACAACATCATCAGATTTTCACACAAGTCCTAAAAGTAGATAAAGAGAATTCAGTTAAACAAATGAGACAAAAATATTATACATGGTAATTTATTTATTGAGGAAAATGATCCAATATCACATATCTGTGAGTGGCAAAAGTATGTGAACCTCTAGGATTAGCAGTTAATTTGAAGGTGAAATTAGAGTCACGTGTTTTCAATCAATGGGATGACAAACGGTGCCCACTCACACCTGATTTTATTTAAAGAACATGGATCTATCAAAGTCTGATCTTCATAAGACATGTTTGTGGAAGTGTATCATGGCACGATCAAAGGAGATTTCTGAGGACCTCAGAAAAAGCGTTGTTGATGCTCATCAGGCTGGAAAAGGTTACAAAACCATCTCTAAAGAGTTTGGACTCCACCAATCCACAGTCAGACAGATTGTCTACAAATGGAGGAAATTCAAGACCATTGTTACCCTCCCCAGGAGTGGTCGACCAACAAAGATCACCCCAAGAGCAAGGTGTGTAATAGTCGGCGAGGTCACAAAGGACTCCAGGGTAACTTCTAAGCAACTTAAGGCCTCTCTCACACTGGCTAATGTTAATGTTCATGAGTCCATCATCAGGAGAACACTGAACAACAATGGTGTGCATGGCAGGGTTGCAAGGAGAAAGCCACTGCTCTCCAGAAAGAACATTGCTGCTCATCTGCAGCTTGCTAAAGATCACGTGGACAAGCCAGAAGGCTATTGGGAAAATGTTTTGTGGATGGATGAGACCAAAATGGAACTTTTTGGTTTAAATGAGAAGCGTTATGTTTGGAGAAAACACTGCATTCCAGCATAAGAACCTTATCCCATTCTTGAAACATGGTGGTGGTAGTATCATGGTTTGGGCCTGTTTTGCTGCATCTGGGCCAGGACAGCTTGCCATCATTGATGGAACAATGAATTTTGAATTATACCAGCAAATTCTAATGGAAAATGTCAGGACATCGGTCCATGAACTGAATCTCAAGAGAAGGTGGGTCATGCAGCAAGACAATGACCCTAAGCACACGAGTCGTTCTACCAAAGAATGGTTAAAGAAGAATAAAGTTAATGTTTTGGAATGGCCAAGTCAAAGTCCTGACCTTAATCCAATCGAAATGTTGTGGAAGGACCTGAAGCGAGCAGTTCATGTGAGGAAACCCAACAACATCCCAGAGTTGAAGCTATTCTGTATGGAGGAATGGGCTCAAATTCCTCCAAGCCGGTGTGCAGGCCTGATCAACAGCTACTGGAAACGTTTAGTTGCAGTTATTGCTGCACAAGGGGGTCACACCAGATACTGAAAGCAAAGGTTCACATACTTTTGCCACTCACAGATATGTAATATTGGATCATTTTCCTCAATAAATAAATGACCAAGTATAATATTTTTGTCTCATTTGTTTAACGTGGTTCTCTTTATCTACTTTTAGGACTTGTGTGAAAATCTGGATGTTTTAGGTCATATTTATGCAGAAATAGAGAAAATTCTAACGGGTTCATAAACTTTCAAGCACCACTGTATAAGGATATTAATATTCTAAACAAAATGTGTAGAATCTTACTTATGTCTAATAGTTCAGAATTCATATAAAGCTACAAAGAGAATTTTTTTTTATGTGTGTGGTTTTAATAAGCCTTGTATCAGAAATGCAAATCTTTATTTATCACACACCTATAAGTGCTGCTGTAGGCAAAACCCTCGTTTCATTCCTTTTTCATTTGGAGAATAGTCCCTAGGTTCTGCTTCTGGACATCAGCTGTGTGACAGGTTTTTATTTTCCATACTCTAAACCACCTGATCCAGGCCATTAGTTAATTACTAAATCCTCCAATGTGTTGAATTGGGTGGGTTGAAATGAGTAATAATATGAAACCGAAGGGGGTTAATTTGCACTTCCAAAAAACAGTTTATGGCCAAGTCTCACCCTTGCTTCAGTGGAAAATCTCACCTAGATACTGTAGACTTGTAACTAAGAACTGCTGCTGTCAAGCTTGTCCTAACGAACAGAAATTTTCAACATAGTATCTGTCGAGTTACACATCAATCCTGAGATACCAGTGATGTGGACCTGCCTGATCCATCCTGAAGCCCTACTTCTGGCTGGAGTTCTCATCACATGCTCTGGACGCTTACAGATTTGCGACAATGGCTTAGGGCGACAATTGCCATGATAACTTTAGGACTGCAGTTGTCATGAACAGTTTTGCATTCAAGTCTCTATAAATGAATAGTTTAGAACTTCAGCAAAATAGACTTCATGTTAAAACTATAATGAATTTTCTGGTTACACAATTGCACTTTTTGACTATATAGGACACAGTTATAGAAGCAAGTTATTTATAATCATGCTATTTGCTATCACCCAGATGATGATGTGTTCCTTTTTGAGTCTGTTTCCTCTCAAGATTTGTTTCTCGTGTCGTCTGAGGATTTGTTTCCTTGCCGCTGTTGCCTCAGGCTTGTTCATTTGGAATAAATACATTTATTGGGGATAAATTTGTTGGCTCATATGTTTAAAGTTTGTATTTTTCTGTAAAGCTGCTTTGCAACAATGTCTATTGTTAAAAGCACTATACAAATAAATTGATTTGACTAGTACTCGTTCACTTTATTCCTCTACAGGCGTGCACTGGAATGATGTGTAATCCCACTGTCTGGTATCACCTAGAAGATTCTAGTTTCCCTTCGAAGTCTGGTTCCTATCAAGATCTCTTCCTTGTCTAATCTCTATGAGTTTTTCTTTGCCAACTTTTATCTCCGGTTTGCTTATTAGGAACCTAAATCTCATCCAAAATTCTGTGAGAGCGCATTTGTGATCATATGCATTGTTAAAAGTGCTATACAAATAAAACTGATGCTAGCACTAAAATTCCTGCACTCCAAGGGACAATGAAAGGTTCCAAAACTCCACTCCTCTGTCTTACAGCATAATATTAACTTAACCGTTTTGTCTTTTTTTCATCCAGGTTCTGTGTCAGGAACTTTGAAAAAGCACCTAGAACATTAATTCGGAATAAATAAAGTCAAATGTTGGGCCCCAACACTTACCCTTAAAGGAACAGTCCACCGTACTTCCATAATGAAATATGCTCTTATCTGAATTGAGACGAGCTGCTCCGTACCTATCCGAGCTTTGCGCGACCTCCCAGTCAGTCAGACGCAGTCAGACGCGCTGTCACTCCTGTTAGCAATGTAGCTAGGCTCAGTATGGCCAATGGTATTTTTTGGGGCTGTAGTTAGATGCGACCAAACTCTTCCGCGTTTTTCCTGTTTACATAGGTTTATATGACCAGTGATATGAAACAAGTTCAGTTACACAAATTGAAACATAGCGATTTTCTATGCTATGGAAAGTCCGCACTATAATGACAGGCATACTAACACCTTCTGCGCGCTTCGGCAGCGCATTGATATCTGAGCTCCGTATCAATGCGCTGCTGAAGCGCGCAGAAGGTGTTAGTACGCCTGTCATTATAGTGCGGACTTTCCATAGCATAGAAAATCGCTATGTTTCAATTTGTGTAACTGAACTTGTTTCATATCACTGGTCATATAAACCTACATTGCTAACTACATTGCTAACAGGAGTGACAGCACGTCTGACTGCGTCTGACTGACTGGGAGGTCGCGCAAAGCTCGGACAGGTACGGAGCAGCTCGTCTCAATTCAGATAAGAGCATATTTCATTATGGAAGTATGGTGGACTGTTCCTTTAAAAGGTAGAAATGGGAGGAAATGCAACAGGATGAACTCTTATTATACATACAACATATATGAATCAGAGAAATTAGGGCAGTCCCTGCTTCATTAAAGAAAGAAAATCTGTGTTAGGATGTATAAATATACACATGGCAAACTGCATGAACCCTTCCATTGTCCATTGCACATTTATTTTTCATCTGTTTTTAACTAAAGATAGCCTTTATTCATTTACTGCTCTGACAAGACAACTCAGTTCAAACTGCAAGCCGGTGGCATTTTTGCAATATGCGCAAAGCTCTTTCCACGCACTCAGGAGAGACGTAAGCGAGGTACTCCTTCCTCTGTGGGGGAGTATGAGTAGATCTACCTCCAGCTGAGTGTTAATTGCCCAATTAAACCAATCAGAAGTTTCATTCGTAAAATCGACTTTATAGTTCCAACAGATGCAGTCCTGGAAAGCATCTGGCTACCTTTTTTTTTTTTTTTTTCTTTTTTAAAGAAATCTTCAAATGAATCCGTAGTGACATTTCCACTTAACAAGGTTGTATTTTTGCTAAAAGTTATCACCTTGTATACCAAGGGTTCTCAAACTTTTTGTAGCTACAGACACCTTTAGCTTTAAAATAAATTTCACAGACTCCCTCCAACTATTCAAATATTAGGCTTATCATCTACGTGTACACTGATATTTTGGCTAATTATAATGACCACAGAGCTTTTTGTTTTTGAAATACCAATAGAACACATTTGATTAAAGTTAACATTAGGCCTACTTGCACTCTCAGAAAAAAAAAAAATCACTGGGATGGTACTCTTAAGGGTACTTCTTTTGTACCTTTATTATTTATGTTATTACTATGTTATCTGCAACATGCATGGCATATGTAGTGTTCCTTTAAACTTTCACTCTGAAAAATTAACAACGGTCCACATATGCACCTTAAATCATTTTAACAGTAGGCTATTTCTAAGTAGACTAAGATAGATGTACAAAAGATGTACCCTTGAGGGTACCACCCCAGTGACAAGGCACAGTTTAGTACTTGTTTCTGAGAGTGTGCTTTTGAGTTACTGAGGTTTTGGTTGAGTGACCAGTCCAACTGGCTAATGAGTATAAGAATTCAATTATAAATAAATTAATTTGGATAATAACGGGTTGTGATTTCGAGCACTGACAAAGTAAAAAAAAAAAAAACAGCCTACAAACCCACAGGCTATGCTTCACTGACCCCATTCTGGGAATCATTGACCTACACTCAGAAAAAGATAGTACTAAAATGCACTATCAAGGGTACATTTTTTGTATGTTTGCTATGCACAGTTCACTGAGAAATATGGATATAAAGTGCCATTTAAAAATATTTAAGGTACATAAATGGATTGTAGTTAGTTTGTAGAGTAACGCTTTAAAGTTGCACTATATTCAACTTTCTAGGTAACTGATACATACTAAAAATACCAAACATCTCCACTTGAGGATAGCACCCCAAGACAAGGAACAGGACAGTTTATTGCCCTTTTTCTGAGATTGTAGGTCCAATTTGATATTATTTATACACTAGTGAGTTTTGGTTAAGTGACCAGTCAGGCCTGAGTTTCCCAAAAGCATCGCAGCACAAAGATCATCGTTAAATGATCGAGTAAGCAGCACAATGAATGTTCTCTCTCCTAGTTAAGATGCTCTTAATGTTAAGAGGCTTTTGGGAAACCCACCTTAGTATAAGAAGTCAATAAAATGTATAATTCGTTCATTTTCTGTACCACTTATCCATTGTGGGTCATGGATGAGCTGGAGCTGATCCCAGCTGACATTGGGCACGAGGCAGGGTACACCCTGAACAGGTCACACCCTGAACAGGTCGCCGATATATCACAGGGCTAACACAGAGAAACAGACACCCATTCACACTCACATTCACACCTATGGACAATTTAAAGTAGCCAGTTGACCTAATCCACATGTCTTTGGACTGTGGGAGGAAACCGAAGCACCTAGAGGAAACCCATGCAGGCATTTGGAGAGCATGCCAATTCCACATATACCCCTTTTCAACCAACAGGGAATGGGTTCTTGAACCGGTTCCCTTCAGGATTTCCTGAACCTGGGTGCCAGGAGGGGCGGCACGGTGGTGTAGTGGTTAGCGCTGTCGCCTCACAGCAAGAAGGTCCTGGGTTCGAGCCCCGGGGCCGGCGAGGGCCTTTCTGTGTGGAGTCTGCATGTTCTCCCCGTGTCCGCGTGGGTTTCCTCGGGTGCTCCGGTTTCCCCCACAGTCCAAAGACATGCAGGTTAGGTTAACTGGTGACTCTAAATTGACCGTAGGTGTGAATGTGAGTGTGAATGGTTGTCTGTGTCTATGTGTCAGCCCTGTGATGACCTGGCGACTTGTCCAGGGTGTACCCCGCCTTTCGCCCGTAGTCAGCTGGGATAGGCTCCAGCTTGCCTGCGACCCTGTAGAAGGATAAAGCGGCTAGAGATAATGAGATGAGATGGGTGCCAGGAGCTAACGGTCCATGTTTTCACCAATTTTGAGTGTAACCGTCGTAATCAAGGATGCATCATGAGGGGAGGGCACTGCACAATGCACAGTGGAAGTAAACAGTAGCAGCAAGATGTCAGAGCGCACTGATTACCTGCAAGCTTTTGTTCTGTTATTGCAGATATTTGTTTTCTGTCCATTTTTTTCTGAAGATGCATCCTTTTCCATTGTGTTGTCCAGTGCTGTGCTCTGCTTCCTCTCCAAACTAATGACACACCCACTGATATTGTCAGGATTTTTGCTGGAAAAACCAGCTATATTTTGGTTCCAACTGGGAACCAACTTTTCTGGTTCTGAACCAATTTATTTTTGGTCGAAATGTTCTGGCCTGAGTTTCCCAAAAACATCGCAGCACAAAGATCACTGTTAAATGGTAAAGCAAGCAGCACAATGAGCACTCTCTCTCCTAGTTAAGATGGTCTTAGCATTAAGAGACTTTTGGGAATCCACCAATGAACAGTTCAAAATTTGGTGCGCAAACAAGAACGGAACCTTTACCGTGTTGGATAAAAAGGGGTATCAGGGGCTGCACAGTGGTGTAGTGGTTAACACGGTTGCCTCACAGCAAGAAGGTTCTGGGTTCAAGCCCAGTGGCTGACGGGGGCCTTTCTGTGTGGAGTTTGCATGTTCTCCCCTTGTCTGCATGGGTTTTCTCTGGGTGCTCTGGCTTCCCCAACAGTCCAAGGGCATGTGGTTAGGTTAACTGGCTACTCTAAATTGTCCAGAGGTGTGAATGTGTGCGAATGGTTGTTTCCCAAGCCCAGAAATGGGAGGGTTGTGGCAGGAAGGGTATCTGCCGTACTGTAAAACTATGCTCCAATTAATATGACATGTAGATCAACAGGGCCCACATGGACCCTGACCTGGCAGCAGTGCCAGACAAGGGAGAAGATGATGATGAAAAGGGGTAATCAGAAAGGCTCTGGTTGACCAATAGGTTCAAACCCAGAATGTGCTTGCTGTGAGGTGACAGTGCTACTCACTGAACCACTGTGCCACCTTATAATGTAAAAATAGGTTGTGAGTTCCAGCTCTAACAAAGTTGAGGGAGAAGAACTTTATGGATCCCCTGGCTGAGTGCCGACTTTGAGAACTACTTACCTCTACAGTTATACAGTTACCACTCTATAAAAAAACAAAACATTTCTGGAAGCTCTTTTAGTGTTTCTTCCTTAAAGTTAGACGGCCTTTCGATTTCATAAAATTGGTGAAATTTAGTTCCCTCTGAAATTTGGTCATTGTGATATATGTTTACTTCTGTAATAGCTCCAAAAACAAACAAACAAACAAACAAACAAACAAACAAACAAACAAACCCCAAAATAAAGTTAAATTAAATAAAAAACAAACAAAAAACCAGGCCATTCTGTGGCTGGGAAGTTATTTAATTTGAGGGAATTCCCTATCAAATAATGTGCATGAAATTGCTCACTTCGCGCAGTCAAGCAGACAGAGGAAGTCCGTGTGCACATGCGCAGGTTTACCTTCTTCTGCTTCTTCGTTTGGATTTTATAGCAGCTGGCATCCACAGTGTTGCATTACTGTCATCTACAGGTTCACCTTGACCATGCACTGACAGTTACATCATACTGTTGCTAAACAAATAGCTGATCACACCGAGATTCTCGCTGACCGCCGATATTTATTAGTTTGGTCCTGCGTTTCCTTTCCTTTGCAACATAACGTCTTTTCTTCTCACTTTCCGTTACTGTAGTCAGTCTTTCACGTTTCATTCGCACACTCACGTCCTCCATTTTTCTCTTCTGTTTCAAATTTGTATCCCACAATGCCTTGTGCAAACAGGGAAAGCCCACCACGTGATCCGTGACGTAGCGTCTTAAATTGGGTCATGGTGAAGCAGGAAAAAATAGCGGAGAATTTAGGGCCATGTGGCCCTAAATTCATTCATTATCTGTAGCTGCTTATCCTGTCCTACAGGGTCGCATGCAAGCTGGAGCCTATCCCAGCTGACTATGGGCAAGAGGCGGGGTACACCCTGGACAAGTTGCCAGGTTATCGCAGGGCTGACACAGAGACAAACAACCATTCACACCTACGGTCAATTTAGAGCCACTAATTAACCTAACCTGCATGTCTTTGGACTGTGGGGGAAACCGGAGAACCTGGAGGAAACCCACGCGGACACGGGGAGAACATGCAAACTCCACACAAAAAGGCCCTCGCCGGCCGCTGGACCCGAACCCAGGACCTTCTTTCTGTGAGGCAACAGCACTAACCACTACACCACCGTGCTGCCTCCTAAATTCATTAATTCTCACCTCATCTCATTATCTCCAGCCGCTTTATCCTGTTCTACAGGGTCGCAGGCAAGCTGGAGCCTATCCCAGCTGACTATGGGTGAAAGGCAGGGTACACCCTGGACAAGTCACCAGGTTATCGCAGGGCTGACACAGAGACAAACAACCTTTCACACTCACGGTCAATTTAGAGTCACCAATTAACCTAACCTGCATGTCTTTGGACTGTGGGGGAAACCGGAGCACCCAGAGGAAACCCACGCAGACATGGGGAGAACATGCAAACTCCACACAGAAAGGCCCTTGCTGGCCACTGGACCCGAACCCAGGACCTTCTTGCTATGAGGTGACAGCGCTAACCACTACACCACCGTGCCGCCTGCTCATCTCATCTCATTATCTCTAGCTGCTTTATCCTGTTCTACAGGGTCGCAGGCAAGCTGGAGCCTATCCCAGCTGACTACGGGCGAAAGGCGGGGTACACCCTGGACAAGTCACCAGGTCATCACAGGGCTGACACATAGACACAGACAACCATTCACACTCACATTCACACCTACGGTCAATTTAGAGTCACCAGTTAACCTAACCTGCATGTCTTTGGACTGTGGGGGAAACCGGAGCACCCGGAGGAAACCCACGCGGACACGGGAAGAACATGCAAACTCCGCACAGAAAGGCCCTCGTCGGCCACAGGGCTCGAACCCGGACCTTCTTGCTGTGAGGCGACAGCGCTAACCACTACACCACCGTGCTGCCTGCTAAATTCATCTCATCTCATCTCATTATCTCTAGCCGCTTTATCCTTCTACAGGGTTGCAGCTGACTACGGGCGAAAGGTGGGGTACACCCTGGACAAGTCGCCAGGTCATCACAGGGCTGACACATAGACACAGACAACCATTCACACTCACATTCACACCTACGGTCAATTTAGAGTCACCAGTTAACCTAACCTGCATGTCTTTGGACTGTGGGGGAAACCGGAGCACCCGGAGGAAACCCACGCGGACACGGGAAGAACATGCAAACTCCGCACAGAAAGGCCCTCGTCGGCCACAGGGCTCGAACCCGGACCTTCTTGCTGTGAGGCGACAGCGCTAACCACTACACCACCGTGCCGCCTGCTAAATTCATTAATTGTTCTATTTTTAAAAAAAGAATAAATTTGTAAGTCTGTGATTCGAGTTCAGTAGCTTTCGGTCCACTAAACAAAAATAACCAGGTGTCAGGGAAAACTCTTTTTCTAACCTAAACTTGAAAAATCTAAGAGGCAGTCTATCTTTAAAAGGTGCCTCCAGGAACCTTGTTTTGATTTTGTTTGAAACATGAAAGAGCCTTTATTTGAATTCCAAGTGCCTTTTTAGTCTTAGATTTTCAAGCTTATTTGTCACCTCAGTTTTAAAAGGTTAGCTGGAAGCCTCAAGGGGGAAAATAATACCCTCTCATGACTACCTAGATTGTGTCACTTTCGAAAGTTAATAAGAAAACAGGAGGGAAGGGAGGAAAAAGCCATGGTTTAGAGGGAAAGCTGTAAAGGCGGCTTTGGCTTGGGGATTGTCTTGTACTTTAAGGAGCTGAGGGCGACATTTGATGACACGTCCGCTCGCTTATCTGGAGAGGAATTTCCACTACGGTCTTTGGGCGTCAATAAGGCGCAACCATTTTCAGTGGCTTTCGCCCTTCCCTCTCGCGGCCATCTCAATTTTTAAGGAGAGAGAGAGAGAAAACAAGGCTCATTAATTAAATAAATAATGGCTCGCGAACAAACAAGTGTGCGCGCGCGAGCATCGGGTTTAACCAAACCACGAAACGCAGTGATTTGGGGGTTGATGCTGGCTGCACGCGCCTGACCCGACATTTTTCTTCTTCTTCGTCTTCTTCCTGATTTTCTTTCGACAAAAGATAACAGAAGGAGGAGGAGGAGGAGGGGGGAGGAAAGGGACACGCGAGTGCGAAGAAGGAGCAGCTGAAAAGTGCCATCACGGGTTTCATCTTGAATTTCGCTGCCAATATCGGCTCCAAAAAGCACAACCAAAAGCCCTGCTGTGCCTTGTAGGCTCGACCAACAGGCACTTTTAGAACTTTTGCTCGATTTCGGAAAAGAAGGTAGTCTCGTGCACCCGTGTTATCTTTCACCTCAAATAGTAGCATGCATTTCGAAACAGCACTTACGGCTACTTATTTAGCAAAGCGCAGCAGGGGCATGCAGCAGCCGGAGCTCACAGGCTTGTCTCAGCTACTATACAGACATACATGAGAATAGCCGAGGACAAGTGCTGGAACTGCGTGTAATCGCAGGCTGTAATAACACTTAAGTTCAAAATTGCATCACCACGTAAAACATCAACAGTTAGTCTGTAATTTGACTCAACATGGAGTCCTTCAGGTCAGCTATTCATTAAGCTGCATTATAGGAGGGATGATTATGATTATGATGCGACCTCTTCCAAGTGTTTCGACATACTGTAGAAATAGAACTAAACATAATCAATTAGCCTATCTGAGGCATGCTGTCCTTGTATAGAATGGAACAAACTGAACATGACTGAAAACTTGACTTAGGTTGGATTTATAATAATAATAATAATAATAATTATTATTATTATTATTATTATTATTAGTAGTAGTAGTAGTAGAGGCTAAAACTTAAGAAAAGTTCTTGCTTATTTTCTATCCATCATCCAGTTCAGGATTACTTCAGGACACTTTTATTCCACCAAGTTTTTTTTCTTGGAGAGGGGGACATGCAAAAAAAAAAAAAAATGTTGCATGCAAGACTCGCCTTAGATATGAGAAATTTTTCCAAAGTTTTTTTTTTTTTTTTACCCTTGTGCATATATATATATAGGTTAACCCAGATCACAGGCTCTACACATGAAGCACCCTATTCTGATGGCAAGGGCAAGGCGCACATACATGACCCACTCCATGCTCCACTGCTGAATTGTTGCCTCGCGCGGTAACATGTATGATGTGCCCTGTAGGGATGCGCGAGCCGCCAATCAACCCGAACACTTCACATATCAAACCGTTTTTAAAAAAGCGCGAGCTCGAGACCTGGGTGATTTTTTTATTTATTTTTTTTAAGCACCCAAAAAAAAAAAAAACTCGTCGTCGGTTATTTGTTGTTTTTCTGGAGCCCACAGCAAATCCGTATCCGCAAATAAAAAGGGAAAAATACATGCAGAACACTGACAAACACATGATCATGTAATCATTTCTAAGTGCGCGCGCAGTGCAAATTAGCGAATAGTTTGTAATTTATAAGATATTTTTTGATGAAAGTGAGACTCAATGTACTTACGGGAGAGGCGGCGAGGAGATTAATGACAAGACACGTCATGATTACGTTTCGCTTGAATTAAATACATTACGAGTTGGGGGGGAAATGGAAATCGAGGTAGTTGTATACAAGCTTACGCCGTTCTTCCCCCTCCCTCTCTCTCTCTCTCCCTCTCTCTTCTCCTCCTTCTCTCTCTCTTGCATTTTTTTTAAAGATCCATTTATTGTCTAGTCGTGAGTGAGTGAGTGAGTGAGTGAGACAGTGTGAGTGTTGATGAAGCACAGAAGTGTCTGAAGGTTGCAAACGCAAGTATAAATAGAAGAGGTTTCCATTTTTAAAAGTGTGCTCGCGCGCACCATATACCATGTGCAGGTTAATTAATTCATTCATTCATTTATTTATTTATTTAATCGATCTATCATACATACATACAAAAACACGACGAATAACCTACAATTATTACCAGGAAAGAAAAACAAGTTTAAAAAAATGTTTGTTTGTTTGTTTTAATATAATTGTAAATAATAATCTGGCTTTCTGTTTTGTTATCCCTTGTAGGCTGGTGCTTCAAAGTAAAAGTTCATTCATTCCATTCCTGAACTCCTTTCAGACCATTTGCATTTGTGGATAGAATTTAAACACAAGCACGACTCCTGTCCTGCAGAATAAAAGAAGCCAAAACATCTCTTTCGTGTCAATTCATCCTCGTCCCACATCAGTCCAAAAGAATGTAAGGCTAAATTCCAAGTTCATTCACTGTTTGTGTGTCTTGTGCATCCAGACTTCATCTGCTCAGGACTTTAATGCCACTTTATTTTATGACAGTTTATTTTCCCTTAGTTGCTCCAGAAAGCGTGTGGATGCCATAATCAGCACAACTTCTTCAACTCAGTAGTTCACATGGAGCTGCTTCCTGCGGGAAGTTTTGGGATAGAAGTGTTTTTTTTTTCCTCCCCTTTTCTTTTGAGCAGCGTCCCTAAGGTAGGAGGTTAGAGTCCCATGTCACGTGATTCTGCGCAGGTGCAGTAGCTTCTCTGTCCGGTCCACTCCAACCTGTGTCCACTTCTTTTAAAACCGTGCATTTATTATTCTTTTTTATATTATTTAGACACGTTATTATTCAAGATAACTGCGCAGAAGGATTTAAAGGCACTCATTTCAGTCCTAAGGGGAAAAAAAACCCAACAAACAAGCAACCCTTTGTTGTTGTTGTTTTCAAAATTATGGATATTCTGTTGTCAAAGTTATACAGACGAAAGACATTCCTTTGTTTGTTTGTTTGTTGCATGAATGCATTCCTTTACTGAGCTTAAAAATAATCAGCAATAAAACTAAACACGTCCAAAATGTTTTTGTTTTTGTTGTTTTGAAATCAATCTAAAAAGTCTGGATATTTATGAAAAATATATATTATACTTTAAGTCTGTGGCGTGAAACTTGGTTGTCACAGCATTGGTTTCATTCTTAAACAGTTTCCTCTGTGCCATTTTACTCAGCCCACCTTGCAACACTTGACATGACATTCCAAAATGGCCACCTGATTAATCAGCCCAATTCCAAATAGGACAAATAGGAAAATGGCCATCTCATATGGGGACACATACCCATTATCATTCATTACTGTTTAGGAGGTAGGAGATGCCATCTGCCTAATCTTATAGCCTATTAATATGTGCACGAACAGGGTTTATGTATATTGTTGCTTGTCTATTGTGTGTGTGTGTGTGTGTGTGTGTGATACAGTAGCATGGCCACCCGCCCCTGACAGCTTTGATTGTGCCCCCCCCACCACCACCACCATTTTTTTTTTTTACTCCGCAGCAAAAATGCACCAATTAATATGCAGAGAGTGAGTGAGACAGAGACAAACAGAAAAAAAAATATACATGCAAGGGAGGGAGGGCATGGGGAGAAAGAAGAGGCACGGATGGTAAGGGAAGATGAAATGAGAGATGATGAAGAACAAGGCGTGAAAGGGAAAGAGTGATGGAGTGAGGTGTGGAAATGGTGAGAGTTGGTCTATGGAAAAGATGTAGAAAAGAGAAAGGGATGGAAAGAGAGAAGGACGGGGTAATGTGAGGGGATCAATATGTACATATTTAGTGGGAGATGGAGGGATCAATAGGGACTGGGGGAGAGGACGGGGCGAGGAGGGAGAGAGAGATGAGCGGATGGTGAAGGGGTGGAGTGATGTGGCATTGGACTGCTGCCTCTTTGTCGCAGTGTCAGGGGTATTGATACTGTAGTATTGCCATGACAATAGCACCACGGCGACGGCCATGATGACTCCGGGGAGCACAATGTGGCCACAAAACTGAGGGCACTGAGGCATCACATATAGCTGAGAGTCATTGAGAGAGATTGGGGGGGGGGGGGGAGCAGGTGCATGTCTGAGATTTTAGGGACAGATATATAATACTTGTCAGAAGCAGTCATACTCTAGGCACACATTCCCACAACATATATGATTGAATTCCAGTTCCCCATTTCTGTTGTACTGCTGATATGGTATGGGCATGAAATCTGATTGGACTATATTCAGGCATGCACTCTCAGAAAAAAATAGTACTATATTGTCGCTGGGCTGGTACCCACAATCAAGGTACACCTGGAAACATGGATATAATTATCTAAGGTACATAAATGGACTGTAATAATATTAAAGCTATAAAGGTACACTGCATGCACCTTTCTAGGTAAAGATACAAAATGTATACCACTCCAATGACAAGGAAAGGTACAGTGTAGTACCTTTGTTTCTGAGAATGTACCTGCTTAACTGCATGCTATATCTTCATACAGTTTCATTCATCACTTTTATGATACACATACTTCATAGTTTTCAGCACTGTGCATGCTCTCAAAGATACAAACAGTCACTTGTCAGCCTGGAAGTCAGTGTGAGTGGCCACCCCTTTCTCCCAGTATGATCTATAGTACCCTCCCCGCGCCCCTTCCCTCCTTAATATGATGTAAAAAACTAATCGCATGCAAATGCCTGTTGTCCCGGTAACGGGGGCCGAAAAATCCCTTTGATGTTTCACCCAGCTCATTCTCTCCACGTTCCCCTTTGTTCTGCCGAGTCTCGCTGCTTTGTCAACATAGCCCGTCTATCCCTCACTCTCCATTCCTTTCCCTCGCTATCTTCACCAATCTTTGACTATCTCTTCTCTACTACATTCTCTCTCTCTCTCTCTCTCTAACCCCACAAACTATCCTTTTTTCCTCTTACTCTTTCTCTCCCAAACTTCTTTGTCTATAACCTTTGCTCTCTACAACATTCAGTCTCTCACTTGCCCACTCTTCAGATTTCTAGCGAGACAAAAAAACTTCCCTGCTCTCAACCATTCCTCCATGTACAGCATCCCCCTCTCTGTCTTTCACTCATTCTTTCACTCTTGTTCTCCGTCTCCCCTCTCTGTGCCTCTCTGTCTGAGCCCTCTCACCCCGTCATTACCCATCATCCCATCTACTGTCTTTTGCCCCGTCCTCTCTAAACCCCTTCCTGTTTCTCACTGTGCTCTCCCTCCCTACATTCCTCCCCTCCTTTTCACTTGCTATCTCTTTCTCCCTTAAATATCGTATCCCCTCTATTGACCACTCAACCGCTGCCATTTTCACTGTGTCACTAATGTTCTCCACTATACGTCCCATAATGGTTGATGGCTTTGTTCCGCAATATGTGCTAAATGTCATTACCCAACACACTAAAATGGCTGCAACACACAACACTCTTGTTCATGTCCAGTTTTAATTCTTGAAGAAGGAAAAAAAAAAATCACACCGATCAAGTGCAAAATACATAGCCACATAGCATGCAATTATTAAATCATTAAAACTAATATGAGGTTTTGCATAACCAAAAAAATTGTAAACATCAATATAATAATAGTCATACTGAGAAGCTTATAAAAGGCACCTTGTTTCTTTGGTTAATGCTCGTATTTACAGTGAGAAGGATGAATCATGCCAAGGGTATTTATAGTTATGAAGAGACCTGCTTTAAAAGCACTGAAATGAACACATTTCCCACTGTGCAAAGTATATTTGGATTAAGTCTGGCTGTGGGTTTAGCTTCATTCCTCATGAAGCTCACATGCACACTCATACCACCTCTTATATAAAACAACTTAATAATTCTCTAGATCAAGTTTTTTTTTTTTCTTCTTTCTTTTGAGCTCTACTGTTCCAAAATGGATTATGAGTACTTGGTTAATGTCAGCTCTAACAAAGCGGGATTCAAACTCTTTATGGAGAGTCCTGGAATCCAGTGACTATACAAGATTAAGATTGTGTAAGGTCGAGTAGAATATAATAGAATATAGGAGGGTGGGGTGCACCAATTACATAACTCAAAGATTAAAGCAGAAACTCGTAGCATTTCCTCTTATGCAAGCAATCTTTGGATTTGGCTGGTGGAGCTGCCATGACAATCAAAGCCAGCTGGAACATAATGCAACTCATAAACAGACAAAGGAAAAATCGACTCTTTTCACACAGTGGGAGAAACTGAGTGAGAGGTGGTGGGTATGTAAATTCATATGGGAGCTATGCGGATTCATATGGTGCTAAATATGGAACTAGTAACAATAACAATCAGAGCTGTGTAGAGAAATCTGTTCAGCTCTTGAGAGTTTATTCAACTCTAACACGCTCCATTATTTGAAGTACTGGGGGGGAAAAAGGCCAACGTGGCAATTCCGTCAACATTTACATCATGTTGTTCAGCCCAATATATGAATGCTTTCCAACAAAGTTTTTGCCCGTTAATGAAGAGAGTAAAAGTGCTATTGATCCAAAATGTGCACAGCATCACCACAAATGAGCAGCTATTCACTGTCCTGCAAATAGCCTTTTGGCCTTCAAAAATAGACGACACATTGTTTCCAAGCTGCAGTTGCTCATTAACACCACCTATTGGACAAAATATGATTTAGGGTTTGGGCTCAGGTAAAAAAAACAAAACAAAACCAAAAAAAAAAGGATTCAAGAACCTTTTTGCAGCTCTGAAAGATTTCGTAAAAGGACATGAAATTAAAAACAAATGTTCATCGCCTTTGTTTGATCAGAATTATATTATAGCAGGATAAAACTCTTCGTGTAGTCTTAACTCCAATTTGTTCCATCCATTCATAGCCATGTCATGTGCACTATAAATAGCCTAAGCCAACGGCTCTCAAACATTTTGCAGTTAGGCACACTTTTAAATGCTAAAAAGAAAAAAAAATCAGTAGACGCCTTCTGAATATAATCCAACTATTCCAATATAAGCTTCATTATTTCAATGTGTACCATAATATACTGGCTATTTATTAGGGCCATAGAGGTTTATTACTGAACTTTCTATGACAGAAAATATTCAGTCCAATTTGACATTGTTTATAGGCTGACTTTTTACCTCTGCCAACTTTGTTGTAGGAGGTTATGTTTTCGCCTCCATTTGCTTGCCTTTTCCCAATGTAACTTAAAAAGTAGTGAACGGATTTTGATGAAATTTTGAGGAAAGGTGGGCCATGGGCCAAGGAACAATTGATTAGATTTTGATTATCCAGATCTGTACCCAGATCCAGGACCTTTTTGTCTGTTCCCAACATAACTCAAAAAAGTAGTGAACTGATGAAATTTGGTGGACAGCTTTAATATTATCCGAAGATCATGTGATTTGATTTTGATGTCGATAGTACACTGCAACCCCACTATAACAAACTCTTTTACTACCAGCTTTTGCATATAACAAAGTTTGTGTTCCCTAACTTTAACAACAATGAATCAGAGTTTTTAAAAAAAAAAAAAACATCACTGTGTCACATCCAAGCATTTCGGTGCTGCGCACTCTGAGTGCCATTAGGACTAATTACATTACTATGCACCTGTTCCGGAATAGAGTGCAATCACAGCACGCACTTATAAGGACTCTCGAAACACACAGACTTGGTGAAGTATATGTGCTGTACCTAGTGTCTGACATTACCAAGCCTTGTATCTGTGTCTTGCCTTTCTGGTTTTGACTTTCATCTTTTCCTCCACCATTCTGTTTGTGCTTGGTTTGACCATTGCCCGTTTCACGACCCTGCCTTTGTCTTACGTTTTTGAACTGTTTGTCTGCTTGTTTGTCAATAAACTCTTCCTGCAATTACATCCGTTATTCGCCTGCTTACACGGCACACTGAGCCATGCGTTCCTCTTCCCACCAGAGACAAACAATAAGTAATCAAGTCTGCAGTCAAGTTCACAATATTTGTTAATGCCACAAAACAAAGGCTTCACAAGCCTCGCTTAGATGTCGATTACTAACCATTATCTAGAATGGTGATCAAAGGATCAATAAAAGGATGAAATGACTGCTGATAGTGCTAAACCTAACCCCTAGTTAAAGCACACCAGTGGCATTTTTATACCCCCCACCCATTCCCGTAGCATGACATAAATGACATCTCAGTGCTTTGCAACACATGAATGAACCGAATAGTGAAGATTTAGAAAACATAGCGAGTCAGTGGGTGGACAATGACAATGATACACCGGTAACCTCTGTCATTTCCGTAACACATGATAAAATCATAGCCTCCATTCGTGATCCCTTAACACAGTCAATGAACTGCAACAGTGACTCGTAAGGAGAAATTTGTGATAAGGAGAAAGTGCCTAAAATTTTGCATATAACGTGAGTGTTTGGTGTGATAAGTAGGTCAATTTCAGTATTACGATCTATTTGGACGTCCCCCAAGGAATTCGTTATACCGAGGTTGTAGTTTACCGTATGTGGCTTGGCGAAGGTATGCACTCTACCTTGTGCTCTTCTAGTTTTAACGAGTTAATGAGGTTTGCAATTAACTCATTCAATTCAAGCAACCAGGCAAAGAAATTAATAACTCAAGGAACACAATAATGTTAAGGCTGGGAATGTTAACTTCCCCCACTGTATCAAAATAAAAATAAATAAATACATAAAAAAAAACATGGACCCCTGGGATATGCTTCACAGAACTCACTTTGAAAATCATGCTTCGAGATCACGGTCATTCTATGCTGTTAATTTGTTTTTAATTGTAGTTTGATTAGGTAATAGAAGGAAATGTTGCATAGGAATTGACATCATAGCCTTCCGTGTCATTCAAGCACTTTAAAATTATTGTTCCCTTAAAATAAGACTTAAATACATAATGGGATATGCACTAGTGGAAGAAAGTGAATATTCTTTAGTGAAAAGGTTTAATGGCTGCAATGACAATCGATTGATTTTACTAGACAGCAAATAGGGCTTTGCTGTGAAATATTTTGCTTTGTTGATATAGGGCATGGTTACAGAAAATATGATTGGAAAATGGTATCTGTAAATTGTTTTTAGAATTTACAGCCTGTGAACCGGGATTTGTATTATCTTTCAGCTTGTACTAATATAGCTGTTGTCGCTAAAAATACTAATAATAGGGAATTGGCATGTAACATCAACTCTACACATAACGGTAACATTACGCATATACACAAGGGTTATAATTTATAACATTCTTTGGTTAAAATGGAAGACATAAAGCAAGTATTGATGGAGTAAGAAAGGAAAAAAAACACACAGTAACTTGTGGTATAAAATTGAAATCGTTCTTGGCAAGCAGCAAATCAGTTGGATGCAGCAGTGCATGAAAGCCTGAAACGCATTACCCTGCTACACGCTCCAGTACCTGGCGATTAGTTGCATACAGAGCAACTGCGAGAGACCGAGCCAAGATGGCCCTGTGAAACGTAGCATGGCTTACAAAACTTCAGTATACCATATTATGCTGTAATGTTGCTGAGTCATCTTCAAATCCTTGTTAGTTAAACATTTGTCCAGTTGAATTTCTAATCCAGCAAATTTCCACTGAAGAGTTAAGACTGTTTAGAAGGAAGAGAAAGAGAAAAAGTGGCTTGATTATCATATATGTACATTTCCAGTCAAAAGTTTCAACACACCTACTCATGCATACAGTGGTGCTTGAAAGTTTGGGAACCCTTTAGAATTTTCTCTATTTCTGCATAAATATGACCTAAAACATCATCAGATTTTCACACAAGTCCTAAAAGTAGATAAAGAGAACCCAGTTAAACAAATGAGACAAAAATATTATACTTTGTCATTTATTTATTGAGTAAAATGATCTAATATTACATATCTGTGAGTGGCAAAAGTATGTGAACCTCTGCTTTCAGTATCTGGTGTGACCCCCTTGTGCAGCAATAACTGCAACTAAACGTTTCCGGTTACTGTTGATCAGAACTGCACACCGGCTTGGAGGAATTTTAGCTCATTCCTCCGTACAGAACAGCTTCAACTCTGGGATGTTGTTGGGTTTCCTCACATGAACTGCTCGCTTCAGGTCCTTCCACAACATTTCGATTGGATTAAGGTCAGGACTTTGACTTGGCCATTCCAAAACATTAACTTTAGTCTTCTTTAACCATTCTTTGGTAGAATGACTTGTGTGCTTAGGGTCGTTGTCTTGCTGCATGACCCACCTTCTCTTGAGATTCAGTTCACGGACAGATGTCCTGACATTTTCCTTTAGAATTCGCTGGTATAATTCAGAATTCATTGTTCCATCAATGATGGCAAGCCGTCCTGGCCCAGATGCAGTAAAACAGGCCTAACCCATGATGCTACCACTACCATGTTTCACAGATGGGATAAGGTTCTTATGCTGGAATGCAGTGTTTTCCTTTCTCCAAACATAACACTTCTCATTTAAACCAAAAAGTTCTATTTTGGTCTCATCCGTCCACAAAACTTTTTCCAATAGCCTTCTGGCTTTCCCACATGATCTTTAGCAAACTGCAAATGCGCAGAAATGTTCTTTTTGGAGAGCAGTGGCTTTCTCCTTGCAACCCTGCCATGCACACCATTGTTGTTCAGTGTTCTCCTGATGGTGGACTCATGAACATTAATATTAGCCAATGTGAGAAAGGCCTTCAGTTGCTTAGAAGTTATCCTGGGGCCCTTTGTGACCTCTCTGACTATTACACGCCTTGCTCTTGGAGTGACCTTTGTTGGTCGACCACTCCTGGGGAGGGTAACAATGGTCTTGAATTTCCTCCATTTGTACACAATCTGTCTGACTGTGGATTGGTGGAGTCCAAACTCTTTAGAGATGGTTTTGTAACCTTTTCCAGCCTGATGAGCATCAACAATGCTTTTCCTAAGGTCCTCAGAAATCTCCTTTGTTCGTGCCATGATACACTTCCAGAAACATGTTTTGTGAAGATCAGACTTTGATAGATCCCTGTCCTTTAAATAAAACAGGGTGCCCACTCACACCTGATTGTCATCCCATTGACTGAACACACCTGACTCTAATTTCACCTTCAAATTAACTGCTAATCCAAGAGGTTCACATACTTTTGCCACTCACAGATATGTAATATTGGATCATTTTCCTCAATAAATAAATGACCAAGTATAATATTTTTGTCTCA
This sequence comes from Neoarius graeffei, assembly GCF_027579695.1. Lineage (NCBI taxonomy): Eukaryota > Metazoa > Chordata > Actinopteri > Siluriformes > Ariidae > Neoarius > Neoarius graeffei. The sequence goes on along the minus strand of NC_083571.1, from coordinate 49,247,880 downwards.
TTTGTTTAACTGGGTTCTCTTTATCTACTTATAGGACTTATCTGAAAATCTGATGATGTTTTAGGTCATATTTATGCAGAAATATAGAAAATTCTAAAGGGTTCAAAAACTTTCAAGCACCACTGTAGGTTTTTCTGTATTTTGACTATTTTCTACATTGTAGAACAATACTGAAGACATCAAAACTATGAAATAACACACGGAACATATATGGAATTGTGTTGTAAACAAAAAAAAAGTGCTAAAATATTTAATATTTTAGATTCTTCAAAGTAGCCAGCGTTTACCTCAATGCCGCTTTGCACACTACTGGCATTATCTTAACCAGCTTCATGAGGTAGTCACCTGGAATGCTTTTCAGTTAACAGGTGTGCTTCATCAAAAGTTAATTAGTGCAATTTTTTTGCCTTCTTAATGCGTTTAAGACCAAACAGTAGACAGTAAAAATACAGTAAATAGCCCAATTCCACAATTGTAGTAATCCATATTACAGTGGATATAAAAAGTGTACACATCCCATTAAAATGATCGGTTTTACTAATGTAAAAAAAATGAGACCACGATAAATAATTTCAAAACTTTTCCCACCTTTAATGTGACCTATAACCTGTACAATTCAATTGAAAAACAAACAAACCTGTTAGAAAGAAAAACATTTTTTTTTTTTTAAACGTACAATAACCTGGTTGCATAAGTGTGCACACCCTTAAACTAATACTTTGGTGAAGCACCTTTTGATTTAATTACAGCATTCAGTCTTTTTGGGTTCACACCTGCCATCAATTAAACTGACTCTGATTCACCCCAAATAAAGTTCAGACATTTACTCAGTTGCATCCTCCAGCAAAAGCCAGGGTTCACAGAGAGCTTACAAAGCGTCAAAGGGATCTCATTGTTGAAAGGTATCAGTTAGGAGAAGGGTACAAAAAATGTCCACAGCATTAGATATACCATGGAGCACAGTGAAGACAGTCATCAAGAAGTGGAGAAGATATGGGATAACAGTGACATTACCAAGAACTGGACGGCCCTCCAAAATCAATGAAAAGACAAGACGAAAACTGGTCAGGGAGGCTGCCAAGAGGCCTACAGCAACACTGAAGGAGCTGCAGGAATTTCTGGCAAGTACTGGCTGTGTACTACATGTGACAACAATCTCCTGTATTCTCCATATGTCTGGACTATGAGATTGGGTCAAAGAGAAACATCCAGGCCCGGCTAAATTTTGCAAAAAAAAATACATCAACTCTCCCAAAAGCATGTGGGAAAATGTGTTATGGTCTGATGAAACCAAGGTTGAACTTTTTGGCCACAATTCCAAAAGGTTATGGTGGTGGCAGCATCGTGTTTTGGGGTTGTTTTTCTTCAGCTGGAACAGGGGCGGTAGGAGGGAATTATGGGAATTCCTGGTAGGAGGGAATTATGAACAGTTCTAAATACCAGTCAATTTTGGCCCAAAACCTTCAGGTGTCTGCTAGAAAGCTGAAGATGAAAAGGAATTTCCTCTTTCAGCATGACGATGACCCCCAAAAAGTTTTGGAATGGCCCAGCCAGAGCCCAGACCTAAATCCAACTGAAAATCTGTGGGGTGACCTGAAGAGGGCTGTGCACAAGAGATGCCCTTGGAATCTGACAGATTTGGAGCGCTTTTGCAAGGAAGAGTGGGCAAATGTTGCAAAGTCTAGATGTGGCAGGCTGATAGACTCCGACCCAAAAAGACTGAATGCTGTAATTAAATCAAAAGAAGAAGAAAAAGAAAACTTTATTTGTCACATGCACACTTCAAGCACAGTGAAACTCATCCTCTGCATTTAACCCATCTGAAGCAGTGAACGCACGCACACCCACCCACCCAGAGCAGCAGGCAGCCACACTAGAGCGCCTGGGGAGCAGTCAGGGGTTAGGTACCCCGCTCAAGGGCACTTCAGCCCAAGGCTACCCCACGTTAACCTAACTGCATGTCTTTGGACTGTGGGGGAAACTGGAGCACCCGGAGGAAACCCATGCAGACACGGGGAGAACATGCAAACTCCACACAGAAAGGCCCTCGCCGGCCGCTGGGTTCGAACCCGGAACCTTCTTGCTGTAAGGCAACCATGCTGACCACTACACCACCGTGCCACCCAAATACGTGCTTCAACAAAGTTTAAGGGTGTGCATACTTATGCAACGAGCTTCATTCATTCATTCATTCATTCATTATCTCTAGCCGCTTTATCCTTCTACAGGGTCGCAGGCAAGCTGGAGCCTATCCCAGCTGACTACGGGCGAAAGGCGGGGTACACCCTGGACAAGTCGCCAGGTCATCACAGGGCTGACACATAGACACAGACAACCATTCATACTCACACCTACGGTCAATTTAGAGTCACCAGTTAACCTAACCTGCATGTCTTTGGACTGTGGGGGAAACCGGAGCACCCGGAGGAAACCCACGCGGACACGGGGAGAACATGCAAACTCCACACAGAAAGGCCCTCGCCGGCCCTGGGGCTCAAACCCAGGACCTTCTTGCTGTGAGGCGACAGCGCTAACCACTACACCACCGTGCCGCCCTGCAACGAGCTTATTGTACATTTTTTATGTTTTTCCCCCTAACAGATTTGTTTGTTTTTCAATTGAATTGCACAGGTTATAAATCACATTAAAGGTGGGAAAAGTTTTGAAATTATTTATCGTGATCTCATTTTTTTACATCAGAAAAACCGATCATTTTAACGGGGTGTGTACACTTTTTATATCCACTGTATATCAAGAACCGCTCAACTAAGTAAAGAGAAACGACATCCATCATTACTTTAAGACGTGAAGTGTCTTTTAATTAATAAAAATAAAGAAAAACCATTGAATTGGAAGGTGTGTCCAAACTTTTGACCGGTATATCTTATAACAAATTTCAGATTAAAAAAAATATATTTGTGAGGGAAAGGACTAACTTTTGTGGTTCAGATGATATTCAAATGGAGGTTGATTGTGATGAGTTCTACACAAAAATAATAAAAATAATAATTACAAATCAATAAGTTGATAAATGTCTTGATTGTGCATGTGTCTGCGGAGTCACAGATGCCATACGGCTGTAATACATCTAATGTAACAGTCTAGAGCAGCCTTTCTCAACCGGGGTGCCGTCTGGCTTCGTTAGGGGTGCCGTCAAAAAATTATATATTCTAACATTGTAATAAATAAAATGAATTAAAATTCCAAAAAAACGATAGTTACACTAATGCAGATCATCGCCGCCTCATGCATCATCAAAATTTGTCTCACGGCCCCCTTTCCCACGTCCCAACGTCACTGCCGGGGTCAGCGTATGGTCAGCGTGACTGCGTATATTTTATATGGGGGTGCCTTGAGAATTTGCATACTTCTGAAGGGTGCTGTGACTGAAAAAAGGTTGAGAAACGCTGGTCTAGAGAGACCAGAAAGATCTACATATTATGCCTGTTGCTATGTACTCACTGGTAACTTTATTAGGAACACCCACATACGCACCTGCTCATGCATGCAATTATTCAATCAGCAAATTATGTGGCAGGAGCACAGTGCACGAAATCATGCAGATATAGGTCAAGAGCTTCCGTTAATGTTCACATCAAAGATCAGAATGGGGGCTAATGAGATCTCAGTGACTTTGACAATGGCATGGTTGTTGGTGCCAGATTGTCGATTACGTAATATTATACATAACGATTTAGTTTAGGTTGTTGTAACTCAAGTAACCACTTTGTATAGCTGTGCTGAGCAGAAAAGCAGTTCAGAAAGAATAACACATCCAACCCAAGGTGGCTGGGGTAGAACAGTAGGAGACCGCATCATGTTACACTTCTGTTAGCCAAGAACAGAAATCTGAGTGGGCACAATCTCACTAAAACTGGACAATTGTAGATTAAAAAAAAAAGGTGACCTCGTGAACATTTCTGCTGTGACATCCAGATGGTAGGGTCAGAATTTGGCATCAAAAGCATGAATCCATGGACCCAACCTGCCTTGTGTCAACAGTTCAGGCTGGTGATGGTCATGTAATAGTGTGGGGAATTTTTTTCTTGGCACAATAAAGCAATGTGTTAATTGCACAGCCTATCTGAGTACCATTGCTGACCGTGTGCATCTCTTGATATCCAAAATTTTCTGATCCTCTAATGGCTACTTCCAGGATGATATTGCACCATGCAGAGGTGGACAGTAACAAAGTACATTTACTTGAGTACTGTACTTAAGTACACTTTTTGAGTATCTGTACTTTACTTGAGTATTATTTTTTTTTGGAAACTTATGACTTTAACTTCACTACGTTTGCAAGACAGATATCGTATTTTTCACTCCACTACATTTCTATCAAGGTCCTCGTTACTAAGAAGTGGCTTTGAAAGTGGATGTTTTTTCTTTTCTTAAACGTGATTGTTTTTTTTTCGCAGGTGACACTGAGACAGCCTGTCAGTAATCACTAGGGTCACGTCACGTCCATAGACTGGATAAAATCAAGATCAATGATTTCTCATCAGCATTATTTGAACACAATCAGTTGATGGCAGAATGGAAGGAGGCGGATGGTAGAAATGGAACGCATTTCTGGATGGTAAATCAGGAGATTTGCAGCATGAATGTGCATCTGACAAATCTGCAGTATTTATCTGACACAATCATGTCAGCATGGACCACAGTCACAAAGGAGTATTTCCAACACAATGTGAACTTAATGACACAAAGCTGAAGCTCAGGCACTTTTGAGAGCAAAGTGGTGTCCTTCCCAGTATTATTATAGAATCCCTAATGAAGGGACCAGTGAGTGTATCTTTTAGCAGTGTTTTAAAGGTAAATATAGAAACATAAAACATGTGTATGTGGGTGTGTGTTGGTTATCATTCTCACTTGTGTATGGCCAGTTTGTGCTGAGTAGTTCTTTGGTTCTCTTGCAATGGAGGGAGAACCTCCTTCTTTCTGACTTCCCACTGAGGAAGAGTCTGAACAGCTACTCTGAACTGGAAGAGAGAGAAAGACGGTGTAAAGACAGCTGCTTTCATTTTGGTAGAGGTCTTATGCTGTGTGCAGGGAGCAAACACAAGCATTATACAATATCACTGGAGACACCCTGTGGACATAATGCATATCAGACAGCAATTTTGTGGACATAACCAAAACCCTGTGGACATAATGCATATTCAAACAGCAATTAGTAATGAAGTATTGCAATATAGAGCTAGTAGTGTTTGTGTATGCATACCACAGATGGCACGATACTGCTTTCTCTCTTCGGATAAGATAGAGATTCAAAAAACTTGTGTATTTCCCAATCATGATAACCAAGCCAATGTTGCTGTTGTTTTTATTTTTAATTTTTTGACAAAGCTTCAAAATAAGTTATTTTTAACTGAAGCACTTAAGATGGCCATTAGAAACACTACCTTCTTATCATTCACTACTTCTTTATGCCATATCAATAAGTATGTATTTAAAGAAGTATTTATAAAGAAGTATTTATGCCAATATAATAAAAATGATGTAAACAAAACTTTCAGTAGAAAAGAATTAAACATTCTAACCCTGCAAAAATAAACAGTATATTATGATAGCATGCTAGGTAAACTTGGACAGGATCCTCCGAAATCTGATCCAGCATTTTCTGCTGATATGGATAAGATTCTGTCCATTTCTAATATCGGATCTGTCATAATATTCTATCCACATTCACTGGATATGAGCAATCACGTGCTCTGATTGGCTAGTCTACTACGAGGATATCAGCTCATATACCGTGAGTAGAGAAAAACAAAATGGCGGCGTGCATGAAGTTAGATATATCACTTTGTTATCAAGTATTTAAAAGAAACAGAAATCACGAAAAGAACATAGTTTTTTCCTCCCAATATCTCCTGTTCCACACTCCAGCCCAGTCGGTGGCGGTAATGCACCTTTAAGTTGGTTTGTCAATTGTCAAGAAACCCTAAAGAAGAAGAAGAAAATGGTGGCGCGTGTTACTGAACCGAGGGCGAAATAAAACTCTACTCGGAAACAAAATCCCAAAAAATAAAAAAAGCAATAAAATATGGAATGAAAGTATTTCATGGTAAGAACATATCTTTTTTTTCCCCCAAGAATTATCAGTATCGCATTTTTCACAAATTGCTACTGTAATTTCGCCGGTTTGTTTACATTCTAAGTGGAAATGATTTTATTGGATGTTTTGTACAAAGTTTTTATTTATTGAATTTGCAAAAAATAAAAATGCTCTTTCTCAAAATCCAGTGAATGTGGATAGAATAAAAATAGTTATTCCACTCAATCTTGTCATACATAGTTTATAGCCAACTCGGCGCTATGTGCCTCGTCAGCTATCAGCTCATGTACGACTCGATTTCGTGGAATAACTGTTAAATATTGTGACTGGCAGAATGTAAATATAGCGCTATTTCTACAATTTTACAATTCATCTTCAAAAATAATTTCGAGATGATAAACATGCTAGAGTAAATTTATTTATTTACTTATTTTGCCATAAGGCTGTGCAAAATTAATGGTGTGAACGTGTGAGAATGTGCATTTCTGTGGGTGTATATTATACCCCTGTCATTAAGGCTGAAACTGGAGTCTAGCTCGGATGTCTGCGCTCTTGTCACATCCAGCAGCAACTTGCTGGACACTCCCATGCACAGAGATTCCTTTAGACACAATTCTTTGAAAACACAAACACAAAATATTTATTTACACTTCAATCCAGACCTACTTGATTCATCCTGATGCTCTACGTCTCCTTCAAGCTTTCTGCACTTGAGACCCATCTTCTGATGTTGCGCATAATTCCATATGGATACCCTGAAGATTTGCACTTCCCAAAAACAGTTTATGTCCAGTTCACACTCTTGTAGACAATCTCACCTGGATACGATAGACTTGCACGTAAAAAAAAAAATGCTTCTGTAGTCATAAAGACAGTCCTGTGCTTATAATGCTTATAACTGGCAACTTTTCAAACTGCTTTTCATGGTTTGTCATAGAGCAGTGGAACACACTCAAAGGAGAGTGCTATCTACCCTCTTCTGCATACATGGTTAGTGCCACCCACAATCTATTGCTCCACTCTCAAGGTCTCTTTCCTTATGGCATCTCAGGAACATGGCACTTGCTACTCTCATCTCTGGCTTCTTCATTATTGATCTAAAGCTACATCTGGATTTCTGTAAAGCTGCTTTGTGACATTGTTAATTGTTAAAATCGCTATACAAAATTAAAATTGAACTGAATGATGATGCATCCACCATCTCTTCAGCTCTCTCACCTCCTCATCTGTTCACTCTGCTCAAACAGATCAGGTTCCACAACTTCAACTTTGATACTAATATTGCCATCAGTGCCATTGGACTCATCATCTGACAGACCGCGAGCCGCGGCGTGAAACCTGCCAGTCATCCCTTATGTCAATCGTTGTAAATTCTCTCAAAAACAGTCCGAATAAGGCATCAAAAAAACAAATTACTAATAGAATAGCTAAACACACACCACAGTATTTCAATATAAAACATATATACACATAACCATGGTCGGGTCATACCAAAGACCATCATAAAAATGGTACCTACTGCCACCTACTCAGGCATGCCGCAATACAGATGTGAGTAGGGGGTCAAACTCTTGTGGTTACCAGAGGACTAGCCTCCCACTGTAACCCTAACTATGTAATAGGTGAGAGGCCGAGGGCTACTGAAATGAAGATCGGCGCCACCGGATGTGCCTTGTGGCATGGGAAGGACTTTGATATATACACAGATTTACAATAATAACAACATAAACATAGTTTCAAGGTGAAGTTTTCCTTGTTTCGCTTTTTGACCAATTTTTGAATATGGTGGACAAGTTACAGTCTCCTCATAAGAGGCTACACAGAGAGTTAATATAATTAAACTGCCTTATATTGATCTCTTAATTACACATAAAACTGGGTCATTAGTGACATCCCATAATGATTTAAGTATTTCTTAATTAAGGGATGTGTGCTCAATTAATTAAAATAAATCTTTACATGTTTAACAAATAAATCTCACTGATTTTATCATCACTTAAGCTCAAATGAAAAAAAAAAAAAAAGTAACATCCACAAATAATATCATAATGACCAGTACAATATATATATATATATATATATATATATATATATATATATATATATATATATATATATATTGACTAAACTAAAATGAAACATTTTTATGCTGTTAAAACCTTTGTCTATTCATGGGCCTTTTTAAGTTCATGAAGTATACACAAACATTACACACAATTGTTTATGAATAAATTCATACATTTGTTTGAAAAGAATGACCAAGTTTGACCATTAATGTCCTGCTTTCAGGACCACATGACTCGTTTAAAGAAACATAAAAAGTTAAAGGTCTGAGCCTTTAAACTCACCTGTGTTATGGATGGCATGTGTCCACAGGAGCTGGGCAATGTCATGCGTCCAAACTTCTCTGTCCTCTGAAGATGAGGCCTGGAGAGTGAGACAGTATTTGGTGCGAGATGTCTGTCTCACCCATACCTCAAACCTCAGACCATCCTCTCCAACGCTTTGGGTCAAACCCATCTCTCCTGTCTGAAGCAGGGAGGCATAATAAGTACACGTGGGCTAAAAAAACAGGGTAGCCTATAATGTGTACTTTATTTTATTTTTTTCTTGGTATATCAGCAGAAGGGCAAACATTTACAGTAGCCAAAGCATTTACAGTGGTGCTCGAACATTTGTGAACCCTTTAGAATTTCCTATATTTCTGCATAAATATGACCTAAAACATCATCAGATTTTCACACAAGTCCTAAAAGTAGATAAAGAGGACCCAGTTAAACAAATGAGACAAAAATATTATACTTGGTCATTTATTTATTGAGGAAAATGATCCAATATTACATATCTGTGAGTGGCAAAAGTATGTGAACCTCTAGGATTAGCAGTTAATTTGAAGGTGAAATTAGAGTCAGGTGTTTTCAATCAGTGGGATGACAATCAGGTGTGAGTGGGCACCCTGTTTTATTTAAAGAACAGGGATCTATCAAAGTCTGATCTTCACAACACATGTTTGTGGAAGTGTATCATGACCTGAACAAAGGAGATTTCTGAGGACCTCAGAAAAAGCGTTGTTGATGCTCATCAGGCTGGAAAAGGTTACAAAACCATCTCTAAAGAGTTTGGACTCCACCAATCCACAGTCAGACAGATTGTGTACAAATGGAGGAAATTCAAGACCATTGTTACCCTCCCCAGGAGTGGTCGACCAACAAAGATCATTCCAAGAGCAAGGCGTGTAATAGTCGGTGAGGTCGCAAAGGACCCCAGGGTAACTTCTAAGCAACTGAAGGCCTCTTTTCCACTGGATAAGATAAGATAGCCTTTTATTATCCCACAAGGGGAAATTTACATTGTTACAGCAGCAAAATTTATAAAGAGAAAAAGATAAGGCAGTGAAGGAGTAGTGCAAAAGTACTAAGTATACAAAAAAGGATATATATAAAAGAAATAAACTACAAATTTAGAGATAAAAAATTAACAAATTTGCATAAATTAACAGGTTTGCAGAAATATAGTTAACATAAGTGTATTACAAAGGTGGTATTGCATGTGTGAGTATTGCACAGGTATTATTACCAGTATTACCCAGGTAGTATTGCACAAGTAAGTAGGTATATTGCACAAGAGCCATTTTAACCATGTGTAGCTAGCAGTTCGCTGTAAAGTACTGATGCTAATAGTAATGTTAATGTTCCTGAGTCCACCATCAGGAGAACACTGAACAACAATGGTGTGCATGGCAGGGTTGCAAGAAGAAAGCCACTGCTCTCCAAAAAGAACATTGCTGCTCATCTGCAGTTTGCTAAAGTTTGCTTCATGGACAAGCCAGAAGGCTATTGGAAAAATGTTTTGTGGACGGATGAGACCAGAATAGAACTTTTTGGTTGAAATGAGAATCGTTATGTTTAGAGAAAGGAAAACACTGCATTCCAGCATAAGAACCTCATCCCATCTGTGAAACATGGTGGTGGTAGCATCATGGTTTGGGCCTGTTTTGCATCTGGGCCAGGATGGCTTGCCATCATTGATGGAACAATGAATTCTGAATTATACCAGCAAATTCTAAAGGAAAATGTCAGGACATCTGTCCATGAACTGAATCTCAAGAGAAGGTGGGTCATGCAGCAAGACAACGACCCTAAGCACACAAGTGATTCTACCAAAGAATGGTTAAAGAAGAATAAAGTTAATATTTTGGAATGGCCAAGTCAAAGTCCTGACCTTCAGCCAATCAAAATGTTGTGGAAGGACCTGAAGCGATCAGTTCATGTGAGGAAACCCAACAACATCCCAGAGTTGAAGCTATTCTGTACGGAGGAATGGGGTAAGATTCCTCCAAGCCGGTGTGCAGGACTGATCAACAGTTATCGGGAACGTTTAGTTGCAGTTATTGCTGCACAAGGGGGTCACACCAGATACTGAAAGCAGAGGTTCACATACTTTTGCCACTCACAGATATGTAATATTGGATCATTTTCCTCAATAAATAAATGACCAAGTATAATATTTTGTCTCATTTGTTTAACTGGGTTATCTTTATCTACTTTTAGGACTTGTGTGAAAATCTGATGATGTTTTAGATCATATTTATGCAGAAATATAGAAAATTATAAAGGGTTCACAAACTTTCAAGCACCACGGTATGATTTTTATTCCTTTACCAGAGTAATATGGGAAACACCTGAAAACTATGCTATACTGTTATTTCAGAAAAAAAACAATCATTAGATAAGATAATTCCACATCTGCCAACCGCAAAGAGGACTAAAATGGGTTGTAGTACATTTACAAATTGCTTGTCGAGTGACTATTGTAGAAATCACGTTTGTTGAAATTATTTCTTGATGCGGGATTTGTTCTCCTCTGAATAAATTTATTTTAATTAAACGTTGGATTTCTCCCTTTTTTTCAGTGCGAGATGAAATGACTTCACCAAAAGGTGTATTTTTTCCTAACCACCCTTTATTTCTAATCTTTACAAGCAGTGCCAATAATTGTGGAGGGCACTGTCTATTTTATCCACACTACAAAGCTCCAAAGAGTCTCCATTTGCACTGACAGAAAATAAGGATGCTGCATCAATGCACTTTTCACTTTCAAACAGGACAATTTGAGATGAGACAAGAGCACTGGCTAAAATTATTAAGCAGCGGTCACAACAGACTTTTTGCCATTCTATTTATTTATTTATTTATTTATTTATTTATTTAACAGTTATTCCATGAAATTGAGTCGTACATGAGCTGATAGCCGGCAAGACACGTAGTACCGAGTTGCCAATAAGCCATGTATGAAGAGATTGAGTGGAATAATGGTTTTATTATATCCACATTAACTGGATTTTGAGAAACAGAGCATTTTTATTTTTTGTAAATTTGATAAATAAAAACTTTATACAAAACGTCTGACAAAATAATTTATGTGAACAAACCAGTGAAATGACAGTAGCAATTTATGAAAAATGCTATAATAATAATTCTTGAAAAAAAAAGACACGTTCTTACCATGAAATACTTTTATTCCATATTTTGTTGATTTTTTGTATTTTTGGGGGGTTTTGTTTTCGAGGAGGTTTTTATTTCGTCCTTGGTTGGTTCAGCAACACACTCCGCCATTTTGTTTTTCTCTACTCACGGTATATGAACTGATAGACTCATAGTGCAGTAGCCAATCAGACTGTGCGATTGCTCATATACAGTCAATGTGGATAGAATATGTCCATTGACATGAACTTTGGTTTTTGTTGTAAAATTCATTTTCTTTTTCTTATTGCTTGATAGGATTTTCTTATTAGCATTGTTGGCACCACTGTAACAGTTTTCTTATTTGATTCATTCCCAAACGGTATTATACTTTTAAACGTAGCACTTTTAGCTTTCAACAGACGCGGAGCTTGTGAACAGGCAAGGCAGGCAACTGCTTGGGGCCCCCTGGCCCAGGCCCCCCCGAGAGTCGGGGCCCGAGGGCTTATTTATTTTGTTTTTTATTGTTCTTTACCATTGTATTTTCACATTTGGAATTTAAAAAACTTTGGTTTCATACATTTTTCATTGGTGTCAGATTATTTATAACATATTGGTAATGAACACTGGTCAGAAGGGCCCCCTGAAACTTTTTGCTTGGGGCCACAACAGACTCTAGAACCGCCTCTGGCTTTCAACCTACAGTTGTAGTTGATATTAAATTATCTCTCTCTCTCTCTCTCTCTCTCTCTTTGTGTGTGTGTGTGTGTGTGTGTGTGTGTGTTTTCATGCACCTTTATGCTGTTTTTAAAGGTGTATGCACTGCAGCCTTGGCCAGCAGTTTTATGTTTGGTAAGAATAATGTAATGCTGATAGAGGAACACAGTCCTGATGCCCGTCTTCTTTCTCCGTCCACCTGGACAGACATATAGCTCGCCCTGACGTACCAAATCCCCACGTTCTGCCACAGGTACCTGAGACACACATATATACACATTCACACTTTTCGAGTGTATGAAATACAGCCTAAAATTTACAACATCCTATTATTTTGGGAATGATATAAAACAGACCTTGGGACAGTGCGAGTATATCGTTAGGGATATATAAACATGTTATCAGCAAGAACGACCACACATTAGACATTCAACACCTTTCTCACCAGGCTCCAGGGAAGTCTATTGGAGTAGTTACAGTAAGAGCTGCATACACGATACCACAATTTTTTCATTAAATTATTTGAAGTTTTTGGTAATCGTCATGGTGTGGCTCTTTTTTATACCACAGTGCTACTGCATTTTTGGAAGGAGTCTCCAGTGTCTGTGAGATAAAGCTATAACATGATGTTTTCTAACATGGGAAGGCCTTCAGGACAGACAGCAAGCTGTGCTCCTTATTGTTTGTTTGTTTGTTTTGCATTGAGCAAGAAAAAAGAGAGGCCGGTGAAGAACAAATGTTTACAGCTGGTGTAAAACAATAACTAGTTTGTTTCACTGATATTCCACAACATTTAATATAATTGTAAAAGCATAAAGTGTACAACATGTCATTCTTTAATAAAATAAAAGTTGCAATCATTGGCACATTGCTACGGTATAAAAAGAATAGAACATTGCCAGATGTGCAGTTTTGTGGAAAATAACTTCAAGGTGGTGAAGACACCATTGTGTTTTATTCCTGATGTAACTTATAATGAGTAGGATTGTATATACAGTGGTGCTTGAAAGTTTGTGAACCCTTTAGAATTTTCTACATTTCTGAATAAATATGACCTAAAACATCATCAGATTTTCACACAAGTCCTAAAAGTAGATAAAGAGAACCCAGTTAAACAAATGAGACAAAAATATTATACTTGGTCATTTATTTATTGAGGAAAATGATCCAATATTACATATCTGTGAGTGGCAAAAGTATGTGAACCTTTGCTTTCAGTATTTGGTGTGACCCCCTTGTGCAGCAATAACTGCAACTAAACGTTTCCGGTAAGTGTTGATCAGTCCTGCACACCGGCTTGGAGGAATCTTACCCCACTCCTCCGTACAGAACAGCTTCAACTCTGGGATGTTGTTGGGTTTCCTCACATGAACTGCTCGCTTCAGGTCCTTTCACAACATTTCGATTGGATTAAGGTCAGGATGTTGACTTGGCCATTCCAAAACATTAACTTTATTCTTCTTTAACCATTCTTTGGTAGAACAAATTGTGTGCTTAGGGTTGTTGTCTTGCTGCATGACCCACCTTCTCTTGAGATTCAGTCCATGGACAGATGTCCTGACATTTTCCTTTATAATTTGCTGGTCTCATCTCATTATCTCTAGCCGCTTTATCCTGTTCGACAGGGTCGCAGGCAAGCTGGAGCCTATCCCAGCTGACGACGGGCGAAAGGCAGGGTACACCCTGGACAAGTCGCCAGGTCATCACAGGGGTGACACATAGACACAGACAACCATTCACATTCACACCTACGGTTAATTCAGAGTCACCAGTTAACCTAACCTGCATGTCTTTGGACTGTGGGGGAAACCGGAGCACCCAGAGGAAACCCACGCGGACACGGGGAGAACATGCAAACTCCACACAGAAAGGCCCTCGCCAGCCCCGGGGCTCGAACCTGGACCTTCTTGCTGTGAGGCGACAGCGCTAACCACTACACCACCGTGCCACCCAGAATTTGCTGGTATAATTCAGAATTCATTGTCCCATCAATGATGGCAAGCCGTCCTGGCTCAGATGCAGCAACACAGGCCCAAATCATGATACTACCACCACCATGTTTCACAGATGGAATAAGGTTCGTATGCTGGAATGCAGTGTTTTCCTTTCTCCAAACGCTTCTCATTTAAATAAAAAAATTCTATTTTGGTCTCATCCATCCACAAAACATTTTTCCAATAGCCTTCTGGCTTGTCCATGTGATTTTTAGCAAACTGCAGACAAGCAGCAATGTTCTTTTTGAAGAGCAGTGGCTTTCTCCTTGAAACCCTGCCATGCACACCATTGTTGTTCAGCGTTCTCCTGATGGTGGACTCATGAACATTTATATTAGCCAATGTGAGAAAGGCCTTCAGTTGCTTAGAACTTACCCTGGGGTCCTTTGTGACCTTGCCGACTATTATACGCCTTGCTCTTGGAGTGATCTTTGTTGGTCGACCACTCCTGGGGAGGTAACAATTGTCTTGAATTTCCTCCATTTGTACACAATCTGTCTGACTGTGGATTGGTGGAGTCCAAACTCATTAGAGATGGTTTTGTAACCTTTTCCAGCCTGATGAGCATCAACAACACTTTTTCTGAGGTCCTCAGGAATCTCCTTTGTTCGTACCATGATACACTTCCACAAACATGTGTTGTGAAGATCAGACTTTGATAGATCCCTGTTCTTTAAATAAAACAGGGTGCCCACTCACACCTGATTGTCATCCTGCTGATTGAAAACGCCTGACTCTAATTTCACCTTCAAATTAACTGCTAATCCTAGAGGTTCACATACTTTTGCCACTCACATATATGTAATATTGGATCATTTTCCTCAATAAATAAATGACCAAGTATAATATTTTCATCTCATTTGTTTAACTGGGTTCTCTTTATCTACTTTTAGGACTTGTGTGAAAATCTGATGTTGATTTAGGACATATTTATGCAGAAATATAGACAATTCTAAAGGGTTCACAAACTTTCAAGCACCACTGTAGTCTCATCTCATCTCATTATCTGTAGCCGCTTTATCCTGTTCTACAGGGTCCATTCCAATTGCTCTGGGATACTGTCCTTCCTGAAAAGCCTGTCTAAATATGACACTTTCTAAATTGTCAAAATGCAACATTTGTTTTGCAGTTTTAACACTATGACATTACCACTCCAATTCCATCCACTTTAAAGCATTAACCCTATAATCACACGCACATGCCGTGCACTTTAAATCTCACCGGGCAGCCAGTGATGAGGTCACTTATCCTCAGGTCCTCCCCATGGCGCTGTGCATGTCTGATAATGGAGAGGGCAGAGTCAGGGCCAGGGTTTACTCCTCCCAGTTCCTCAAGGATCTCACAGTAGTGCTGTAGCCTTTGATTCGGAGCAGCAAGGCACTGAGGAAAGGAGATAGTGGACAGCACAGGAGAGCTGGACAGCTTTGCCTAGAAAGAGAGAAAAATAAATAAATGCTGTTGAAGAACTTGGTTCTTTAGCAGGAGGTTGAAAAGCCTGCTACTGTATAACATGCTGAAATTTCTGTTTGTAATAACAAATATTTTTGATAATGAACACACAGGGTGATCTTCACATATGTGTGCTTCTGTCATATAATCTATTGAGCATGAGAGTAATGTCATGCATGAACAACAACAACAACAAAAGTGGCCAGATGTTGCCTTTACATTCAATCTCTGTACTCAACAATTTCATTAGCCACCTAGGGGATACAAATGGTAATGCTATAACAACTGTCAAAATGCAGCCAGGGACCGTCCATTCCACTGAACCCATTACCAGACACATGGTGGCAGCTTAGCTCCCAATTACACATTAAAGGAGAAGCAAGAGTAACCTCTTTCTACCAGTTGAGTTCAGAAGCTCACCTTGAAGAAGTCGGCAGCTTGGCTGACCAGCAGGGAGTCCAGCTCTGGCTTCATACGGATGTAGTGGGAGTATTGCAGTAATTGATCCCTCTGGGCATTAGTGTGTTCCAGTTTGAGTGTTTGTGTAAAAGAGACAGATTTCAAATCAATTTCAATTAAAGAGATTTGTTTAAACATTACTTGTACCTTATCCATACAGTACTGTGCAAAAGTCTTTGGCACCCTTTTTTTTTTTCATACAAACTTTGTTATAGACTTCTACTTTATGACTTCCATATTATTGAGTTAGTACTAAAACATTTTAGAGACCAAACGTTCATTTTCCAGCACAAAATTAAATGTTACAGGAAAAAAATGCTTGTATCTGAGCAGCATATTACAACCCCGATTCCAAAAAAGTTGGGACAAAGTACAAATTGTAAATAAAAATGGAATGCAATGATGTGGAAGTTTCAAAATTCCATATTTTATTCAGAATAGAACATAGATGACATATCAAATGTTTAAACTGAGAAAATGTATCATTTAAAGAGAAAAAATAGGTGATTTTAAATTTCATGACAACAACACATCTCAAAGAAGTTGGGACAAGGCCATGATTACCATTGTGAGACATCCCCTTTTCTCTTTACAACAGTCTGTAAATGTCTGGGGACTGAGGAGACAAGTTGCTCAAGTTTAGGGATAGGAATGTTAACCCATTCTTGTCTAATGTCGGATTCTAGTTGCTCAACTGTCTTAGGTCTTTTTTGTCGTATCTTCCGTTTTATGATGCGCCAAATGTTTTCTATGGGTGAAAGATCTGGACTGCAGGCTGGCCAGTTCAGTACCCGGACCCTTCTTCTACGCAGCCATGATGCTGTAATTGATGCAGTATGTGGTTTGGCATTGTCATGTTGGAAAATGCAAGGTCTTCCCTGAAAGAGACGTCGTCTGGATGGGAGCATATGTTGCTCTAGAACCTGGATATACCTTTCAGCATTGATGGTGTCTTTCCAGATGTGTAAGCTGCCCATGCCACACGCACTAATGCAACCCCATACCATCAGAGGTGCAGGCTTCTGAACTGAGCACTGATAACAACTTGGGTCGTCCTTCTCCTCTTTAGTCCGAATGACACGGCGTCCCTGATTTCCATAAAGAACTTCAAATTTTGATTCGTCTGACCACAGAACAGTTTTCCACTTTGCCACAGTCCATTTTAAATGAGCCTTGGCCCAGAGGAGACGTCTGCGCTTCTGGATCGTGTTTAGATACGGCTTCTTCTTTGAACTATAGAGTTTTAGCTGGCAACGGCGGATGGCACGGTGAATTGTGTTCACAGATAATGTTCTCTGGAAATATTCCTGAGCCCATTTTGTGATTTCCAATACAGAAGCATGTCTGTATGTGATGCAGTGCCATCTAAGGGCCCGAAGATCACGGGCACCCAGTATGGTTTTCCGGCCTTGACCCTTACGCACAGAGATTCTTCCAGATTCTCTGAATCTTTTGATGATATTATGCACTGTAGATGATGATATGTTCAAACTCTTTGCAATTTTACACTGTCGAACTCCTTTCTGATATTGCTCCACTATTTGTCGGCGCAGAATTAGGGGGATTGGTGATCCTCTTCCCATCTTTACTTCTGAGAGCTGCTGCCACTCCAAGATGCTCTTTTTATATGCAGTCATGTTAATGACCTATTGCCAATTGACCTAATGAGTTGCAATTTGGTCCTCCAGCTGTTCCTTTTTTGTACCTTTAACTTTTCCGGCCTCTTATTGCCCCTGTCCCAACTTTTTTGAGATGTGTTGCTGTCATGAAATTTCAAATGAGCCAGTATTTGGCATGAAATTTCAAAATGTCTCACTTTCGACATGTGATACGTTGTCTATGTTCTATTGTGAATACAATATCAGTTTTTGAGATTTGTAAATTATTGCATTCCATTTTTATTTACAATTTGTACTTTGTCCCAACTTTTTTGGAATCAGGGTTGTACATAAGAGACCATGTTTCAGATTAAAAAAGAAAACATAATGAAGGCTGCTGGGTTTTGGTGCAAAATTAAGAAGCAAGTGTGACAGTCAAAGTGTCCAGAAGAACTGTGGCTGGTTCTGCAAGATGCTCAGTAAAACCTACAGCTCATTTCCTTATAAAACTGCACTCACTGTACCTCAAACTACTATTTTTTTTTAAAGCAAAGGGTCATCTCACACCAAATATTGACTTTGTTCCATTTATTATGGCTTATTTCTGTTTATGGCATTTTTTAATATTGAAACATTTAATTTCATTCTTTTTTAAGCCATTTTTGGTCTACAGTGCCTGCAGTGCCAATATTTGTCTTTACATGTGCCTAAGACTTTTGCACAGTACTGTATATTACTTAGATATTTTTAAACAACAACTTGATGTATGAGCTCTTTAACTCCAATATTATCACCTAGCATTTCAAGCAGGAATGCTTATCTTGTGGTCCATTCAAAATTAATTCAACTGTCAATCACAACCTGGGATGCACTGATCTGATACTGAAAATTAAAAGGCGGCTAGATATTGGATTCACCTTTCAACATAATTTGAAAAATTATGTACAAATAAAAACATAAAAGATTTGTACACATATGCACCACCCTTGCAACGAAGTCCCTAAATGACCCTTTCTGGTGCAACCAGTTGCCTTCAGACACAACATTCAACCAAGCTGAATGTCCACCTGGGTGCAATTTAAGTGCCACGTGATCTCAATATAAATACGCCTGTTCTTGGAAAGCGCCAGAATTTGCAGCATCACGAAGATCAATGCACTATAACAAATAGGTCAAGGTAAGACAAAGTTCTGGAAAAAGTATAGATCGAAATTTCTCATCTCATTATCTGTAGCCGCTTTATCCTGTCCTACAGGGTCGCAGGCAAGCTGGAGCCTATCCCAGCTGACTACAGGCAAAAGGCGGGGTACACCCTGGACAAGGTGCCAGGTCATCACAGGGCTGACACATAGACACAGAACCATTCACACTCACATTCACACCTACGGTCAATTTAGAGTCACCAGTTAACCTAACCTGCATGTCTTTGGACTGTGGGGGAAACCGGAGCACCCGAAGGAAACCCACGCAGACACGGGGAGAACATGCAAACTCCGCACAGAAAGGCCCTCGTCGGCCATGGGGCTCGAACCCAGACCTTCTTGCTGTGAAGCGACAGCGCTAACCACTACACCATCGTGCCGCCCCTACATCGAAATTTGTTTACAAAAAAATATCCAGAATTTTGAACATCCTGCAGAACACCATTAAATTCCTAGAGGAGGCTGTCCACCAACTGTCTGTGACAAGGTAACCAATTAACTTATAATGGCAGCTGGTGTCTCCCCTGCCACCCCGAGTCCAAACCTCAGAAGGGAAAGGAGAAAAGTTTAAGGGGGATGAATATTTATGCAGCCATCGTATTTTATGCTGTGAACCTGTGTAACAACACAAACCTTGCACAAGAGAATATGGCACAACTTATCTTAAAGGGGAACTGAAGGCAAATTTTTTATTGTCAAAATTCTATTTATCTCATTTTATAAAATGTAGGAATGCATTTCTGACAGCTTTTTTGTCACTGCTATAGCAAGTTATGAGTGTTTGAAATATGATATGCAATATATCAGATCATATGTCAAACCAATGGCCGTAAACGAGATTCACTGAGACCTGTGCAAGACTTCATAGGATGGAAGTAAAATGTACAGCAGAAATCAAAGTGACCAACATCTGCCAATGTTGTCAAAAGCCACACACGCCCTCGTTCAAATGCTGATGTAATCAAGCTGCAAGTTTTCCCTGTGTCCAAAATCGCTCCCTACTCACTATATAGGGCACTATATAGTGGGGACGCCATTTTGTAGTGCTGTCCGAAACCTTAGTGAGGATTATTTACACCCTATATAGTGCACTCAAAGTATCCCACAATGCATCACGAAAAGTAGTGACCAAAGATGGTCACTAACCAAAGCAATATACCCCATCATGCATTGCGGTTGCGCTGAAAGAAATCAAATTAAAAGTCTCAAATTTGATTTAATAAGAGGCAGCGGCAAAGAAAAAAAATATTCAGCCTTGATTTAAAAAAAGCTGAAAGATGCAGGTACTTTGTATTGATTAATGTGGGAAATACGCTCAGCATAATATGTATTTATCACAAAAACACATGCATATATTTATTATTTTGAAAACCCACCAGCTGACTGATCTGGCACGTTTTAATTGTGCAACAGTAATGACGTAAATACCAGCGCAACGGACTAGTGTCCGAAAGCGATTTTTTCATTTAACCAATGGTTTGAAGTCGTATGGAATAATCTCCATCACTGATGAAGTTGGCAAATCTCGAAATTAATCTAAATTGGAATGATATGGCAATTTGGCCGCTGTGTAAACAGTTTTCAAAATGGCGGCGCTGACACTTCACATTTGAAGTCTCGCACAAGTCTCATGAAGATCGCACGGATAAGCGACGCCTGCCGTGGACCATACGGACTACGTTCAACATGGCTAAAACCCGAAAAGGCTGATGTGTAATACAACCCCGATTCCAAAAAAGTTGGGACAAAGTACAAATTGTAAATAAAAACGGAATGCAATGATGTGGAAGTTTCAAAATTCCATATTTTATTCAGAATAGAACATAGATGACATATCAAATGTTTAAACTGAGAAAATGTATCATTTAAAGAGAAAAAATAGGTGATTTTAAATTTCATGACAACAACACATCTCAAAGAAGTTGGGACAAGGCCATGATTACCATTGTGAGACATCCCCTTTTCTCTTTACAACAGTCTGTAAATGTCTGGGGACTGAGGAGACAAGTTGCTCAAGTTTAGGGATAGGAATGTTAACCCATTCTTGTCTAATGTCGGATTCTAGTTGCTCAACTGTCTTAGGTCTTTTTTGTTGTATCTTCCGTTTTATGATGCGCCAAATGTTTTCTATGGGTGAAAGATCTGGACTGCAGGCTGGCCAGTTCAGTACCCGGACCCTTCTTCTACGCAGCCATGATGCTGTAATTGATGCAGTATGTGGTTTGGCATTGTCATGTTGGAAAATGCAAGGTCTTCCCTGAAAGAGACGTCGTCTGGATGGGAGCATATGTTGCTCTAGAACCTGGATATACCTTTCAGCACTGATGGTGTCTTTCCAGATGTGTAAGCTGTAATCGTTTGAGTAGGGTGCGCACATCCAAAAACTCTTTGCAGGTGCCAGACAAAAGTATCAGACAATAAAAGAAAGTAGGTCTGCACACTGCTAGATACGCTCCAAAAAAGAAACTTTATTTAATTAAAACAAGCAACGTTTCGATCACCCTGGATCTTCATCAGGCATATGGGTAACAGGAAGAGGCTGTGGCCTATATCACATGACCCTGCTCTACACCCGCCCAGGCAAGGCACCCAAAGGTGCCAATCAGTTAGACAGACAGGTGTCTTAACCTGTACCAGTCATACAAAAGGCAAAACCAAAAAACATTTGCAAGTTTGAAAGATTAAAAAGATGTGAATATAGTACACCAACATATAAAATACATATCACGTGAAAATCAATTACAAAAAAGGTTTTAAATCAAAATACATATTCATTCCCTTAGGTGCAATGGTGTTCAAGGTATATATATAAAAAGCCTCGCGTCTTAAAAGGAGATTATCAACATCACCCCCATGTCTAGGTGTGGCAACATGTTCAATGCCAATATATTGAAGGGTTGCGAGATTGTGTTTAAACGTGTTAAAATGGACAGCTACAGGGTTCTTCTCATCATTCAACCATATGTTGCTTCTATGCTCTGCGATGCGCGTTTTTAGACACCTTGTTGTTTTGCCTATATAGGCTAATCCGCAGGGACATTTAATCATATAAATTACATTTCGTGTATTGCACAAAATAATGCCTTTTATTTTAAAAGGCTTCCCAGTGTGCGGGTGGTTGAAAGAATGACATTTGCGCGTAAAATTACATTGCGCGCAATTTCCGCACCTATAGTTGCCATCAGGAAGGGGAGGAAATCTCCGTGCGTGGTCTGGTGGTCGGTCGGCCTTAACGACAAGGTTGCGTATATTGAATGAACGCTTGTATACAAAACGTGGGGCCTGTCTGTCTAATTGATTGGCACCTTTGGGTGCCTTGCCTGGGCGGGTGTAGAGCACGGTCATGTGATATAGGCCACAGCCTCTTCCTGTTACCCATATGCTTGATGAAGATCCAGGGTGATCGAAACGTTGCTTGTTTTAATTAAATAAAGTTTATTTTTTGGAGCGTATCTAGCAGTGTGCAGACCTACTTTCTTTTATTATCAGATGTGTAAGCTGCCCATGCCACATACACTAATGCAACTCCATACCATCAGAGATGCAGGCTTCTGAACTGAGCGCTGATGATAACTTGGGTCGTCCTTCTCCTCTTTAGTCTGAATGACACGGCGTCCCTGATTTCCATAAAGAACTTCAAATTTTGATTCGTCTGACCACAGAACAGTTTTCCACTTTGCCACAGTCCATTTTAAATGAGCCTTGGCCCAGAGAAGACGTCTGCGCTTCTGGATCATGTTTAGATATGGCTTCTTCTTTGAACTACAGAGTTTTAGCTGGCAACAGCGGATGGCATGGTGAATTGTGTTCACAGCAGGGGCGATTTCTCAGAGACAACAAGGGAAGCCGAACTTCCCCTAAAATTCTCTCCCCAAACTGCGGCGTCTACGACGTTGAATTCTCATTAAAACAATAACTTGCATAACATAAAATATGCCCAAGATTGTATTTATGTTCATAACTATCCCTATGTCATCCTGTAACTTATTTGAGTGATGTCTGACGAACTTGCAGTTCGCTACGAGAATCACCTTTGCTGCCAGGCTGTAACCTTTCTTATTTCAATGGGCTCTATGGACTGGCAGCCGGGTATCCGTTGCAGTCTACGAGATGGCTCTGAACAGCTAATTTCGGCTAGTTGTTATTGGTTAAAATCGACAAAATCGTCACTTCCGGGGAAGCCGGGTATCTCTGGGGGTAAACGAGACATTGGGAGGGCCAGAAGCCGGGCTGATAAAGGATTATTGGAGGTGGCGTTTGAAAGACATGAGGAGGGCGGGGTTGCTGTACTTCGGCGAGGAACACGGAAGCATGATCAGTCAGTCCCTAGCGGATGTTGAGAAAGTGTAGTCGTGTGCCAAAGTGCTGTCCGAATTTCTTTTCATATAAACGTTTCTTCTCATTGATGTCTCTGTACATTACTCTGCAAATGTAAATATTACTCGTTGTGCTCCGTTAACTTTCATCCATTCTATCAGTTTGATCATTCGTGAATTCACTCGTTTATTTCATTTGTAGTTCAATCAACGTGGTTGTAGGCTAGCTTGAGCCTTATTGGGATCTGCAGTGCTAGCTGCTAACAGCTGGTATCTATCTGCTATAATGGCAAACATCGTGGACATGCTTTTGTCAAAACGTTTTGACACTGCCATATGAGGAGAAAGTGAGAATTAAAGAGCAAGGCAGACCAAAGCCCAAGCTTAATCTCATTCAAAAATCAGTAGGTCACAACAGGTC
The DNA here is from genome assembly GCF_027579695.1 of Neoarius graeffei. Lineage (NCBI taxonomy): Eukaryota > Metazoa > Chordata > Actinopteri > Siluriformes > Ariidae > Neoarius > Neoarius graeffei. The sequence goes on along the minus strand of NC_083571.1, from coordinate 49,224,204 downwards.
TTTTCAGGTGTCTTGGTATGAAAATGTGAACTGGTTGACTGGGTCTCCTGTGACTAATAAAATGTACTGTTGGCCATGTCTTTTGATGAAGCCCTCTCAGGGAAATTTAGTTTGGTCAAAAGATGGGTTTGGGGACCTGGTGAATTTCAAAAGGGCTTGCAAAAGGCATGAAACGAGCAATGAGCATGTCACTTCATGTGCAAGACTTAGCTGTCTGGGATCACAGACCATTTTCTGGAAAAGGAGCGGAGGGCAGAATTTGTGTATAAATAGTGTGCATCATATAATGTTCATGAATCTGAAGTGTGTATATTGTTCAGTAATGTTAAGAGAATGGTGGGCTCTGTGTTATAGGTTATACCTGGGTATAATATTCAAGGTTCTGTGTGTTGCATAGCCTACCTGGTTATGAATTTCCAGACTGTGTTGCAGAAGATGTTCAAGGATGTGTTGCACAGCTGGGTGTTGTGTTAAAGACTCTCTGTTGCATATCAGGGTATGATGTTCAAGGCTCTTCGTTGAATAGCCAGTGATTTTTGGATGTTTGATATTTTTGATTAAGGATATGAGGCACTAGCCTGGCAAGCCAGACTATAACATGAAATGTACAAGCAAAAATACTTTCTGCCACTAGGTGGGGTTGTCTAGTTCACTATGCTAATGGGGCACACCTTTCTAAGCTTTGATATCCGGCCTACAGGTTTTACGATGAATGCGTAAAATGGGCTTCCCCTGTTTTAAAAACCAGCATCCGCCACTGGTTCACAGATAATGTTCTCTGGAAATATTCCTGAGCCCGTTTTGTGATTTCCAATACAGAAGCATGCCTGTATGTGATGCAGTGCCGTATAAGGGCCCGAAGATCATGGGCACCCAGTATGGTTTTCCGGCCTTGACCCTTACGCACAGAGATTCTTCCAGATTCTCTGAATCTTTTGATGATATTATGCACTGTAGATGATGATATGTTCAAACTCTTTGCAATTTTACACTGTCGAACTCCTTTCTGATATTGCGCCACTATTTGTCGGTGCAGAATTAGGGGGATTGGTGATCCTCTTCCCATCTTTACTTCTGAGAGCCGCTGCCACTCCAAGATGCTCTTTTTATACCCAGTCATGTTAATGACCTACAGTGGTGCTTGAAAGTTTGTGAACCCGTTAGAATTTTCTATATTTCTGCATAAATATGACCTAAAAGATCATCAGATTTTCACACGAGTCCTAAAAGTAGATAAAGAGAACCTAGTTAAAACAAATGAGACAAAAATATTATACTTGGTCATTTATTTATTGAGGAAAATGACCCAATATTACCTATCTGTCAGTGGCAAAAGTATGTGAACCTCTAGGATTAGCAGTTAATTTGAAGGTGAAATTAGAGTCAGGTGTTTTCAATCAATGGGATGACAATCAGGTGTAAGTGGGCACCCTGTTTTATTTAAAGAACAGGGATCTATCAAAGTCTGATCTTCACAACACATGTTTGTGGAAGTGTATCATGGCATGAACAAAGGAGATTTCTGAGGACCTCAGAAAAAGCGTTGTTGATGCTCATCAGGCTGGAAAAGCTTACAAAATCATCTCTAAAGAGTTTGGACTCCACCAATCCACAGTCAGACAGATTGTGTACAAATGGAGGAAATTCAAGACCATTGTTACCCTCCCCAGGAGCAGTCAACCAACAAAAATCACTCCAAGAGCAAGGTGTGTAACAGTCGTCGAGGTCACAAAGGACCCCAGGGTAACTTCTAAGCAACTGAAGGCCTCTCTCACATTGGCTAATATAAATGTTCATGAGTCCACCATCAGGAGAATGCTGAACAACAATGGTGTGCATGGCAGGGTTGCAAGGAGAAAGCCACTGCTCTCCAAAAAGAACATTGCTGCTCGTCTGCAGTTTGCTAAAGATCACATGGACAAGCCAGAAGGCTACTGGAAAAATGTTTTGTGGATGGATGAGACCAAAATAGAACTTTTTGATTTAAATGAGAAGCGTTATGTTTGGAGAAAGGAAAACACTGCATTCCAGCATAAGAACCTTATCCCATCTGTGAAATATGTTGGGGGTAGTATCATGGTTTGGGCCTGTTTTGCTGCATCTGGGCCAGGACGTCTTGCCATCATTGATGGAACAATGAATTCTGAATTATACCAGCAAATTCTAAAGGAAAATGTCAGGACATCTGTCCATGAACTGAATCTCAAGAGAAGGTGGGTCATGCAGCAAGACAACGATTCTAAGCACACAAGTCGTTCTACCAAAGAATGGTTAAAGAAGAATAAAGTGAATGTTTTGGAATGGCCAAGTCAAAGTCCTGACCTTAATCCAATCAAAATGTTGTGGAAGGACCTGAAGTGAGCAGTTCATGTGAGGAAACCCACCAACATCCCAGAGTTGAAGCTATTCTGTATGGAGGAATGGGCTAAAATTCCTCCAAGCAGGACTGATCAACACTTACCGGAAACATTTAGTTTCAGTTATTGCTGCACAAGGGTGTCACACCAGATACTGAAAGCAAAGGTTCACATACTTTTGCCACTCACAGATATGTAATATTGGATCATTTTCCTCAATAAATAAATGCCCAAGTATAATATTTTTGTGTCATTTTTTTAACTGGGTTCTCTTTATCTACTTTTAGGACTTGTGTGAAAATCTGATGACATTTTAGGTCATATTTATGCAGAAATAGAGAAAATTCTAAAGGGTTCACAAACTTTCAAGCACCACTGTATTGCCAATTGACCTAATGAGTTGCAATTTGGTCCTCCAGCTGTTCCTTTTTTGTACCTTTAACTTTTCCAGCCTCTTATTGCCCCTGTCCCAACTTTCATGAAATTTCAATTGAGCCAATATTTGGCATGAAATTTCAAAATGTCTCACTTTCGACATTTGATATGTTGTCTATGTTCTATTGTGAATACAATATCAGTTTTTGAGATTTGTAAATTATTGCATTCCGTTTTTATTTACAATTTGTACTTTGTCCCAACTTTTTTGGAATCGGGGTTGTATAATATGCCAATAAGAGTCACAATATAAGGTTAATAAAACAGAAAAATAATTGAATAACACGTTAATTAAGAAATAAAGCAAGTTTAAAAATGACTTCAGTTCCCCTTTAAAACAGGCCACTAACATGCCCTTATGATATGCAGAATCATGCAATAGAAGTTTCCTGAGTCAGCACTGTAGAGTATTTGATTGCTATCATGGCTCATAGTCAGAACTGTAATAACAAAAATGGTCCAAAAGACAAACAAACAAACAGTGCATCACTAGTTCTGGGATTACCTTTAACAAATACTCATTGACCCCTTGCCATTAGCTAGCCACTCATGATAAAGGAGATGCACTGTTCAGTCAAAAGGAAAAATCCTGAAATGCAGAGAGTGTTTACAAATACAGAAACAAAAACTTACATATTTGCTGAAGCAGTCAGTTTGCTGTAGTGTTTGAGAGAGGGCACCCTCGATGGCGGGAAGGAGTAGCTGCGAATGAAAAGTGGCAAGGCTGGTCCAGTTGGAGAAGATTGAGTCAGCCTTTCCTCTCAGACAGAGTGGTGTATCAGTACAGTCCAGCAGAGGGAGGTAAGTCTCCTCCACAGCCTTTAGAAGAGCTACATACTGTCTTTCCGAATTGACCAACCGACACCACTGCAGATACAACTTACTAAGAAAGCAAAACAGAATGAGAGAAATAGACTGTAAGAGTACTGTTTATATTAGTGATGGGTTCATTTTCTCAGATACAACAACAATGCAAGTTCATACTACAAGGGACTAGACTCTGTGACAGTTATTTGGGCATGTCTGCTACCTTATTTCTAAATTGGTTATCTACTGTAGTGTACTACAGACCTGCCAGCCCTGGAGAGAAATAGTACATAATCCCACAGAGGCAAGAGGCTGGTAAACATGCAGTCCTTTCACAAATTATTTATCTTAGATAGAAGATGAAGTGTGCATATATTATACAGGGTTTTAGTGTAGCCATTAGGCACTTGGAGAAAAGCTGCTCCTTGTCTGTTAGGCCCTGGTCACACTACAACTCATGATGGATTTGCGAATACTTGGTGATTAAAAATTGGTAGCACTGTCACCCATCGTGTGATGCACGGCAAATGTTCTCCAAGCTTCGCAAGTTGTTGTTTGGTGTCTCCACCTTGTGAGTGGCCAAAAACATTGCAAAAAATTTCAATGCACGCATTGAAATTTAGTGCCAATGTTTTTGTTGGCAAACTAAGTGGCAAATGCTCGCAGATCGGTTTGGGAATATTTCCCGAAGCTTGGGGAACCTTCGCCGAGCCTCTTGAGATGTAATTGTCTCGAATCCATGTCCCCGATGCTCACGGGGGCCTCATCAACACAGCAGCTCGGCATAGCGTAACCTTCGCCAAGACAATCAGGGATCGTTTACAAGCAGGGATCCTTCGGAGCAGGTTGTGCGTGCTTTTGGGACCCAGTCGTAATGGGAAACACCTGATGCTGATTTGACCGCAATCAGCACGTGTATTTAAGGATGCTGTTTTCACAGAGACTTTGCAAGTATTCTGTCAGGTGTGTGGCAGTAGATGGATCTAAGTGCAGGAAGAGTGTTTATTAGCAGGTGTGATATTTACAAAACCAAAACACAAACAAAACCAAAACAGAAAGCAGCGTCATAAAGCCATGAATTTAACCAGAGTCATAAATATGGCTAGAAACAAACATGACAGTGATGATGATAATACTTTGCAAAGCCTCTGAAAACAGCGTCCTTATATGCATGTGCTGATTGTGTTCAAATCAGCATCAGGTGTTTCCCATAATGACTGGGTCCTGTGAGCAAGTGTGGCCACTTGAGCACGCGAAGGCATGACAGTCAAGTGTTTGCCTGCTGTGTGACCACAACTTTTAGCTCACCTGTATATCGCCATGCATTATCACCAAAACACCTCATTTTCATCAATAACCCATCGCAAAGCATCTCAAGCTGTAGTGTGACTATAGCTTTACATGCAGTACAGTAGAATTGTTTACTTTCTTTCTATGATAGGAAAAAAAAATGTTGCATACATCTTTTGGCTGGGCTTACCTACCTTGTTTGAGCTCTTGTTTTGCTGTTTTTTTAATCATGTACCGACCACATTCAAAACAGCTGTGTTCAGTCACTTACCATCTGTCACTGCACACAACCTTGGGGTAGACCTGGACAGCAAGCTACCTTTCTTGCCTCACATCTCTAATCTGACTTGGTCATGTGGGTTTCTCATTTACACCATCTGTTCATTTCTATCAAACAGAGGCTGCTCAGGGTTTTTCTTTTTCCAGTCCTTGTAATTTCAATTCTTGTACTCCTGTGGAGCTGATCCCAAATGCAGCTGCACAACTTGTTTTCAAGCTCCGCAAGTTCTCCCATTGCTATGAATCCTGCACTGTCTTCCTGTAGCTGGATATATCAGATTTACAATAATGATGCTTGCCTACAAAGCCAAAAACAGACCTCTGCCTCTAATAAGTTAAAGCACTTCTCACTCCTTGCTTTGTACCATGGTCCCTATTTTCTTCTATCATGGCTCGACTGGAGCCACCATCCATCAAGGTATGATAATCACTTTCTAATTATTATTACTATTAATATTATTTGTAAAGAAATATAGGCCCATTTAAAAGTAGACAGCCTTTCGAGTTCATAAAATTGGTGAAATTTAGTTCCCTCTGAAATTTGGTCATTGTGATATATGTTTATTTTTGTAATATCTAAAAAAAAAAAAAACTCAGGCCATTTTGTGGCTGGTAAGTTACTTAATTTGAGGGGATTCCCAAGCAAATAACGTGCATAAAATCACTTGCGTCGCGCAATCAAGCAGACAGAGGAAGTCCATGTATGCATGCGCAGGTTTACCTTCTTCTTCTTTTCCTTCTTTTGGGTTTAACGGCAGCTGACATCCAGTGTTGCATTACTGCCATCTACAGGTTTACATTGACCATACACTGACAGTTACATCATTCTGTCGCTAAACGAACAGCTGATCACACTGAGGTGCTCGCTGACCGCCGATATTAGTTTGGTCTTGCATTTCCTTTCCTTCGCAACATAACATCTTTTCTTCATGCTTTCTGTTACTGTAGTTGATCTTTCCGGTTTCATTCGCACACTCACGTCCTCCATTGTTCTCTCCCGTTTCAAATTTGTATCCCACAATGCCTTGCGCAAACGGGGAAAGCCCACCATGTGATACATGATGTAGTATCTTGAATTGCATCATGGTGAAGCAAGAAAAAAATAGGGCAGAATTTATGGCCATGTGGCCCTAAATCCATTTATTATTCTCATCACATCTCATCATCTAATCTCATCTCATTATCTCTAGCCGCTTTATCCTGTTCTACAGGGTCGCAGGCAAGCTGGAGCCTATCCCAGCTGACTACGGGCGAAAGGCGGGGTACACCCTGGACAAGTTGACAGGTCATCACAGGGCTGACACATAGACACAGACAACCATTCACACTCACATCTATGGTCAATTTAGAGTCACCAGTTAACCTAACCTGCATGTCTTTGGACTGTGGGGGAAACCGGAGCACCCGGAGGAAACCCACGCGGACACGGGGAGAACATGCAAACTCCACACAGAAAGGCCCTTGCTGGCCATGGGGCTCGAACCCGGACCTTCTTGCTGTGAGGTGACAGCGCTAACCACTACACCACTGTGCCGCCCATTTATTAATCTCATCTCATCTCATCTCATTATCTCTAGCCGCTTTATCCTTCTACAGGGTCGCAGGCAAGCTGGAGCCCATCCCAGCTGACTACGGGCGAAAGGCGGGGTACACCCTGGACAAGTTGACAGGTCATCACAGGGCTGACACATAGACACAGACAACCATTCACACTCACATCTATGGTCAATTTAGAGTCACCAGTTAACCTAACCTGCATGTCTTTGGACTGTGGGGGAAACCGGAGCACCCGGAGGAAACCCACACGGACACGGGGAGAACATGCAAACTCCGCACAGAAAGGCCCTTGCTGGCCACGGGGCTCGAACCCGGACCTTCTTGCTGTGAGGCGACAGCGCTAACCACTACACCACCGTGCCGCCCATTTATTAATCTATTAAAAAAAATAAAAAATAAATAAAATTGGAAGTCTGTGATTTGAATTCAGTAGCTTTCAGTCCACTAAACAAAAATAATTGGGTGTCAGGGAAAATGCTTTTTATGACCTAAACTTGAAAAATCTGAAAAGCAGTCTACGTTTGTTTTTGTTTTTTCAATCAAACTCTTCAGGCTTTTTTTTTTTTCAAAAAATTTCATTTTTGGCCAAAACCTTCAATAACTTCCCTAATAAATCTAGTCAACTGAATTTTTTAATTTAAAAGAAGTGTCTTTTGGCATATTTTTGAGCAATAACTCATAGTATTGGTCTGGCACTATATAGATGCTACAAAACCATTGCCAGATCAAATTGTAATGGAAAATTTTAAGTATTTAAGAAAATTTTAAATGCGTAATTTCTACCATCTAACCACAAAGGTTTTTATTCTCGAGTGTGTGTGTGTGTGTGTGTGTGTGTGTACGTGTGTGTGTGTACGTGACTGTTTGCATTCATTCTGTATCTGTTATGATAATGTTTGCGCATACACCCACTTTCAAGGTTTTCACATATTCAGGCTATAAAGGGAGCACGAAAGAGTTGAGATACGTGCTTCTCTGAAGGAGAGAGCCCTATCTTGTAAGATTGAATAAAACCTATTTCTTCTGTGGCTTCGGGTTTCAGCATGTTAATTATTTTTTATACCACAAAATGTACTGAGCATACTGTATAAAATAAGTCATTGAAGGCAGTGCATGATGAGTACACACACACACACACACACACACACACACACACACACACACACACACAGGGAAATAGCCTGAATCAGTGTCTATTGTAAAGTAGCAAGCAGAACATGAAGTTCCATAATCATAATCAAAGTCTACACGTCAGATTAAAACTTATCCTTAAAACCACATATAGTCTCTAAAACACATGCATACCTCTGCGCCGTAGTGCCAGGCCTCTCCACTCCTGTCTCTCTTTCGGTCCGACCAAGCAGCACGTGCTGTCTGGTAAACCCTGTATGATCTGCCACCTCTTTACTGCTGACCTCCACGCCCCTTATCAACACACCCCCTCCTCCAACTTTCTCTTCCTTCCATCCTGGTACAGCTGTCGCAATCCCTGCCATGAGGATAGGCTCAGCTACGGCTTTCCTCCCCAGCCAGGACAGGGGAGATGAGCGGCTGCTCACACCAAGCGGCGCCTCTGCTGGCTTTGGTGTAGCTGCAGCTGAACGACGGGGTGCCAGCAGGGCTTGGAGGTCAAAGCTTGGGTGACGTCTTCGAGGTGGTTTAGGAGGGAGGGGGGCTTCAGTGGGCTAAATGAGGCGAAGGGAAAGGAAAGCTTATTTGCTATGAACAAAAGGACATTATAATTATACAACTTGCATGCAGACAGAAAAACTCCCCAGTGTGATTGTGTGGTGTATTAAACACAGTAGGAGGCAAATGTTGAGTCCACTACAAAAAAGTCTTGAGGAAAACTAATAGAATTTTGTCAAAATCTAGTTACCAACAGGAAATTTTCTCATCTCATTATCTCTAGCTGCTTTATCCTGTCCTACAGGGTCGCAGGCAAGCTGGAGCCTATCCCAGCTGACTATGGGCGAAAGGCGGTGTACACCCTGGACAAGTCGCCAGGTCATCATAGGGCTGACACATAGACACAGACAACCATTCACACTCACATTCACACCTACAGTCAATTTAGAGTCACCAGTTAACCTAGCCTGCATGTCTTTGGACTGTGGGGGAAACCGGAGCACCCGGAGGAAACCCACGCGGACACGGGGAGAACATGCAAACTCCGCACAGAAAGGCCCTCGCCAGCCACGGGGCTCGAACCCGGACCTTCTTGCTGTGAGGCGACAGCGCTAACCACTACACCACCGTGCCGCCCACAGGAAATTTTATTTTTCATAAATAAAAATAGTAAATGCAGTTAACTAAAAAATATAAACCCTAAAAACTTGCTTGTCTATTAATAACTGCATAACATTCTATATCAGAGTTTGATAAATGATTGCCACATAACACAGCTTATGCTCTCTGGCCTGACTACTTCCCTTGTTTATTGTGAAAATGTGTTCATACTTTAACCATTCAGATTTCACTGGTGTTTCCAACCCAAATGAAGCCTGAAAGGAATTGGATATCTGGCACCATCCTTGGTGGTCCACTCTCCGTTCTAGCAGCATGCTCTGTATATTCTGTCACGACTGTGGTGTTGTCCTATCAAAGTTCCAGATGCTGTCTTGCTGATGTCTGACCCTCTGCCTTTGGTGAATGGAGATGTCTGTGTTCTCTCTCACATTTTTTCAGTCTGTTTATTGCTCCAATCTTTGTGCAATCTAGCTCTAGCCTGACTCCATGCCAAACTGCACAATTAGGTGGAGGATCTAGTTATACCCTCAGCTCTTGCTATTAGCCAATCCCTACCTGGACTGCAGCACCTAGTTAGATCCACCCTGCTTTAAGAAACCCAGTGGGGCTGTGGGACACGGCTCTGCCCCAGCCATAACTGCTCTCCCAGGTGGTGTTCTTACCCATTGGAGTACATTTCACTTGTCATTTTTTCATCTAGTGTTTTTGTGAACTCTATGAATTTCTAACACAGTCCTAAGTTCACTTTCCTTCTTTGGTGATTCCTGTTACCCAAAACCTTCTGCTTGTGGTTTTTTTTTTTGTGTGTGTGTGTGTGCTTTTTTTTTCTGTTCCTGTTATGCTTTGATTGGTGATATGGATTGATATGGATTATAATTCTATTTCCTTGCCTCACTAACACAAATGCCTGTCTGGTAAGTCTTACAATGATGAAATAAAAACAGTTCTTGGTAGTGGATTCAGAGTCAGAACCCTCCACACTATCACAAACACAAAGCCTCTCGTTTCACTGTGATACATTTTCTTAACAATGCAACGACTGCTCTCAGATACATGTAGAAACCACCACTCACACTCTTCTTGCTTGGGTTGAGCAAGTTCTGCAGGAACTTTCCTCCCCCCACAGTCCCTGCAGCCCCCTCCTTTTTCTTCTCTTCACCTATCTTCAGCGTTGAGCAGTTCTGTGGACGGAACAGTGAGGCTAGCGAGCCCCAAGACTGCATCCCTCCTTCCCCTCCTCCTCCACACCACTCTCCATCTCCCTCTCCCTCTATCTCCCACAAACTAGAGGTACTGGAGACAGATGTTTTTGGTGCCTGTGTCATGGCCACACTGGGATCCTGACCCTGGATGGGGGGAATGCCACGTTCAGCCTGGAGCATGCGGGTCTTGAATTGTGCTAGTGTGTGTTGGTAACGATCCAGGGTCTGGGCCCAGAGGTCCAACAGAGCACCGCCACCAAGCTCAAGAGCCAAAGCTCGTGCATCTTGGAAACGTGATGGAGGGATGGGAGGGAGAGAGGACAGAGGAGAGGAAGGCGGGGAGTGGGGAGAGGAGGAAGAGACCACATCACACCACTGGGAGGCCTGTAGATGGAGGAGGTGTTAGTATTAGATAAGTGCTTGTGTGGGGATGGAAGTGAATACTTATGTGGTGTATGTGCATGCGGTACCTCAGTAAGAGTGGACAGTAGTCTTTGGGTGTTGTCCAGTTGGGTCCAGCAGTCAGACAGGCGGTGAGATGTTCCTCTCACTTTCTCTCTGATTGATGGAAGTCGCTTAAGGACTGCCGTTAGACCTCCCCATTCCAGTTCGGACCAGCTCTCCACCTCACCCAGCACCATTAATGTCTCACTGTGGAGTTCCTGCACATACAATTTTGTCAGTGACATAGTTTATATACCTTCATTTTAACACACACACACACACACACACACACACACACACACACACTCACCATGGTAGATTCCCTGAAGCTTTTGAACTTCTGCTGTTTGAGTGAGAGGCGGCTTAATGATAGAGGAGGATCTTTATATTCCTCCAGTTGCTCCTGCACACGATCTATTTCTTTCTCACACTAAGGATGAGAGAGATTTGCAATCTATGGAAGCTTTATATATTGGTGTATAGAAATCAGTTCCACAAAACTGGAAATATCTTGAGCACCTTATCCAGTTTGTCCACTAGAGTTGCCAGTCTACTGAGTGCTTCCAGGTCATGACTCCTCTGATTAGAAACACGCACCAGTCGATGGAGTGAATCATCAACACTGTCATAAAGACTGGAGGTTGCGGCCAAGGCAGCTCTTAAAATATGAAACACATACAAGAGAGTTGGGTCAAAACACTAATTTTTTTTAGTGGGGTAAATGATTCACCATAAAAAAAAAAAAATCCAGAAAAGTTGTGATATTTTCCAAAATGCAATAAAAACAAAAATCTATGATTTGTTAATCAACATGAACCTTTATTTAACTGACAAAAGTACAAAAAAAGATTTTCAATAGTTTTACTGACCAACTTAATTGTATTTTACAAACATAAAAGAAGTTAGAATTTCATGCCTGTAACACACTCAAAAAAAGTTGGGACAGAGACAAAATAAGACTGAAAAGTTTATAGGATGTTCAAGTAACACCATTCTGAAATATTCCACAACAAGCAGGTTAATTGGTAACAGGTGATGGTATCATGATTGAGTATAAAAGGAGCATGCACCAAAGGCTCAGTGTTTGCAAGCAAGGATGGGTCGTGGTTCACCCCTTTGTGCTAAAATTCGTGAGACAATTGTTAATCAAATCAAAAAGAATATTTCTCAGTGCAACATTGCAGAGAATTTGGATCTTTCAAAATCTACAGTACATAATATTGTGAAAAGATTCAGGGATTTCTGAGACATCTCAGTGCATAAAGGGCAAGGTTGAAAACCATTGTTGAACGTGCGTGACCTGCGAGCCCTCAGGTGGCACTGCCTGAGAAACTGTCATGCTAACATGATAAATATAGCCACATGGGCTTGGGAATACTTCAGAAAACTGTTGTCCCTTAACACAGTCCACTGCTGCATCCAGAAATGCAAACTGAAACTTTATTATGCAAGGAGGAAGCCATTCATCAATTCTATGCAGAAATGCTGCTGATTTCTCTGGGGCCGATCTCATCTCAGGTGGACCGAAAGACAGTGGAAACGTGTGCTTTGGTCAAATGAGTCCACATTTCAATTTGTTTTCTGGAAAACTGGATGTTTAGTTGTCTGTGCCAAAGGTGAACATGACCATCCAGTTTGTAATCAGAAAAAGGTGCAAAAGCCAGCATCTGTGACAGTATGGGGATGCATCAGTACCCATGGCATGGGTGAGTTGCATGCGTGTGAAGGTACCATTGACACACAGGCATATATTGGGATTTTAGAGAGATATTTTTCCATCAAGGCAATGTCTCTTCCTGGGAAGTCCATGTTTATTTGAGCAGGACAATGTCAGGCCTCATTCTGCATGGGCTACAACAGCATGACACAGAGTGTGTGTGCTTGACTGGCCTGCTACTAGTCCAAATCTGTCTCCTATTGAGAATGTATGGTGCATCTTGAAGAGGAAAATCAGACAATGGTGACCATGGACTGTTCAGCAGCTGAAGTCTTGCATCAAGCAAGAATGAACAAAAATTTGGATTGTAAAACTGCAACAATTAGTTTCCTCAGTTCCCATATGATTAAAAAGTGTTAACAAAAGGAAAGATGATGTAACGCAGTGGTAATCATGCCTCTGCCCCAACTTGAGAGTGCTGCAGGCATCAAATTCTAACTTTGTTTATATTTACAAACTCCAATTAAGTTGGTCAGTAAAACTTTTGAAAATCTTTTCTTTGTACTTTTGTCAGTTTAATAAAAGTTCACACGAATGAACAAATCACATGTTTTTGTTTTTATTGCATTTTGGAAAATATACCAACTTTTCTGGAAATGGGGGTTGTAAATACAAATGGAAAATTTGAAATGAGTCACATACTGTTTTTATTCATTTAATTCAGTCTCTACGGCTACCTGCAGTCTGGTGACCTCTGAGCCAGTTTGGATGTTCCATTAGCCAGTCCAGCCAGCCAAGCCCCACCCCGTCTTTGTAGCTCTGTCAACCGTTGGTCAGACAGAACCCCAGTCATCAGCTGTTTGTGCTTTTCAACACTTAGTGGTACAGACTGAAGTGGGAGAAAAAAAACACACAAAGGTTTCATTTGACAAATCATGAATTGTTCATGCAGAAGCTTCAGCCACCCGAGCTGCAGTGTTACATATGCTTGCCTGCATACCTAACTATGCGCATCTGAAAAATTTAAAGCAATATCCACTAGATGGCATGTCAGCACCAAAATATCCCTGTTGATCTGGTTTCCAAGTCAAACTCTAAAATGACTCCTTGCACAGCAATATTAAAGCGCCTTCTCTGTTAAAACTTTCCACTGTCATCATGAGTGTTGTTATGAGCTACATCTCAAATAGAAAATGGTGACTGTGGCAACAGGGGCGTGGCCAAGCGTCAGTTTGTGAATGGAGGGCGGGGTTGGGGAAGGTAAGTGGCTAAGTCATTACACCTGGTGTCAATTAATGAGTGTGTGTGTGTGTGTGTGTGCATGCATTTGTTTGTTGCAGGGATGGAGCATAAAAGGAGGGGGAGAGCAGACGCATGTGTGTGTTGTGTGTGTGATGGTATGAGTGAGTGAGTACAGCTGAAAAGCTAAAATAAGGAAAATAAAGTGTGCATGTGAACATCAACTCGCGCCTGCCATGCTTCTGTGCTCCACCCACATCAGGAACTATTACAGTGACCTTAGGTTCAAAAGTATTTACTGCTCTAGAAAATCCAGAAGGGGCGGCACGGCGGTGTAGTGGTTAGCACTCTCGCCTCACAGCAAGAAGGTTCTGGGCTCGAGCCCAGTGGCCGACGGGGCCCTTTCTATATGGAGTTTGCATGTTCGCCCTGTGTCTATGTGGGTTTCCTCCGGGTGCTCCAGTTTCCCCCACAGTCCAAAGACATGCAGGTTAGGCTAATTGGTGGCTCTAAATTGATCATACAGTAGGTGTGAATGTGAGTGTGAATTGTTGCTTGTGTCAGCCCTGAGATAATCTGGCCAGGGTGTACCCCGTCTCTCACTCATAGTCAGCTGGGATAAGCTCCAGCTTGCCTTTGACCCTGCATAGGATAAGCGGTTACGGATAACGGATGGAAAATGCAGAAGACGAATACACAAAACAGGTTTGCAGACGACTTGAGATTTTTAAAATTCAAGCACTAAACAGAATAGGAAAACCAGTTGGTATTATTACTGTCTATAATAACTACCTTTTGCAATAACTGTCTAGAACAGGACATAAGTATACAGTTTGGGACACAACAAAAGTTTTGTTCGTTAGTTGTGGTCACCCTGTCATGTGGTGCAATACTGTCCCCGTTATTTTCATTGATATCTCTCCACGTAGAGATGTAGCTTTAATTTCTGAGGCCATGCACAGGCGACGCTCCAAACAACCACAGGATACAAATGGCAGCTATCTTGCACATGCATAAGTATAATCCAGCCTTCAGATGTCACCATCTTCACAATACTGAACTGTTTAACATAATTACCACCAATCAATCTCATCTGGTTGCAATCACTTCTCATTCGCCTCTGCACATGCAAACCTTTTTTATGGAGAATTTTTACAGGCTGGTAGAAAAAAAGAATTGAACACTTAAAAAAAGGTGTAATGCTGAAAATAAGAAGAGAGGGTTTGAATACTTTATGAATTCACTGTAAATATGAAATAAATATGTAAATATGAATTCACTGTAAATTCACTAAAATATGAAAACAGTTCTATACTGCATGATGTATTACTACATTACCTTAATACAGTCAGGCAGTGGTTCTGTGCCCATAGACATTAGTGCAACTTCCAACAGACAAAGGACACTCTCACAGCGTTCAGTCAGCTGTTCCAGGCTCTACACACAAGGAGAGGAAACCAAGAACAGTTTATAAGATGGGCCTACTGTTGCTGTTGGTTTAGATATTTCATGGGTTAAGTTATGTCATTTTAAGGGTGTTTTTTACTGATGATCCTAAATTCATTTTCTAAATGTGTAACAACTCTTGTTGCAGTAAGTCCTCAAATCAAGGTGGTACACATGAGTAAGTAAGGAATAAAACATAACAGGGCATGGTGTTATAGGAAAATTATCAGTGGATGGGTGGTATGAAATGGAGCTGCGAAATGGAGGGCTGTTATCATCCAGAATTTGATTGGGTAACTATAAGAGCACATCCGGAAGTGCTTTATTCTTCTTATATCACCACAATTTGCTGATGCTAAAAATTATTTGTTAAAGGAACTGCAAAGCAGTGGCACGATGGTGTAGTGGTTAGCACTGTCATCTCACAGTAAGAAGGTTCTGGGTTTGAGCCCAGTGGCCAATGGGGGCCTTTCTGTGTGGAGTTTGCATGTTCTCCCCGTGTCTGTGTGGGTTTCCTCCGGGTGCTCCGGTTTCCCCCACAGTCCAAAGACATGCAGGTTAGGTTAATTGGTGGCTCTAAATTGACCGTAGGTGTGAATGTGAATGGTTGTTTGTCTCTATGTGTCAGCCCTGTGATGATCTGGCGACTTGTCCAGGGTGTACCCCGCGTCTCGCCCATAGTCAGCTGGGATAGGCTCCAGCTCGCCCACGACCCTGCACAGGATAAGCGGTTACGGATAATGGATGGATGGATGGAACTCCAAAGCCCTCCATCATCCAAGTTTAAGCTTAAAGTAACTTTTAGAAAGCACTGGCACTGGAGACTCCTACCAAAACTGTTAAATATCTAAATAAAAAATAAAAAATAAAAAAAAATTATATCAGCAACTATATCAACAATGACATTCATTTTTAATCCCCTGTGAATTAGCTGTTACTACAAAAATGATAATATATTAGAATGAGCAAGTTAATATAAACATATGATTTGAACTGCAACTGGAACTGCCTTTTGACCAATTAGATTTGAGAATTCAATAGTGCTGTGGTATAAATGGTGTTAAATCATTTACATAATTTTAGTTTCTCATGCGAAATTAACAATGAAAATTCATATGCATGTGCTTTTTTCAATGCAACTGGTGAAAAATTTGCAGTTACAGAGGCTGCTAAATTTTTATCTATATCAGGTCATTACACTTCTCACTTTCATACAATGTCACCTCTTGAACATGTTTAAACAGCTTTATGCTGGTGTCTTTTAACAGTCAGTATGTATAAATAAAGGAATTCTCACCAGCCGGAATGATAACCAGTCATTATGTGAGTGCTCAAAGTCTCCATCCAATTCTTTAGTCAGCTGCTGTCTATCCACATACTGCTGAAGGACTCCAGTTCCTTTTATTGTGTGTACCTGTGTGAGTTAAAATAGTTAAAGAGAGACTAATTTAAAATTGCATGGCTCCATTATACGGCTCATTCTAAATGGTCTGAAATTAGGATTCCTTTTTTAATTGTTGGCTCATCTTTTTTTTTTTTTGTAATTATTATTATCATGATAGGTAGAGTTATGTGGGGCACCTCTATCCCATCCAGGTTATACGGGGTTGATTCTTGCTGTTCCTCTGTAAGAATGAGAACACAGCCAAGGCCTGCTGGTACCTGAGTCTGAACACACACATGCATCAAGTGTATACAAACATATATAATACATATTATTCTATCCACATTCAGTGGATATGAGCAATTGCACACTCTGATTGGCTACTCTACTACTAGGATATCAGCTCATATACCACGAGTAGAGAAAAAAAAATGCAGAGCATGTTGCTGAACCAACTGAGGACAAAATAAAAACTCTACTCGAAAACAAAGCCCCCCAAAATACCAAAAAGCAATAAAAAATGGAATAGAAGTATTTGATGGTAAGAATGTATCTTTTTTATTTTTCAAGAATTATTATTATGGCATTTTTCACAAATTGTGACTGTCATTTCACTGGTTTGTTTACATTCTAAGCGGAAATTATTTTGTCGGATGTTTTATACAAAGTTTTTATTTATCGAATTTGCAAAAAATAAGAATGCTCTGTTTCTCAAAATCCAGTGAATGTGGATATAATAAAACATTTATTCCACTCAATCTTGTCGTACGTGGCTTATAGGCAACTCGGTGCTATGCGCCTCGTCGGCTACCAGCTCATGTACGACTCGGTTTCGTGGAATAACTATTAAATATATCCTAATAATACAATGTCTCACCTTAAATGACCTCAAGGCAGAGAAGCAAAGCTCAGATGGAGAAGCCTGCCTACTGTCCACCAGCACTGTCAAGCCCTTTTCTCTGGCTGCAGGTCTGATGAAAGAAAGAAAGAAAGAAAGAAAGAAAGAAAGAAAGAAAGAAAGAAAGAAAGAAAGAAAGAAAGAAAGAAAAAGAAAAAAATTAATGGAAAAAATTTACACACACACACACACACACACACACACACACCCCAAAAAAAAACAACCTCCAGATTAGGAATGTCGGCTCATTGTAGGCAAAGGCCTTGGACTAATGCCCACATATGGCCTAATTTAGGGATAAGGGGGGAAACTATTCTTCAGAATACACGGATTTTTTTTTTTTATATGGTTATGTAGATCAAAATGGATTTGGCTTTAAAGGAGAACTGAAGTCATTTTTAAACTTGCTTTATTTCTTAATTAACGTGTTATTCAATTACGTTTTCGGTTTTAGTAACCTTATATCATGACTCGTATTGGCAACTAATTCCAATTAAATATTATACTTATCAGCCCATTTGGTTTTCAGCCATGTTGAATTTAGTTCGTTTGGTCCACGGCACGCGTCGCTTATCCACGTGATCTTCACGAGACTTGTGCGAGACTTCAAAACGTGAAGTGTCAGCCAGGTGTCAGTGCCGCCATTTTGAAAACTGTTTTCCAAATGAAATATTGCCCAAAAACGAGTTTAAATGACGATTACTGCCTACTTTTTTCAAACTTTCCTGATTGCTATCAAAACAAACAAAACTTCCGGCTTGATTACATCAGCATTTGAAAGAGGGTGCGCGCGTCTTTTGACAACATTGGCAGATGTTGGTCGCTTTGATTTCCGCTGTACGTTTTACTTCCGTCCTACGATGTCTCGCACAAGTCTCAACGAATCTTGTTTACGGCCATTACTTTGGCATATGGACTGATATATTACATAGCATATTTTAAACACTCATAACTTGCTATAGCTGTGACAAAATAGCTATCAAAAATGCATTCCTATATTTAATAAAATGAGATAAATAGAATTTTGATTAAAAAAAAAATTGCCTTCAAAGGCTTGTACTGTGGCTACTATGCATGATGAGTGCATCATTTAATGAGTTTCCCTTCTTACCCTGACACACACATCACTCTAGAATAGGGTAAATCTGGACTCATCAGGTCACATGACCTTTTTCCATTGCTCCGGAGTCCAATCTTTATGCTCCCTAGCAAACTGAAGCCTTTTCTTCCAATTAATCTCACTAACAAGTGGTATTCTTATGGCCACACAGCTGTTTAGTCCCAATCCTGTGAGTTCTGGCACACTGTGCATATGGAAATGCTCTTACTTTTACTATTAAACATAGCCATGAGTTCTACTGTCATTTTTTTTATGATTCGACTTCACCGAGTGTTTAAGTGATCTTTGATCACAGTAAGTCAAGATTTTTTTTTCTGACCATGTTTCTTCCATGAAATTGACAGTTCACCATGATCCTTCCAGGTTTTGAACAGTTCTTAACCCAATTCCAGTAATTTCAGCAATCTCCTTAGTTGTTTTCATTGCCTGATTCAGGCCAATAATTTGACCCTTCTGAAACACAGTAACATCTTTACCATGACCAGGGGATATGTCTTCCAACATGGTTGTTTAAAGGAGATACGCAGAACTATGGCCTCACTTTTTGTTTATAAACGCCTTGAGACCTCAAGAATGGCACAGAAATAGTTTTAAGCGTTAACAATAAATCTAATATAATAATTTTTATGATTAAAGTGATTCATATAGGCAGCGGTCTGAGTGAATGACCTTGACATCTGTGACGTCACAGCAGGAAGGCTATCGGTCTCATCGCCATTTCTGTTATACTAAAACACAGAGCTAACTGCAACTCTGATCTTCCATTTTGAGCTAATTTATCACCATGCCACGTAGGTGTGTTGCTGGCACATGCAGCAACACAACAAAAGGTGGATTTACGTTGCATTCATGGCCCAAAAATGTTCAAACTGCAAAGATTTGGACATGTTTTGCGAGAAGTTCATGGGCGCATTGGGCGCCTACGAAGTGGTCTCTCCTCTGCTCTGCACATTTTACTGAAGACTTGTACAAGACCTCTGATCTGTTGAGGAGCGTTGGCTATAAGCCCGTATTGAAAGAGGGTGCAGTACCAACAATTAAAGGAAAAGAAAACTACAAGAAAAGGAAAGTAAGTTCAGTTGCACCAGTTCTCCGAGTATGAGCCGAGGGTTGTTGCTAAAACCTGGGACAGAATGGGACGTGACATATTATTGCTCAGGCAGTGACCTCCCCGGGGTTGTTGCTAAAACCGGTGACGTCCCATCCTGGGTTTGAGTAATTGCCTGAGCCAAGCAGTAATTGCAGAGTACTCAGTATGGAGAAAATGAGAATGAGTGGACCAACCGTCTGATTTCTCCACTGGATGCTTTTTTTTCCGCTGGTGATGCTTGCCTCAGCAGCAATGTCTCACCCTTACATGGAAGAAGCGAATGAACAGAGAACTGAACAAACAGCTGAAAGTCAGATTGTTTCAAAACAATCGGCCACAAGATCGGCCTTCAAGAAGCGAGAATACAGACAGGTAAGATGCGAAGATCACCATTTGGATACAAAACAACAACACTCGTTGTTTACCTGCATTTAGATTAATCCATGTAACTTGTATTGTGTGTTTAAGTTACCGGTATAAGATCATTTAATTTGCTTCAGAATGTGATTGTCTCAGTTCATCTGATTATTTAATTAGCCTTTTATGTTTTATCAGTGAAAATGCATGCATGTACATGTATGTTGCATAAGTTATAACACCTATCCTGTTTTAATGAGAGTCAACCCACAATCAATGAAGTCAAATCAGTCTTAGTTGACCAAGTCAGTAACGGTATTTCTTACTTTCACCATAAATTTTTATTTCTATGACTTTGGTCTATAGCTGTCAAAGGCCTCTACCTTAAAACCGGTTCCCGCTGTGACGTGACGCACTCAGGGCTGGCTGGCTCAGTGGGGCAGCTCCAATGCCAACTTTGCAGTCGATTTTAACTCTCAAAAATATATGTATATTTTATTCCCATTTATGCAGCATACAAGAGTCAAGGATGGAGATACTATTCACTCAGAAATGTATTTAAAAATAAAGGTTCTGCGTATCTCCTTTAAGAAATGAGAAGCTACTCACTGCATCAGTTAGGGTTAAAATAATTGTTGCCAGCTGAAGTGTATTAATTACTCCAGTTATTATCCAACCAAATGCTTTTTTAAGTATTTGCTTATTTAAATCCAAATCGTGACTTTAATTTTTGGACAGGCAGTATACATTATGGTAAGTCAAACAGTGTCCTAAATAATTTTGGCAGGTCTGCATGACATTACTGAAGGAGTGCTTGTGGTTAGAGCCGTATATTTCCACTGTGTAGGCAGGATTTTAGGAGTGACTTGCTTGTTGGTTACAATACATTCATAGCTCCAGTGCAAAAATAAAGTGGCAACTATGGTCACAAAACATGTTTTACCTTATCAATTATATGTGGGTTAAAATAAGAAAATTGTGTAAATTAGACTTTTTGGTTGTATGTTTGTATTTCTTTTATAATTTGTCACAAGTTTACAGCAGACTGGATTCCCATTGTATTATGGTGTAACCAAAGAAAATTGTGAGTATGTCAAATATAACTTCACTAATTTTCATTCATCATCAGCGATATTAGTATTTGTGGATACTAATATCCAAATACTAATAATTTTTACCTTTTCCTTTCAAAGGTATTTGAATGCCACATACTGTACCAGTCAAATGTTTGACCACACCTACTCATTCATAGGTTTTTCTGTATTCTGACCATATTCTACACTGTAGAACAATACTGAAGACATCAAAACTATGAAGTAACATACGGAACATATATGGAACTATGTGGTAAACAAAAAGTGTTAAATGAAACATGTTTGATATTTTAGACTCTTCAAAGAACCCACCGTTTACCTTGATGATGCTTTACACACTATTGGCATTATCTTCACCAGCTTCATGAGGTAGTCACCTGGAACGCTTTTCAGTTAACAGGTGTGCCTCATCAAAAGTTAATTATCGCAATTTTTTTTGCCTTCTTAATGCGTTTGAGATCAAAGGGTAAATAGTAAATAATAAAAATACAGTAAATAGCCCTATTCCACAACTGTGGTAATCCATATTATGTCAAGAACCACTCAACTAAGTAAAGATTAACAGCATCCATCATTACTTTAAGATATGAAGTGTCTTTTAATTAATAAAAATAATGAAAAAACATTGAATTGGAAGGGGTATCAAAACTTTTCTCTGGTACTGTATATTGTAAGTTACCTGGTAATTGTATAATAACAGGATAACAGCTGCACAATGTCATTCAGATGATGACCCTCCTCAGGTACGTGTGTTTCTGTAATAACCAACCCACGTCCCAGTCTATCCACAGTACCTTCACACAGATAATAAAAGATGGGAGTTTAACATCAACGACAGCAGATTGGAAACTAGATCATATTTTATATATGTTGTCTATTTTACCTGTGACTATGAACTTTCCTGACTGAAGCAGATCTTCATTCAAATCTCTCAGCAGAGGAGAGGCTTTTGGAGATGGTGCTTTTGACTGATCAGAAGGTGCTGATACTGTCTCTTCTGGTGAATGATCGGGTGAAGCTGTATCTGATTGAGACTTACCATCTGGGAAGATTTCTGGTTGTTTTTCTGCCAATTAAAAGACAAAATATGATGTACTGCAAGCACAAATTGACAACAACCTTGTGAGTTATTGGACTCCGACAAACCTCCAGTCCCATCAGCAGATTTAGGGTCTGCTTCATGACCATTCACTAGCTGCTTTACTGTATTTTTACCCTCATCAGAATGGCAATCTTTTAAGAGAGGTGATTTAGCCACTGAATCAGATGTTTCAACTAGCTGGCTTGCTTTCTTCTGACCCTTTGAGGAACTGGGATCTTCCTTGTTTTTTGGGTTGCCACGGCCACCAGATTTTCCCTTCCCTTTTCCTCCTTTAGCTTTCCTCCTTCTCCTATAAGCAAATGAAAAACAAACAAAATTATTCAATAATTACACAATGCTATACTGCTATATACATACTGTATGGACAAAAGTCTGTTTTCCCCAAACTACTACCACAAATTGGAAGCAGACAATTATATAATATGTCTTTGTATTCTGTAGCACTAAAATTTCCCTTCACTGGAAGCTTCCAAAACACGTTCCAGCAAGACAGTGCCCCTGTGCACAAAGGCATGGTCCATGAAGACATGGTTTGCCAAAGCTGGAGTGGAAGAACTCAAGTGGCCTTCACAGAGCCCTGACCTCAACCCCATTGAACACCTTTGGGACGAACTGGAATGCCAACAGCACCCCAGGCCTCACTGCCCAGCTTTGGGCTATACACGTGTACTTCTTAAAATTGGAGTAAAAAAAGACACACAACTGACACATAAAGTTAGAAAACAGGGGAAAAAAAGTGGCATAGACCTATGTGACTATAATAATAATGATGCTAATAATAATAATAATAATAATAATAATAATGAAATACAATACATTGTAGGGGACCCATGTTTGTGGAATGTTCAGAGGTGGGTAGTAACTAGCCTATGAAAAGTTAAACCTTTAATAGTTGTCATGTTTTGGCTGATCAAGTTTGTTTTGTTTTGTTTGTATTACCTACTTCTAGTAACGTATTTTTTAAAAATATATATTACATTTTATATTATATTTAGCATGTTCTATAACAAAAATCCTGATAACTTTGCTATCAATGTATACTCTTTTAACAATCAAATTTTACAGTAGCCCATTGATTTTTCAAAAAGAAAAAAGTGGATTCATAGAGTATCACTTCATACTGTATGAGCTGTAATGTAAAATGTCAACTCAGTCAATTAAGTACTCTTAAACAAATCAAATATATATTTTTGACACTTTTTCTCATACTTTGGTTGGTAATGAAGGATATCGTCATTTTACTCAAGTATACTTTTACTCAAGTATATTTTGCCTACTCTACCCACCTCTGGTGATGTTATACCTGGGTGCACGAAATCCTCCCACTTTGACATCCTTTCCCCTGGGGCACACACGTTCCTCCAATTTCCCAACTTGCCTTTCACCAGCAATGTTGTCAGTACCTGGTTGAGAAAGATTTTTTTCTGGTTTCCTATGTTCATTACATTTTCCTTTTTGTCCTTTGGAGTTTCCTGAGTTTTTGGTTATGTTTTGATCATTGTAGGAACAGTTTAATTCCATGTTTAGAGATGAATCTGGTTGCGTGTTAAGCTTTGCTTTTGACCTGTTAGCCAAATGTCTGGTAACATCAGACACAATATTCATGCCTGCTGTTGCATTAGCCAACATTTCACCTTCAGCCAATGACTTATCATCTTCAAAAACACAGTCTGAGTGGAATCCTTGGTCCTGATCCGATTGGTCCGCCCCTATATTTCCTGTAGTATGAGTGTCTATTTCACTGATATATTTACTTCTAGAGCTCAGCTCACTACTCCTGGCCTTTCCTGTATGGCGCTCTTCCCAGGGTAGTGTGCTTCCAGCTCCCGTCCTCTCCTCACCCACACCAGGCCTTCTCTCCTTGGATGGACCCTCTAAATACAGGTCCCGGTTATCCAACACTACTGCATCTCCACCACCTTCATCTGAGTCTTGAACACACTGAGGGGATGGCTGTCTCTCTCGGACCAAATCAATGACTCTAGGTGGGGGTCTAGAGTTGACCAAATCCTTGCGTGCACCTCCACTATTCTTTCCACTGCTGTTACTGTCCTTCCTACGTAAGCTCCCTGTCCTTCCACTGATCTCGGTCTTTGCATACCCCCAGGCCTTACCCCGCCGAATTCGAATGGCCTTGCTTCGCCTGCACAGCGGCAAAGTTTTGGTCTTGCAGATCCCATGCATCTCCAAGTAGCGCTGCTTAGAATCAGTGCCACCATCCGGACCTCCTCGAGGTTCCAGGAGTTCCACATAATCCCCGCATCCATCACTAGCCTGTCTGAGGTGCCGCAGAGTAGAGTCAACATCAGCCTCATTGCCATCTGGAGGAAGATCGTCTTCTTCATCCCAGGACCAGGTGTCAGGATCTCCAGAGGAAGAGCACCATCCTAGACTCCCCATGTTTGGAGAAAGGTAGTCAAGATCAGGGGGATGTGTGGAAGCAAGATCCAGGTCAGTGGGGTTGTGTAGCAATTTTGGGTAAACAACCTCATCCCATGGAATACGTACCACTCCATCAGAAGTACTAACTAGACAAGTATCTAAAACACCTCCACCTGAAAAAAAAAAAAGAAAATGAGGTGATTAACATCTAAAAATTTTTAATTAAATGATTCATTTTCTTGAAAGAAGAGAAACCAAAACACAATGCTTTAACCCTTTAGCCTCATCTCCCAAATAGTTGCCAATATAAAATTGACTGAGTAACTGATTGACTGATGCCACACATTCAGAAACATCACTTAGAGGAAAATGCAAGTACTGAACTGCAGCTATCCATACAGTCATGGCTGTTCTTTGGTATCCCTACGTGACCGCCTACTTGGTTGCAAGTTGCAGACCAGATAGGGGACTCCTTCAAATGGTCACAACCATGAACTCACTGTCCCTTATCAGCAAATGTTTAAAAATCCTGCATTAATACAGGGTTCATGGGGGCTCAAAGTGACTGTTTATACTATTTATACCCATATGTAAACAGTATATACCATTTATGCCCACGTGCATACACCAGATAGGGGTAAACACTTAAAAATATGAATAGCTTGAGAGAAAATTCAACTAGTGTACCAGTGATATCTGTACACTAGGTGGTTGTATACAGGAAAAGTGCACTAGCAGTCCACTGAACAGGAACAGCAAGGAACTGTGCATAATTTTTTCTACTTCCAGAGTATTTTCTACCCATTTCCAAGTTGTAGAATTAGCTGTTTGTTTGCTTGCTTGTATGTTTGTTTGTTTGTTTGTTTTTACCTTACGTGGTTTTATATGCTGTACCAACACCCCCATTCCTCCTATTGGCCTGTTAAATATTTTGTGGCCTGCGGCCAATCTGTGTTTGAGAACATGATTTAAGTAATTCCAATATGAATAATAACTTCAAAAGAATTTCACAGCTTTAATGTACACAGAATATAGTAATAAGTTCAAGTAAATTAAGTTTTTGATTCAGTTTAAATAGGTGACGGATATGAGTTGTTTTAGATTCAAATGAAAAGTAATAATTAATTCATATTAAAAAAATATCATGAGAGCAAATGTTTAACCTTGCATGTACAGTATGTATGCATGTTGTAACCTGATGTAACTATACAAATATCAAGCTACCAAGTTCACCTTCTCTCTTGCAACCACGTTCCTTGTTGATGCAGTGCAGCCACTCTGCTGTAAACACCAGAGGGTGTTGGGATTCAGGAACCAGGACCTCCTGGACATTGCGGCCACCAAGAGCTAGACACTTGAGGGCCAGGCGGGGACAGCGTGTGGAAAATGGCACCACTTGCAGGTAGAAGTCATTGCTTCGCAAGAGCCTCCAGTCAAGAGTAGAAAGCTGGACCACCACCTTCTCGCCCAAACACAGGGGCCAACCCGAGTGCAGGAACAAACAGCCCAAATATTGAGACTGAAAAAGAGACAGTGCTATAACAAAACTGGCTTCCAAATGTCCACTATGAAGAACTCCTATTTTTTGTTTGTTTGTTTGTACTATTATTATTACTATACTATTTATACCATATTTATTATACTATTTCAGTAAATCTGACCTTTTGACACCAGGGAAAATTATATAATTATGTTTGAGAAATATAAGTTAGGAGAAATGTGGTTCTAGAGCCACCAGAAACATCAACACATGTTTAATAAACACATTTAGTGATTTAAACACTTTTTTGTGCTTCCTTGGCTTTTTTTCTCCTTTGGTCCAGCTTTCTTTCCAGTAAATTTGCTTTCAACCAGTTTACCAGGAGAAACATTTTCAAAGTGAGAAGCCAGCACTCAAAAATAAGTAACCAACCAACCAACCAACCAACCAAATAAACAAATAAATAAATAACACAAGCTCTTGTGTCCCAAACCACAAGCCAAATTCACTCAGCATCATTACCATTAACATCATGAGCCACCGTTCACCTTTTCTCCCTTCTTGTTTCTTGTTAAAGATTTTTCTCTTCACTCATTATAAGCAATCTAAGTTCTGTCTGATTTATAAATTATATTATGGAACACGTACAGCTCCACTTTCGTTTACTCTTCCCTCTTTCTGCATCTGTCCTGCTCCACTCTTCTCTTTAGATCTACATTTTAATTCAATCCTTTGTAGCCATTTTGTGAGACATAAAAACACGCTCAGTGGAAATTTTCAACTTCTCTCGTCATTTTATTTGAATCCATCTATTAAATTTCCTCTACTCCACTCTCTATCTGCCTCAGTGCCTCAGTCCCACTTTCCACTTTCTCAATGTGTGCCTTAGTATTCTGTTACTTTATCCCTCCCCCGGTTTCTCAAGAAATCCTCTATCATCAGTGTCTCTCTCTCTCTCTCTCTCTCTCTGCTCCCTATTCCCTTTCTTAACTTCTTTCTCACACAAGTAGCCACCAACCCCCCCCCCCCCCCCCCCCCCCGACACACACATGGTAAGAATTATAGTCATGACTCATAGCTCTCGTCCCAGTCAGTTCCTCATAGTGACAATGAAAACAGAGCCAACAGAAAATGTGTGTGAGGGAATTTTGGCATAAAAATGAATGAGAGGCCCAGACGTTATCAAACAGTGGTGTATGTGTATGTCTGTGTAAAGACACAAGGAAGAATTTGTGTATGTTTACTATAAGAATGTATATCAGTATATGTGTTTTTCAGTAAGGCACACTGTTTCAAACATTATGATGAATGATAGCAGAGTAAATGTCTGAATAGCAAGGTAAAGTGATACTCAAGTACTCAATAGTCTCATGAAAGTACAGACAGAGAGAAGAAAGCATATGCGGCATACAAGAAAACCACATCAGGATTCACTGAGCGAATAAGTGAGTTTGTGAATGAGACAGTATGAGTAAAGAATAAAATCGGATGGTTATTGATCATATTCTTACAACACCCCAAAGTGTTTTATCCCTCTTATACCATAGAAATTTGTCAATCAATAGATTTTTTTATTTATTAACAAATAACTTATTCTACTTTTTGTTATCTGTATATAGTTACATTTAATATTGCGAAACGTCCACAAGACAAAATAGTTCCTGTTATCACTTATGTCATGCAGCTATAAACAGTCATTCCCTCTTCAGACTCCTTTTTTTTCTTACATTATCTTAGACAAAAAATGCAGCTTGTTACAGAAAAGCCAGCAAGTCCTCTGCAGTGGGTTTCTCAAAAGCCTCTTCATGCTAAGAGCATCTTAACTAGGAGAGAGAGAGCATTCATTGTGCTGCTCGCTCTACCATGTAACGATGATCTTTGTGCTGCGATGCTTTTGGGAAATTCAGGCCTGTCCTGTGGTGGAAAACATGTGGAGACTCCTTCCACTAAAACTGACTCTGAGCACCTCTGTGCTATATGAATGAAACACTTCACTGCTGGTGGCTGAGTGTGCATACTTACACAAGCATGCTGCTGGAGTCTGTGCAGAAGATGTTTGGCCGGGATGAAGAAATCCAGTAGATACCTTAAACTGTCATGCTGATACGTGGACTCCAAGACAGAAAAAACCTGAACACACACACACACACACAGACAACTGATGTCATAAAAATGCTACCAGGAATAAGAAAAGAAGATGTAAAATGTAAAACACTGCATGATTTAGAGCAGTAGTATTGGATTAATTCCTTGGAACCCCATCTTGAACATTTGTACACTTAACCAACTCCTGCAGTTCAATTTGATGTTATACCAAAACTAACTATACTTTAAAGTGTGTTGATAATACTGGGTCTCAGGGGGAAAAAATCCATTCATTTTCCAACACTTTTTTTCTTAACATTTTTTTCCGCTACTTTACTAGACTTTTCTGGGATTTCCACAACCATGGAATCCCTGAGAAAACCACTGACCTGGGATAGAAGAGGGGGTGCAGTGCTCTCAAATGGGGGATATAGGGAGGAGAGCGCCCCTTGCACACAGTCCTCCACCGCCTCTGAACCCTGGGATAAAACAAATGAGAAAAAGAAGATAAAAATATTACCAGTATGTATATGAACAAAATGCTGCATGTTATCTTAAATATTACAGATACCATTCGCACTGAAAGAAAGAAAATGATGGCAGCTTGTTCGTCTCACATACAGACACAATTTCCTGTTGTGTGTTCCAGGGGCTGTCAAAAACTTCCTGGAGACCAAATGGTTGTTGTGTTCTTTCAAACAGTTACACTGACCTTTAAACCCTCTCATCAAAACATAAACACACGCACGCACGCACACACACACCGCCCACATAAAATTTTCAGAAAACACCTGCAATCTAGCCATCGTGCAATGTGTGGCTATTCTTTTATTTCATGACGGCACAGTTGTCACAGCAACTCAAAATGTTTTCTCTCTTTTTCCAATGTTCTTCCTCTTTTATTATTTTTACTTCTCCCCACTTCCCTTAGCTCCTCACTCTCCTCTGCTGTTATTCATCTCTTCCTCTCCCTCAAAAATCATCTGACAATAATTACAGTGAGACGTTTTCTGAAAAAAAAAAAAAAAGTATGGAGTTCTAGCCGAGTCTTGGCGGGCAGGTCAGAAAACGAGCAACGGGAAAAAAGGGGGTGGAAAAAAAATGAGGGATGACTAGGGAAAACGGGCCAGGAACTGAGTGTTTTATGCAAGGCCAAGAACGAGTGGGAAGAGAGGGAAAAAAAAAACAAATTCTAAGTGGAAAGTGGTAGGAAAGAAAGTAAAAGGAGAGGGACAGAAAGATGAGGGCATTATGGAGGCTAAAAAGTGGCCTAAATAGCAAGGCACAGCATATTATAAACATAGTTTGTTTTGTCTTGTTTCATGTTTTGGTCTGAACTGATCAGATTACTAGCTACACATCTTAGTACAGTTAGAATAGAACAATACGCCATGTGGCCATGTAGAAATCTAGCTGACTGTTATAACCCTTACTGTAAGGGTAAGTAAAGAGAGTTCTGGTTTTCCTATAGTTTGATTAACAATATAACAGATTAAACTGAACATAAGAAGGGTCCAAACATTTGTGTCCACTACGGTGTACTGATTTGTTAAAGTACATGTGTGTCAGACTGAGAAAAAGTTTTGCATGGTCAAAGTTTGGCATTTATAGTTCTCAAAACAACAGATTTCCTGAACTGTAATAAGGGTTTTAATGTAACTCAATAAAAAGAAAAAGAAAAAAAATCCAGTATTTTAAAGTCTGGTTCCCTCCAAAAGTGAAAAGTGAGAAAATCGCATTTAAAGATTTCATTCCAGGCCTACCTCAACATCACACTTAGCATGAATAGCAAGGTTTGAGACATTTTTAGACATACTAACTGCCAAACCAAGGTTAGAAAGTAACCTTTTTTTAATCCACATTGTTTTGGTAAAATATATTTATGTGTTCTTAAAATAGACATATCAAAATGTATTACTGACAGAAAAACTAACTGTTGGTCAAAACAACTTCTTGTCCTTTTTGTCCAGGTCAAGAACTGATCCACAGCGACTTCCAAAGGGTTTTCGCAGACTGCCACACATCTTTCTCGAAGAAGAGGATATCATTATTTTCCAATACAATATAAGTAAAACAAGTCAAACACTACCAATGACAATGGGAATGCTTCTCCCACCACCAAGTCTACTCTTTCTTGTTAATTTGTATGCCTAAAATGCAATCAAAATATACTTCAGGCATGAAGAAAAACAACGTCAGACATTTGATCTTGCTGTGACCTTGACCATATTTGGATCAATTCCATAATTTAATCAGTACATCTGCTGGTTACATTCATCATCATCATCATCATCATCATCATCATCGGCTATCACTCAAATGAGTAGGATGGTTCTACTGTTGTTTATGGACCTGCAGATGACTTAAGAGGCCAATCCTAGACTTGCAAGTCCTGTGACAATGTGGACAGGTTGTAGTGGTCCCTGGAGGAAGGAAAGCGCTGTTGCTGCTCTGCCGTTACTTCCTTCTCTCCCTCTTCTTAGCTGCTTCTCGGCACAAGGCTTACTTCATGGTCTTGGGTGCCAACTGCCACTAGGCGCCTCCAACCAGGACGGTCTGAGGCCAGATGTTCCCAATTGTCGATGTCAATGTCACATCTCTTGATATTAGATTTAAGATTGTTTTTAAAATGCTTGCATTGACCACCCTGTGTTCTTTGGCCATCTTGCAATTGGGAATACAGAAGCTGCTTAGGCAAACGATGATTAGGCATCCATAGGACACGTCCTGCCCAGCACAGCTGGTTGCAGATAATCATAGTTTCGATACTTGAACAGTTTGCCTCTTCCAGAATACTTAGGTTTGTCTGTTTATCTTGCCAACTGATACCCAAAATCTTACCAAGACAATGTTGATTATATTTTTTCCAGGCGGTTTAGGTGATGTCTATAAGTTGTCCAGGTCTAACTTGCATATAGCAGCATTGGAATTATGACTGCCTTGTAGACACGGATTTTGGTTTCAGGGCGAAGGTCCTTGTATTCAAACACTCTGTCTCTGAACTGTCCGAAGGCAGCACAAGCACAGCTTAGCTGATGTATTTCAACATTGGTATCTGCAGCTGTGGAGAGATGACTTCCAAGGTAAGGAAAGTGGGTGACATTTTCCAAGACTATACCACTGATTGCAAGGTGTGGGTCTTCTGTAGCTACCTTTGGGGGCAGTTGAAAAAGCACTTTGGTCTTCTTGATGCTGAACTTCAGGCCGATACTTTCATCCATCCATCCATCCATCCATTATCTGTAGCCGCTTATCCTGTCCTACAGGGTTGCAGGCAAGCTGGAGCCTATCCCAGCTGACTATGGGCAAGAGGCAGGGTACACCCTGGACAAGTCACCAGGTCACTGCAGGGCTGACACATAGACACAGACAACCATTCACACCTACGGTCAATTTAAAGCCACCAATTAGCCTAGCCTGCATGCCTTTGGGCTCTGGGGGAAACCGGAGCACCCAGAGGAAACCCACGCAGACACGGGGAGAACATGCAAACTCCACACAGAAAGACCCTCATCGGCCGCTGGGCTCGAACCCAGGACCTTCTTGCTGTGAGGCAACAGCACTAACCACTACACCACCATGCCGCCCTGAGACTTTCAATAATACAATAATAATGAATAAATATGGCACTTGCACTCGTCCTGTTGTACTTGAATATCAGCATGGCTGTGAGTTGTTCGTAGTGTACAACAGCTGTGTTGGTATTCAGTACAACAGCACAACCTCGAGTGTGATATTGTTTTATATAACAGTTCTATAAACAAGAAATTGATATTGCATAACTGACATTAGAGCAACAATCAGAAGCCATGTACTTTAGAGTACATCAGCTAGCTGGCGAACTTGCTCTCATTGATTTGTACATTCCCGTTAAAGGTGCCTCTGCTACAAAATTGGCATCCCTTCTTCCTTTCCATCTTCATCTGGCAAGCTTTCATATTTTAAGTCAAAGGTATATTCCTGCAAAGTATCATTTGCTATGTCAGCCAATGATGTCGCTAATGCTATCATAGTGACCGTTTCTAAGTATGAAGTGGAATCTTACATGGACAAGCAAAGTGATATGCACAGTGAAATGTCCCACGGACAGATGAAAGGACGAACGGACAACCTGAAAAAACACAATGCCTCCACCATATAGTGGCGGAAGGATAAAAAATTTTCTTATTTGCTGAAAGCAATTGTAAATGTCAGGAATAGTTGAGCCTTGTAACAACTATTAGGTGTTAATTTTACTTTTAGAGGTGATGCTAATTAACAGTGTAAATTAATTTTTTACTTTAGTTACCCTTCTGATTTGACAAAACTAATACATTTTGTAACAGTCTTTAAAAC
Organism: Neoarius graeffei; assembly: GCF_027579695.1. Lineage (NCBI taxonomy): Eukaryota > Metazoa > Chordata > Actinopteri > Siluriformes > Ariidae > Neoarius > Neoarius graeffei. Next base: position 49,191,914 of record NC_083571.1, on the reverse strand, counting down.
TCAGCACTTGGTGGCACTGAATGAAAATCTGCAGTGTAACACTGTAATATAATGAAGGCTTTGCCTTTATAATCATTATACTGTATTGTAACCACAAAAGTGTGTATATATTCTCCTGCCTGGCCTTTGAATAGAGAGGGTTTTCCATTTTGGATTATAATGAGCACTTATCATAATGTGATGACACTATAATGACATTATATATTGTAATGAATTATTTATGTATGTATGACTTTTCAATAAAGTGCATTTCATTTACTTCTTCAAATATTTGATAAATATTTATGGTAAATCAATGACATAGTCATGACAAAGGTATGTACAAGATCTTCGTGAGCATGATGAGAGACAATGCCATGACACCATAATGACAGATTTATGTGTATTTCCTCTGACCATATATTCGAGAGAGTTTGATTTTGGCATGTCATATCAACATCATTACATACTAAAAATACACAGAAATCTTATGTCAAATAAAACATGTTACCTGGCTCTGGTGTTGTCCTCAACATCACATCAAAAGCAGTCTTTATGACAGCTAAATCTTATTAGAATAAGTCTTTATGAATGTTTATGAAATTTTTTGTCACTTGTCTTGAAGGGCTTATATAGGTCTCATGTAGCCCGAAGAACAATACCTTAAAGTGGTTTAAAGTGGAAACATTTAAATGTTACCAAACAGTTGGAGCAAAACTGCTCCAGCTCCTTCAAGTTAGATGGATTGCACATTCATAGACAATGCATGTGCAGCTCAGGCTAACTGTAGAAATGTAAATCCAATATTTTCAATATTTAACAAGCAAAATCTTTGGGGGCATGGTGCTATATGAAAATAATCAATTTTGATGCAGCATGGCATGAAGCAGAGTTACTGATACCACCCCAAAGTTGATTATCTTCCGATAGTGACATGTTTTATTCCTCTTACAGTGTCTTGCAAAAGTATACATCGCCCTTGGTGTTTGTCTTGTTTTGTTGCATTACAAGTTGGAATTAAAATGGATTTTTGAGCGGTTAGCACCATTTGATTTACACAACATGCCTACCACTTCAAAGGTTCAAGTTGTTGTTTTTGACACAAACAATAATTAAGATAAAAAAACAGAAATCTGGAGTGTGCATACGTTTTCACCCCCCAAGTCAATTCTTTGTAGAGCCACCTTTTGCTGCAATTCTCTTGGGGTATGTCTCTATTAGCTTAGCACATCTAGTCACTGGGATTTTTGCCCATTCCTCAAAGGAACACTGCTCCAACTCCTTCAAGTTAGATGGGCTGTGTTGGTGTACAGTCATCTTCAAGTTATGCCACAGATTCACAACTGGATTGAGGTCTGGGCTTCGACTTTTAATTCCAAGACATTTAAATGTTTCCCTTTAAACCACTCCAGTATAGCTTTAGCAATATGTTTAGGGTCATTGTCCTGCTGGAACGTGAACTTCTGTCCTAGCCTCAAGCCTCTGGCCGACTCAAACAGGTTTTCCTCCAGAATTGCCCTGTATTTAGTGCCATCCATCTTTCCTTCAATCCTGACCAGCTTTCTTATCCCTGCAGATGAAAAACATCCCCACAGCATGATGCTGCCACCACCATGCTTCACTGTAGGAATGATGTTCTCAGGGTGCTGGGAAGTGTTGGGTTTGTGCCACACATGGTGGTTCCCATGATGGCCAAAAAGATCAAGTTTAGTCTCATTTGACCAGAGAATCTTCTTCCATGTGTTTCAGGAGTCTGCCACATGCTGTTGGGCAAACTCCAAATGTGTTTTCTTATTTTTTCTTTCAGCAATGACTTTTTTCTGGCCACTCTTCCATAAAGCCCTCGTCTGTGGAGTGTATGGCTTAAAGTGGTCCTATGGACAGATACTCCCATCTCCACGGTGTATCTTTGCAGTTCCTTCAGTGTTATCTTTGGCGTCTTTGTTGCATCTCTAATTAATGCCCTCCTTGTCTGGTCTGTGAGTTTTGGTGGGCGGCCTTCTCTTGTCAGGTTTGTAGTGGTGACATATTCTTTCCATTTTGCTATAATGGATTTAATGGTGTTCTGTGGGATATTCAAAGTTTGGGATATTTTTTATAACCCAACCCTGATTTATACTTCTCCACAACTTTGTCTCTGACCTGTTTGGAGGCTCCTTGGTTTTCATGTTGCTTGTTTAGTAGTGTTGCTGAGTCAGGGTTCTTCCAGAACAGGTTGATTTATACAGACATCATGTGACAGATGATGTGAGACTTTGATTGCACACTGGTGGATCTTAATCAACTAATTTTGTGACTTATGAAGTGAATTGGTTGGACCGGCTCTTATTTAGGGGTTTCATACAAAAGAGGGTGAATACCTATGCACACTCCAGATTTCTGTTCTTTTCATATTAATTATTGTTTGTCACAATAAAACAACAATTTGTACCTTTAAAGTGGTATGCATGTTGTGTAAATCAAATGGTGCTAACCCTCCAAAAATCCATTTTCTTGTAATGCGACAAAACAGGACAAACACCAAGGGGGATGAATACTTTTGCAAGATACTGTATATGACAGCAATTTACCAATGGCACAATATTCTATTTATTACAGTAAAACACAACATAATTTCTATTTGTTTATAGTTATATTTAATTTTATTGAACGAAACAAGTCCTGGCTCTAGATCCTGTTATTACTTACATTATAGCAACACCAGTCAATTTTTTTCAGTCTCGTGGAGTTAATTAGATTTAAAAAATGCAACCTGTTCCTGAGAAACAGCAAATACTTTCATAAATTTTTCAGGAAGTGTTTTACTTCTCACTATTACAAAGCACTGACACTGGACTCCTTATATAAACGCTCACTACATGTCTCCTCACACAAAGTATTAGCACATTTTAGAAAGTAAATTTTAAAAAATCAATACATTTTTAATCTGTTAAACAATGTTTGTGGCACAACCACCATACAAGTCCCTGTGTAGTGTAGAACTGATAACATATTCGACAACTTCAGTCAGAATCAAGAATTAAATATATAAGCCCAGTCGTATGGTTAGGTCTAACAGTGAATGAATATTGTTTTTGTACTGAAACTGGGTTTCAAGAATGGCAGCAAAATATTCATGTTACACCAATGCTGTGATGCCTCTAGAAATCTGTCCCTGTGTATCAGAGATGTGCATACAGATAGGAATCTGCAGTCTGACGCTTGCTCTGTGTTCACGCTTTTCACAGTGCTTGATAACTCAGCCTCTGCACAAAGGCCTTCTGTATGTGGGCACACAACTCCCAGCACTGTGGCAGACAAAATAAGCACGTCAAACTATGTGCTGGACTGAACAGCTTAAAGATATACCACCGTATAACTGGAATTTCCTTGGATTGTCTCTAAATCACATTGTTTTTGCTGGAATCAGACAGTATAGTCTGCTGAATTACTCAAAAGTAAGAGAAAGGGGAAAGCCTTGAAATGGCTAGGGCGTTAGACACAGTTGCAAAATTTTGTTTGATATTACTTGTCTAAGTAATAGTGCCTGATGAAATTGTCTGATATTATGAGGGAATCCCACCGAATTATTATTGTATTATTCCTAGATTCAAACCTGCATCCATTAAGTTTAATGATTATTTCTATACTAAATAGCAATAGTAAGTGCGACAGAAATACTGTTTATTCATTACCACTAGTTTGATTGTATTTTTATTAGATTATCATATCAGTAAGAAAATGTTTTCTTACTGTATATGTATTATGTGTTAGTCAGTTAGTTAGTTTTTTTATTCATGCATGGCGGCCTGAGAAAATCCTTTGGATATCACTGCAGCTGAATTATCTCATCTCATCTCATTATCTCTAGCCGCTTTATCCTGTTCTACAGGGTTGCAGGCAAGCTGGAGCCTATCCCAGCTGACTACAGGCGAAAGGCGGGGTACACCCTGGACAAGTCGCCAGGTCATCACAGGGCTGACACATAGACACAGACAACCATTCACACTCACATTCACACCTACGGTCAATTTAGAGTCACCAGTTAACCTAACCTGCATGTCTTTGGACTGTGGGGGAAACCGGAGCACCCGGAGGAAAACCACACGGACAACATGCAAACTCCGCACAGAAAGGCCCTCGCCAGCCACGGGGCTCGAACCCGGACCTTCTTGCTGTGAGGTGACAGCGCTAACCACTACACCACCGTGCCGCCCATTTTCATGGTCATACTTATTATTATTATTATTATTACATGTTAAATGCACTCTTGGGGTACCCAGAATTTAATAAGGTTTAAATTTTACTTGTAACTGAGATACATAAAATATGAAATATAGGAAAAAAATCTGTCAAGTCAAGAAAATATGTAGTTTTCAAAAATCCGGGATGTCATGTCATAATTTTACCATGTGAAAGGTTTTCCCAGACTAACATCATGTATATTTCAACTGGTTCAATTTTAGTTTGTGTTGAGAAAGAAGACAAAAGAGAAAAAATCCCTCTTGAGAGCTATTGCCCTTTTCCTGCAATGTGCACTGTATTTTGCTTTAGCTTTGTGGTTGAAATAGTTCCTCTGTTTAAGCTGTTAGTTTTACTGCCACTGCATTTTTCAAATTGAATGATAAACAGCAGGTCGGCATTGGGTGGGACAATCATTTGTCATGTGTCCCCTTTGACACACAAGCCTTTTAAAGGCTCAAAACAACATATTCAATGGGTCAAAAGTGCAGAGAGTACTCTATTCATATACAGTCAGGTTCAGGTTTAGATATTCACAGAGTTATTGTTTTATTATCTGTCTGCCACAATAAATTGCAGTAGACATTAAATAATTAATATAATTCAAAAATAAAGATTTTCATCTTTAATTTGAGGATATTTACATCCAAATCTGGTGAATGAATTTCAACACTTTTTGTAGGCCAAATCAACCATTTGGTACATTATTTAAAAAAATACTGGTGAACTCAGGAACACCAAAAGTCCTGGAAGATCACAGAAAACAACTATGGTAGATAATGGAAAAATTCTATCCCCGATGAAGAAAAAGGCCCTCACCAGGGGCGGATCCGGGGTGGGGTGGGGTGGGGTGGGGTGGAGGAGTCAACCTAGTAAGGCTGGGGGTCTGGGGGCTGCCAGAGACCCCTGGAAGCTCTGCAGTTTTTAAATGCCTGGAGATGCATTTTGAGCTGTCAGAGACAAGTTGTAAATGAAATTTCTTAAAGAAAATTACCATATCAAAAATATGTTTGAAAAGTAGGGGCTTTCAAAACCATTTTATTAGTCACTGAAAATGATATCGTCAGAGTTGCAGGTATAAGCGTACAACATAATTACAACTGATATATGGTAATATTTATGAAAGCTGCATTGTCATATAATGCATTTACCACATGACACACTACAGTGTAGTACAGTGACCACAAAACACCTTATATCAATAAATTATTATTATTTTAGCAACTGCAATCTGAGCTCCTGCTCAGGACATTCAATGTACATATAAGACAGTGAATATACCCAGGGAAACTGAGGGAATGTAAGTGGCCACTTAAGACAGAGCTTAATACCGAGATAACGATAAACATTTCTCCCCAAAATTCACCTTTAAACCTCGTCTTTGCCCCCAGTAACTCACCTTTAACCTCTAATCTATGGACTAGAACTACACCTGATATGGCACAATACACGGAGTGCAGAATTATTAGGCAAGTTGTATTTTTGAGGATTAGTTTTATTATTGAACAACAACTATGTTCTCAATCAAACAAAAAGACTCATAAATATCAAAGCTGAATATGTATGGAAGTTAGAGTGGGGTGTTTTTAGTTTTGGCCATTTTAGGAGAATATGTATGTGTTCAGGTAACTTTCACTGTGCAGAATTATTAGGCAACTTAATAAAAACCAAATATGTAGCCATTTCACTTATTTATTTTCACCAGGTACACTGATATGACAACTCCAGATTTGCAAATAAACATATCTGACATTCAAACACAAAACAAAAACAAATCAGTGACCAATATAGCCACCCTTCTTCATGAGGACACTCAAAAGCCTTCCATCCATAGATTCTGTCAATTTCTTTATCTGTTCACGACCAACATTGTGTGCAGCAGCAACCACGGCCTCCCAGACGCTGTTCAGAGAGGTGTACTGTTTTCCCTCTTTGTAGACCTCACATTTTATAATGGACCACAGGTTCTCTATGGGGTTTAGGTCAGGTGAACAAGGGGGCCATGTCATTATTTTTTTCACCTTTCAGACCTTTACTGGCTAGCCACGCAGTGGAGTATTTGGACGCATGAGATGGAGCGTTATCCTGCATGAAAATCATGTTCTTCTTGAAAGATGCTGACTTTTTCCTATAGCACTGCTTGAAGGTTTCTTCCAGGAACTGGCAGTAGGTCTGGGAGTTGAGTTTGAGTCCATCCTCAACTCGAAAAGGTCCAACAAGCTCGTCTTTGATGATACCAGCCCATAGCAGTACTCCACCTCCACCTTGCTGGCGTCCGAGTCGGAGTGGAGCTCTGTGCCCATTACTGATCCAGCCACAGGCCCATCCATCTGGCCCATCAAGAGTCACTCTCATCTCATTAGACCACAGCACCTTAGAAAAATCAGTCTTAAGATATTTCTTGGCCCAGTCTTGACGTTTTATCTTGTGTGCCTTACTCAGTGGTGGTCGTTTTTCAGCCTTCCTTACCTTGGCCATGTCCCTCAGTATTGCACACCTTGTACTCTTTGACACTCCAGGAATGTTGCAACTCTGGAATATGGCAGAACTGGATGCTAATGGCTGCTTGTTAGCTTCACGCTTGATTTTCCGCAGATCATGTGCAGTTATTTTGCGCCTTTTTTTTCCCCAGACGCTTCTTTCGACCCTGTTGACTATTTGCAATGAAACGCTTGATTGTTCGGTGATCACGTTTCAACATCTTCGCAATTTCAAGAGTGCTGCATCCGTCTGCAAGACATCTCACAATTTTATACTTTTCAAAGTCTGTCAGATCTCTCTTCTGACCCATTTTGCCAGAGGAAAAGAGGTTGCCTAATAATTATGCACACCTGATATAGGGTGTTGATGTCATTAGACCACACCCCCTCATTACACAGATGCACAGCACCTGATATACTTAATTGGTAGTAGGCTTTCAAGCCTAAACAGTTTGGAGTGGGACAACATGCATTAAAAGGATGTTGTGGTCAAAATACTCACTTGCCTAATAATTCTGCACTCAGTGTAAATAGAAAAACACTGTGTTTTTGACAGTATGAGCGAATTGGCCCAAGCAGATTTTCTTCAGAGTCACTGCAAAAATCAACATCTCTCACAGACCTATCCAGCTGCTATCGTAAAAATCAAAGTCAGGCTTACCCCAAACGGCACGTGTACCATGTACATACACAGGGTATAGTGAGTACAGGGATACCCTATTAATGAAAACGAGCAGTAGATGGACAGCTGGCATGTGTTGCCCCTTTTCCGCCAAAGCAGTTCCAGGGCTGGTTCGGGGCCAGTGCTTAGTTTGGAACCGGGTTTTCTGTTTCCACTGACAAAGAACTGGCTCTGGGGCCAGAAAAACCAGTTCCAGGCTAGCACCAGCTCTTTGCTGGGCCAGAGGAAAGAACCGCTTACGTCAGCGCGGGGGGGGGGAGTTGTTAAGACCAACAACAATCGCAAGACCGCGAAAGGTCGCCATTTTTAAGCGCTGAGAAGCAGCAGCTGTACAAATGCGAAGTCATCCATTATTGTTGTTGTTGTTGCTGCTTCTTCTTCTTCTCCGTGTTGTTGTTGCTTCGATATTCGCGCCAAGGTTTATGCAAACGCAGCGACGTAACTGACGTATACAGCGACGTAACTGACGTATACAGTGACGTAATGACATGGCTCCCCTTAGCACCACGAGCTATGGAAAAGCAAACTGGTTCTCAGCTGGCTCGCAAGTTAAACGAGTTGTGAACCAGCACCAGCACTGGCCCCGAACCAGCCCTGGAACTGATCTGGTGGAAAAGGGGTATGTGTGTGTACACAGTAAGCCTGCTGCAGCATCTTATCATTTTGGCTTGTGAGCATGTGTGTTAACGATATCATAAACATAAAAGGATGGTGCACACCCTTTACATGTAGTCTACAGTGCAGTCCAGGAATACAATATGTTATTATGTAAATGCATGAAGTTCCTGCACCCTGTTAAAATCCAACAGGACTCACCCAGCTTGCTTTTCACTGCATTCGTGTCACAAGCGAAAAAAAAAAACCTAAGCTAGGACTTACTATTAAATATAAATTTATACCATAAACTCTTCAGCTCAATCCCACATAACTATTTATTTATTTAGTTATTTTAACCTTATTAATTAAATAAAAGGCAGCAGGCATATCTCGGTATCTGCTGTACGTACAGCACATCTCCACAACGTCTCCCATAATTCCCTCACTTCCTGCCCTGGACAATATCCGCCTCATCTTGTCTTTCACTGCGCCATGATTGGGTAGTGCACTACTGCACTACCCAATCGTGACTGTTCGTCAGACTGAGCAAGTTTCACCTTCTCTCTCGGACCAGCGTGCTAAGAAGCGCCTTTGACTCTCTGACTCTCTCTGCTTGACCTCCTGACATGAGTCTCCCATGTCCCACCATGCGAATGCCTCACCACGGCTACGGACGCACGCAGCTGCCAGTGCCCTGCAACTCTGTCCTCCCAAAACCAGACACGCTTCGCTCTCTCTCTGATCGACGTGCTCTGACCGATGCTCCATCGGTATTAAAAAGAGACACTACGGCCTGCAGGCAGAAGTGAAGAAACAAAGGAACGAACACGTGTTGTTATACGGACCACTGGCTACAGTTAAAAGTACCTCAGTCGCGTTGTTTTGCTTTCGTGGTGTTTAAAACCGGCTACCGTTATTACTACACCATAATAACGCAGATTAGGAAGATTAGAGGCGAGCAGTTCCCTCCACGTCTTCAGCCAATGAGCGTTCGACCAAGGACCTTCTGGATCATGAGATCCCGCCTGGGAAGGACTTTTGCAACATAGCAGAGCTCCATTAAAACTAAATTGAAGCTGTGCTCCATTCTTTTCAGGAGAGTACAGCGAGACGGAAGATCACTGATGAACTCTTTCATGCTGCCACGTGACAGTGGTCCCAAGTAAGGCTGGCATTTGGGCAACATTAGTCTTAGCTTGATTAGTTTATGTGAAAAGTGCTATTTAAACCTAAGCTTGTTTCAAGTGTGTGCACAATAATCACATAGCTTTGGTCTGATCATATGTTATTGTATTTCTCAGTTTTACTCTGGTAGCTAGAGTTTGCATGCCTTATCTCTTTTTATCTCTCTCTTTTGAACACGTTCTTACCATGCACTATTATACACACCTCAACGTTCAGGCTTTAGTAAACTAAGGGCCAGTTTGCTCAGTTGGTTAGCATATAGTGCTGATAATGCCAAGATCATGGGTTTACGCCCCATATGGGCTGATGTTTATTTATGCGCCCTTTGTTAAAATCCTTTATCTAATCAGTCACACAGAGCACCTATGGTCCCCTCCCCCACCTTTTTCACACCTTTTACACGCGCTTCACTCAAACACACACACACACACACATAATATTACTACCTTATGTTACCATTTTGTGCCTTGATTGTTAAACTGCTGCTAGTATTGTTAAATGTACCTAAGCAGTATTATCCTCACTTGATTTTGTCATTTTAATAAATTAAATATTCACAAGAAACCGTGTCTTGTCTGTTTTGCTGCAGTATTACTTGAAGCTATACTCTGCCATCAAACAATTCACACTGCCTTTACTGATCTAGTGTATCACTAGAGTAATTCATTCATTAATTTAATAATTAATAGAAAGATTGATTAGTAAAATTAATGAGCTGATATTTTATGAGTCTGACTGTATGAGACTGATTTAATAATGTAATTGCACTCCCATAATTTTGGTGCCTCGTGTGAGGACTGGTATTGTACCTACATAATTTTGGTGCCCCGTGTGAGGAGTGCGACTGCACCTACACTGCAATACTAAAACTTTTTTTTCAGACAGGGGGGCGCTGAGTGCACCCCCCCTTCAATCTGCGTCAGCTCACAGCAGATCAAGAACACCCTGAGGTAGGTTTATCTGTGTCAAAGTCAACAATGAAGAAAAGACTTCATCAGAGTAAATATCTTGTGGTTTACCACAAGATGTAAGACATTGGTAAGCCTCAAAAACAGGAAGACCAGATACTAACCTCATTTCTAGAAAAGATGGGATATTTTCCAAAATGCATTACAAACAAAAATCTGTAATTTGTTAATTTACGGATGCCTTTATTTAACTTACAAAAGTACAAAGAAAAGATTTTCAATAGTTTTACTGACCAACTTAATTGTATTTTGTAAATATAAACAAAGTTAGAATTTGATGCCTGGAACATATTCAAAAAAAGTTAGGACAGAGGCATTATTACCATTTTATTACATCACCTTTTCTTTTATTAACACATTTTAATCATATGGGAAGTGAGGAAACTAATTGTTGCAGTTTTGCAATTGGAATTTTTGTCCATTCTTGCTTGATACAAGACTTCAGCTGCTCAACAGTCCGTGGTTGCCATTGTCTGATTCTCCTCTTCATGATGCACCATACATTCTCAATAGCAGACAGATCTGGACTAGCAGCAGGCCAGTCAAGCACACACACTCTATGTGTATGAAGCCACGCTATTATAGCCTGTGCAGAATGAGGCCTGGCATTGTCCTGCTGAAGTAAGCATGGACTTCCCGGGAAGAGACATTACCTTGATGAATATGTCTCTCTAAAATCCAAATATATGGCCCCAATATATCAATGGTACTTTCACACACATGTACTAACTCACCCATACCTTCATAGATGCTGGCTTTTGCACCTTTCTCTGATAACAAATTGGATGGTCATTTTCACCTTTGGCACAGGAAATTGACGCCCGTCTTTCCAGAAAACAAGCTGAAATGTGGACTCATCTGACCACAGCATGTTTCCACTGTCTTTTGGTCCACATGAGATGAGTTTGGGCCCACAGAAATTGGTGGCATTTCTCCATAGAATTGATGGATTGCTTCCTCCTTGTGTCCTACAGTTTCAGGTTGCATTTCTGAATGCAGCAGCAGACTGTGTTAAGTGATAACGGTTTTCTGAAGTACTCCCGAGCCCATGTGGCTATATTTGACACATTAGCATGACGGTTTCTTAGGCAGTGTTGCCTGAGGGCTTGAAGGTCACACACATTCAACAGTGGTTTCTGACCTTGCCCTTTACACACTGAAATGTCTCCAAATTCCCTGAATCTTTTCAAAATGTTATGTACTATAGACTTTGAAAGATCTTATACGGTATCTTGTGTTGAGAAATGTTCTTTTAGAATGGACTAACAATTCTCTCATGAGTTTTGGAGCCACGACCCATCCTTGCTTGCCAAAGTCTGAGCCTTTGGTGCATGCTCCTTTTATGGACCCTTTTCACGTGACGTCACGACAAACGCGGCCGCCATTTTGGACATGTACTACCAGTAGTTTACCACAGCCAACATTGAGGAACGGCAGCAAAGAAAGTGTTTATTTTCAGCAAGACTTCCATCATGCCACTATATTGTTGTGCACCTGGATGTAGTAACCATCAACAAACAAGGCAAGGGTTATCATTTTATCGGATCCCGGTAGATGCTGACCGACGGAGAAGATGGATAGCGGCATACCAACGCTTGTGTAGTGACCACTTTGTTGGAGGTAAGACGAATAAAATTAGCCAGAAAAGGCATTACATTGCTGTTAACATTCCATTCTAGTTTACTGTAATTATGATCTGGCAGCTATTTACACCGGATCCAGTGTAAATAGCTGCCGGAGCCAACGTCCGAGGTTCCGGAGCGCGCGCGCGCTAGCTCGTGGCCGGTCGGGGAGAGCGAGCGCGCGCTAGCTCGCGGCCGGCCGGGGAGGGAGAGCGCGCGCTAGCTCGCGGCCGGCCGGGGAGGGAGAGCGCGCGCTAGCTCGCGGCCGGCCGGGGAGCGCGCGCGCTAGCTCGCGGCCGGCGGCTCCGGCAGCTAGCTCGCGGCCGGCGGCTCCGGCAGCTATTTACACTGGATCCGGTGTAAGTAGCTGCCAGATCATAATTACAGTAAACTAGTAAATGCAGTTTTCTGCATCGCGCTCTTTTTTCTTTTATGTTTGTCGCCTTCCTCGTATTCAAACCGATTCGTGCCGAAGTCCACTACATGTCCAAAATGGCGGTCGCGTTTACGAAGGTCACGTGACTGAAAAGGGTCTATACCCAATCATGTTACCAATTAGCCTGCTTATTGTGGAATCTTCCAAAATGGTGGTACTTGAATATCCTGTAAACTTTTCAGTCTCATTTTGCCTCTATCCCAACATTTTTTGAGTGTGTTGCAGACATCAAATTCTAACTTCATTTATATTTACAAAATACAATTAAGTTGGTCAGTAATACGATTGAAAATATTTTCTTTGTAGTTTTTTCAGTTAAATAAAGGTTCACATGAATTAACAAATAACAGATTTTTGTTTTTATTGCATTTTGGAGAATATTTCAAGTTTTCTGGAAATAGGGTTAGTAAAATTTGCCACAAACAAACAAACAAGAAAAGGCTGTATAGTTCTGGAACAACATCTTATAGACAGATGAGACAAAAATCTACTTGTACCAGAATGATGGGAAGAAGTGTATTTCAAAGTGAAGAAACTGCTCCAAAGCATACAATCTTGTCTTATGGTATGAGCATTTATGGCTTCTAATAGCAGCTGGATGATTGCTTAAGTGTACAGGGCTATATTATCTACTCAGCTTCAACCAAATGTTTCAAAACTCATTGCACGGTGCACCATTGCTGATGGGCAATGACCATTGCATTATTTTAAAGTAACCCAAGACTTTTAAAGCAAAATGGTGAATGTTCTCCAATGGCCAAGTTAATCACCTGATCTGAACCCAACTGAGCATGCCTTTTATTTGCTTAACCTGCCTGTCTGCTTGTACAGAACAAAACAATTCTACTTCATTTCCACCAGAATTAATTTATTACAGTTACAGTAGACCAAAACTGACTCAGTACATTGTAGCTGCAGTGTCGACATGTTTCATTATATGTCATTTTTGCCATTTTTTCTATAATAATATCAGAAGCTACCGGTATATTGACAAGCAATCACATTTGGCAGGGTTGTAAAATTTCTGTATTTGCAGAATTGATTACCCAAATTTACATGACTTAATCTTGGCAGTCATATCAGACTGAAGTAAACACCCATTCCTCATGTTACACTACAACACAAAACACAAAAATTCAAAATAGACAGACAGACAGTAAGATAGATAGATAGATAGATAGATAGATAGATAGATAGATAGATAGATAGATAGATAGATAGATAGATAGATAGATAGATAGATCTAAATGCTCACAAATCATATATGCCTCTACTTATTCTATTTATACATCTGTTCCATTGTACATTTCTGAAAGTAGAAACTTTACATTTAATTAAACATGAAAAACTGCATTTCTTTTCTTATTAACTTCAAGAGGGAAGGTTGGTGAGGGAATGACTATAACGTATGTGATAACTACAATGTACTGTAATTACAAATGGATTAAACAAGTATGACTTCTTATTCTTATTATATTTTTTCATTTTCTCCCTCAATTTGGTCATCTGCCAATTCCCACCCACTAGCCAGCTCTTTCCATTATATGGCAGCTATCAACAGGGTGGGTGAAGGCTAACACATGCCTCCTCCGAGACACATGAAGCCAGCCAACGACATCTTTTAAACTGCTGTTCATGCTGCATCATTTGGCAGGATTACACACTCAGAAGAAAACATTAACTGTCCTCTTCCACCCATATCTACTGATAGATGCCCACGATTGTCTACTTTCAAAATATTGTTAGTGTTGGCAAATTGCTGTGGTGTAAGAGCAATGAAACACTTCAGGATGCGGTGTTATTGGAAAATAATCAACTTCAGAGTGGTAATAGTAACTGTGTTGCATGGTGGGCCACATGATCTCACCCTGTTGTTGATCATTTTCCTGTAACAGCACCCCATAAAGTGCTTTACTTCTTTATAATCTCAGCTTATTATTCAGTTATGTATCTTAAAACATATCTTTAACTACTATCAATAATTTTTAGGGCTGTCAAACGATTAAAAAATTGAATCGCGATTAATCTCAGAATTTCATATAGTTAATCGTGATTAATTGCATTTTTTTAAATCTATGTAAATGAATAAGGCTTTTAAAGTGAAATGTTACAATTAAAATGGTGAACACATTTTATGCTAAAAGTACTTGTTAAAAACTGCTGGGACAAGAGAAGATGGTAAGGAAGTTTATTCACTCACATACTAGGCAGTACTGAACATACAAAACACAAAATTGGATTTTGTGATGGATTAGGGAGCTGTAGTCTCAAATATAAAACATGTAGTCACATACTACTGTGTCTCAGTTCAGACATGTATGACAAAAGAAAATAAAAATGAAATAAAACTTCAATTGTGCTGGAGTTGTATTCAGTCACAGCCTATAGGACTTCACAGTGCTGTGCAAACAAAAATAAATTGCAGTTGGACTTCAAGAAAGACATTTAGTGTCATATCACAGTGCTACAGCATACTGAAATCTCACTTTACAAAAGTATTTTAGAACTGCAAAGTGCATACCAAAACCAACTCAATCACACTCTTCTTTTGAAATGAAACTTCCCGTTTAACAGACCTTTCTCCATCACTCACACTTACTCTTATTGAAGCAGCGCGCGACAAGCCTTAACAGGAACTACGGGTGACTCGCAGGGCCAAATTAGAATTTGTGTTAACGGCACTAATTTTTTAAATCGCGATAAATTGAGATCGCGTTAATGCATTATTATCGCATTAACTTCGACAGCCCTAATAATTTTGTAATCACACTGAGACTAATAGGAAAGCTAATATGAAGTTACAAGAATAAGGAAAGTCTGGACCTGCCAATAGGTTCTGAGATTTTAAAGAGTTAAGACAATCTAATAATATTATAAACTCAAATGTATAAATGTCTGTTTTATTTACTTTAAGAGTTTGAAACTGAATTTACTTTGACATGAATAACTCATAATATTATGCTGTCATGGGGAAAAGAAAGTACACCCGCTTTCAATCATTTATTTATTTATGTAAATCAGGGCCTAAATAACATGTGTGGTCCTCATCAACTTCAAAGAAATTACTTCTGGTGACAGGGAAAACCACAACAGATTTTAGTATATAGTCTTTTCCCCAAAAAAGTAAACCAACATTAAGAAATTCAGAAGTTTATCTGCTTCGCATATCATTTTTGAGAAATTCTGGCCCACTCTTCTTTCCAGAATTGCTTCAGTTCTTTGATGTGTGAGGGCATTCATTTATGCACAACTCTCTTACGATCCCATCAAAGCATCTCAGTGGGGTTGAGATGACTTGGACTTGTGCATCCCAACACCTTGATTGTTTTTTTTTCTTAAAGCTGTGTTCACATATATACCGGTATGATAGTGGTATAATTGTATCGATACAAAGTATACCGGTACAGTTTAGTGCATCTGTCCACACTAGCGAGAAATGTTTGCGGTTTTCTTTCACGGTAGTTGAAATGCGCGTGCGCGAAATGTTTCCGTGGTTACCGAGTAACTTCCTTCCGAGAATATGGCGGATGAAACAACGTGTGTGTGCTTTTTGTTGTCAATGTACAGTCTGTATTTCTGGTGGTCATTTATTCAGTCAAATCGTATAAAACGCACGAGGCAGTTGAGAAAGAAACAAAGAAAACGCATCTCCGTTCTTCACTATTTTATTCAGCGAAGATATCGATTGAGGTGTGTGACTTTGCGCATGCGCATTATATTTGTATCGATACAGAACCGCTTCATCTGTCCACACTACAGCGAAGCGCTACGGTACCGATACTGTACCGGTACGAAACCCATACATTTGTGGGTTTCGTACCGATACAGCTATACCGCTACAGTACCAGTATAGTTGCTAGTTTGGACAGGTATTGCGGTACGAAAGTAGTATCGTATTGGTACAAAATCCCTAGTGTGGACAGGGTATTAGACATTCAGGTGTTGATTGGCTGGTGTGCTTGGGATCATTTTCCCGCTGCATAAACCAATTTCAGCCCAGCTTAAGCTGCTGGACAGATGGCCTCACATTTGTCTGAAGAATATTCTGGTACAAAGTGGAGTTCATTGTTGTCTCAATGACTGCAATTTTCCCAGGTCCTGTAGCTGCAAAACACGCCAAAATCACCACTTTCCCAGCATCTCTGAACATTAAACGGTCTGGGGTGGGTTTCCCGAAAGCCTATTAAAGTGTATAAAGCCTTTTTGTAATGCTTTAAAATGAATATATATTATTAGTAACAACCAAAATTAATTAATAAAGGGGGGAATAATATAAATTATTTGTTATTTTATTATCAAGCACAAAACTATCGATAAATCGCAGCTTCCGGATTCCGGAAAAAGGCAGCCTCGCCCCAGGGTTAATCTCCCATGACGTCACGCGTGGAACCCCTGTTATATGGGTCATTTTGGTTTATCTGACTCCGTGCTTGTTTACTCGCTGAAATTGGATATTGCTGTTGGAATTTTACAAAAATAACGATGGGAAAACACTACTTTGTGCTTGGATGTTCAAATTCATATACAATAGGACATTCAGTTCACAAATTTCCGAGAAATGACTAGTCTAAAGCGATAGTGGGTGAGGTTTGTACAAACGAAGCAGGCAGATTTTGCATCGCCTACTAAGAATAAATCTGATTCTTCAAGTGTTCATCACCACCAGAACAACCACAAGGGAATTATTGGAGCAAAAAAGGAACCCATTTATTGAATAAATGACATTTGATCTGACATTTGGACCTATTATCGCCCACTTCATATTTTCTTTCAGTAATTACACTAAGTAAGTGTACATTTTAAAGATTAGATTTCTGCATTTATTGAGGTACATGTAAATATTTTGCCTATATTTTGCAGTGGCCAGCTTAGAATAAAAATCCAGAAACCAGTCTGTGTTTCCAGTTCTCTCTGGCTGGTGGTGCGCTGTTGGCGGTGAGTGGGACTGTCATGAACTGAGTGAACTGGCAGTTTTTCATCTTGGGGGCTCGAAAAGATAACCATTTACTCTGGAATATCCTTGATAATCTTCTGCCCCTTCATATGACATACAGTATAAGAATCCCAATCACTATCAGAATTCTCTCCAAAACGTGATTCCATATCGAGACTGGTCTAACCACTGCTGCACACATGAACAAAATTAATACCTGGATTGTTACACATGTGACATCACACACCCCTTTGGGATCTTCTGGTTCAGTCTCGGCAGAGTCCGTGAAAATCAGCTGATCTTATTGATTTTCCATTAATTTATGGCCTTTTGGATCAGCTATGGTTTGAAAACACATGGTCAATCAACATAATGGTTGTTGCTTTATACAAAGGAAAAAAGTGTGGTTTAGGGATATTAAATTCACTTTAAGGCCAAGAGAGTTTTTAATTACCTCCTAAGATCCATCGTCAGGCTAACGTGGTTTTCCCGAACAACATTGTAGCCCAAGTAGTCCTTTAGTTTGCTCTGAATTTACGAGAGACCCAGACCACTCGTTCACAAGAAAGAGTGACTCGCTCACAGCTGAATACACAGAATGCGCATGCTCCTCTGAGGGACTCTCACAGTCAACGGGGAAAACTGGTGTTGAATCTGCTGCCAGTGTTCAATTATTTTTCTTGTACATTGGAAGTACATCGAGTTAATTATTAACTCTTTACCCCTTAAAGCAGTTGCTACAGCCATCCTTGTATATGTATATACTGTTCACCCTTAGAACATATTTACAAGAAAAAAAGTCATCAAATGTCATCATTATGGTGCTTACACGCGGGCGTCATATGTTGTCATTATGGGATATACACGGGGTCGTCATATGTCGTCATTAAGGGGTAAAGATTTAAATAAATATACGCAAAACATGAATATATTTCAATATGTTATGGAATTAAGTATGGATATTGTAATGTCACATTGATATCGCCACATTTTAATCAAATTTAACTCCATTAGGCGATTGATTATCTAATATAGTGTCATAAATGAGACACATTTCTGCACCTGTAATGTTGTGTGTGTGTGTGTGTGTGTGTGTGTGTGTGTGTGTGTGCGTGCGTGCGAGAGAGAGAGGTTTTGATCTGTCGCTACCTAAGGAGATATACCAGTATACACACACACACACACACACATATATATATACAACCCCGATTCCAAAAAAGTTGGGACAAAGTACAAATTGTAAATAAAAACGGAATGCAATAATTTACAAATCTCAAAAACTGATATTGTATTCACAATAGAACATAGACAACATATCAAATGTCAAAAGTGAGACATTTTGAAATTTCATGCCAAATATTGGTTCATTTGAAATTTCATGACAGCAACATATCTCAAAAAAGTTGGGACAGGGGCAATAAGAGGCTGGAAAAGTTAAAGGTACAAAAAAGGAACAGCTGGAGGACCAAATTGCAACTCATTAGGTCAATTGGCAATAGGTCATTAACATGACTGGGTATAAAAAGAACATCCTGGAACGGCAGCGGCTCTCAGAAGTAAAGATGGGAAGAGGATCACCAATCCCCCTAATTCTGCGCCGACAAATAGTGGAGCAATATCAGAAAGGAGTTCGACAGTGTAAAATTGCAGAGTTTTAACATATCATCATCTACAGTGCATGATATCATCAAAAGATTCAGAGAATATGGAAGAATCTCTGTGCATAAGGGTCAAGGCCGGAAAACCATACTGGGTGCCCGTGAACTTCGGGCCCTTATACGGCACTGCATCACATACAGGCATGCTTCTGTATTGGAAATCACAAAATGGGCTCAGGAATATTTCCAGAGAACATTATCTGTGAACACGGGCGGCACGGTGGTGTAGTGGTTAGCGCTGTCGCCTCACAGCAACAAGGTCCGGGTTCGAGCCCTGCGGCCGGCGAGGGCCATTCTGTGTGGAGTTTGCATGTCCTCCCCGTGTCTGCATGGGTTTCCTCCGGGTGCTCCGGTTTCCCCCACAGTCCAAAGACATGCAGGTTAGGTTAACTGGTGACTCTAAATTGACCGTAGGTGTGAATGTGAGTGTGAATGGTTGTCTGTGTCTGTGTCAGCTCTGTGATGGCCTGGTGACTTGTCCAGGGTGTACCCCGCCTTTCGCCCGTAGTCAGCTGGGATAGGCTCCAGCTTGCCTGCGACCCTGTAGAACAGGATAAAGCGGCTAGAGATAATGAGATGTGATGAGATTATCTGTGAACACAATTCACCGTGCCATTCGCCGTTGCCAGCTAAAACTCTATAGTTCAAAGAAGAAGCCGTATCTAAACATGGTCCAGAATCGCAGATGTTTTCTCTGGGCTAAGGCTCATTTAAAATGGACTGTGGCAAAGTGGAAAACTGTTCTGTGGTCAGACGAATCAAAATTTGAAGTTCTTTATGGAAATCAGGGACACCGTGTCATTCGGACTAAAGAGAAGGACAACCCAAGTTGTTATTAGCGCTCAGTTCAGAAGCCTGCATCTCTGATGGTATGGGGTTGCATTAGTGTGTGTGGCATGGGCAGCTTACACATCTGGAAAGACACCATCAATGCTGAAAGGTATATCCAGGTTCTAGAGCAACATATGCTCCCATCCAGACGACGTCTCTTTCAGGGAAGACCTTGCATTTTCCAACATGACAATGCCAAACCACATACTGCATCAATTACAGCATCATGGCTGCGTAGAAGAAGGGTCTGGGTACTGAACTGGCCAGCCTGCAGTCCAGATCTTTCACCCATAGAAAACATTTGGTGCATCATAAAACGGAAGATACAACAAAAAAGACCTAAGACAGTTGAGCAACTAGAATCCTACATTAGACAAGAATGGGTTAACATTCCTATCCCTAAACTTGAGCAACTTGTCTCCTCAGTCCCCAGACGTTTACAGACTGTTGTAAAGAGAAAAGGGGATGTCTCACAGTGGTAAACATGGCCTTGTCCCAACTTTTTTGAGATGTGTTGTTGTCATGAAGTTTAAAATCACCTAATTTTTCTCTTTAAATGATACATTTTCTCAGTTTAAACATTTGATATGTCATCTATGTTCTATTCTGAATAAAATATGGAATTTTGGAACTTCCACATCATTGCATTCCGTTTTTATTTACAATTTGTACTTTGTCCCAACTTTTTTGGAATCGGGGTTGTACAAAAGAGATCAATTCAACCTCCTTAGGTAGAGACAGATCAAAACTACTCTCTCTCTTTCTCTCTCTCTCTGCACAGGCACATATAAGGAAGAACATTGACAACCTGGCATTGTGAATAACAGTTGAAATAATCCTGACTGCATGTTTGAGTAACAGTGAAATGAGCGGGCATGGGGAATACATTTACTTATTTATTTAGCTTATTATTTGTTCATTCTTTCATGTGAACATTTTTTCATTTAATTAAAAAAAACACACGCTTGGAATAAAAAATATTGCCCAAAAATGTAAAATAGTTTCAATTTGTAATTACCACATTATATATGTAATGCTTAATGATGATACAATATATTAACATATTTTAAACACTTTATATTTAATTGTTTTTTTGGTTAAAAAAAATGAACACCATGTGACCTCATCAACTGGATTTAGCAACTACTAATGTCTATAGACCCCTTTCACATAACGTCACCGCGCCGCGAGATTTTGTTAGGCGCCATATTGGAAGCCCAAGTACATGCACTCGCAATATAAAACAAAGTACGAGCGAGAGTAAAGTGACACGATGGCTGATAATTCTGGTTATGTGAGTACATTACCAGCTGCAGAAAGGGCACGGTATGTGGAGAAACTGGCTGTGATTGATGGGTTTGACCCATATGATAAGACTCGCGGCAAGGGAGAATGGAAACAAGGAGGACCTGACACCAATTCTGCCATCTGTTTGCTACCCAGACATTGTAAACTATTTGTTGTTTACACCCAGTGCCTACACTCAGTGTTCGAACTATGCCGATATTTTCGGGGGGGTCCCTTTTTTTCCCTGGGGGGGGCGCTTGCGCTTGTCTCGGAGCGCGGATCTCCAAACACATGAGAAGCCTATCTTACGCACATATCACACGGACTCCACACCTCCACACACGCATCGCGTCTGAAGTCATAACTCATCAGGGGAAATCGTGTCCGCATTGGCATGTTCAAAAAACAACCTCGCGTCAACAATGATACCACACGCAAGAAAAAAAAAAAAACAGTCAGGCTACTCAACAACCAACCTGGCAGCAGCGAGCAAGCCCCAAACCATCCTAAATTATTATTATTATTATTATTATTATTATTAAATTGTAGAAGTCTGGGAGGCTTGCTCCTCATACAGTTATCAACTTGGGGCCAATTTAGCATGTTTTAAATCTGAATTTCTTGCGTTTGCTTACCTCAAAGTGTCCGCAGATCATGCACAGACTTATCCATTATATCCACAGTTTTTTGCCAAGTCTCACACAGGTTTCTTTCAAGTCTACTGTTGGGCCAATAAATCATAAATAAAACAGCTCAGATTTGTTTGTTTAAGTCATTTGCCACTCCACTTTATTCTCGTGGGTTCACATACCGCTGCCGTTATTTCCCCCTAATCACGAGTTTGTTGGTCTTCCAAAATGGTGCAGGGTCTGTTTACTTCCGGTTTCGGGTGACGTCAGTGAAAGGGGTCTATATCGGGGACAGGTATTGCAAGGATGCGCTTCATAATGTTGCTCTTCAGACTCCTTCTGACAAGTGAGTTCGGGAAAACCTTGTACAGTGACAACATTTGTTGCTTCAGAGCATCTCTCAATTTGCTCTTTAGCCCTAAAGGGCAACATTATCGGGAACCCTACCCCTGATCTTGGACTGAATTTGCTGAGATGCCATTGGGAAGCTTGGCAACTGTCTTCAAGGCACTCCATTTGTAAGCAACCCTTCTTACTGTAGAATTTCAAATTGTTTGGAGATGGCCTTATAACCCTTTCTTACTGAGCAGCAACAATTACTTCTCTAAATTCATCGCTGATATCCTTTTTTCTTGGCATGATGTAGACACACATCTGAGTGCTCCAGAACACCAGTCTGACAAAAGTCCTGCTTTTATATAGGTTTCATTAGTAACACTTGGCTACTAATTACTCTCCTAATGGTTGTGGAAGTAGGAAAGGGGTACTTATTTTTTCCCCCAGGTGGGTTTTGAATGTTTACTTTTTTGGGGGAAAAAAGACAATATATTGAAATCTGTTGTTGTCATCAGAATTTTTCTTCTAATTTGTTGGAAATTGACCTGTGCATGGTATTCTCATGTCTGATTGCATTGATAGCAAGGAAACATCATATGCAGGGTGGTCAGTGTGTGTGTGTGTGTGTGTGTGTGTGTGTGTGTGAGAGAGAGAGACCTAGTATTTTGTCCAGTAGGGTGTGTATGTAAAGGGGGTTTCTGCTCTTCCTCTCTTTCCTCTCAACTTCCTCTCTTTCTGTCCAGCCTGAAAGTGTGCAACTTCTACCGGAAAAGTCTGGAGACCTCCTCCAAACAGATACAGTACAGAAATGAGAGTGAGAGAGAGTGTGAGTGAGCAGTGGAAGAAAAGGAGAGGAAAATAAAAAGGAGCAGTATGACAGAATGCAGATCCAAAAGAAAGATAACAGGATAGCAAAAGAGCGTGGGAAAACTGAGAGATCAACAAGATGCTCGGCTTTTTACGTCAATTGTTTTACATCTGTTACATTAACCTGAGTTTTTGTAAACATTAGTTTTAACTTTTGAATGTTCAATGTTGTCTCTGAAATATGCTCATGCCAAAAAGTTGTTTTGCTATCGTTCAGCATAATGATCTGCGGTACATTCCATAGTCTAGCTCCAGTGTACATGCACTTATTGTCAGTATGCAGGGGTTTTCCATCTCACACCTATTCCAACTAAAAATCTCTCTCTCTTGCTCTCTCTCTATTTCCCTCTCATTCTAATTTTCCCATCCTCCCTTCTCTCTTTCTGCATTTCCAATGTGGAAAATGCAACATCACCCCTACCATCACCATGGCTCTTTACGTCTCCCAAAATAAAGTGGGCCTCTCTCTCTTTCCCTCCCTCTCTCTGTCCTTCTCTTTGCCAAACTACTCCACCCAGTCCCACACACCAAAAGCTGGCTTCACCATTATAGAGCTTATTTTGTCTGCATTAACTCAAACCGTGTGCTACCATTTCCCTCTTCATTTTCAGCTCAGTTTCTCTTTCTTAGCTTTTGTGATCATTAAAACCGTACAGGGACTTTGTGTGAAAGGTTAACAACAGGTTTTTTTTTTTTAAATTGTGGTTTGCCTTTCCATTACATTAATGGTATTTAGCAGACGCTCTTATACACAGAGACATACAACATACCCAGAGCAGCCTAGGGAGCAGTTGGGGGTTAGGTGCCTTGCTCAAGTGCACTTCAACTAGTCCTGCTGGTTCAGGAAATTGAACCAGTGACCTTTTGGTCCCAAAGCTGCTTCTCTCACCATTAGGCCATGGCTTCCCACCAAGCTCATCCATATACGTTAGTTTGCTACAGCCAGCATCCACTGACTATAACAGTTTCCTGATCTTCCCAACTCAACAAACAAAAAGATGACAGAAGCATCTGTATAGCTAACACCCTTAAGCATTTTACTTAAGCAATCTCATGCCCTTCAAAAATGCCCTTTGAAAATAATCTGATTAAGTGTACTTACTTGTTTATCGGACATTAAATATAACTAGTTTCAAGTAAAGAAAGTATCACAGCTTAATGTTTAATAAATAAAGAAATTGTTAGGTTTGACAAATTACTGTGGTGTAAAAGGAATAACACATGTCAGGGTGTGCTGAATAAGAAATTATTCAACTCAGAGGTGGTAATGGTCACTTCACATCACATTGGGCATCATCATTGATTATTTCTAGTCTCAGCTTATTATTCAGTAACGCATCTTAAAGCTTATTATGCATTATTTGTTAATTTTGAACAGTGAATTACAAAGTCCAAAATATCTACAATTAAAGAGTACTGCCAACAAACTGACAGTTTAGTAGGTTACTATATTGTTATATCTAAACTGGAAGTAATATTATATATGTATATAGTTACACTGAGTTGCCAATTTATTAGAGTCACTCAGGTGCATATTGCCCAAGACAAACCATTTAAGAAGGCCTCCTCAGAGAAACATACTGTAATACATAATTTATCTATAATGTAACTATAATTAATTCTGTTTGCTTACACATATTTTTTCTGATGCAAAATTTTAGCAAACTTGCATTGATGAAAGTATCGTAACTAATAACCAGAGATTATAAAAGCAAATGTCTAATTAGCTATGATGGTTTGAGTGGGCATCAAAGCTGTTACTGTGAAAACACAGCAGACCAACCATTTTACAAAATCGGGGCATTCATAACTTATCTAATGACTTGCAAATGATGAATACCCCTAGACCATTATAATTTGTAAATGCATTTTGGACAGTACTATTCTGCATGTCTAAGGACTTCTAAACTCTCCTGGATCTGGCACAGCTTCCCTTGTAGTTCTGCCCTACAGTAGGGCTCTGAGAACATCCATTTATTTAGGTACGCCTGATCCATCCTGATGCCCTACTTCTAGAGGTCTGGGCGGGACAGAATTTTCAGTCCCGCTCCCGCCCGCTCCCGCATTGTGCAGTCCCGCTCCCGCAAAGAATTATGATTTTCAGTCCCGCTCCCGAACGCGCCTGCCATATTTTGTCCCACTCCCGCCCGCGAATCCCGCATGATGCAAACGTTCACGTTATTTCTCACGAAAGTTCTTGTCATTGGCTTGGGGAATTAAACATGCTGAGCTTAGCTGAGCTTTCCACTGACCGATCCTTCACCTAGCGCACGTAGCGAGGGTGCGCGTTGCCAGGCGGCATGCGCAGCTGAGGCTTTACAGAGATACCCATTCGGAAACGTATGCGAGATTACACCACATCCGCAAATTTAGGCATCTTAAAATGTTTTTATTAATGCCAAATAAAATATCCAGCACAAATTATATATGATAGGCATAAATTAATAATTTATAAATTTTATTTTAAACATGTTTTTAGTTAGCGGGACTGCAGCTTATCACCTCTCCAGCCCGCTCCCGCATTGTGCACTCCCCCTCCCGCCCGCGCCCGCAATGAGCTTTCAAAATTTGTCCCGCGCCGCACTGCTTTGCATCGGGTCCCGCGGGAGTGCAGGACTCTACCTACTTCTCACGCTATCTGTTACCAGCCAAATGAGGATGGGTTCCTTTTTGAATGTGGTTCCTCTCAAGATTTCTTCTTCATGTCATCACCCCAGGCTTGCTCATTAGGGATACATAAATCTACTCAGGGGGCGGCACGGTGGTGTAGTGGTTAGCACAGTTGCCTCACAGCAAGAAGGTCCTGGGTTCGAGCCCAGCGGCCAGTAAGGGCCTTTCTGTGTGGAGTTTGCATGTTGTCTGCGTGGGTTTCCTCCAGGTGCTCCGATTTCACCCACAGTCCAAAGACATGCAGGTTAGGTTAATTAGTGGCTCTAAATTGACCGTGAGTGTGAACGGTTGTTTGTCTCTATGCCCTGCGATGACCTGGCAACCTTGCCCATAGTCAGCTGGGATAGGCTCCAGCTTGCCTGCGACCCTGTAGAACAGGATAAGCGGCTACAGATAATAGATGGAAATTTATTCAGGATAAAATTATTAGTTCATATGTTTAAAATCTTTATTTTTCTGTAAAGCTGCTTTGCGACAATGTCTCCTGTTGAAAGTGGGATACAAATAAATTGACTTGACTTGACATGTACTTGCTTATACTGAAAAACATCAATTTATTGTTTTGTTTTTCCTCTTATTACGTTACACCTTTTATTCAAACACTATAAATCATGAAATATATATATATATATATATATATATATATATATATATATATATACACACACACACACACACACACACACACACACACACACACATATATATGTTGCATTCGATTTAACTAGAACTTTTCAACTCCATGCAATGTGTAAGTGGACTGTAAAATTAATCCACTATAAACTACAAACTATGAAAAATCTGAAATGTATATGACTGTATTTGTTACTGAATTGACATCAAAGTTATCACGCGGTATAGCCTTCAACTAAAGTGCAATTTTATGCATTTTCCCAGTGGCAGAAGGGGGGGATTCCCTCAGCAACAACCACATCCCAACTCTTTAAATCAATTTTCTTTAGAGATAAGAACAGGAAGTCTGAATCAGAACAAATGCTTTTTAATGGAAGTTGTTCACTGTGTAAAAAAGGCATTCAAATGCAAAGAAAGAAAGAAAGAAAGAAAGAAAGAAAGAAAGAAAGAAAGAATCATAAAAATGCATAGAAATTTTAAAAACAAAAGCTAAACAGGATATGCATGCATGACTCGTAAATGAAAACGGATATTTTTTTATTTTTTTAACAGATATATATTTTTAAGGAGTGAATTTGTGCCTGAAGCACTTACCATGACTGAGCTCTGTGTCTTTGCCTACATGGCCGTTATATTTTCCTTCTTCTTCGACACGTGATCCATGTGATCATCAGTAAATCCGAAATTTACACTTTTTTTCTAGAAATGGCTCGTGTCAGGTCTGTCACTCAGAACGTCTGATAAAAATGCAGAGGACGAGATCACTGCGTGACATTATATTAGGATTTGTCTTCTCTAGTTTGAGAGCGCTGTGTAAGAGGCGCATGTCCCAAGACTGAATCCAGGTTGCCAGATTGGTTTTAAAAGCAATTTAAAAAGTGCAAACTCAACTTACTAGGGCAAAATTATTTCAACAAACTCTAATGTTTGTGATCATCGTGCTTTTAATGTGTCGCTTTAACTATGATAACCATGTTATATAGATTTTTATATGGTATAATTAACCTAAAGGCGGCACGGTGGTGTAGTGGTTAGAGCTGTCGCCTCACAGCAAGAAGGTCCGGGTTCGAGCCCCGTGGCCGGCGAGGGCCTTTCTGTGTGGAGTTTGCATGTTCTCCCCGTGTCCGCGTGGGTTTCCTCCGGGTGCTCCGGTTTCCCCCACAGTCCAAAGACATGCAGGTTAGGTTAACTGGTGACTCTAAATTGAGCGTAGGTGTGAATGTGAGTGTGAATGGTTGTCTGTGTCTATGTGTCAGCCCTGTGATGACCTGGCGACTTGTCCAGGGTGTACCCCGCCTTTCGCCCGTAGCCAGCTGGGATAGGCTCCAGCTTGCCTGCGACCCTGTAGAACAGGATAAAGCGGCTAGAGATAATGAGATGAGATGAGGTGTACTTTCTGCACTAGCCGTTTGGTTCACCTCACCACTCTTGTTGTAAATTTCCCCAATCTGGCAACCCGGCAGTTCGGTACCGCCCTTAACATTTAGAACAGCGGTGCTATAGAGACGCAACTACAGCTGCGAATCAGTCCAACTATTCAATATTTTCCCTCGAGACTGTAGAAACAGCGCCACACTTTTCAACCACGGACCAATTCATTCTGTCTCTCTCTCTCTCTCTCTCACACACACACACACACACACACAATGTCTAGATATACCGTGGGGAAAATGATCTCTGCGGCTAAATGCCAAACCCCAAACTTTCCCTAGGCGCTTATGACCTTTCCCATTTATTTATTTATTTATTTATTTATGTATTTATTTTTTATGTAAGGGTTATTTTGTGCCAGATCAACAAATTATCATCCAGTATATTTTTCCCTGAAAATGAAGTGAAATAGAACACATACTATTTGTACACTACCGTTCAAAAGTTTGGGGTCACTTTGAAATTTCCTTATTTTTGAAAGAAAAGCACTGTTCTTTTCAATGAAAATCACTTTAAACTAATCCGAAATACACTCTATACATTGCTAATGTGGCGGCACGGTCGTGTAGTGGTTAGCGCTGTCACCTCACAGCAAGAAGGTCCGGGTTCGAGCCCCGTGGCCGGCGAGGGCCTTTCTGTGTGGAGTTTGCATGTTCTCCCCGTGTCCGCGTGGGTTTCCTCCGGGTGCTCCGGTTTCCCCCACAGTCCAAAGACATGCAGGTTAGGCTAACTGGTGACTCTAAATTGACCGTAGGTGTGAATGTGAGTGCGAATGGTTGTCTGTCTATGTGTCAGCCCTGTGATGACCTGGCGACTTGTCCAGGGTGTACCCCGCTTTTCACCCATAGTCAGCTGGGATAGGCTCCAGCTTGCCTGCGACCCTGTAGAACAGGATAAAGCGGCTAGAGATAATGAGATGAGATGAGACATTGCTAATGTGGTAAATGACTATTCTAGCTGCAAATGTCTGGTTTTTGGTGCAATATCTCCATAGGTGTATAGAGGCCCATTTCCAGCAACTATCACTCCAGTGTTCTAATGGTACAATGTGTTTGCTCATTGCCTCAGAAGGCTAATGGATGATTAGAAAACCCTTGTACAATCATGTTAGCACAGCTGAAAACAGTTTAGCTCTTTAGAGAAGCTATAAAACTGACCTTCCTTTGAGCTGATTGAGTTTCTGGAGCATCACATTTGTGGGGTCGATTAAATGCTCAAAATGGCCAGAAAAATGTCTTGACTATATTTTCTATTCATTTTACAACTTATGGTAGTAAATAAAAGTGTGACTTTTCATGGAAAACACAAAATTGTCTGGGTGACCCCAAACTTTTGAACGGTAGTGTACCTAAAACTGTATTAAATAAGACTCAATTATTTTTAAGCCTGTTTTTTCATCACATTCCTGTCCAGGGGAGTGACCAACCAACAATAATGTTTCTTTGACAATTATTATTGCAACATACAGTGTCTTGCAAAAGTATTCACCCCCTTGGCGTTTGTCTTGTTTTGTTGCATTACAAGCTGGAATTAAAATAGATTTTTGGAGGGTTAGCACCATTTGATTTACACAACATGCCTACAACTTTAAAGGTGCAAAGTGTTGTTTTATTGTGACACAAACAATAATTAAGATATTAAAAAAAAAACAGAAATCTGGAGTGTGCATACACTGCAAAAACGATATCTTAAGCCCACTGCACACCTTCCCGATTCACTTACGATTTTGTCGGGCCGATTAAATCGCTTGCGAATCGTAAATGTATGTGGGGGCACCTCGTAGCTGATTTCATCGGTTCTCGGTTGCTCGGTTCGGATCAAACTGGTCTTGATATTTTTGGACGCGATCTCCTCGTATGCAACACAATCGGTAGTGTGTGCGTTGTTACTACGACCTCATCGGTTACGGTAATTTTAAACAGCCAGTTGGAGTGCCAGGATTGATCACATGTGGACTGCAGACCGGGAAGCACAACTTGTGTCACAACTTGTGTTCACCTGATTACAGCAAACGGGAAAAGAGGAACAAGGCTATGGCTGTAATTGTGTCAGCTTTGAAAATGCCTGGGAAAGTATTATAGCATTGTCAGTGGTACAGACCCAGCAAACACAAAACGTTTATAAAACGTTTCATTTGGGTTGCATTAAGGTTAGGTTTTATTAAATGTTTATGAAACGTTTATGAAACGTTGGTGAAAATTTAATAAAGTCATATTTGCTGACCCATGGCACATTTTTTATCATCTCTTGATATTTTTAGATATTAAGATGTCATAATGATTGTATTACAATTATCAAAATAATCAGCAAATGAGTAACGTTTTATTGACGTTTTATAAACGTTCTCTTTAAAACGTTTCATTCACAACGTTTATGAAACGTTTATAAAACGTTATACATATTCGGAGACTTCTGGCTAAAACAGATAATATTAAAATTTCTACAATTAATTGTGTGATTATAAACACTACATGATGACATGTTTTTAAAAAGTATCAAAAAACATGGGAATAATTTTATGGAAAATAAGTGGTCGTATAAACGTTTAATAAACGTTGAAAAAAAAAAAACTTCGATCTAGCCAAATATTTTTTAGATGTAGATCTAGATAGATAGATAAATCATTAAATGTGTGGCTCTAGTCTCGTAATTATCAAGTATGGTTTGAATAATTTGGATAGACGACCATTCGTCGTTTTATATTTGCTAAAATACACGCCCTTTTGGCCCTGGCATTTTGTTCGCTGGTTCCCTGCACCTGCGCGACCTACGTCTTTGCGCAGGCGCAGGGACCGGAATTAGCGCCATTTTGAGCGTGTTGCTGTTGGGACAAGATCGAGAAGGCCGGGTCCACTTAGAAGTTATCTTAGAAAATCTCCTTCATCGAAGGCTTCGCTCGAAGGCCAAACAACTTATTTGATTTAATTTGCTTTTTTATTTCAACTTTTAACTGATTTTGCGCATTTGCTATGATTACGTTAACTTTAATGTTTTGGTTCTTAGTAGCAAGGCTTCTTTAATAAATTTAGATAAATTTTTAATACTAGTATCTTTATCATTTTTGCTGTTCATGAGGGCTTTATATGTAAATGTGAATATTGTCTATGTAAAAAAATTCTGCTCTCAAATCGGTTTTGTTGAACTTGCAAAGAGGAATGAAATAAGCTTAAGTGCAATAACAAAAATGTGTTGTTATATTATAAGTTTAACAGGTATTAACATGTTTCTAATACCGACTAGTGGCCTAGTGGTAGCGTGTCCGCCTCTCGATTGGGAAATCGTGAGTTCTATTCACGGTCGGGTCATACCAAAGACCATCATAAAAATGGTACCTACTATCATCTGGCAAGGCACGCTGCAATACAGATGTGCATGGGGAGTCAAACTCTCGTGGTTACCAGAGGACTAGCCCCCCACTGTAACCCTAGCTATGTAATAGGCGAGAGGCCGAGGGCTATGGAAACGGAGATCGGCGCCGCCCGATGCGCCATCATACAGGTTGGGCCTGGTTAGTACTTGAGTGGGAGACTGCCTAGGAATACCAGGTACTGTAAGCGGTGTGGGAAGGACTTTGATTTTGATTGATTGAACATGTTTCTAATAACGTTTCTAAAACATTAAAGAAATGTTTTACTATTGTTTTTAAATGGTTTTAAGAAACGTTTATACAATGTTTTAAAAAACGTTTCTGAAACGTTTCCAGAATGTTGTATGATGGTTTCCAGAATGTTTTTCAAATGTTTATATAACGTTTTTTCAAACGTCTATAAAACGAAAAAATTGTCCACAAATTTTCGTTTTATAAACATTATTTTGTAACATTTCTGAAACGTTAGCCAAACGTTTATACAACGTTATATAAACGTTTTTGTGTTTGCTGGGGAAATCGCTTGTCCGGAATCCTGGAACAAGTTGAATTTTAAGAACAACTGAACAAATTAGAATCAATTCTTATTATTGATTTGTCTAGTTGGGATTATTGTCCCTTTTTGATTCTAATATTCAAAATTGAATACTTCTCTATGTATGTATATATATATATATATATATATATATATATATATATATATATATATATAGAGAGAGAGAGAGAGAGAGAGAGAGAGAGAGAGAGACATATACATACCATCTATTCAGGCTGAATGTACACGTTCAGTACAATATATATATACATGGGCGCCGCCAGGGGGGGAAAGGTTAGAACAATTCTAGGGGCCCGGCACTGCCATGGGGCCCTTTAAGGGGCTGATAATATGCTTTTAATGATTTTAATAAGACTTTTGAAATAACAACAATGCAATATTCCATCTGGTAAAATGAGCTAATTGAACAAGGTTGTCTATTTCTTGAGTTCTTCAACATATTGTCATTTAACCCTCCCCCTTTTGCAAAATGGTACGGTCCAGTTCTGGTAGAAGCGCGATGTGTTAAATCTGTGTGCTGATCAGTGCAACGCTACTTGCTGCTGTGTCGCGGTGCAGCAGCCAGCCAGCCAGCAGTGGAGTGCATACAGTCTATGATCGCTAAATATGAAGAGTGGCTGTCAAAAACGTAAAGAAAGGCAGCTGAAAGCTGAGAGGGACCGGAGAGGCAGGCAACTGGTCACTCAGTTTTTCCCAAAGAAAGGTAGCTATCACTCACATGTGTGTTCAAAATATTAGCGAACGGTAAATGAACAGTATGAATGTGGTTGGATTAGCCTATCAAGAGAAAACTTTTACAGTTTGTACAGTGACTTTTTCCATTTTAATAACTGAACTGACTTGTGTGATAAACAAGATGAAATATTACGTTATGCTGGTGCTAATAACGAGTGCTAATAACCAGTTTCATAACTAATGGGGTGCCCTAAATATGCACAGATTCAGCCTCAGGGGGACCTCCGCCCTACCAAACCACTGAACCCCCCTTTGGAGAAGGAGGTAAGCAGCAATACAACCCATAAATGCTTTAGGATTGAAGTTTTTAATGAGCGAGCGCCATATACAGTTTGCTAGATTAAAGTGTTGCTAATAACAGACACCAGTCAAGTGTTTGACATGGTTAAGTGTGTGGAATGAAAGGGAATATGCTTTGAACATATTCCCTTTT
This sequence comes from Neoarius graeffei, assembly GCF_027579695.1. Lineage (NCBI taxonomy): Eukaryota > Metazoa > Chordata > Actinopteri > Siluriformes > Ariidae > Neoarius > Neoarius graeffei. Next base: position 49,159,378 of record NC_083571.1, on the reverse strand, counting down.
TGCAGAACAGTACACACAGCTTTCTACCTAACGCATAACAATCCATGGGATTTCCATAGGTATTTTGATGCTGGGTAGAAAACTTTTTCTATGATTTATTAGCAGTCACATCACACATTTCACTACAAATTGTCCTAGCACAAGAAGGCATGTGGCAAAATCTTGAATTTTCATTCGTGATTGTAAATGCACCAGAATTAGTCACTGACCAGTTTTCATCTAGTCCCTGGTAGGTTAATACATAAAATGTAATAACAAAGTCACAAACTCAAGGTCCATGGGCTATCAAAAATCAAATAATGACAATAGTGCAATTGTGACGAGGCTGGGCAAAGTTGGGGGGCCCAAAATTCTAATCTTTCATGGGGCCCAAAATTTCTGGCGGCGCCCCTGTATATATATATATATATATATATATATATATATATATATATATATATATATATATATATATATATATAGTACTATCACGTGATATCTTGAACATGTGACCATCTATTCGGGCTGAACGTGTACAATGTCTTGCAAATGTGTGTGGGGAATTTTGAACCGATCAAATCGGGCCCGTATACTCGTAACCAATCGCCCAACACACAAAGCCCCAATGAAATCGGGAAGGTGTGCACTGGGCTTTAGCAAGTGAAAATATCTTGAAAATAGTTGAAACAATCTAACATTTCCTATTAGAAGAATACAGGACACCAATTCTCATCTCATCTCATCTCATCTCATCTCATCTCATCTCATCTCATCTCATCTCATCTCATCTCATTATCTCTAGCTGCTTTATCCTGTTCTACAGGGTCGCAGGCAAGCTGGAGCCTAGATTATTAAACTCAGTTCTAGATTGCAACCAACTTATTCTAAGAAGTCTTATCAAGTAAATATATCTGTCCATACAGCAAGATAATTTCATGAGTATTAAGTAATTTTCTCCTCAAATTCAGTTTTCAATTTTTTTTTTTGCAGTGTAGGTATTCACACCCTTTCGTATGAAACCCCTAAATAAGAGCTGGTCCAAACAATTCACTTCATAAGTCACATAATTAGTTGACTAAGATCCACCAGTGTGGAATCAAAGTGTTACATGATCTGTCACATGATGTCTGTATAAATCAACCTGTTCTGGCAGGACCCTGACTCTGCAACACTACTAAGCAAACAACATGAACACCAAGGAGCATCCAAACAGGTCAGAGACAAAGTTGTGGAGAAGTATAGATCAGGGTTGGGTTATAAAAAATATCCCAAACTTTGAATATCCCAGGGAGCACCATTAAAATCCATTATAGCAAAGTGGAAAGAATATGGCACCAGTACAAACCTGACGAGAAGGCCGCCCACCAAAACTCACGGACCGGGCAAGGAGGGCATTAATCAGAGATGCAACAAAGACACCAAAGATAACACTGAAGGAGCTGCAAAGATCCACAGTGGAGATGGGAGTATCTCTCCATAGGACCACTTTAAGCCATACACTCCACAGACTGGGGCTTTATGGAAGAGTGGCCAGAAAAAAGTCATTGCTTAAGAAAACACATTTGGAGTTTGCCCAACAGCATGGCACGGTGGTGTAGTGGTTAGCACTGTTGCCTCACAGCAAGAAGTTTCTGGGTTCGAGCCCAGTGGCCGACAGGGACCTTTCTGTGTGGAGTTTGCATGTTCTCCCCGTGTCTGTGTGAGTTTCCTCTGGGTGCTCTGGTTTCCCCCACAGTCCAAAGCCTTGCAGGTTAGGCTAATTGGTGGTTCTAATTTGACAGTGAGTATGAATGATTGTCTCTATGTGTCAGCCCTGCGATAACCTGGCGACTTGTCCAGGGTGTACCCCACCTCTCGCCAATAGTCAGCTGGAATAGGTTCCAGCTTGCCCATGACCCTGCACAGGATAAGTGGTGACGAATGGATGGTAACTATTTAAAGGAAGAAACAAAGTGTATCATGGACACATTTAAGCCAGTGAGAAAACCTCATTCCTACATTATCTCAGTACTTTTGTTTTATAAATATGTTTTCATCCATACCCAAATTCATCAAGACTGTAATGACTGGTTGGTTCTCAACATTCCTTACTGGCTGGGAGGTGACAAGGATTCTGATTATTGCATTAGGTGCATACTTGCCAACTTTTCAAAATTCTCATGAGGGAGAAAAGAGTGTGAACAACATTTTCAATTGGACGAGGGTATGATGTGAGGTTGAAATGATAAAAACAGTGGATCCCAATTAATTGCAAACCATTTGAAATGTATACAATTAAAGAGTTTTTTAATTGTTGATATTGTTCTATCAATTACTATAGGTTATGGGATTCATGTATCAGGCATGAGATAGCTCAGAGTGAAAAATCTGAAATAATACTCATCTTGAATTTTAATATTATAACAATGAAAGGTAAGTCTTAAATCAGATTTTTAGCTGAAAAATCTCATGCCTGAATATTGTCTACATACAGAGACCCACAGAAAATAACACAAGTGATGCAGAAGAATGTTTATAATTTCTTAAAATAGTCACAGTGAATGAAAGTATTCTTGGATTGCATCAAATGTGTTTTCCTTCTGTAAGCTCATGTAAAAATACAGAGAACTAGCCTAGTAAACTAGACCCACCCGCCTAGCGGCCAAAAATATTTTTGTCTAGCGAGTGGGTCTAGCCTCGCACCATATAAACAAAAACACCCCGGGCATCAAATCGTGCCTGCCAATCACAATGCAAGGTTTTTGTTTGGATTCTCTGGGCGGGCTTTTGCAGGAGTGACGACAAGGCTGCGCGACGCTGGAGAAAGCACAACAGGAAAGATGGCTACGGCTAGTGAACAGCGCGCGTTTGACTCCGCTTTGGAATCAGTTTTAGAAGAATTAGACTTGGAGTTTTCGTTGAAACATGAGCAGGAAGAGGCTCTCCGCTCATTCCTTTTCAAGAAGGACGTTTTCGCTGTTTTGCCGACCGGCTACGGCAAAAGTCTGATCTACCAGCTGGCTCCGCTCATAGCCAAAAGGATGGGGCTAGTTTGTGCAGTTCGAAGAATTAATAAACAGCTTTGAAACATTACTTTTTGATTGTTTCTTATTTTCCCATTATTTTAAATTTAAGGGAAATTATTTCACCAAACACCACTAAATAAAAACTCTCAAAAACAGTTTAAGCAAACCCTTGAAAAACACTTGGAAAAAAAATGAGTGTATGTGGTACAGACTCCAAACTTGTGGTCATTATCTCCAAACTTCTTAATATCTAGAACCTGTTTATTAATTAATATGCATTTTGAAAAAAATTATTTATTTCAAGGTCTCCCCCACTGCTTTCTGTCGCTCTGACTACGTCACAGTCACTGTTGCGCTGACTGGTCAGAGCGTTGGCCTATACGCACAGAGACAGTTTGAAAGACAGCGGTTTGTTCCTCCCACCCCCTTCGGAAATGTCTACGGATCGAGGCCAGACTAAATATTCACATTTAGTCTGGCTTGCCAGGCTAACAGAGAACTATAATATCATATATAAATTAAATTTTAATAAGATTTAACCAAAATAGTAACAACTCAATTAAATAAATTCTGCACTGTCTTCATACTACTAAAATGCATCTCTCTCACTAAACACTTTCCAACAGAACTTTTAAAAAGCACTAGAAATCCTATCAAAATCCTATCGGAATGCATCAAAGGAATTTGCTCATTTGCAAACTTTGAAAGTTTAAAAAAAATTAAAAATGGCACTATAAATACTACCATACTATCAAAATATACTCCACAAAGAAATTCACTCGAATGCAAAATTTTAGTATGACCAAAATACACTCACTAATAATCTTTCACTTAAAACCTCAAAACTATCAAAATCAATCACTTTCCAGATAATTCACTTGTAAACTTTCACTTAAAACTTTCAAACATAAATTCAAAATAGCACTAAGACACGACCACACGATTCAAATATGCTCATCAAACAAATTCTCTGTCAGACAAAATTTCACTAAACACTTTAGAAGTTGTACAGTTTGTTTCTGAAATGGTATGGAAGCGTAGTTTAATTTCATGCTCAAATGTCCATTATATTCTGATTTAAGGTATCTTTACCTTAAAATGTCTAACTGGCTGGTCGAACATTTGCTTATCCATGGAAATTAATTCTCCCATGCAACCTGGTATTTGCATTCATATTTTTGCCATTCGGTATTGGGTTTAGTGGCCATGATGAATGAATGCTTGTAAAAAATGTCGGACAGCCTGGGTGAATCCTACATTACGGAAGTGACTGTGGTTCTGTTCGTTGATTGGTTAAAAATCAGTTGACATCAGCAGTGTTTCCCATACGATTCTGATTGGACATAATCAGGAGTATTTTTAACTTGGTGATAGGCATTTCCCAAAACCGGGAGATTATCCAGTTTTTAACAAATATGATCGGGAAGCGGGAGACAGAGGCTAAAATCGGGATCCTCCCGCAAAATCGGGAGGGTTGGCAAGTATGTAGGTGTCATGGAAATATTAGAAGCTGATGATTAAAACAAGATTTAAAAATGTGTTTGGAATGATCAGGAACATGCATTTATTCTTGTAATTATTTATTTTTTATTTATCACTTTACAATGTTTTGATTTATCCTGGTGTGTAAAATATCTTTGAACTACTACTGTGATTAAAATTGCAAAGGAATACAGATGATTTGAGTGCATTGTTTTCATATTATGTTGACACAGAAATTCTCACTTTTTCAAGAAGGCTATTTAATACATCTACTCAATTATATTTATGATTGAAATGTACCTCATATTGTCTTACCATAAAATCTAGCTATTACGGTATCTGAAACTCAAACATAGACTTAACTATGCTAAATCCAACAAGCAAGAGGGCATTTTAAATATATCAATCAGTCACATATTACATAGGAATAGCAATTATTTTTCACAGATACAAAGCCCTGTACTTCTAACCAGTATGTAGAAGTACAGCTAGCTAGTTTTCCATATGCTACACCCAAACCTCACACATTTGATGTTCATTGTTGTTGTTGTTGTTGTTGTTCTTCTTCTTCTTCTTCTTCTTCTTCTTCCTTCTTCTTCTTGTACATATTTAAGATGCATTTCTTCCACCTGTGAGTCAGAATGACAAAATTCTTGACTGTCATATCACTCAGGTAAAATAAATAAGTCTGCAAATGTTAGGACTGGGACTGTTTTGGCCTCTAGAGGCCGCTGTTATTTCTGTCTTGTCATGTTTGTTTTGGCCTCTAGAGGCCGCCACTGTTTTTTGTGTTTGTCTTCATTGCCTGTTTCCTGCCCCACCCTGTTCCTTAATTAGTGTGTGTATAAATACCCCTCTGTTTGTTCCCTTGTCACGGAGTCTTTTTTCCTATGCTATGCCTGTTAGTGCTAGTTCCCTCTGTTCCATGGTCCTTGCCTGTGTCTTTGTGGTTTTTGTACTTTGCTTTCTTTTTGGACCTTTTTGAATTTTGTTTGTACCATTTTTGAGATCTTCTGAGCGTTTGCATTTTTGCCTTTTCTTTTCTTATTTTTGGACTTGGTACTTCTGGATATTTTTTATTTTCCCTTTATCTTCTGAGCTTTTGGATTACTTTTGTTTTTTGCCGTGGACTGTACATTTTGTAAATAAACTTTTTGATACTTTTCTACTTCCGCCTCACGCCTCTGCACTTGAGTCATCCCCCTGGTGGCCTAGTGGGGGTTTGCTGGATTATCACACCAGCAAACCAGGTTTGAATCCCAGCAAAACCCAAATAGAAAGACTCCGTCATGACTGACTCAGCAGACGCTTCTTCATCTGTCTACCCGGCCAACCTTCAGGGAATGATGGCTGCGTTAACATGCCTTGGATCCACCATGGACACTCATGGACGGACTCTCGCAAGCCAAAGTGAGACCCTTGCTCACCATGAGGTACTGCTTCAGCAGACTGGGAAAACCCTGGCACAGCTGACTTCTCTGCCCCCATCTCCTCCGCCTGATTCTGCTCCTGCTCCACCATCCGTTCCTGCTCCAGTGCCTCCTGCCATGCTGCCTTCTTCACCTCGCGAACCCAGCCTTCCTGCACCACAGAGGTATGACGGCAAGCACAGTGAGTGTCAAGAGTTCCTTACCCAGTGCCAACTCACCTTTGAGCTTCAGCCTACCACCTACACTACGGATCGCTGCAAGATTGCCTTTGTGATAAGGCAAGCTGGTAAGGCGGGGGCCTGGGCCACTGCTATCTGGCAGGGACAGGGACCCAAGTGCTCTGATTTCCAGCTGTTTACTGAGGAGATGCCTTCGATCAAGCAGACATCAGTAAAGACGCAGCCAGAAAGCTCATGTCCATCCGGCAAGGGGGAAGCGTCGCAGACTATGCCATCTCGTTCCGGATGCTCGCAGCAGTAAGTGGATGGAACGAGACTGCCCTGGTGTCAGCCTTCCACCATGGTCTGTCTGACCCCATCAAAGACAGTCTGGCTTCTATCGGATGCCCTAGTGACCTCGAAACACTGATCTCACATTCTACTCGTCTGGACAACAGGATGAGAGAACGCCGCCAAGTCCTGAGCCTCCCCTGCCTCTACCTGGAGCCCGTCTACCTCCTCCAGTGACTATCCAGAACCCATGCAAGTGGGTCGTACTCGCCTCTCCGCATCTGAGAGGGAGCGCAGAAGGAGGGACAAGTGCTGCATCTACTGTGGCAAGCCTGGTCACTTCCGAGCATCATGTCCTGAACTCTCGGGAAAAGGACCGCCCCGTCCAGCCGAGGGAGGGTTGTGACGGGGCCTACCCTCTCTCCTGAACTTCCTGGCCAAGGAGTTTACATCCCGGCCTCCATCTCCCGGGGTGAGTCTGTCCATTCTTGTCAAGCCTTGTTAGACTCCGGGGCGGCTGGAAACTTTATGGATGTTCACTTCGCCCAAAGTATCAATGTCCCGACTGCACCTCTTGAAGTCCCACTGTCTGTGTCTGCCCTGGATGGCCAAGCTTTAGGTGATGGAAGAGTCACCCAAGTAACTTCTCCAGTCTTCTTCCAGTCTCAAGGTCACAAAGAAGAAATATCCCTGCACCTTATTCATTCACCTGAGTTCCCAGTTATTCTAGGCCTTCCTTGGCTTACTCGCCACAACCCTCGCATAGACTGGGTAACTAGCCAGGTTGTGGAATGGGGCCCTGCGTGCCATGCCTCTTGTCTGCTCTCTAGCTCTCCTGTGTCTCCTGACGAGCCCCCTGATCTCACCGAGCTATCTCAAGTTCCCACAGAGTACTGGGATTTGAAGGAGGTATTCAGCAAAAGCAGGGCCGCCATTCTTCCTCCGCACCGGGCCTACGACTGTGCCATCGACTTGCTCCCTGGGACTACCCCTCCTCATGGCAGACTGTTTTCCCCCTCTCAGCCAGAACGCAAGGCCATGGAGGAATACCTCAAAGACGCCCTGGTCTCTGGGTTCATTCGACCCTCCACCTCACCTGCTGGTGCCGGCTTCTTCTTTGTCAGCAAGAAGGGAAGGGGTGCGCAACCGATATCCCCTTCCACTGATGTCCAGAGCATTCGACCTGCTCCAAGGCGCCACCGTCTTCACCAAGTTGGACCTACGGAACGCATACCACCTCATCCATATCCGACAGGGAGATGAGTGGAAGACTGCCTTTAACACCCCGTCTGGGCACTACGAATACCAGGTGATGCCCTTCGGACTCACCAACGCACCAGCTGTTTTTCAGGCCCTAATCAACGACGTCTTGAGGGACATGATTAACCTGTACATTTTTGTCTACCTCGACGACATCCTTATCTTTTCCAAGACCATGCAGGAGCACCGCCACCATTTCCGCCAGGTTCTCCAGAGGCTGCTACAGAACAATCTGTTCGCCAAGGCCCAGAAATGCGAATTTCATGTTCCCGAGGTCTCCTTTCTGGGTTTTATTGTACGGACAGGCCAACTCCAAATGGACCCTGCCAAGACCCTGGCCGTCCGGGACTGGCTCACTCCCAAGTCCATCAAAGAGGTTCAGTGGTTCTTAGGATTTGCTAACTTCTACCGCAAGTTTATCAGGAACTGTAGTTCTGTAGCAGCACCCATGTCGGACCTCACCAAAGGGACAGGTGGATCTTATGTCTGGTCTCCTCAGGCGGAAAAGGCGTTCAAAGACCTCAAGCACCGCTTCTGCACGGCACCCATTCTGGTCCTCCCGGACACCTCCCAACCATTCATCGTGGAGGTGGACGCCTCGGACGGTGGTGTCGGTGCGGTGCTCTCTCAACGTTCGGAAGGAAAGCTGCACCCCTGCGCATACTTCTCCCACCGCCTGAGTCCTGCGGAGTCCTGGTACGATGTGGGGGATCGAGAACTGCTAGCGGTCAAACTGGCCCTTGAGGAGTGGAGGCACTGGCTGGAGGGAGCGCAACATCCATTCCTGGTTTGGACGGACCACAAGAACCTGGAGTACCTCCAGCAAGCCAAGAGACTGAACCCACGACAGGCTAGGTGGGCCCTGTTTTTCAGTCGGTTTGACTTCACCCTATCGTACCGCCCCGGCTCCAAGAACACCAAACCTGACGCACTGTCCAGGCTGTTCTCTGCCACTAACAGGGAGAGTGAAGTCGGGCCTATTATCCCTGTGTCCCGGATTGTGGCCCCTGTCCGCTGGGGTCTTGAGGAGGCCGTCCGACGAGGCCAACGCCAGGACCCCAGTCCTGGGACGGGGCCACCGGGCCTCTTGTACGTCCCACATCAAGCCCGGGCCAAGGTTCTCCAGTGGGGTCACTCGTCCCCTCTCACCGCCCAGCCGGGAGCTTGAAGGACCCTGGACTTTTTGAGAAGGCGCTTCTGGTGGCCTAGCATGGAGAAGGAAGTGAGGTCATTCGTCCTTTCCTGCAAAGTGTGCACCAGAAGCAAGAACCCACGACAGCACCCCCAGGGTCTCCTGCATCCTCTGACCATTCCCCGGCATCCCTGGTCCCACGTGGCAGTCGACTTCATCACGGGTCTCCCCGAGTCACAAGGTAACACTGTCATATTGGTCATAGTTGACAGATTCTCCAAGGCCTGCCACTTTTTACCACTGTGCAAGCTCCCTTCTGCTCTTGAAACTGCTAAGCTATTATTCACTCATGTCTTCCGAGTCTTTGGTCTCCCACAGGACATCGTCTCAGACCGAGGGCCCCAGTTCTCCTCCCGAGTGTGGCACGGGTTCTGCAAGGTCATCGGAGCCACTGCCAGCCTCTCCTCTGGGTTTCACCCACAGTCCAATGGCCAGACGGAGAGGCTCAACCAGGACCTAGAAACCACCCTGCGAGGCCTGGCTATGGATAACCCGACATCGTGGAGCACCTGGCTGCCATGGGCAGAGTACGCCCACAACACCCTGCAGTTATCGGCCACCAAGCTGTCACCATTCCAGTGCCAATTCGGGTTCCAGCCACCTCTGTTCCCGGACCAGGAGGAGGACGCGGGGGTGCCCTCAGTCAACCAATATGTGAGACGGTGTCACAAGACCTGGAGCAAGGTCAGGAAGACCCTCATCCAGACCTCCAGAACCAACCAGACTCAGGCCAACCGCCATAGAAGACCTGCCCACGCTTTCCGCCCTGGGCAGCGGGTTTGGCTGTTCACTAAGGACCTTCCGCTGCGGGTGGAGAACCGCAAGCTTGCTCCTCGCTACATTGGCCCCTTCAAGGTGGTGCGCAGGGTGAACCCTGTCGCCTACCGGCTCCAGTTGCCCCGGACTCTGAGGATCAACCCCACATTTCATGTTTCCCTGTTGTGGCCCGTACTGACGTCCACGTATGCCCCTGCCCCTAGGAACCCCCCACCCCCCGCATCTTCCAGGGTCAGACTGTTTTCACCGTGCATCGCCTGCTTGACTCCCGCCGGGTCCGCGGCAGGCTTCAATAGCTAGTAGATTGGGAGGGCTATGGCCCTGAGGAACGCTGTTGGGTCCCTGCCCAGGACATTCTAGATAAAGGACTATGCCGGGACTTCCATTCGGCCCATCCGGATCGCCCTGGGAACGTCAGGAGATGCTCCTAGAGGGGGGGTCCTGTTAGGACTGGGACTGTTTTGGCCTCTAGAGGCCGCTGTTATTTCTATCTTGTCATGTTTGTTTTGGCCTCTAGAGGCCGCCACTGTTTTTTGTGTTTGTCTTCATTTCCTGTTTCCTGCCCCGCCCTGTTCCTTAATTAGTGTGTGTATAAATACCCCTCTGTTTGTTCCCTTGTCACGGAGTCTTTTTCCTATGCTATGCCTGTTAGTGCTAGTTCACTCTGTTCCATGTTCCTTGCCTGTGTCTTTGTGGTTTTTGTACTTTGCTTTCTTTTAGGACCTTTTTGAATTTTGTTTGTACCATTTTTGAGATCTTCTGAGCGTTTGCATTTTTGCCTTTTCTTTTCTTATTTTTGGACTTGGTACTTTTGGCTATTTTTTATTTTCCCTTCTGAGCTTTTGGATTACTTTTGTTTTTTGCCGTGGATTGTACATTTTGTAAATAAACTTTTTGATACTTTTCTACTTCCGCCTCACGCCTCTGCACTTGAGTTATCCCCCTGGTGGCCTAGTGGGGGTTTGCTGGATTATCACACCAGCAAACCAGGTTTGAATCCCAGCAAAACCCTAACAGCAAAATTCAAAGAATGATCAAGAGAGATTTTATTGTAGTCCACTGTGGTAGACAACAGTTTAAAATACACTTCAATCATAATTGTTCTTTTTTTTAATTAGAAACAAGTGAAACTATCCTCTCATCTCCTGTTCTTTCTCATCTCTTCCTTCTGTTTTCACCATCTCCCTCGTCTTTTTCACCTCCTCCTTCTCCTCTCACCTTCTGCTCCCTCTCCATTGATTATACAGCAAAGGTTTTGGAGATGCCCCACTGTTGGTTTGGAGTAAGTCTTGAAAATCATGTTGTTTAAAATGATGTTTGAATGTTTGTCTACTGTCATGGACACCATGTATGAAAGGGATAGCAAATGTCAGGGATATCCAGTGAATTGGATAGAATTTTTTTTTTTGCATATATATATATATATATATGTGTGGTGTAGTGGTTAGCACTGTTGCCTCACAGCAAGAAGGTCCTGGGTTCGAGCCCAGTGGCCGACGAGGGCCTTTCTGTGTGGAGTTTGTATGGTCTGCGTGGGTTTCCTCCGAGTGCTCCATTTTCCCCCCACAGTCCAAAGACATGCAGGTTAGGCTAATTGGTGGCTCTAAATTGACCGCAAGTGTGAATGGTTGTTTGTCTCTGTGTGTCAGCCCTGCGATGATCCGGTGACTTGTCCAGGGTGTACCCCGCCTCTCGCCCATAATCAGCTGGTATAGGCTCCATAATTTTAGTCATTTACAGTCTGTGAAGATTCTCAATCATCCAGGTCATAGTAAACTGTGGGTGGTAAAAGAGAGCAATGTCAGTTGCTGTCTTTTACCACCCACAGTCATTCACAGTGTTTTGCAAAAGTATCTATCCTCCTTGGTGTTTGTCCTGTTTTGTCACATTACAAGCTGAAATTAAAATAGATTTTTGGGGGGTTAGTACCATTTGATTTACACAACATTCCTACGACTTTAAAGGTGAAAATTGTTGCTTTATTGTGACACACACAATAATTAAGATGAAAAAACAGAAATATAGAGTGTGCATAGGTATTCACCCCCTTTTGTATGAAACCCTGATATAAGAGCTGGTCCAACCAATTCACATCATAAGTCACATAATTAGTTGATTCAGATCCACCAGTGTGGAATCAAAGTGTCATATGATCTGTCACATAATGTCTGTATAAATCAACCTGTTCTGGAAGAACCCTCACTCTGCAACACTACTAAGCAAGCAATATTAAAACCAAGGAGCCTCCAAACAGGTCAGAGACAAAGTTGTGAAATATAGATCAGGGTTGGGTCATAAAAAATATCCCAAACTTTGAATATCCCAGGGAGCACCATTAAATCCTTATAGCAAAATGGAAAGAATATGTCACCACTACAAACCTGACAAGAGAAGGCCACCCACCAAAACTCACAGACCAGGCAAGGAGGGCATTAATCAGAGATGCAACAAAGACACCAAAGATAACACTGCAAAGATCCACAGTGGAGATGGGAGTATCTGTCCATAGGACCACTTTAAGCCATACACTCCACAGACCAGGGCTTTATGGAAGAGTGGCCAGAAAAAAGCCATTGCTGAAGAAAACACATTTGGAGTTTGCCCAACAGCATGTGGCAGATTACCCAAACACATGGAAGAAAATTCTCTGGTCAAATGAGACTAAAATGTATCTTTTTAGCCATCATGGGAAATGCCATGTGTGGCGCAAACCGAACAGTGAAGGATGGTGGTTGTAGAATCATGCTGTGGGGATATTTTTCATCTGCAGGGACAGGAAAGCTGGTCAGGATTGAAAGAAAGCTGGATGGCACTAAATACAGGGCAATTCTGGAGGAAAACCTGTTTGAGTCATAGGTTTTAGACTAGGACGAAGGTTCATGTTCCAGCAGCACAATGACCTTAAACATACTGCTAACGCTACACTGGAGTGGTTTAAAGGGAAACATTTAAATGTCTTGGAATGGCCTAATCAAAGCCCAGACCTCAATCCAATTGAGAATCTGTGGCATAACTTGAAGATTGCTGTACACCAACGCAACCCATCTAACTTGAAGGAGTTGGAGCAGTTTTGCCTTGAGGAATGGGCAAAAATCACAGGGGCTAGATGTGGCAGGCTAATAGAGACACACTCCAAGAGACTTGCAGCTGTAATTGCAGCAAAAGCTGGCTCTATAAATTATTGATTTTTTTTTGGGGGGGGGGCATACCTATGCACACTCCAGATTTCTGTTTTTTCATCTGAATTACTGTTTGTGTCACAATAAAATAGTGTTCACCTTTAGAGTGTTAAGCATCTTGTGTAAATCAAATAGTGCTAACCCCCCCAAAATCCATTTTAATTCCAGCTTGTAATGCAACAAAACAGGACAAACACCAAAGTGGATGAATACTTTTGCAAGAGACTGTGTATATATATATATATATATATATATATATATATATATATATATATATATATATATACACCGTAGTTTTAGTTACAACAGTTATTATTGGTTAATTAATCAGCCAGAAGGCCCTCCTCACCCTTTGATCTTGCCTTCTGATGACACAGTTGACACAGACCTGAGATTAAATTTTTTTTTAGCACAATCAGCAATTTGAGGAAAACCTGGACGTTATCATCGCAGGTAAGCATGGTGGAAAGATCATGGACATGTTTTTACTTATCAAATTCACTGATATTTCATGACATCCTTGTCAAAACTTATTTTGTTTCTTCCACTTTCATTTGACAGTCACCATTTTGTATCTAAACGCACATTTAAGAAGTCACGTGAGGTGTCGATAATAGTGATCACTTTCACAGGTGTCCACCATTATCGACACCCTGTGACATTTAAGTGACATTTACAACTGTTATGCATTGATCTTTGTATAACATTGTTGAAGTAGATAAAGTACTTTAAAAAAAATAAAAGTGCTCTGATTTGTAATATTTTTTTTTCTGATTCATAACAGAATGGAATGTTTATAGAGTATTTGGAATCCTATTGCAATAAATAGAATTAGACCAGAATTAAATTCGTAGCATATAAAAAAAATACATGCTTGAAATATTTAGACTTTTCTATTCCATTTAGAAAATATTTTTGTAGTTTGTTGTAAATATCCACCACATATTACAATATCATTAGACATTTTATATTTTGGTTCGAGGAATGACATGCAACTTTTGACCTGGATTTTCATGTGGTTAAAATGTCAATTGCCTGTGGACATTTATTGGTAAACTACAAAACTAGAAATTAATACAAATAACAATGGATGATTAACAAAAAGCGATCTATGAAAATATTTTGAAAGTGGGTAGAAAGTGGAACAAAAAGATTTTCGGACACAGATTAAAATGATCAGTTCATTTGTTTACAAACATTAGAATTACTTCCACATTTACTTAAGCACTGACTTTCTCACCCTTTCTTACCCTGCACAAGGTAAGCACTTAAGTGCTTGTCAGTTGATTGGCCTTTTACTCAAGCATCTCCATTTTCTGCCGGTGTTCTGATAAACGGTCCAACATCCGCGAAAAGAAAAATCTGTTCAAATACCAAGAAATGACGTTTTGTGCTCTGCGCATGCGCAGTGGGGCTTTGTAGGACGCATTGACGTGTAGGACAGTTTATCAGAACACCTGTTAAGGAACAGCTCCTCCTCTTCCACTTTCTTCATGGTTGTTCCCCTTTTCTCCAGAGCTGTTTTGATGTTATCTGTCCATCTTATCTAGGGCCTTCCCACTGGCCTGGGACTCTCAGGCTTGTAGTGGTAGTACTTCAGTGAGAGCCTGTTTTCATCCATTCTTTTCAAGTGTCCTCGCTCTATAAACTCTTCTATACTAAGTATGTTCAAGTCCTTCCTTATGTCGTTCCTCGCTCTGTCCATACGGGCCACCCATTTTATGATTCTTAAAGGAACAGTCCACCGTACTTCCATAATGAAATATGCTCTTATCTGAATTGAGACGAGCTGCTCCGTACCTCTCCGAGCTTTGCGTGACCTCCCAGTCAGTCAGACGTGCTGTCACTCCTGTTAGCAATGTAGCTAGGCTCAGCATGGCCAATGGTATTTTTGGGGGCTGTAGTTAGATGCGACCAAACTCTTCCGCGTTTTTCCTGTTTACATAGGTTTATATGACCAGTGATATGAAACAAGTTCAGTTACACAAATTGAAACGTAGCGATTTTCTATGCTATGGAAAGTCCGCACTATAATGACAGGCGTACTAACACCTTCTGCGTGCTTCGACAGTGCATTGATACTGAGCTCCATATCAATGCACTGTCGAAGCGCGCAGAAGGTGTTAGTACGCCTGTCATTATAGTGCGGACTTTCCATAGCATAGAAAATCGCTACGTTTCAATTTGTGTAACTGAACTTGTTTCATATCAGTGGTCATATAAACCTATGTAAACAGGAAAAACGCGGAAGAGTTTGGTCGCATCTAACTACAGCCCCAAAAAATACCATTGGCCATGCTGAGCCTAGCTACATTGCTAACAGGAGTGACAGCGCGTCTGACTGACTGGGAGGTCGCGCAAAGCTCGGAGAGGTACAGAGCAGCTCATCTCAATTCAGATAAGAGCATATTTCATTATGGAAGTACGGTGGACTGTTCCTTTAAAACTCTCATACGTGAGCACTGACATCCATCCATTATCTGTAGCCGCTTATCCTGTTCTACAGGGCCGCGGGAAAGCTGGAGCCAATCCCAGCTGACTACGGGCGAGAGGCGGGGTACACCCTGGACAAGTTGCCAGGTCATCGCAGGGCTGACACAGAGACAAACAACCATTCACACTCACACCTATGGTCAATTTAGAGCCACCAATTAGCCTAACCTGCATGTCTTTGGACTATGGGGGAAACCGGAGCACCCGGAGGAAACCCACACAGACATGAGGAGAACATGCAAACTCCACACAGAATGGCCCTCACCGGCCGCTGGGCTCAAACCCAGGACCTTCTTGCTGTGAGGCGACAGTGCTAACCACTACACCACCGTGACGATCCTAAGCACTGACATCAATATATTTATGTAAAAGATATATTGGACTAAATATAAGTCTATCTAAAACAAATTTTAAGTAAAAACTATATATTTTTTACTTAATACCACATACTCATTACTATTTTTTAAAAATAATCATCTGGATGTCGATAATTGTGGAATTGTGTCAATAACTGTGGACAAAGGTGTTAATAATCGTGGAATGGTGTTACGTGATCTTATACACTAAATAATTGGGAATCAACTCACTTTTTTCCGGTGGAAGTTTGAGTAATTATTCATGCACAATTTACGTACTGAAAGTCTTTTCTACTTTTGCAATAGCCAAAAAACCTTTAAGGTGTTGATAATTGAAACTGCTCTCTCTCTCTATATATATATATATATATATATATATATATATATATATATATATATATATACACACACAGTGGGGCAAAAAAGTATTTTTATATATATATATATATATATATATATATATATATATATATATATATATACACACACACAGATTTAATACTTGTCATTTTTAGGGCATACCTAACAACGTGTTTTCTTTCTCTCCCCCCCCCCCCCCCCCCCATCTGTCCCTCTGAGTTACATGTTGATCCTGGGATTGAGATGCTGGCCTCTTCTGCCCCTCGGACCTGCTTGATCCATCCTGGTGCCCTGTGTCTGGTCGGAGTTTTATCGCCCCACTCCTGTGAAGGACGGCCCCATGAGGACAGTTGAGGGTTATACCTGTTAAAACTGTTAATATTATAGTCAGGCTGTCTGTTGTTGCCCAAATGAGGATGGGTTCCCTTTTGAGTCTGGTTCCTCTCGAGGTTTCTTCCTCATGTCGTCTGAGGGAGTTTTTCCTTGCCACCGTCGCCACAGGCTTGCTCATTGGGGATAGATTAGGGATAAAATTAGCTCATGTTTTAAGTCGCTCAAATTCTGTAAAGCTGCTTTGCGACAATGTTTATTGTTAAAAGCGCTGTACAAATAAACTTGATTTGATTTGATTTGATTTGATTTAGTCAGCCACCAATTGTGCAAGTTTTCCCACTTAACAAGATGAGAAAGGCCTGTAATTTTCATCATAGGTACACTTCAACTATGAGAGACAGAATGGGGGGGGGGAAGAATCCAGGAAATCACATTGTAGGATTTTTAATGAATTAATTGGTAAATTCCTTGGTAAAATAAGTATTTGGTCACCTACAAACAAGCAAGATTTCTGGCTCTCACAGACCTGTAACAACTTCTTTAAGAGGCTCCTCTGTCCTCCACTCGTTACCTGTATTAATGGCACCTGTTTGAACTCGTTATCAGTATAAAAGACACCTGTCCACAACCTCAAACAGTCACACTCCAAACTCCACTATGGCCAAGACCAAATTGCTGTCAAAGGACACCAGAAACAAAATTGTAGACCTGCACCAGGCTGGGAAGACTGAATCTGCAATAGGTAAGCAGCTTGGTGTGAAGAAATCAACTGTGGGAGCAATTATTAGAAAAATGGAAGACATACAAGACCACTGATAATCTCCCTTGATCTGGGGCTCCACGCAAGATCTCACCCCGTGAGGTCAAAATAATCACAAGAACGGTGAGCAAAAATCCCAGAACCACACGGAGGGACCTAGTGAATGACCTGCAGAGAGCTGGGACCAAAGTAACAAAGGTTACCATCAGTAACACACTACGCTGCCAGGGACTCAAATCCTGCAGTGCCAGACGTGTCCCCCTGCTTAAGCCAGTACATGTCCAGGCCCGTATGAAGTTTGCTAGAGAGCACTTGGATGATTCAGAAGAGGACTGAGAGAATATCATATGGTCAGATGAAACCAAAATAGAACTCATCTCATCTCATTATCTCTAGCTGCTTTATCCTGTTCTACAGGGTTGCAGGCAAGCTGGAGCCTATCCCAGCTGACTACGGGCGAAAGGCGGGGTACACCCTGGACAAGTCACCAGGTCATCACAGGGCTGACACATAGACACAGACAACCATTCACACTCACAGTTTTAATTTTCTTTGGGTTTTCTGAAATCAACACAGGGTCAAAATTATACATACAAGGTCAAAAATTTACATACGCTCACTTAGATTATTAACTCAGAGGAGCTGAAACTTCCAAAATGTCTCTCATCTTGCCAAGGCTAAGGTCTCTTAACTTCCTGTTAGTGATCAAGATTGACTACATCTGGTAGCTTCTCTGTACCTTCATAAAAAGGGTTTGTTTACAGCACTCATTGGATTGACCAATACACAGTAAAATGGGAACGTCCAAGGAGCTCAGTGCAGATCTGAGAAAGAGGATTGCAGATATACACAACTCTGGAATGTCTCTTGGAGCCAGTTCTAAACAACTGCAAATTCCAAGATCAGTTCAATTGTATCCAAGTTATTGTGAGGTGTAGTCACTTTGCCAAGGCACTTTGCTTCAAGAAAACCCAAACTGTCACCCTCAGCTGAAAGGAAATTGGTTTGGATGGTCAGGAACAACCTGGGAACCACCATGGCACAGCCCTGTCATGAACTGGAAGCTGATGGATCACTGTCTACAGTTCAGATCACCATGGACTAAGGCCCTGTCCACACGGCAACGGATTCAGATGAATCTGATAAAATTGTTTATCGTTTCGGCCTGGCATCCACATGGCACCGGCATTTTGGGTGCCCCAAAACGATATTTTTTGAGAACGGGTTCCAGAGTGGAAAAATCTGGCAATGGCGCCGCTGTGAAGTCGTCTGGATGAGTAGAACAGATTTGTTTACAATGACGTCACAACCACATGACTAGAACAAGCAGCACTCTCGCTGTTTTGTATGAACCACTGCATTGCATTCACTTTTGTATACAGCTTTTCTTTTAAATAAACAAGTAACTGAACCATTTCTTGAATTTCTTTTTTTTATTGGATAAGACTGCTTTTCAAAATGTTCACACACAATATAAAAAGTTATATAAATTATATAAAAATGCTTTTCAAAATGTTCACACACAATAAGAAAATTAAGTTATATAAAACTATGCACACTAATAAAACTAATTTGTACACACAGAAGGCATGATTTCCTCGCGTAGTCACAGCCATCTTCTTCTTGTTGCTGTGTGTTTGTTCCTGTGAGTACTTCACGCCAGGTAGAAGAAGGGGTTTATGTGCATGCGTCCTACTTCTTCTATTGTTCTGGTGTCTCCGATGGGACCATCTTACAGCGCACGTAGAGGTGTGGCATGTGTATTGCATCGTTTTCAGCAAGCGTTGTGTTGCCATATGTACCTGATATTTTACTGATCTGTTGCCCATGTGGACGCGATATTTTTTTTAATAAAATCTCATTGCTGTTGTCATGTGGATGTAGCCTAAGAGGCTGCTATCCAAGAAATAACCCCCTGCTCCAAAATTGACACCTTCAAGCTTAACTAAAGTTTGAAGCTGACCACATGGACAAAGAAAAAGCCTTCTGGAGGATAGCTGGATGGTCAGATGAGACAAAGATGGAGTTGTTTGGCCACAATGACCACCATGTACAGAGGGACACTGTACCAGCTGGTGGTGGTGGTAGGATCATCATGCTCTGGGACTGTTTTCTGCCAGTGGAACTGGTTCACTGCACAAAGTGAATGGAATAATGAAGAAGGAGGACTACCTCAGAATTCTTCAGCATAAACCATCAGAAACTTGAACATGATTTGGGACTTAGGAGTTACAAAAATTTTGGTAAACAAAAATGTTTAGTCAAAAAAAAATATATATATAAAACAGTTACTCCATGAAATCAAGTCATACACATACCGTACCTCGTTGGCGAAAAGCTATGTACAGCGAGATTGAGTGGAATAACTGTTTTATTCTATTCACATTCAGTGGATTTTGAGAAAGAGAGCATTTTTATTTTTACTTTTTATAAATTTGATAAAAACTTTATACAAACCATCTGACAAAATAATTTCTGCTTAGAATGTAAACAAATCAGCAAAATGACAGGATTATTTATATTCATAATTAAGTTCATATAGCTATTTGTCTGAATGGATTTCAAAACATATCTGCCTTCTGCCAATCGGCTTTCAGCATGGAGTTTACACACCTAGCTTTGAGCTATCATTGTAATGCTATTATTATTATTATTATTATTATTATTCATCCATCCATCTTCTACTGCTTATCCAGATCCAGGTGGCAGGGGTAGCAGCCTAGACTTCCCTCTCCCCGGCCACCTCCACCAGCTCTTCCAGGGGAGTACCAAGGCATTCCTAGGCCAGCTGAGAGATGTAATCTCTCCAGCGTGTCCTGGGTCTGCCCTGGGGTCTCCTCCCGGTGGGGCATGCCCAGAAAACCTCCCTTGGGAGGCATCCAGGGGGCATCCGAACAAGATGCCCAAACCACCCCAACTAACTCCTTTCGATGTGGAGGAGCAGCAGTTCTACTCTGAGTCTCTCCCAAATGACCAAGCTTCTCACCCTGTCTCTAAGGGAGAGCCCAGCCGCCCTGCAGAGAAAACTCATTTCTACCACTTGTATCTGCGATCTCATTCTTTCGGTCACTACCCATAGCTCGTGACCATAGGTAAGAGTGGGAACATAGATGGACCAGTAAATTGAGAGCTTTGCCTTTTGGCTCAGCTCTCTCTTTACCACAACAGACCAGTTTAGCATCCGGATCACTGCTGATGCTGCCCCGATCCGTCTGTACAACTCCCGCTCCCCCTTACCCTCACTCGTGAACAAAACCCCAAGATACTTAAACTCCTCCACTTTAAGTAGCAACTCCCCCCTGACCCGGAGTAGGCACTCCACCCATTCCTGGCTGAGCACCATGGCCATGGACTTGGAGGTGCTGATCCTCATCCCAGCCACTTTGCACTTGGCTGAAAACCATCCCAGCGCATGCTGTAAGTCATAGATTGATGAAGCCAACAGGACCACATCATCCACAAAAAGCAGAGACGTGATCCTGCTGCCACCAAACTGGACACCCTCCCCCCCCCTTGGCTGTGCTGAGAAAATCTATCCATAAAAGTTATGAACAGAACCGGTGACAAAGGTTAGCCCTGGCGGAGTCCCACATGCACCGGGAATGAGTCCGACTTACTGCCGGCAATGCGAACCAAACTCCTGCTCTGGTCATACAGGGTCTGAATGGCCCACAGTAGTGGGCCCTGAACCCCATACTCCCGAAGCACCCCCCACAGGGCACCATGAGGGACACAGTTGTAAGCCTTCTGCAGGTCCACACAACACATGTAGACTGGTTGGACAAACTCCCATGCACCCTCCAGTACCCTTGCAAGGGTTAAGAGCTGGTCCAGTGTTCCACAACCAGGACAAAAACTGCATTGTTCCTACTTAATCCGAGGTTCAACTATCGACTGGACTCTCCTCTCCAGCACCCCAGCATAGGCTTTCCCAGGGAGGCTGAGAAATGTGATCTCTCTATAGTTAGAACACACTCTCCGGTCCCCCTTTTTAAAAAGGGGGACCACCACCCCAGTCTGCCAGTCCAGAGGCACTGTCCCCAACCTCTATGCAATGTTGAACAGGCGTGTCAGCCAAGATACCCCAACAACATCCAGTGCCTTCAGGAACTCAGGACGAATCTCATCCACCCCCGGAGCCCAGCCACTGAGGAGTTTTTTAACCACCTTGGCAACCTCAGCCCCTATGATGGGCAAGTCCTCCCAAGCACCCTCAGACTCTGTGTCCTCCTTGGACAACATGAAGATGGGATTGAGGAGATCCTCAAAGTATTCCTTCTCCTGTCTGACAATGTCCCCAGTTGAGGTCAACAGCACTCCATCCTTGCTGTAAACAGTAGGGACAGAGCACTGCTTCCCCCTCCTGAGCCGCCGGATGGTTTGCCAGAATCTCTTTAAGGCTGACCAAAAGTCACTTTCCATGGCCTCACTGAACTCCTCCCACACCCGAGTTTTTGCTTCAGTGACCACCAGAGCTACGTTCCGCTTGGCCTGTCAGTATCTGTCAGCTGCCTCTGGAGACCCACAGGCTAACCAAGCCTGATAGGACTCCTTCTTCAGCTTGACAGCTCTCCTTACTGCAGGTGTCCACCACCAGGTTCAGGGATTACTGCCACGACAGGCACCAACAACCTTGCAGCTGCAGCTCTGCACAGCTGCCTCAGCAATGGAGGTGCGGAACACGGTCCACTCAGACTCAATGTCCCCATCCTCCCCGGTATGCAGTTGAAGCTCTGCTGGATGTGGCAGTTGAAGATCTGAAGGACGGGAGCCTCCACCACACGTTCCCAGCATACCCTCACTACACGTTTGGGCCTACCAGGTCTGTCTGGCCTCCTCCCCCACCATCTGATCCAGCTCACCACCAGGTAGTGATCAGTTGACAGCTCTGCTCCTCTCTTCACCCGAGTGTCCAAGATATACGGTCGTAGATCAGATGAAACAACTACAAAGTCAATCATCGATCTATGGCCTAGGGTGTCCTTGTGCCATGTGCACTTATGGACACCCTTATGCTCGAACATGGTGCTCATTATGGCCAAACCGTGCATGGCACAGAAGTCCAACAACTGAACACCACTCAGGTTCAGATCGGGCAGGCCGTTCCTCACACTCCTCCAGGTCTCACTGTCACTGCCTACATGAGCGTTGAAGTCCCCCAGTAAAACAGTGGAGTCCCCTCGTGGTTCACTGTCTAGCACTCCACTCAAGGACTCTAAGAAGGCCGGGTACTCTGAACTACCATTTGGCACATAAGCGCAAATGACAGTCAGAGACTGTTTTCCGACCCAAAGGCACAGGGAAACGACCCTGTCATTCACTGGGGAGAACTCCAATGTTAGTGCGCTGAACTGGGGGGCTACCAATAGCCCCACCCCTGCCCGGCGCTGCTCACCCTTGGCAACTCCAGCATAGAAGAGAGTCCAACCCCTCTCCAGGAAATTGTTTCCAGAGCCCAAGCTATACGTTGAGGTGAGCCCAACTATATCTAGTCAGCACCACTCAACCTCACGCACTAGCTCAGGCTCCTTTCCCACCAGAGAGGTGACATTCCATGTCCGAAAAGCCAATTTTGTCAGCCGGGGATCAGTACGCCGGGGATCAGTACACCAGGGCCTCTACCTTTAACTGCTACCCGATCCACAATGCACTGGACCCTTACGGCACCTCCTGTGGGTGGTGGGTCCACAGGAGAGTGGTTCCATGTTGCTCATTTGGGCTGGGCCCGGCCAGGCCCCACAGACATAGATCCAGCCACCAGGCATTTGCCAACAAGCCCCTCCCCTAGGCCTGGCTCCAGGGTGGGGCCCCGGTATCCCTGGTCCAGGCAAGGGTACTCAGATAGCTGTTTTTCCTCTCATCAGGGTCATTCTGAACCGCTCTTTGTCTGACCTCTCATCTCGGACCTGTTTGCCTTGGGATATCCTATCAGGAGCAAATGCCCCGACAACATAGCTCCTAGAATCCATGAGGCACTCAAACCCCTCCACCATGTTAAGGTGGGTATTCAAGGAGGAGCATTATTATTATTATTATTATTATTATTATTATTATTATTATTGTTGTTGTTGTTGTTGTTGTTGTTTGTTATTTAGTAGTAGTAGCAGTAGTAGTAGAATTCTTTGAATCTTTCTTACCCTTCTTTAAGTTTCTTTTCCCAGTTCTGGTTCCTTTGTCCAGCTGACCTGAAATAATGATGATTGGATATTGGCAGATTTCATCTATGGAGAAAAATTGTGATTATGTGCTATGCAATACTTCATCTACAGGACATATCATAATACAATTCATATGTATATAATTACTGATTTCAGCTCATCAGAGGCTGTTTTTCTGACCCCATTTACTCTGTGGAAAGGGACCACCACTGATGAAATATATCCTTTGGGTGCTGAACCATTCTCAATACAGCTGTGGCATTAAAATGGTGGTGGATTAGTGTGCATGGCATCAGTATGTGTGTATCAGGCACAGCAGGAGCAATAAATTGGGTCACTGCTGAATTGAGAAAGAGTTCAACCAACATCGAGTCCCTTTCTACTAATAGAGAAGGGGTGACAAACTGTATGGCACAAGAGAGGAACTACAATCAGTAATGGCCAATGTTTGTAGTTGTAAGGTGTGCACCTCAGAAACCAACAACTGAGTGTACATACTTACAAACACCCACCTTTTGAAGAACTTTGTCCTTCACGTTAGAGTTGGTGAGATCCTCACTGCTGTTAAATTTTAATCTCAGAAATGCCGTCTTATTCACAGGCACTACAGAAAAAGTCAGCAATGCTGATATTTAGCAACTGTTGTGAAACTTATTTTGACTTAAAATTTATATGAAATTGTGAATTGAATATAAAAATTTAACCTGGAAACCCATACACTTCCACTTCACAGAGAGTGAGAAACTGGGAAACTTTGGGAATGATAATATTCATGAAACGACCCTTCATATTGCACATGTAATTTTCTGAGGCACCAGCAGGGATGCTAGAGATAATGACACATCTGCAGACAGAGAGAGAGAAAAAGAGAGAAAACCCAAAACAGAGGGATAATATATTAAGTTAATGTTAACCATGAAGTTAAATCTAAGTTTACAACGCTTTATAAAGCTGTCACCACCCTGAAGTTGATCATTTTCAAACCAGAGTGTGCAGAAGAATTGTTTATTTTATTAAAGAATACATAATACTACTTGTTCTCAGTTTAGTCATGTTTAATGTTGTGGAACTTCTATGAACCAAATTAGTTCCTGGTATCTCTTACTACAGTGCTCAGCGTAAATGAGTACACCCCCTTTGAAAAGTAACACTTTAAACAATGTCTCAATGAACACAAACAGTTTCCAAAATGTTGACAAGACAAAGTTTAATATAACATCTTGTGGCAGCGGGGGAGTGGTCAAGCGCCGGTCTGTGACAGGAGGGCGGAGTCAGGGAAGGTAAGTGGCAGAATCACTACACCTGATGTGGATTAACCTGTGTTTGTGTGTGTCTACCCAGTGACCGCGTCCTATATAAGGAGGGAGAGTAGAGAGTAGAGGAGCTCTTCCCCAAACCAGATGCCGGTTGTGTGTGTGTCTGTGTTAAAATCACGGATGCTAGACTGAAAAGTGTGGCAATAAAAGCCATATTTTTGCAAACCTGATCTCTGTCCTGCCGTCCTCTGTGCTCCACCCTTCCATAGAACTGTTACAGTGGTGCTGAAACCCGGGATTGGAGCACAACAGCCTAACAGCCCCATGGAGTCCTCCCTGTTCGCCGAACTGGTCCACGCCCTCGCCACGGCCCAGCAAAGCCAGCACCAGGTGCTACTCACCCTCCGAAAGGAGCAAGAACAGTGGTTCGAGGCCCCGGTGTTGGCCCAACAAGAAGATCGACAGGCGTTCCGGCACCTCCTCGCGTCGGCGGGGTCCACCAACGCTCCCACCGTGGGCCTGTCCCCCCTCACCCTAACAAAGATGGGCCTGCAGGACGACCCCGAGGCATTCATCACACTCTTCGAGCAAGTTGCGGAGACCTCGGGGTGGCCGATGGAGCAGCACGCGGCGCGCCTCCTCCCCCTGCTAACGGGAGAGGCACAGCTGGCCGCGCTACAGCTCCCCGCCGACCGCTGGCTGGCCTACGCGGACCTTCACCGGGCCATCCTCCAGCGTGTGGGGCGCACCCCGGAACAGCAGTGTCAGCGCTTCCGCGCTTTGTGCCTGGAGGAAGTCGGCCGGCCGTTCGCGTTTGGCCAGCAACTCCGGGACACCTGCTGGCAGTGGTTGAGGGCCGACAACCGCGACGCCGAGGGGATCATCGACCAGGTGGTGCTGGAGCAATTCATCGCACGCTTACCAGCAGAAACCGTGGAGTGGGTCCAGTGCCACCGCCCGGCATCGCTGGATCAGGCAGTCGAGCTGGCGGAGGACCATATGGTGGCTGTCCCAGCGGCAGGACAGCAGACAGCCTCTTCTCTCCTCTCCTCTTCCCTCTCTCCCTCTCCTCCTGTGTCTCGTCCTCGCCCCATTCCCCCACCGCGGAGGCAGAGGCCGGCGCCACCGGTGCCGGCCCGCTGCACCCGCGGTGCCCTCCCGTTTCTCCCTTGTGTCTGTCTCTCCCCCCCCCCAGGTGAGTGAGCACCAGAACACCGGTGCGGAGAAGAAGCCCGGGCCGGTTTGCTGGCGCTGCGGGGAGCCGAGCCACCTCCAACAACAGTGCACGGTCATGGAGGTGGGCGTGGTGGTTCGGATCCCCGACATGCCAGGAGCCACCCTCATTCGGGCCGGAGCGTATCGCATACCGGTGAGTATTCAAGGGGGTACATATCAGGCGTTGGTGGATTCGGGTTGTAATCAGACCTCAATTCACCAAAGCCTGGTGCAAAATGAGGCATTGGGGGGAGCACAGGGGGTGAAGGTGTTGTGTGTGCACGGGGACGTTCACAGCTACCCTTTGGTGTCAGTCCACATTTTTTTCCCAGGGGAAAAATTTATAGTGAAGGCGGCGGTTAATCCTCGCCTTACCCACTCTTTAATTTTGGGGATGGATTGGCCGGGATTTCAGGATTTAATGACACACTTAGTAAAGAGTGGGTCCTGCCATTTAACAGGGGGAGGTCCCGGTGTCGCTTTGGCGGGAGCAGCTGTCACAGAGCCGTCTACGTCATCTCCGCGTCAGAGTGAGGAGCCGCCGGCCCCTCCTCACTCTGTTGGGGAATCCCTCGTGGATTTCCCATTAGAACAGTCGCGAGACGAGACTCTGCAGCATGCATTTGACCAAGTGAAAGTAATCGATGGTCAAACGCTCCAGCCGAACGCCACCCCGTCCTTTCCCTACTTCGCGATTATGAAGGATAGGTTATACCGAGTGATGCAGGACACTCAAACTAAAGAGCGAGTCACGCAGCTTTTAATTCCAAAGAGCCGCCGGGAATTGGTATTCCAGGCAGCTCACTTTAATCCTATGGCTGGACACCTAGGGCAGGATAAGACACTAGCCCAAATAATGGCCCGATTCTACTGGCCGGGGATTTGCGGTGATGTCCGTAGGTGGTGTACGGCGTGCCGCGAATGCCAGTTAGAAAATCCAGCGGCCATTCCAAAAGCACCTTTGCGCCCTCTACCGTTAATTGAGACCCTGTTCGAAAGAATTGGGATGGATCTTGTCGGGCCATTAGATCGGTCAACACGAGGGTACTGCTTTATATTAATTCTGGTGGACTATACAACGCGATACCCAGAAGCCGTGCCTCTGCGCAATATCTCAGCACGCAGTATTGCGGAGGCACTCTTCCGCGTCATCTCCCACGTTGGAATCCCGAAAGAGATTCTGACGGATCAAGGCACCTCGTTTATGTCACGAACACTGAACGAACTGTATGGGTTATTGGGTATTAAGCCGATCCGCACCAGCGTGTATCACCCACAAACGGACGGTTTAGTTGAACGGTTCAACCGCACCCTTAAGAACATAATTAAAAAATTTGTAAGTGAGGACGCACATAATTGGGATAAGTAGCTCGAGCCCTTGCTGTTTTCAGTGCGAGAGGTCCCCCAAGCCTCCACGGGGTTCTCCCCATTCTAATTATTATATGGGCGTAAGCCGTGCGGCATTCTAGACGTGCTGCGGGAAAATTGGGAGCAGGGACCTTCACAAAGCAAAAACGAAATTCAATATGTTATGGACCTGCGCGCAAAACTCCACACCCTCACCCACCTAACCCAGGAGAATTTGCGGCAGGCCCAAGAATGGCAAACCCGCCTGTACAACAAGGGTACGCGCCTTAGAGAGTTCGCACCGGGAGATAAAGTACTCGTACTGTTGCCCACATCAAGCTCCAAATTGGTCGCCAAGTGGCAAGGACCCTTTGAGGTCACACGGCGAGTCGGGGACGTCGACTACGAGGTGAGGCAAATGGACAGGGGTGGAGCGCTACAGATTTACCACCTCAATCTGCTTAAACTCTGGAATGAGGAGGTCCCCATGGCATTGGTGTCGGTGGTTCCGGAGAAGGCGGAGCTGGGGCCGGAGGTTCAAAAAGGGGCATTAGCATCACGCACCCCTTCGGTCCCCTGTGGAGACCACCTCTCCCCGACCCAATTAGCGGAGGTCGCCCAGTTGCAGACCGAGTTTTCGGATGTGTTCTCGCCCCTGCCCAGTCGTACTGACCTCATAGAGCACCACATAGAAACGCCCCCGGGGGTGGTAGTGCGTAGCCACCCTTACAGGCTACCCGAACACAAGAAAAAGGTGGTTCGGGAAGAACTCGAGGCCATGCTCAAAATGGGCATTGTCGAGGAGTCCCACAGTGACTGGAGCAGCCCGGTGGTCTTGGTACCCAAGGCCGACGGGTCAGTCCGGTTCTGTGTGGACTATAGGAGAGTCAACGCGGTGTCTAAATTCGACGCGTACCCAATGCCTCGTATTGATGAGTTGCTCGATCAACTAGGCACTGCTCGCTTTTATTCTACACTGGATCTGATGAAGGGATACTGGCAGATCCCCTTGACTCCACTATCCTGAGAAAAAACGGCCTTTTCCACACTGTTCGGTTTACACCAATTCGTCATACTTCCGTTCGGGCTGTTTGGGGCACCCGCTACATTTCAGCGGCTGATGGACAGGGTCCTCTGCCCCCATGCCACCTATGCGGCTGCCTATCTTGATGACATTATCACCTATAGTAATGACTGGCCGAGGCATCTCGAACATCTGAGGGCCGTCCTTAGGTCGCTGAGGCGAGCGGGTCTCACAGCCAACCCGAAGAAGTGTGCGATTGGGCGGGTGGAAGTACGGTATCTGGGCTTCCACTTGGGCAACGGGCAGGTGCGTCCCCAAATTAACAAGACCGCAGCGATTGCGGCCTGCCCGAGGCCCAAGACCAAAAAGGGGGTGAGACAGTTCCTGGGGCTGGCTGGCTACTATCGGAGGTTTATACCTAATTATTCGGACGTCACCAGCCCGCTGACTGATCTCACTAAAAATGGGGCACCAGATCCGGTCCAGTGGACGGAGCAATGCCAGCGGGCTTTTTCTGAGGTAAAGGCCGCACTGTGTGGGGGGGCCACTTTTACACTCCCCTGACTTTTCTCTCCCCTTTATATTACAGACCGATGCGTCGGACAGAGGGCTGGGGGCGGTTTTGTCCCAGGAGGTGGAGGGGGAGGACCGCCCAGTCCTATACATCAGTAGAAAGCTGTCGGTGTGTGAGGGGCGCTACAGTACCATAGAAAAAGAATGTCTAGCAATCAAGTGGGCGGTCCTCGCCCTCCGTTACTACCTGCTGGGGCGCCCTTTCACCCTCTGTTCGGACCACGCGCCCCTCCAATGGCTCCACCGCATGAAGGATGCCAACGCACGGATCACCCGTTGGTATCTGGCACTCCAACCCTTTAATTTCAAGGTGGTCCACAGGCCGGGGGCACAGATGGTTGTGGCGGACTTCCTCTTCCGTCAAGGGGGGGGGGGAGTCAGCTGCAGGCCGGACAGCCGCCCGGCCTGAGTCGGGCGGTGGGGGTATGTGGCAGCGGGGGCGTGGTCAAGCACCGGTCTGTGACAGGAGGGCGGAGTCAGGGAAGGTAAGTGGCAGAATCACTACACCTGATGTGGATTAACCTGTGTTTGTGTGTGTCTTCCCAGTGACCGCGCCCTATATAAGGAGGGAGAGCAGAGAGTAGAGGAGCTCTTCCCCGAACCAGATGCCGGTTGTGTGTGTGTCTGTGTTAAAATCACTGATGTTAGACTGAAAAGTGTGGCAATAAAAGCCGTATTTTTGCAAACCTGATCTCTGTCCTGCCGTCCTCTGTGCTCCACCCTTCCATAGAACTGTTACACATCTGTTTAACTTATAACGTGAAAGTAAGGTTAATAATATAACTTCGATAACACATTTTTTCAGTTTTACTGAAATTAGGGTGGAGCAAAAATGAGTACAGCCCACAACAAAAACTACTACATCTAGTGCTTTGTATGGCCTCCATGATTTTTAATGGCAGCACCAAGTCTTCTAGGCATGGAATGAACCAGTTGGCAACATTTTGCAACATCAATCTTTTCCATTCTTCAACAATGACCTCTTTTAGTGACTGGATGCTGGATGGAGAGTGATGCTCAACTTTGACAAGGGCCACACTGTGTTGGTTAGATGACTGGGTCTGAGCATCTCCAAAATGGCACATCTTGTGGGGTGTTCCCATTATGGAGTAGTTAGTACCTACCAAAAGTATTCTAAGGAAGGACAACAGGTAAATGGTGACAGGGTCATGGGTGTTGAAGGCTCAATGATTCGCATGGTGCACGAAGGCTAGCCCATATGATCCAATCCCACAGAAGAGCTACTGTAGCAAAGACTGCTTAAAAAGTTAATGCTGGCTAAAACAGAAAGGAGTCAGCATTAACTTTTTCAGCAGTCTGTGCTCCAGTAGCTCTTCTGTGGGATTGGACCATATGGGCTAGTCTTTGTGCCCCATGCAAATCAATGAGCCTTGGCCAAAGGGTAATCAAAGTATATTCATAATTCACTGAGCCTGAGGTGGATAATTGTTTTAGTAAATACACAGGTGATTATTTGAAAAAATGGTTTTAAAAATCACTTATTGACTAAAGTGTACAAAACTGATGAGTGAATATTTAAAGCACTAATTGATGACCTTTAAAATATTTGTATTATATTTCTGAAATAACTGAAAAAGTCTGTGTTTTATAATGATGTATAAAAGCAATTATGAGTCACAATTCTACATTACATTATGAGCAGTTTTATTTGAATGTTAATAAACCTGTATAAATAGACTCTTTACTCCTTTATGCTGCTATGTTTTATACAAATTTATGAAAAAAAAATCACCTGGGGTTATTGTTGCCATTGTTGACTAAGGAGTTGCCAATGTGAATTTCAGCACCATTTATCCGTTCTGGGCAGCAGTCACCCCTGTTCGTGATGGTTACATTCCTAATATCATACACTGCCAACAAATCCACCCTCCACCATGGGTTATCCTCAGGATTTGTAGTAGTACATGAGTAGGATGAAAAGTGAGATGCTCTGTTGCCATCATTAGCTAAGTAAGCATAGTATTTGTTGTTGTATGTCGATGACTGTGTTGCTATTCCGCTTAAGGCCACATTGGCTAGAGGGGAGAAAAGAACATATTTATACTTTTTCCTTGTGTCTGTGTATGTCTCACACACACACACACACACACACACACACACACACACACACACACACACACACACAGTTGTGGTCAGACATTTATATATAGTGATATGAATATCATCTTGGATATGAATGTCATGGCAATATCAATGATTTCTCTGAACCATTTGTTTTCTGTGGCGAAATGATTGTACATCATATTTCTTGAATAGAAAAAAAACATGAATTTGGTGCAGAAGTTTTAATTTATTTTGGGTTTTCTGAAATCAACACAGGGTCAAAATTATACATACAGGATCAAAAATTTACATACACTCAGATTTATTAATTCAGAGGTGCTGAGACTTTCAAAATGTCTCTTATCTTGCCAAGGCCAAGGTCTCTTAATTTCCTGTTAGTTTCCTCCGGGTGCTCCGGTTTCCCCCATAGTCCAAAGACATGCAGGTTAGGCTAATTGGTGGCTCTAAATTGACCGTAGGTGTGAATGTGAGTGTGAATGGTTGTTTGTCTTTGTGTGTCAGTCCTGCGATGATCTGGCGACTTGTCCAGGGTGTACCCTGCCTCTCGCCCATAGTCAGCTGGGATAGGCTCCAGCTTGCCCGCGACCCTGTACAGGATAAAGCGGCTATGGATAATGGATTCACTACATCTTAAGTGAAAAGTAGAATCTGTGACATATTTACATGAATTTCTTAATACTTGGTTTGTCCCCATTTTTGCTTTAATGAGAGTGATATAAGAAATTAGGCATAAGGAAAAGCTGACCTTTTGTACAAAGCAGTTAACATGGGCAGTATCACATATTTGCTTTAAAAGTAGGGACAGAGAAATAGTACAGAATTATGAATATTAAAGCAAGACGGTCTTTCGATTTCATAAATTCAGTGAAATTTAGCTCTCTCTGAAATTTAGTCATTTTGATATACGTTTATTTCTGCAATATCTCACAAAATATCAGGCCATACTGTGGCTGGGAAGTTATTTAATTTGAGGGGATTCCCTAGCAAATAATGTTCATGAAATAACTCACTTCATGCAGTCAAGCAGACAGAGGAAGTCCATGTGCACATGCACAGGTTTACCTTGACCTGCGCATGCGTACACGGACTTCAATATGACCCAATTCAAGATACTACATCATGCATCATGTGGTGGGCTTTCCACAGTCACACCTTGATGTGCACTGACAGTTACATCATTTTGTCGCTAAATGAACAGCTGCTCACACTGAGGAGGTGCTTGCTGACCACCCATATTTATTAATTTGGTCCCGCGTTTCTTTTCCTTCACAACATAACGTCTTTTCTTCCCGCTTTCCGTTACTGTAGTCAGTCTTTCACGTTTCATTTGTACACTCGCATCCTCCATTTTTCTGTCCTGTTTCAAATTTGTATCCCACAATGCCTTGCACGAATGAGGAAAGCCCACCACATGATGTGTTATGTAGTATCTTGAATTGGGTCATATTGAAGCAAGAAAAAATAGTGGAGAATTTAGGGCCACATGGCCCTAAATTCATCAATTGTTCTTTAAAAAAAAAAAAGAATACAATTGGAAGTCTGTGATTTGAATTCAGTAGCTTTCGATCCACTAAACAACAATAATTGGGAGTCAGGGAAAATACTTTTTATAACCTACACTTGAAAAATCTGAAAGGCAGTCGACCTTTAAATATTCAAAATACTGAAGATTTACTTTCTCTGTTTTAAATATTGAAAAATTCTAAAACCTTCTGTTTATATCCAATTTTAAATGAGAAAAAAACATCCCAGATGTTCAGTGTGGTCTTAGATTTCTCATCTTATCTCATTATCTCTAGCCGCTTTATCCTGTTCTACAGGGCCGCAGGCAAGCTGGAGCCTATCCCAGCTGACTACGGGCGAAAGGCAGGGTACACCCTGGACAAGTCGCCAGGTCATCACAGGGCTGACACATAGACACAGACAACCATTCACACTCACACCTACAGTCAATTTAGAGTCACCAGTTAACCTAACCTGCATGTCTTTGGACTGTGGGGGAAACCGGAGCACCCGGAGGAAACCCACGCGGACACGGGGAGAACATGCAAACTCTGCAGAGAAAGGCCCTCGCTGGCCACGGGGCTCGAACCCGGACCTTCTTGCTGTGAGGCGACAGCGCTAACCACCGTGCCGCCAGTCTTAGATTTTTTTACCCTATTTATTTGTTCATTCATTCATTCATTCATTCATTCTACAATATTCTTACATTGCTGATGGGTCAGTATCCACTGCAGTGAAAAAATGCATATCCCTGTGCAACAGAAGTATATAATTTAAAATGATACATTTGATTTTGTGCCTGCTTCAGGAGAGATGTAATACATGAACAACATTTGAAAGATATTTTTTAAAAGAATCAATAACAGATATTGTCATTTTAAATTGGTATGACAATTTAGGAGATATATAAAACCAATCTTAGTATTTTGCAACTAACACTAAAACTAGATTTTTATTTATTTATTTATTTATTTATTTATTTATTTATCTACAGTGGTGCTTGAACGTTTGTGAACCCTTTAGAATTTTCTCTATTTCTGCATAAATATGACCTAAAACATCATCAGATTTTCACGCAAGTCCTAAAGGTAGATAAAGAGAACCCAGTTAAACAAATAAGACAAAAATATTATACTTGGTCATTTATTTATTAAGGAAAATGATCCAATATTACATATCTGTGAGTGGCAAAAGTATGTGAACCTTTGCTTTCAGTATCTGGTGTGACCCCCTTGTGCAGCAATAACTGCAACTAAACGTTTCCAGTAACTGTTGATCAGTCCTGCACACTGGCTTGGAGAAATTTTAGCCCATTCTCCCGTACAGAACAGCTTCAACTCTGGGATATTGGTGGGTTTCCTCACATGAACTGCTCGCTTCAGGTCCTTCCACAACATTTTGATTGGATTAAGATCAGGACTTTGACTTGGCCATTCCAAAACATTAACTTTATTCTTCTTTCACCATTCTTTGGTAGAACGACTTGTGTGCTTAGGGTCGTTGTCTTGCTGCGTGACCCACCTTCTCTTGAGATTCAGTTCATGGAGAGATGTCCTGACATTTTCCATTAGAATTCACTGGTATAATTCAGAATTCATTGTTCCATCAATGATGGCAAGCTGTCCTGGCCCAGATGCAGCAAAATAGGCCCAAACCATGATACTACCACCACCATGTTTCACAGATGGGATAAGGTTCTTATGTTGGAGTGTAGTGTTTTCCTTTCTCCAAACATAATGCTTCTCATTTAAACCAAAAAGTTCTATTTTGGTCTCATCCATCCACAACACATTTTTCCAATAGCCTTCTGGCTTGTCCACATGATCTTTAGCAAACTGCAGACAAGCAGCAGTGTTCTTTTTGGAGAGCACTGGCTTTCTCCTTGCAACCCTGCCATGCACACCATTGTTGTTCAGTGTTCTCCTGATGGTGGACTCATGAACATTAGCCAATGTGAGAGAGGCCTTCAGTTGCTTAGAAGTTATCCTGGGGTCCTTTGTGACCTCGCCGACTATTACACGCCTTGCTTTTGGAGTGATCTTTGTTGGTCGACCACTCCTGGGGAGGGTAACAATGGTCTTGAATTTCCTCCATTTGTACACAGTCTGTCTGACTGTGGATTGGTGGAGTCCAAACTCTTTAGAGATGGTTTTGTAACCTTTTCCAGCCTGATGAGCATCAACAACGCTTTTTCTGAGGTCCTCAGAAATCTCCTTTGTTTGTGCCATGATACACTTCCACAAACATGTGTTGTGAAGATCAAACTTTGATAGATCCCTGTTCTTTAAATAAAACAGGGTGCCCACTCACACCTGATTGTCATCCCATTGATTGAAAACACCTGACTCTTATTTCACCTTCAAATTAACTGCTAATCCTAGAGGTTCACATACTTTTGCCACTCATATATGTAATATTGGATCATTTTCCTCAATAAATAAATTATCAAGTATAATATTTTGTCTCGTTTGTTTAACTGGGTTCTCTTTATCTACTTTTAGGACTTGTGTGAAAATCTGATGATGTTTTAGGTCATATTTATGCAGAAATATAGAAAATTCTAAAGGGTTCACAAACTTTCAAGCACCACTCTATCTATCTATCTATCTATCTATCTATCTATCTATCTATCTATCTATCTACATGATCGCAGTTTAATACTTGAAATTAGAGTTTACCTAAACAAAGAAGCACAGGCCTCTGTGAGTTCCCCATTTTCTGCCCAAAGAGAAAGATAACAACTTTAGATGATTTCCACCTGCAGTCAAGAAAGGAAAGGAAAATAGCCAACTGATGAAGCAATGTAGCATTCATCACTTAAGATTCGGACTTCTACTGCACACATCCAGTTATATGAAGTGTATCATAGAAAAAAAATGTGTGAAGCCAAATAAAAACAGTTCAGAGAAATTTCTTACCTTACTCAACATAGACCAGAAAGTCATCTCTTTGATCCTTTTTAAACTCTGAGCTGTCCTCTGGATGTTCTGCTAAATTATTCTGCACTTAATTTAAAAAGCAAATGCACTTTTGTTTTACAAATGCAAATGTTTGCCTCAGACGACAGTCTGTAACAAAATAAAAAAAAAAAAAATACTGAAATACATGTACAACCTCAATAGCAAAAAAAAAAAAAAAGCTTCATATTTATTTTTTAATGCAGTATTGCCTGAGGACCCAAAACTCACCGGCACCCAATGCTCATTTGGCCTTGATCCTTGCACACAGAGATTTCTCTGGATTCTCTGAATCTTTTAATGATATTATGTACCATAGTTGAAGTAATCCCCAAATTCTTTGCAATTTTACATTTGAGGAATGTTATTCTGAAATTGTTGCACTATTGTTGCATTATTTTACACAGAGCAATGAACCCCTCTCCATCTTTACTTCTGAGAGACTCAACCTCTCTGGGATGCTCTTTTTTATACCCACTCATGTTACTGACCTGTTGCCAATGAACCATATTAGTTTTTTCTTTTAAATTACGGAAATTTTCCTGTCTTTTGTTTCCCCTGTTGTGTTAGCCTGCAATAACTTGGTGACTTGTCCAGGGTGTACCCCACCTCTAGCCCATAGTCAGCTGGGATAAGCTCCAGCTTGCCTGCGACCCTGCACAGAATAAGTGGCTATGGATAATGGATGGATGGATGTTTCCTCTGTCCCAACTCTTTTTGAAATGTGTTGCTGACACAAAATTCAAAACGAGCATATATATATTTTTTTAAAAATCTCAGTTTCAGGCGGCACGGTGGTGTAGTGGTTAGCGCTGTCGCCTCACAGCAAGAAGGTCCTGGGTTCGAGCCCCGGGTCCGGCGAGGGCCTTTCTGTGTGGAGTTTGCATGTTCTCCCCGTGTCCGCGTGGGTTTCCTCCGGGTGCTCCGGTTTCCCCCACAGTCCAAAGACATGCAGGTTAGGTTAACTGGTGACTCTAAATTGACCGTAGGTGTGAATGTGAGTGTGAATGGTTGTCTGTGTCTATGTGTCAGCCCTGTGATGACCTGGCGACTTGTCCAGGGTGTACCCCGCCTTTCGCCCGTAGTCAGCTGGGATAGGCTCCAGCTTGCCTGCGACCCTGTAGAAGGATAAAGCGGCTAGAGATAATGAGATGAGATCTCAGTTTCAACATTTGATATGTTGTCTTTGTACTATTTTCAGTGAAATATAGGGTTTCCATGATTTGCAAATCAGAACATTCTGTTTTTATTTACATTTTACACAGTGTCCCAACCTTTTTTGCAAACAGAGTTGCAATAGAGGTTTCCAAGTTTTATCCATCATGACAAGTGATTCATGAATCAGTCTATGTCTGATTCATGAACACTACTATACAAATGTGTTGAAAAAAAAGTGAAAGCAAAAATGTTGGCTCAAACTAATTCATTGTGTTTGGCCATTTGATTTATTCTTGTTTCTCTTTCAAGAGATGAACATTGTTTCATCGATTTTCAGAGTTAAGAGCTTTTTAATTCCAGCAGTGAGCCACAGTATTAGTAATGGGACAAAACATTAATAACATCTTCATTTGAACTGTCAATATGTGCAGATGCATTTTATTTTAAGAGGAAATTGTTCTCAAAAAATAATATGAGACAACAGGACAATATTCAGTAATAATAGCAGATAATAGTCATTAGAACAAGGATAAGCATATTGTTGTGATTCTTTTTTATTTAAAAGAATCTTAATGTTTTCACAGTCCTTGTAGTTGTACAATGGCATTGGATGTGAATAAACCTTCTTCTTGTTCTTTTTACTTTTTAAATATATGTTTTAATATACTGTTCAAGCATCTCATCTCATCTCATTATCTCTAGCCACTTTATCCTGTTGTAGAACCCTGTAGAGGGTCGCAGGCAAGCTGGAGCCTATCCCAGCTGACTACGGGCAAAAGGCGGGGTACACCCTGGACAAGTCGCCAGGTCATCACATGGCCTGTTCAAGCATATTAAATTAAATGGTAATTTCAGTGGTTGTTTCAGTGGTTGTGCCACTGTGTAAAATGCCTTGAATCCAATTTCAGGGGTTTTGGCCTCTTTAAGAATTTTTTTTAAGGAAAAATATTATTTTGCATAAATTTTGCATTAGGCTACTCAAAGCTCCTGGAGTACCATATCTTATTTGCTTCAGTAGGATCAATTGGAAAAAAGAACAAACCTCATTCATATGGTAGAAGATGAATGAAAACATGCATAAACTCATGCAGATAAAGATAAGAGCTTCTGTGAGTATTCATATCAAACATCAGAATGGTGAAAAGTGTGATCTCAGTGATGATGATATGGTTGTTGATGCCAGATGAGCTGGTTTGGGAATTTTTACAGGCTGATCTGGGATTTTCATACACATCAATCTCTTGAGTTTACACACAATGGTGGGGAAAAGCTGACAGAAAGGCTCCAGTAACGAAGATTCTTTACAACTGTACTGAGCAGAAAAGCATCTTGGATCATACAACACAGCAAACCAAATGAGGTGCAATAAGTTACAACCATTTTAGGTTCCACTCCTCTCTGTCAGCCAAGAACAATGTGAGGCTACAGTGGGAACGGGCTCACTGAAACTGGACAGTTGAAGATAGGAAAACAAAACATTGCCTGATCTGATTAATCTTAATTTGTGTTGTGACATAAATGATAGGGTCAGAAATTGCCATCAACAGTATGAAACTGAATCCAGACTGCTGCTCATCATATAATAGTGTGAGGA
This sequence comes from Neoarius graeffei, assembly GCF_027579695.1. NCBI lineage: Eukaryota > Metazoa > Chordata > Actinopteri > Siluriformes > Ariidae > Neoarius > Neoarius graeffei. Next base: position 49,121,453 of record NC_083571.1, on the reverse strand, counting down.
ATGTTTTCTTTCAATTATGTGATGCAATCATGTCAACATGGACCAGAATCTTGAAGAAATGTCTCCAACACCTTAGGGAATCTATGCCATCAGGATTTGAGGTTATTCTGAGAACAAAGGCTGTCCTACCCAGTATTAGTATGGTGTTCTTAGGGTGTTTTCACACTTGGTCCCTTTCAGCCATCTAACCGAACTCAGATCGATGACTCAGCATTTTTTGCGCATATGTGAACACTCCAACCGTACCCAGACCCCTTTAAAGCGAACCGAACTGAGACCACCTCAGGAGGTGGTCTCAGTACGGTTTGCTAAAAATCAACGGTACGGTTCGCCTAATCTGCGCATTGTGAACAAAAAGCGCACCGGGTTCACTTCGCCTTTTTCACTGTAGTTTAACCTTCTTCGTTTGCCGTAGTTGGTCACGTGACTATAGCAGGGAAACTCAACTTCCTTTTGGAACTTACCACAGCCGCTTTACAGTTCTCTGAACTTACTGACTGACGAGTCGGCCACAATAATATAACTATATTATATATATATATATATATATATATATATATATATATATATATATATATATATATATATATATATAATAAATTTATTTTCCTTAATCTGCACTATTTTGATCAAAGAATACAGCATGGCAGCAGACATTTTGATTCAAGAGAAAATTACCCAGAATTCCGTGCACTGGGGGTCTGAGGGCTCTAGAGGACCTGGTGTGAACAGAAAGAGGACTGAGGCCCCATCAAAGCTTAACTGGACCAGAAAGAGAACCCAGTCCTCTTTGTAATAAATTCACAGTGTGAACACAAAAAGAACTGAGTTCTTTTTCTGTTGGTCCACTTTTTGGTCCACTTAAAGAGGACTGAGTCTGGTTCCTTTAAAGGGGACCAGGTGTGAAAACACCCTTAATAAAGTGGATGGTGAGTGTATACACAGAAGCTAGTAAAATCTGGCACTCCAGGTGCTTTGAGTAATGTAAAATGCATGCAAAATACTGAAAGAGAGTCCTGTGTGTGTGCACGGACATGCAAATTTTGATGGAGATTTGTACTTCCTTTCATTTATATGGTCCCTATTTCATTAGTATGAGCACTTTTCAAAGTATACCTCTTCTAATTAATAAAAGAAAATGAAACAGAAAAAAAAAATCTAAGTTGGTCACAGCTTGTCGAGTCCAAGTTCAATGGAGAGAGTGTTGTGTTGGCTACATCATCTCCCTCTCTCTCTGGCTCACAGTGTGAAAAGAAACCACATGCACTGTAAATCGGCTGCTAGTAACACAAAAATGTGAACAATCACATATTATCTGTCGGTTCAACACAGCCGATGCTCAGCCACAGCCCCCTTACCACAAGTATTTTTCCTGAAAATGTTTGTAGTAGGACAAAACACCTTATGTATGTATATATATGAGTGTTTAGTCTACGTCTAGTTCATATCTAGAGTGTTTATACTGTTTATATTGTCTGTTTGTGTGTTTAGTCTGTGTATAGTTCTTATCTAGTGTTTACACTGTTTATATGGTCTGAGTGTTTAGTCTACGTCTTGTTCTTATCTAGTGTTTATACTGTTTATTTATACTGTTTATATTGTTTGTCTGAGTGTTTAGTCTATGTCTAGTTCCTATCTAGAGTGTTTATATTGTTTGAATTCACTGACCATAAACTATTGGATATAGAAAATGACATAGACCCGGACAATAACTTTTTCTCAACCATTAATGATAATTGCCACAATTACACAGAGGAGCAGTACAATCAGTCCACTAAGGCTGTGGGAAAATTATCAATAATACACTTCAACAGCAGAAGTATGTACACTAACTTCAGACACATCAAGAAATACTTAAGTCAGTTTACTCATCCAGTCAACATAATTGCCATATCGGAGACCTGGATTGACCTGGAGAAAGGAGTGGATTTCGAACTGGCTGGATATGAATTTAATTATATAAACAGGAAAAATAAAGGTGGAGGAGGAGTGGCGGTGCATGTGGACTGTAATTTGAATTATAAGCTAATAGATGGCATGACAACTGTGATTGATAATTTATTAGAATGTTTAACAGTTGAAATTAATATTGAAAAAAGTAGAAATGTATTAATTAGCTATGTATATAGATCGCCAGAAACTAGCATAGACAGACCCTGCAGGATTTCGCGATGTTGCGATTTGCAACTTCAATGCAAATTCAACCAATCCCCGCGAATTCAGGGCGGTGCTGCAATTATATCCAATCACCGCAACTTTCCCGCAAATTTGACCAATCGTTGGCGTCGTCTTGAAGTGACGTCGACAAAACAGTGTTGCCAGATACTGCTGACGTTTTTTACTTCCGTGTATACGTTCAAGAGAAGCAGCATGTGCGAGTCAGTGTTTATGTAGGCTTAAATTCTGTTACTGAAAGTGTTATGTTTACAGTGAAGGACTGTGTGCACTTTACATTATTTTTTTTTTTTACTTAAAGATCACCACTACTGTTGTCCAGAGTCCACATTTAGTTTATTGTTTAGTTTAAGGCTGGAAGTTAAGTTACAGAATTAGAGGAAAATATGATTTTGTTTTGTTCACACTGAATTGTGCTAAACCCTCAAAGTTGATGCAGCTTTATTATTTTATTTATTTTTTTAATGCAGTGGGGGAATAAAATGCCCACAAAAAATATTTTTGCTGTATCCAGCTTCCTGACATTTGCAGAAAACAAGTGTGGTTGTCCACTCCCATTCCCTCAAAACTTGAAAAATATCCCTTTAAGGTACATTTAAAACATAAAAATGTGTGATGAATTTGCGAGGAATTGCAAGTTAACTGTGGGCAATATTATGATGAGCTGTGATTAAATATTTTAATTGATTGACAGCCAGAATTATTATTATTATTATTATTATTATTATTATTATTATTATTAATAAAAATGTTTTAATATACTCTTCAAGATGTGGTATGGCAATTTCAGTAATTTTAAATGGTAATTTCAGTGGTTGTAACAATACATAAAGTGCATTGAATCCACTTTCAGGGGTTTTGGCCACTTTTTTTTAAAGAAAAATAGTATTTTGCATGAATTTTGCATTAGGCTACTCAAAGCTCCTGGAGTTCCACATATTTGTTTCTGTAGAATTGGAAAAAGAACTAATCTCATTCATGTGGCAGCAGCTCAATGCATAAAATCATGCAGATACAGATAAGAGCTTCAGTTAGTATTCACATCAAACATCAGAATGGTGAAAAGTGTGATCTCTGATGATGGTATGGTTGTTGGTGCCATATGAGCTGGTTTGAAAATTTCTAGCAGCTGATCTAGGATTTTCACACAGCAATTTCTCAGACCCATAGACATCCTAATACATAGATGGAGAGTTGGCTGTTCTGACGCGAGAAATACGGTCGCCATCTTGGAGTGGTGAGAAAGTGCGAGATATCAAGGTACCGTCTATTAGTCTAGGGGGATTCAATTTGCCCCTTTATCCATTAAAGAAATTAAATTTGGAGTGTTTTTAAATAATAACAAAATTGAATATGGTATAATAATTTACTACTTTTAGGTAAACACTTTATTCACAAATGTCGTTTTTTTAAAACTAAACCTTATGTTACACACTGGAAGAATGACCTCAAGCTTTTTGCCAAATCTCTAAAGTTAGTTGAAAATAAGGATGTTGGTTATTTTATATCTTTTTTGGATGACTTTGATTTACTCGATTAACATATGTAAAGATAGTTAAGTAACCCCTTTCTTGTTCATATTTTTTACTTTATTGCTATGTGTGTGTTTTACTATTTTGATGTTTTTGGATCTGTATATATATGGTGCTCTATTTGTTTGTATTTTGAATGTTTTGGGAAATAAAAAAAAAAAGTACCATCTATTACTGCATGACTGAAGAAGAAGACAAGAGACAAGATGCCAGGCTGGTGCTCAGCGTACTCCTGCTCAAACGAGCGAACCGTTTCAAACAGAAGCAGGGGGATTACTTTTCACAAGTAAGATTTAACATTACCGTACTATTTGTTGGTTTTTTTAAATAGTATATTACCAGAGCTGAGAAGGAGCTAAGAGACTTAAATCGTCATCAGGTAGCACTAGTCTAATACATAAGAGCAGGGCCGCTGACAGCTTTGGCTGGGCCCGGGACAAAATGCTCTGAATGGGCCCCCCCCCCGGGCCAACCCACACACACACCCACCTCTCTTATCACGCGATTGGGGTGCTCTTGAAGGAGCAGCGATGGACGGGGGATTTTGGGTAGGGCTGGGGGCGAACATAGTATACTGTGCATGCGTACTGTCCAGTGTGAAAAGCAGAGAAGAACACACCACTCGAGAAACGGCGGGATATGATTGCGGGCTAATGTGAATATTCTTAGCTTCAATCAGATATATGAAACACAATGTTATTAAGCCGTTGTGGTTATGAAATGATTCGATGCCCTGTGCGTTTGATATGGTGTTCAGTGTGACTTGCTCTCCCCTCGTTTGTAACATGAATTGCGTGCCACGCGTGCCTTGGTTGGGGTTACTTTACGGGGCTGGAAAAAGTTGGCTGTGTCTTACCTGGCTCAGCTGCCCCACTGCCTTTGCTAGTACCTGCTGCATCATCCGAATCTTTTTTAAAATATTTATGCAGTGAGCCCCTGAGTCTCTTGGTTTCTTCCTCTCTTTTTCTCTTTTCTTTTCTGTGCTCCTGGCTTGTGCATGTTGGCAAATGGCATGCACGCTGATTGTTGAAGCGTTTTTTTCCCCTTAAAGGTGGAGTACGAGATTTTGGAATAACGGTTCCCACAAGCCATATTTTGAAAAGAAACACGCCCACCCCCCGTGTCTCCACCCCTCCTCCCCCTTATAAAGCCTGAGAAAATGGGTGTCTATTGCGTTACACACCAGTGGAGCAGAGTGTAGAGAGCTTGGAAAAATAGCTCAAACTTTCTCATTTAAACTGTGTTTTCAGCTCCAATTTTCACTCCACACACATAATTTTCTCAAAAGTAGTAGCCACACTTGTCCTGATTCACACAATGTGTCTACCTACATGATAGGACTTGCAGTTTTTGAATGAGAAGCCTGAAAGTCAGAGGTGGAAAGTAACAAATTACATTACTCGCGCTACTGTACTTGAGTAGCTTTTTTGTGTACTTATACTTTTTCAAGTAATTTTTAAAGAGTGTACTTTTACTTAAGTATGTTTTCTTTTAAGTAGTGTACTTCGGTACATTTTACATCACAACCGTTACTGAGTAAAAAATAAATAAATAAAAAATAAAAAAAGGCTAAAACGGAGAAGGGGAAATGCGTTCTGGAAATGAATCACGGGAAGGACAGTTGTCGCGCGCGCGAGTCTCACACAGACGATGGCAGACATGCACCGGCGCTTTAAGGGGGGCTTCGGGGGGGGCTCAAGCCCCTGGGCCACAGCCAATCAGGGGCCTTGTAATATTAATAAAATAATAAACTGTCGGAATTGTGGGCCTACATTAATGTACGGATAGAAATAAGGTTAGAAATAAATGAGCGCACAGTAGCCTGCTGTAAGAGACATGGTGGATGTGGTTCGCGAAACGAACACCCACAACTGTACCAGAATAAAATGTAACAAAATGTAACATCACGCACGAAAGCGCGCCAAAGACTGCAGACTACTGAGACACAAATTTAGAGGCTTTGAAAGATGAAGCGTTCACATGTTAGCGGGGCGCATAAAAGGAAAAAAAAAAGAGAGAGATGCAGGTAATGATAGAATCGTTGCCTAAAGTCACAGACTTTTTAAGGTAAGGATCACCAATCTGTTCAGAATATCAGCTACTTATCAGTTATCAGCCTACCAGCAGCTAGGCTATGTGCAGCTAGGCTAGATATGCTATGATCTGTCCAACAGTAAAATAAATCAGTTGTGATTTGAATACGTGTTGTGTGATTTGAGTTATAATCCTGTTAGTATAATAGCATATTTCGATGGGGATAATAAAATGTCTAAAACGGCATCTACTGAAGAAATTGATGAAAATATTGTAGCCTATAATGTTCACAGTTGGGGCAGCAGACAGAGTAAGCATACTGAGGGGAATAGCAATACAAAGCTAGCGCATATCCACATTTCTCGCTAGCTGTGTTGGGTGTGTTGTTAACCCGTGTGGATTTAAGTGAAATACTTGAGAAGTTCTGCGGTCAAGACAACGTTTTAAGGTAAGGACGCTTGATTATTATTGTTTGCCCGCCGTGGCTTGTTGCTGACGAAAGGCCCACACGATGTTGCCTTATGCAGCTACTGCTAGCATCATGCTTTGAACTAGGTTAAGCTCATTTGCGCTAAAGGATGGGTTTATTGAAGGACTTTGATGTAGCCAGGCCCGGCGCCGTGGGGGGGCGAAAGGGGGCGTCGCCCCCTCGTGGCTACAGCCCCGCCCCCTCAACGGAGACTCAGATCACTTAATTGTTTTCTTAATTGTTATTGTGGGTGTATGTGTGAAATGCTGACACAGCCGCGCACACACAGACCTGTGATAAGGACAAGGGGAGGGGTCGTGCGGGCGGGAGTTTTACATGTACACTTACAAGTGCACTGTCTCTGCAATATCCTGTAATATGCAGTCAGTTTACGGGAGTAGTCTTTCCCCCACCGAATTAAACGAATTCAATCACAATATTGTGAATCCATTTTCTTTCTTTGTAGGCTAAGTTTATCTCTGTTTATGTTGGTGTATGTGTTCATATATGGTCCGCTTTGTGCGCAAATAGCGTAAGAATATGTGTCGTTGACGTCATCCCCCATGCAGCGGGGGTGAAAATTCATCACTTCAGAGTGTTTTGTCCCCTACACACCTAAACTGGGATCACGGATTAAGTGGTTAGCGTTGACTCGGTGCGAGTCAGGAAGGCTATTACTGGTGCAGCCACGTCTGTTGATTTTTTTTTTAAATTATGATTTTGGCCGCCGAGCCAAGTACCTTAGACTTGCATTGACGTTTTGTTTTCATGCCGCGGAGCTATTTGTATGTATTTTAAATCAGGATTCGAATTATAAATTTGACCCTATGGGGGTCTCTATTTAAAAAAAAAAAAAAAGCAATGCATACTCGCTCTCCTGGACCAGCGCACTTTTGCGCACTGCAGTGCACAGCTTTCACACACAGGCGCGCGCATGCACGCACGCACGCACACACACACGGTGTTGCATATATATATACTGGGCCGGACTGTCCCCAGTCCGCCGCCCGACCGCGCCGCACCGCCCAGGGCGGGGACCGGCCCACGTCACCGAAAAAGGGGCGCTCGGGGTCCGCGGCGACGCCGGCCACCCAACCGACAAAAAAGGTCAATACACACAGTCATGTCGTTTACATCGCCCTGACCACACACAAAGCATTGTACACGAAATATGAAAGTGAAATGTTGCACCGAAATCTCGTAGCTTGCCTGTGTGCACTGTGTGTTATTGAACAATTCAATTCAAACATTATTTGTTTTGCTTAGTATTCCTTTCTGGCCTGTTGGATGTAGAATGGTAGGAGGACTGATCACGTCAGGTTGGCGAGCTAACTTGCTTGCATGATTAGCCAACCGAATAACAGACTAGTTACCGTTATGTTACAGTATCAACAGGTTGCTACTTCAACATTAGCAATGCCATCCACTATTTTTGGAATATAACCAGCCTATTGTCGGTTTTACTATGGAAAGGAAACATTATGATCAGGGGCGCAGATACGTTTTTTGAACTGGGGGGGACAAAAAACTGGGGAGGACAAAAAACCGGGGGGGACAAAGCTGCCAGCAAACCAACCCCAACCCCGATATGCCTGTCAAACTTGTTGTGGGTAACCATAGCAACCAAGCTCGAGCTCGCAACCTGTGCAGTCTGCGCAGCTCAACCAACCGAATATCAGTCTTTGTTTTGTTGTATGTGAGTTGTTGCAACTATGTATGTACTGCTGAATAACTTAGCGCAACTGCCCTGGTAATCTGTCACATGATTTTCCCGTAAGCAACCTTTGGGGCTGTGGTTTTGTGGTTGGTGCAGTTAATTGTTTGAAACACGTTGTCAGACCGCCATCACTACTACACACTATATGAAAAATATTTGCCCCCTTGCAATTTCTAATTGCCCCCTTAGTAAATTGTTCCTGGTGCCGGGTCTGGATGTAGCTAGTTTCTTTTTTAAAAATTGTATGCTCAAAACAGTATGCCCGTGTTCATCATGTTTAACTTTTTTCTTGATGGAGTGCGTGAAATATTGTTGAGTGGTATTTCGATGCAGTCATGTCAAAAAGGCAGTTGAATGCACGGTTTTATTCAAGGAGAAGGAAGACTTGCACGATGCTTGAACATAGATCGGTAAAATAGACCCTAGTAGGACTTGGTTTCATGTATTTCGGTCTGTAGAGTTATGAGTTTGGCCGCTGTCCATGGTGTTTATGTTTCATGTGGCCACCGAGCCAAGTACCTTCATCATCATCATGTTCCCCTGTCAAAAGTTAAATTCTCTAGGGGTGCTTCTGCTGTAGCAGTTGCAGCAGTTGCTCAAAGTTTGATTTGTCCATCATCATACGTCTTATCTGTTGGGTGTCTATGCCCAGCAGATTTTCCCATTTCGTCCATTTGTAACCATTTTTGTCAAACAGGAGCTGCTTTTGCACTTGGTTATTGCCCATCCGGCAAACGTGAGCAATATATTTTAGTTGTTGTACGTAGCAGGATAGTTTTATATCCTGGGTTCCTGTCAGTTTCCAGAGGTCAGCATTGGACATCTTGTAGCTCCAGTCTATATCTTCATTTGTAGTGTTCTTTTGGTCAGGGGCATTCTTTCGTTTATATCCACCTTTAATCATTTTCCTTAGGAAGCCGTGCCACACTACCTCAATTTTGTGAATTTCACTGGATGATAGTTGCCATGCCTGTGTGCTGTACAGGAGGCGAGATTGAACGCATGCCACTAGGAACTTTATACGGGTTTTTAGTAGTATTCGGTGGTCAGTTTAGACTTGGATGTCTCGAGACCGGTCTCGAGACCAATTTTTCGTGGTCTTGGTCTTGTCACGGACGCGACTGTCTGTGGTCTTGGTCTTGTCTCGGTCTCGCATCACTCTTGTCTTGGTCTCGCAGTTTCAGATCGATAGTGGTCGAAAAATTTGCAGCCAACAATATCCACAGTAAATATAATGTTGGATAATGCAACATTAATATTATTAGGCCTATTATTATTATTATTATTATTATTATTATTATTATTTTATTCCGCCTTTCTCACCCTTCATATAGGCTAACCAATCAATGTCATCCGTGTATTTTGTTGCGATTTAGATATTGGCGCTCACCCAATCAAAAGACCGCCACCAGCATGAAATGTTACGTGAACTCTGTCAGTCTCTCACCCTAAAAGAGTTTTTCAGTCAGACATAGCCTACACAGTGATGTCCGCGAATTTGTGCATTATCAAATATGCATACACAGAGCACAAAGAGTTCCTCGCCACAGGTGGAAGGAAGAAACATTCTGCAAAATGCAAGTTTTGCAAGGTCTCGTTGACAGGGACAGCCGGGACAACATCTACATTCACCCGGCACCTGGAGCGGAAACACCCGGAGAGGTAAGTTAGCCAGATGGTTAGTGGTGCAACGGATCACAAAACTCACGGATCGGATCGTTCCTCGGATCAAGAGTCACGGATCGGATCATTTTTCGGATCGGCAAAAAGCAAAAAAAAAAAAAAAACAAGACAAATAAACATACGTACTTACATTTTGTCTGTTTATAACACACTTAAATTATTAAAATTAAAATATATAAAAATAGTGCACAAGGCATAATTATTAATGAAAAACAACTTAAAGTGCAATATATTGGCATATCTCCTTCCTTTAAAATGTAACAATGAACCAAAAATCTACTTAAAGTGCAACAGCAACATAAAAAGGCATATCTTCTTTTAATATTGGTTCAAAAGGTCATTAGAACTCAAAGGTAAACATAAGAAGACATCTTCGTTGAAACAAGGACAGTGAAAGAACCTGAGTTTATAATTTCAGATTTTTTTTCAAGAAGACAAGGATGTCAACATTGTCGGGAGAGAGTGTGGACCTCTTAGCTGTCACTATGTCCCCTGCAGTTGAGAACACTCTCTCTGATGGTACTGAAGATCCTGGCACAGCGAGGTAGCATCTTGCCATCTTTGCAAGACAAGGGTATTTGCATTCATTGGTTTTCCACCATGTCAGTGGATCACCATCCACTGACATGCCACCTGCTGCCTGGTAGGATGCCACCTCCTCTTTGATGAGGTCAATGCCAGGAGCCTTGGTGTACATCTCTTTGCTGACAAAGGTCTCTCCAAAGAGCTCGGCCATCGCTGATTTCTTTTGAGGAGGAGATGTGTCCAAGCCTCCTCCTGCTGCCTCTGCAGCTTGACCCTGCAGAAAAAAAAAAATTAAACCTGTTATTTATTTTAATGTTTCATAGGCATGAAAAATGTGGCAATAACATTTAATAAAAGCCATTATTACTGGAAATAAAAATGTGTGTAGATTTACATTTATAATTTTTAGATAATATTCTTTTTCTTTACCTCATCAAAGTCTTCAGTACCCAGATGGCTCACAATCTCAGTGGTGAGGTCATTGTATGTCTTCTGACGTAGGGCAGGGTCCAGGTGAGACAGGGACTTGAATCTGGGATCCAAGGCAGTAGCTTTGTGAAGGTAGTCCTGCAGAGTAGGGGATGAAGTGTATCTGGGCTTCAGGTCCTCTCTAATGGCAGCCTTGACATCTTGTGTGATGGTACTGTCTTCCACACTTGGAGCCATGGATTGTAGAATCCTTGTTTTCAGTGGCAGGATCATTGATACAGATGGTGAAGTTTCAGTGCTCAGCAGAGATGTGACAGTTTTGAGGGGTTTAAGTACCTGGAGGACCTCTTCTGCCACTCTCACATCATCATCAGACAGGGTGATGATGTTTTCTTTCCTCAGGGTTTTCTCAGTCAATGCAGAGTATATAGCTGCCTGCTGCTCCAGATAACGCTCCACCATATCATAAGTGGAGTTCCACCTTGTTGGTACATCATGTATGAGCTTATGATTGGGTAGCTGTAACATGTCTTGCTTTGTCTTGAGCACATGGAGCAGCTGTTGTGCTTCGGTGGAAGTAAGAAACCACCTTCCTGATTCTCCCAAGGAGGCGTTCCATTTTATTGACTGAGATTCCCTTTTGTGATGCCAAATTCACTACATGTGCAAAGCACCCTATCTGTGGGCCAAGTCCTGCCATATTCACTGCATTTATTTGATTTTTTGCATTATCAGTTGTTACTGGAATATTAGTACTGGGCCTCCTTAACTTCCATTCTTCAACTGCTTGTGTCAGTACCTGCGCAAGATGAGTGCCTGTGTGACTCTCGTAGAGGGGGCGTGTCTGCAGCACTAGACTTCTCATCTCCCAGTCTTCGGTGATAAAGTGAGCCTTTATCGTCACGTAGCTCTCCGTTCCCCTGGACGTCCACCCGTCTGTCGTGAGCGCAACAGCCGACGCTCGGGATAGTTCATCCACAACTTTCTTCTTCTCCCGCTCATAGAGATCTGGCACTACCTTCTCACTCACTCACTCACTCACTCACTCACTCACTCACTCACTCACTCACTCACTCACTATCCGTTTACGTCATTATGTTCCACCTGGGGGCAGGTATGACGTTGCATGTAAGTATTCACAGCCTTCTTCCAGGCAACCCGGTCAGTGGCCACTTCCGGGGACAGATGGAATGTCTTCAGGTCGTCAGCGACCACCTTGGCCCACGTCTTCCTGGGTCTGCCTCTTCTCCTGGTGCCAGCGACCTCCAACTTCTCAATGGCTGATATTGGGCCAGATGCTCTTTTGGTGTGGCCAAACCACCGAAGCCGTCCACAGCGAAGTGCGGCTTCAAGGGGGACAATTTCAAGTTTGTCCCAGATACTTGGGCTGGTTTCATCATTGGGGTTCAGGCCACACATCCACCTCAACATAGCCCGCTCATTCCTTTCAAGTCTTGACAGGTCAACCTTTTTAGGGGCCCAGCACTCACTTGCGTAGAGCAGGGCACCCCTGACACAGCTACCATAGACTCTACCCCTTGTTCTGAGCGATAAACTCTTGCATGTCAGCAAAGGGAGCAGCTCCCTGAACTTTCCCCAAGCAGCTCTTACTCTTGCTATTATGGCAGCTTCACAGCCACCACCAGCACAGATGGTATCGCCAAGATAGCGGAAGGAATCTACTACTTCAAGGTGTTGCTCGTTCACCATAACATAATCACACGGTCTGCCATCGATTGGGCGAGCTGTACCCCGACATCTGCTACATCTGAACAAGGGATCCGGTGTTAGTCTGCCAGATATGTTGCTGCATTTTTTATGGACCCAGTGGGAGCATCCGTTGCAAAAGATAGAATTACTTCCTACGCCCTTCCTGCAAACAGCACAAGGGTGCTTTCCTGAGTCCTTCAGAGAGTTCAAGTTTGGACCAGATATCAGGATTTTTGTCTTACTCATGTTTACATGTAAACCCTTGGACTCCAGACCAATTTTCCACAGGCGCAGTCTCTCTAGGAGTTCTTCCAGCGAGTCTGAGGAGATGACTAAGTCGTCAGCATACAGAAGCTCCCAAGGGCAACCAGTACGAAATTCTCGTGAGAGGGCTTCCAGAACTACGATGAAGAGAAATGGGCTCAACACGGAGCCCTGATGAACTCCTACTTGGACCTTGAAACTATCACTTACTGAGTTACTGACACAGACCCTACTCGAGGCATTGGAGTACATAGCCTGTACTGTGCTGACAAGCCACTCTGGAAGACCCAGACGACGCATTGCCCACCAAAGGACATCCCGAGGGACGCGATCAAAAGCCTTCTCTAGATCTATGAAGGCAAAGTACAAGTTCTTTTCTTTGGCTAGATATTTCTCTTGCAACTGGCGGACAATAAAAATTGCATCGGTTGTGCTCCGCCCAGGCATGAAACCAAATTGCATCTCATTGATGGACACTAGCTCGCGGGCAATCTTCTCTACCACTCTCTCAACTACTTTCAGGCAGTGCTCCGTCAACTTTAGACCCCTGTAGTTTCCTCTATCGAGCGCGTCACCCTTGCCTTTGTACAGATTGATGATATAACTCATATCCCAGTCTACTGGGATCTTTTTCTCAGCTATGATCGCGTTTGTTAGGCTGCACAACACAGGGATGCTAACCTCTTCAGACGCCTTAACCATTTCTGCCACTATACCGGATGGGCCAGGAGCTTTGCCCAGCTTCATTTTGCATAAGGCATTAGCCACCATTTCAGATGTTACCAGAATTGGCGGGCCCTCAACAGGATAGGCAGGTGTGAGATCTTCACGGGACCATGGAAACTCCACATTTAACAGATGGCTATAATGCTCTTTCCAAGCCTTCTTCTTTGCATCATCAGTGAGTGAGATGTGCCCTTGATTGTCCCTAACACAGCACTCACCCACAACATCCCTGCTTTCCCTCTTAATTTGCTTGGCGATTTTGAAAATATCCATATTATCTTTCACAACACTTGCAAATTTAACTGCCTCTGCTCTTTTCTTGGCTGCATGGACTGTTTTCTTTGCGGTGTGTTTAGCACTTAGATAGTCTTGTTTGCTACCACCCCTCTTCCAAGCTTTATAAAGACGCCTTTTCTCCTCAATCGCAGCACTAACAGTGTCATCCCACCACCACGTCTGTTTCCTCCAATTTCCTTTCTTAGAGTAGCCACAGGTCTTTTCACCTACAGATAGGAGGCTACCTTTTAAGGACTGCCAAGTGTCTTCTACTGTTGCCATGGACAAGCCATCTAACTCTGCCCTTACCCCATTAAGGAAATCATTCCTTACACTATGATCTCTCAGCTTCCAAACACGAAGCTTAGGGGTAAAAACATGCCTCTTTTTCTTGCTAAACTTCAAGGAAATATCACATAGTAGGAGCTTATGCTGCAGGGCACATTCTTCATTTGGGACAACTTTAGTATTGATGACATGCTTAAACTTGCATCTTCTAGTCAGAATATAATCTACCTGTGTTGAGGAAACACCAGACTGATATGTAATCAGATGGCTTGCCCTCTTCTGAAACAGGGAGTTGTTAATTACCAAATCGTTTGCCACTGCAAAATCAAGAATCCTCACTCCCTCTGGGTTATGCTCACCATAACCAAAACCGCCATGGACACCTTCATATCCTTCAGACTTACATCCAATGTGGCCATTAAAATCCCCACAAAGGAACAAGGTCTCAGATTCGGCAATCTTCAAAACTTCACAAAACAGCTCATCGTAGAAAGAGTCCTTAACCTCATCGTCTAGTCCTACCTGGGGGGCATATATGGAAAAAACGGTCAGGATGGTAGAATTGACATTGACCTTAATGGCACAGATACGATCAGAGACCCTTCTAACCTCCAGGACATGCTCCACCCACTTTTCCGCAAGTAGGATACCTACACCGCCTGTACCATTTTCGTTGCCAGACCAAAAGAACTTATATCTGGTGTCTTTACCAGCAATCATACGTGCAGAAGAACCTCTCCACCTTGTCTCTTGCAAACAACATATATCAATCTTTCTCCTAGATACAGTTTCCACCACTTCTCCACTTCTTCCTCTCATTGTACCAACATTCAAAGTTGATATACGCAAATTTTGACGTGGCCGCTTGATGTCGATCTGGTGGTGCCCACATCTAACACCATCCCTACCGTTAACGACACTCCTAACACTAGGAGCCCCGTTTACACTAATACTCTGTGAAACTACTACCATGACTAACAAATGAAGCAGGTTTTTACGGTTGGATGCCCTTCCTAACACCAACCTAGTATTCACAGCAACTAGGAAGCTGGGTGCCAAGGGATTGCTAAGACAGGGATGGGGAGAACTGGTTTTAAGGCGCCAGCGACCCGCCTTTCGCCCATCCTCCTGTTGGTTCCGAACAGTTCTGCCACGTGAAGGCCAGGAGGCGGACTTGGTTGTCAGAGGCTGTATTTTGCGCTGAGCCATTGGGGCATTTTGTAAGCTGGTAGGACAAATGCCCAGTACAGCCACCCCGGCGATAACAACCCATTAGAACCAAAACTGAAGTGTGTGCGCGATGGGATGTCGTAACGTGGCTCAAGCACTTTCAGCATGTTTTTAAAGCCCTTGTTTTGCACAACTGAATATGGCTTCATGTCTGTAGCTATAAACACACCGATAGCGTTTGTGATAGCTTTAGCCCGGTCGGATTGCGCAGGGAGAGGCTGCTTAAATGCTGCGGTGATGAGCGGTTGTTGGCCAGCTTTCGTTTTTTCTCCGATCAGTGAAACACCCGGGTGATGTCGCTTCAAATGAGTGAACATGCTGGATGTGTTTCCACTGTCATATGGCTTTCTTGTGCCACAATGCCTACACACAGTCGCAGTTTTGTCCACTGACCTCTTTCCTTCGTCATCATAGTTGACAGGGAAGCCAAAATGCTCCCATACAGGGGATTTAAGTGTCGCGGGGCGTTCAAGCTCCTCCTTTCCGCTCGCCGCAAGCTGTATGCGGATGGAGCACAACTTTTTTTTTTTTTTCCAGAAATCAATCCGCGGATCACGTGTGTCCCGAACCGATGACGTCGATCCGAACGTTTATTAGGGACGGATTTTTTGGTGCAACGGATCATCATTGATGATCCGTTGCACCAAAAAATCCGTCCCTAATAATCTATACTGGGCGTGTGAGGGAGCACACGATAAAAACACCACGCATACATGATCTGGTCGTCTAAGACTGAAAAGTGAGATAAAGAGTTTGAGGCCAGTACCATGATGGTACTGGCCTCAAACTCTTTATCTCACTTTTCAGTCTTAGACGACCAGATCATGTATGCGTGGTGTTTTTATCGTGTGCTCCCTCACACGCCCAGTATAGATTATTAGGGACGGATTTTTTGGCAAAAGACTTAGGTGCTAAGCTAACTTTTCTGGTGAAGAAGTGTAACTACATGCTAAGTACAGATATGCTAATTAAGTTTCATCTGTGGCTCTCGGCTACTTAAACATTAACAGTTTTCACCAACGTTGGATATTTTGGCAAGTTCATTGAACAGAAAATGTCGAAACCGTGTTAGTGAGCACTTTAATGGCTGGTGTAATGTGGTTTGTTGTCGACTTATATTTGGCATAATGGATGAGCCATTAAGGGTACCTAAGTTTAGGAGTCTTCTGTGTTGAACCAGTCCAGTGTGTAGGGACTACTAGCATGTTATTATGAAACACAATACTATTGTATAGCCTAGGTGTGAGCCTAATTACAGACTTAATTGAGTAGTTTTTTTCTGTTCCATTTCTTGTCAGTACAGTTATGTGTGATTCCTGGCTCGCTCACACACACACAGGCTTAATATGCAAAGTTAATGCACATTTTGACTTTGGTAGAGTCCATTCCATTTTTCTGTTCTTAGTTAAGAACTGAACACTCCACTATTTCCATCATTACTCGTTGTGTTTGATTATCTGTCAATGTGTCACACTGCATTGGATAAAGTTATTTTGTACACAAACACCTGTAATCATTGATATATTTAAAATGACTGCATTTGTAAGATACAGTAGTTTGTTGTGGTTGAATAGAAACAAATGTCTTACAGATTCCTTTTCCCCTATTTTGTAGGTACTTGGAGTACAAAGCAGCATCTGCAGCAGCAGTGACGTTGACCAATCCAACACAGCCTCCAATATCAGTCTTTGCTTCAAGCGTCCAATTATACTCACTAAATTCACCCAGAAATCAGGCCATCACCCAGTCCATCCTCCAGGACCTCATAGTTGGATGCTCTCTCCCCCTGTCTATCGTTGAGAATCCATACTTTAGAAACTTCCTGAATGTCTTGGATAGCAGATACACTCCTGTGTCTAGGACCACTTTGACAGAGAAGTTAATACCTGACCTTGTCACTAAGGTTAAGGGTGACATAATCAAAGCCCTGGAAGTCCAGGCAAATATAGCAGTAACAACAGACCTCTGGTCAGACCGGAGGCTTCGATCCTTCCTTGGAGTTACTGCTCATGTCATCTGCAAGAACAAGGACTCTTATAGTTTGCAATCCTTCTTGCTACACTGTAGGAAGTTCACAGGGAAACACTGTGGCGAACGAATCGCCTTGGCATTTGACAGTATTGTTGAGGAGTATGGCATTAATCATAAACTAAGCTACATCCTGACGGATAACGCGTCTAATATGAAGCGAGCTTTTAAAGTCAGGATGCCAGAAGCAGAGCAGCCTGAAGGTGACAGCAGCGATGAGCTTGATGACGAGACTATGTGGGAGGATGTAGAAGATTCCGATACATGGTCAACGGGGGAACGTTTATCATGCTTTGCCCACTCGCTGCAACTTGTCATCCAAGACGGCATGAAAGAGGTAAAAACAGTAGCTAGAGCCATTGCCAAGGCCACCAAATTTACAACTCTGCTGCATAGCAGTAGTACTCACAGAGACTTGTTTGAGGCCCACTTTGGCCCCAATAAGTGTATCCCAGCTGCAAACAACACGCGTTGGAACAGCACGTACAGACAGTTGAAAGCATTGATCACTCTTGACCACAGAGTCATCACTGAAATGTGCAGTGACGCAGAAAACTTAGTATTTTCCGCCCGGGAATGGACTCAACTAAAAGATCTCTGCGATTTGCTTGAACCTTTTTCGGATGCAACTGACCTCACAGAGGGGGATCAACAGGTGACAATTAGCATGGTGGTCCCCACCGTTCTGGACCTAAAGAATCATCTACTAAAGATGGAGCTGCAAATGCCCCAGGTTGGAGCTATAGTCAGGGCACTGAAAAAATCGCTGGAGAAACGGTTCTCTGGAATTTTCCGGCGGATCCACATGGAGGAAGAGGACCCAGATGAGCCGTTCAGCCATCAAATCTATTTCCTTGCCACTATGCTCGACCCCCAATTCGGATTGACCTGGGTCGATTTAGATGTGCAAAATGGTGAATCCGGACCAGCACTGAAGAGGTTTAGAGATGACCTTAAAAAGTCATTAACAGGTGACTATATTATTATTTATTGTTGTTGTTGCAATTATTATTACTGTTATTTTTGTTTTTATATCCTCATTAGAAGCATCCTGTCTAATCCTGTGTCTTTTGTGTGTGTGTGTGTGTGTGCGTGCGTGCGCACTTTTTTTACAGACCTTTTGATCAGAGAGTTACACAGAGATAGAATAGAATAGAATAGAATAGAAAGCCTTTATTGTCATCACACAGAGTATAATGAAATTCAGAGCTGCTCCATAAAGTGCACACACACATAGAATAAAAAGAAAAGGTATATTCAAAATACAAAAACTACTATTGAACTACTAGTTACTATATACAGACACATTTGTATAGGTCCTGCATGGAGAATACACACAAGACAAAGCACAGTAGATAAAACCTTAAGGTCAAGTAAAGTGGCTGATAGTAGCAGCATCCAGTGGTGTGCAACCATGTGTAACATAATTACAGTTCAAGTATATTGGCATTGTAATAACAGTGTATACCTACACATATACACACACACATATATATATATATATATATATATATATATATATATATATATATATACATATATATATATATACACATACACACACACACACACACACACACACACATATACACACATACATATACATACACACATACATTGAGCTCAAGTATATTGGCATTGTTGGCATAATTGGCATATTGTGCATAATTGGCATTATAATAACAGTATATACATATATATATATATACATACATACATATGCATGTGTATGTACATACACACACACAGCTCAAGTATATTGGCATCAATACTCCAGTAGTATAAGTAAAGTGGCTAGTGATAGCAGCATTCAGTGATTCAGTGACTGCACCATCAATAGAAGAAGACGGAGAAGTGTCAGATAGTGACTCTGCGCCACCCCCGAAACAGCGCCTTCTTTCACGCTACAAAGCCTTTAGGTCATCACGCAGCACGAACCAGCACTCAAGCACTGATGCACAAATAAGCAAGTACCTAGACAGCATAAACGACAGTGACTGTGATGCACTCACATTTTGGTCAAGAAACAAAGAGCGTTTCCCCAGTCTGCACAGTACTGCCCTTAAAGTCTTCTCTGTTCCTGCCTCTTCTGCCCCAGTAGAGAGAGTTTTTAGTAGAGGAGGTATTCTAATGAGACCCCACCGTGCACGGCTAGGCTGTAAGATGCTGCAGTATTTAGTTTTCCTGAAGTGCAATCACTATTTTAAAATGTGAACTGTTTTTGCTCACTCCCTCCATTGTGAAAATATGCTTGTTTAGTTAACAGTGATGCTCTCATTCTGCCCCCCCCCCCCTCGTTTGTGTTCTATGGTTGGGGTTACTGAACAACAGCAGTGATGCTCTCATTCTGTCCCTCTTACTCTCTCTAATGTTTTGTATTATTGTTTTTGCCTTACTGAACAACAGGCTTTATATCACTAGCAGTGATGTGCACATTTCTTTATATTGTCGGTTACAATATTTTATTTAAATGATATTGTTTTACTAAATAAATGTAACCATTTACTTTTGAATATCATCTGCATATCAAGTTGTTTTGACTTCACGAGCCTAATCCATTTCAGGATTATAATTGTGTATCTTCAATTTAATCTACAAATTAAGCATAATTAAAATCAGCTACATATTTCCCACAGTTGTTGAAGGTGTTTTATCAGATGACTTTTGGACCAGTCAGTACCAGTCATATCAGTCCTCAACAGCACACAAAAGTACTATAAAGGGAGTGTCAATCCTCTAATAGTGCAGTGACAGCCATCATGCAATTGTTACACATTTATCTCACTCAGTCTGCGGAACATTTACAGTGAGTGAGCTCAGTCATACACATTCATGACGTGCTCTTCTCAGCATTGTCTGTAGTTAGAATAATACCTTCTTTTACTGAACCTCTGACCTCAGTATGCTGCTCTTATTCTATTAATGCAAGTAACATCAACAATAGTTTTTTTTTCCGGTCTTGGTCTTGTTCTCGTCTTGACTTTGTCTTGGTCTTGACTCGATCTGTCTTGGTCTTGGTGTCGTCTTGGTCTTGGTCTTGATACACTCTAGTCTTGGTCTTGTCTTGGTCTTGGTTAAAGCGGTCTTGACTACAAGTCTAGGTCAGTTAGAACGTGTTTCAGTTCATTCCATTTCATGAATGCAGCACTTATCCTAGCATGCAGGAAGTGTGAGGATTCATCACAGTTGCTGACATTATAACCAAGATATTTAAAGGTGCGGACGTTTTTAATATTAGTGCCGCCAAGGGAAATGATACTTGGTTTACATTTGATATCCTCATTGATGTTAAAAGCCATTGTTTCTGTTTTGACATATGATATTTGTAAACCAAAGCGGGTGTAGGTCTTATCATACAACTGAAGAATATTCTGAAGCTCCTCGATGGATCCAGCGAGTATGGCCTGATCATCTGCGTATAGAATATCTGTTATGCAACCCTCTCCTGATGCTCGTGCTTTCGTACGCATTTCTCTTGTGGATACCTCATTTGGAATGCAATATCTGAACTTGAAGCCTGTATCTGGGTACAGTTTTGATATCTCATGCTGTGCAATCCTGACAACAAAGTCCATATAGATATTAAAAACTGATGGCGATTCTAGGGCACCTAGTCTTGCAGTGAATGTTTGTTTTCATGCTGCCGAGCTATTTTTACGTATTTTATTTTTTAAAAGGACTTGTCTGTAGGTGTGTGTGTTTTATGTTTACAACACATAGGTCTACATTAGCACACGCGTGCTTGTGTGGTTATCTCTGGCCATGCCCCTGCGTGAAAGTTACGCAGTATCACTGTCCTGTCCGTGGTAATAATCAGAACCGGCTCTGTAATGATAATGCGCGCGTTCTTCTCTCCCTCTGTGGTCAGATGTGTTGAGCAATGTGAGCGTGGGCCTTGCGCAGCTACACTGAGCCAAACGTAATCTATCGTAGGCTTCTAGGCTAATTACACGCTTACACTGTAAATGCTTGACACACATTGCAAATAAAATAAGAGTGTTTTCCTGGCCAACGGTAAGGGTGGGGTTGACAGGTAGCCTATGAGGGGCCTAGCCCCTGGGCCACGGGTATTGATAAAGCACCCCTGCGGACATGGAGGAGACCGAGGAACCTGTGGTGGACGACCCTGCAGAAAACGCAATTTCTTCCAGTAATGAAGTGCACCCCTGGCCCTACATACGTGATCACTTCAGCTTCGTAGAGAAAAGGGGTGACAGTTTCATTACGCAATGCAGATTATGTGTGCCCAATAAGACAACCATTGCGGCATACAAAAATTCGATGTCTAATCTGCGCAAGCATGTTGAGGTAAGTATTGTCATTGGCATCATAATCACGGGCGCAGATAGCGGGTGGGATGGGTGGGATTTGTCCCACCCAGATTTAAATTCACCTCGTTCGGTCCCCCCCATTTATAGGGATGAAAAAAAGTCTATGCTGTCTTTCTTTGCATAAGGCAAACCTCACGGAAAAATCAAAAGACTAATTACCATTTGGTTTATTGAGGTGCACAGCAGTACATACATAGTTGCAACAACTCACATAAAACAAAACAAAGACTGATATTCGGTTGGTTGAGCTGCGCAGACTGCACAGGTTGCGAGCTCGAGCTTGGTTGCTATGGTTACCCACAACAAGTTTGACAGGCATATCGGGGTTGGGGTTGGTTTGCTGGCAGCTTTGTCCCCCCAGTTTTTTGTCCTCCCCAGTTTTTTGTCCCCCCCAGTTCAAAAAACGTATCTGCGCCCCTGATCATAATGTTTCCTTTCCATAGTAAAACCGACAATAGGCTGGTTATATTCCAAAAATAGTGGATGGCATTGCTAATGTTGAAGTAGCAACCTGTTGATACTGTAACATAACGGTAACTAGTCTGTTATTCGGTTGGCTAATCATGCAAGCAAGTTAGCTCGCCAACCTGACGTGATCAGTCCTCCTACCATTCTACATCCAACAGGCCAGAAAGGAATACTAAGCAAAACAAATAATGTTTGAATTGAATTGTTCAATAACACACAGTGCACACAGGCAAACTACGAGATTTCGGTGCAACATTTCACTTTCATATTTCGTGTACAATGCTTTGTGTGTGGTCAGGGCGATGTAAATGACATGACTGTGTGTATTGACCTTTTTTGTTTGTCTCAGTTTTAATGCAGCATTATCCTAAGCATTCAATTTGATACACTTCCTTTAAATAAAACATCTGGGTTGAGATGTACATATATCCTTGTTTCCTCTTCTTTTTCATTTTTGCACAACACAATGGAGGCAGAAAACACCCATTGTTAAAAGTAACGTTTTACTTTTACTCAAAGTACATTTTAAATGATCTACTTTTTACTTTTACTTGAGTAGATTTTTTGTCTGGTAACTTTACTTGTACTTAAGTAAAATTTCATCAGAGTAACAGTACTTGTACTTTTTTTTTTTAAACTTTGTTTTTTATTAGATCTTTTACATCCAAATACAATGTACAAGAATAAAAGAACAGAAAAATAACATGTAAAAAAGATATAGTAATAACAATAACATTAAAATATAAAATAAAAGAAAAAAGGTATGAACAGCTTATGGGTCCCTTCATTTATACTGTTGTAGATGTAAACAATCAAGTCTGACACATTATCATTCAGTCCATGGTATCATCTTCCTCCTTGTACCAATACCATTTCTCCCATTTCTTTTCAAATTGTTCTTCCCTCATTTTCAAAATGTATGATAACTTTTCCATGCTGTAAATCTCTTCCACAATACTAAGCCACTGTTCTAGAGTTGGGGGGTCTTCCTTATACCATGCTCTTGTAATTGCTTTTCGGCTAGCTGCAAGTAATACTTTAAACAGGTATACATCTTCTCCTTGGACCTCGTCTTGTGGTATATATCCCAAATACAGTACCAAAGATGTTTTTTGTATCTCATATCCCAGTATTTTTTTTAGTTCGCACCACACTCCCTTCCAGTACGTCTCTATTTTTTGGCATTTCCAGAACACATGTGCATGATCTGCTTCCGCCTGTCCACATAGTCTCCAACATAAGCTTTTGTGTGGTGTGTATCTCCCAGTCATCTTTGGTGTTATGAAAAACCTTATAATGTTCTTCCACCCAAATTCTCGCCATACTCTAGAACCCATTGTTGATTGTTGGGATGTGCATACATCGTTCCAGTTCTCTTCTGTTATTTCTATGCCCAGCTCTTTTTCCCATTTTTCTTTAATGTACGTGGTTGAGTTACCCCCACTGGCACCAATAGCTTGGTATAGAGCTGAGATTACTCTACATGTTCTTCCTTCATATGCTTTTATGATTATTTTAATGATCCCATTCTGCTCCCTCGGTTCTTTTGCTTTAATTTCCTTTAAATAATAGTCCCTTACCTGAAAATATCTAAATAGCTCCCTTGCCTCTAACCCAAATGTATCTCTTAGGACTTGAAAGCTCTTCATTTCCCCTCCCTCGACAAGTGTGCATATAGCTGTAATACCCTTTTGTGCCCACCTCTCAAAGCCTTGGTCCCTTAACCCTGGTTTAAATCTATTATCGTGAGATATCCACCTCAAGATCTTAGTTTCTGCCTGCAATGTATATTTTCTTATTACCAAATGCCAAATCTCCAATGTGAATTTGTTTATTGGGCTCAGCTGTACTTCTTCTTGCTTGAATAGTTCCCTATTGGTTATTAGTATTTGAAGTGGGCTGGCCCTTTCTTTCATCTCTATGTCTTTCCATCTGGCTATATATTTTTCATTGCACCAGCAATATACTGCCCTGAGTTGTGCTGCATAAAAGTAATCTTGCAGTTTTGGTACTGCCGTGCCCCCTTTGTCTTTAGGGAGTTGCATGGTGCGATATCTAATCCGAGGTCTCTTACCCGCCCAAATGAACCTAGCAATCCATCTATCCCACTCTATAAACTGTTTCTGTGGAATCATTACTGGCAAAGTTTGGAACAAATACAGTAGTCTTGGCAATACATTCATCTTAATTATTTCTATCCTTGAGCTAAGATCCAACTGTAACATTGACCATCTACCTATGTCTTGTCTGAGTTCCTCGTTAATCTGAGTGTAATTTGCTTTATATAACTTCTCTATTCCCTTTGTGATGTTCACTCCCAAATATTTAATTGTTCCTGAGTTCCATTTAATTTTATATCTATCTTTTAATTCTTTTGTTGATGCATAATTAATGGCCAGAATCTGTGTTTTATTAACATTAAGTTTATATCCTGAATAATATCCATATCCCTCCAATTGGTTCATCAGTGCAGGGAAAGATCTATTGGGTTGTTCCAAATAGGCCACCACATCATCTGCAAATAGTCCTATCTTGTGTTCTCTATTTTTCACCTCAACCCCTCTGATGTCCTGGTTTTGCCTTATTGCCTGTGCTAATGGTTCTATGAATATAGCAAAGAGAGTCGGGGAGAGACTACACCCTTGTCTTGTTGACCTTTCCAGGTAGAATGGTTTTGTGAGACTTCCGTTCACCTTAACTCTAGCAGACGGTTCTTGATATAACGCTTTAATACAACTGACAGATTTTTCATTAAAACCAAATCTTTCCAACACCATATATAGATAAGTCCAGTTTACGCTGTCAAAAGCTTTCTCTGCATCTACACTAACTAAAATGGCACCTTTTTTTGTATGTTGGGTCTCTTCTACAATGTGAATCATCCTCCTGATATTGTCCTGTGTCTGTCGTCCTTTAATAAAGCCAGTCTGATCTTCATCTATAATATCGGTCATGAATGTCTCAAACCTCTTAGAGAGTATTGAGGTGTACATCTTGTAGTCTACATTTAGCACTGAAATTGGTCGATAGCTACTGCATTGCTCTTTATCCTTTCCCTCTTTTGGTATAGTCGTGATAATAGCCTCCTTCCATGACGGTGGGATTTTTCCTTCTTTAATTGTGTATCTAAATGAAGCAAGCAATATAGGGGTTAACTCTTGTCTAAATGTTTTATAAAATTCTGAAGGGAATCCGTCACTCCCAGGAGATTTATTGTTCTTTATCCTAGAGATTGCCCCTTCCATTTCTTCTTCTGTGATTTCTCCAGTCAACAGCTCATTTTGTTTCTCTCCTATTAAAGGTAGATCCAGCCCATCTAGAAAGTTTCTCATTTCTTGTTCGCCTGCCATTGATGGCTGTGTATATAAATTTTGGTAATAGTCCCTAAATACTCTGTCTATTCCACCTGGTTCAGTTATCAAGTCGTTCGTCTGGGGGTCTCTAATTTTATATATTGTGTTCAATGCTTGTTGTTTCCTTAAACGCCTAGCCAGTAATCTGCTGGCTTTAGCACCTCCTTCATAGTAAGTTTGTTTAATAAATCTTGCCTTCTTTTCCACTTCTGTCAATAATACATTATCAATTTTAGTCTTTGTCTCTTTCAGTTGTCTGACTATCTCTGGATCACCTTTAGCATTGTGTTTTTTCTCTAATTCTTTTAAACGATCAATTTGTGTCTCATAATATAGTAATCTGGCCGCCTTGCGAGTTGTTGTGTATGCTATTAACTTCCCCCTAATAACTGCCTTGAGTGCATCCCAAAGAATGGTTGGATCTACTTCCCCATTATCATTGTCTTCTATATACCTTTTTATATCCTCTTTTGTTCTTTCTACTAGTTTTTTATCGTTCAGTATCCCAACATTCATCCGCTACACTGTAGTCCTCCTTCTTGCATGTAATTTTATTGTCAGGTAAATTGCATTATGGTCTGATAAGTCTGCTACCCCTATTATACAGTCCTCTACCCTATATAAATCTCCCTTTGTTATAAAGAAGTAGTCTAACCTTGAATATATTTGGTGTGGGTCTGAAAAGTGTGTATAGTCCCTCTCCAAGGGATGTGTGTCCCTCCAAACATCTATTAGTCCCAATTCAGACAGTTGCATATGCATGTATCTCTTGAGCCATGTCTTATTCTTTTTGGTGCTTGTTGTATCTAGGTTGTAGTTCAACACCATATTAAAGTCCCCTCCGCATATTAGAAGCCCCTCTAGCTCTACTGTAATGAGGTCAAATAAAGTCTTAAAGAAGCTTTTCTCGCTGTCTGGAAGTGCATATACATTGATAAGTGTCACTTTTTGTCCCTCCAATTTACCCTTTACCATGACATACCTTCCCTCTTTATCACGTTTTTCCTGTTCAAGTTCAAATTTAGTTGAATTCGTTATCAATATGGCTACTCCTCTTCTATTATGGTGTTTGTGGTAGGTGCTATAAAATGTATTATGATATCCAAATCTCTTCAGTTTCTCATGTTCTTCTGTGGACAAATGTGTTTCCTGAAGAAAAATCACCTGGCATTTTTCTTTTCTAAATTTAGCCATAACCTTTCCCCTCTTAATTGGACTACTCAGCCCATTCACATTCAATGATACCACCTTAACACCCTCATGTTGCATTATAGTACATCAGTTCCCCAATACATTCTCATTACCCATAAGCTAAACTCCAAAACAAAAAACACATCAGCAACAGCTGTTCTAACTATATAACAATAAACAGAAAAGTGAGCCTCCGTGGCATATTGGGGATATTTATGTCTCCCCATTTCCCCTGTTGGTGGGGTGAGGGGAAATCCTCTCCTCAGGGGGCCCCCCTTAGCGATGGAAAACTCCCCAAACTGAAGTCCTCCGTTCACGCTAAAAGTGTCCAACTTCTTGAAACCATTGCTCCCAGTCTTACTGCATTTCTTCCCCCCTCCAAAGCCAAACAAAATAGTATATGGGATACTTCAACCTCGCTTTATAGATAAGAAATATTCTAAAGGCTAAACAATTATTTATGTAGTTATTTCAATGTTCATTTTAAAACAAATTAGCAGGTAGGCATATAACCCATCCTTAACCTAAGTAGTAATAGAAGAGCTACTTACATGACTTTCAAAAAATAAAAAATAAGTCAGCAATCAGACGGAGTGGGTTGTCTAATAATATTTAGAAAACCGGACATTATACTAAGGGTTCGTGACTGTCCATTGAACTTTCCAGTCTTCTCCACTCAAGTGCTCCAGGAGAACCGCCTCAATTGCTTCCTTGCTCTTTCGGCTATGCCTGTCCCCCTGTCTTTTACTCTGCGCCACTTGGATGCTGCCTCGAGCTGCTGTTCTGGCAGTGTCGGCTCTTCCTCTACCAGTCCGTCTACCTGTAATCCCTTTTCCTTCATCGCCTTCGCTGCGTCTTGCGGGGTGTTGTATGTCTGAATGCCCTCTTGCCAGTGTATCTTCAACGCCGTACGTGGAGACTGGAATCGAATTCCCCCGTCCTTCAAAACTCGCTTCAGCCCAGCGTAGTCGCGGCGCTTTGCAGCCACCTCCGCTGGATAGTCGTGGTCAAAAGTCACTCTCTTTCCCCCAATTTCGATTTTGGTCTTCCATGCTCTGTTGAGGACATCCTCCTTCTGTTGGAATTGCAAGAAGTTGACAATGATCGCTCTAGGATTTTTATTTTGAGCCGACCTGGATGTCCTCACTCTATGGGCGCGTTGTATTTGTAAACTGGTGTCTTCCGTGATGTTAAGCTTTTCGCGGAGCAGACGTTCAACGAACCCATGTATTGAGTCTTTCTCCGTGCCCTCCGGAACTCCCCAAATTCTTATATTATTTTTTCTCGACCTCCACTCTAAATCTGTCATTTTTTCCTGTAGCTCCCTTTGCTGCTTCAAAGAGGATGCAAAAATTTCTTTCAAATCAGTATTCCACTCCTCGGTTTCCACCACGCGATCTTGTAGGTCTTTAATGTCTTTGCCTTGAGCTTCCATTCCTATGTCAATGGTTTCAAATCGTTTGCCAATCTCCTCTTTAAAAGTGGCAAGTTCCTGTCTGAGCATACCTCCAACGTTTTGAATGCTTTCTCGAATGTCCTTCATTTCTTTTCGGTTTTCCTCCCTGTTGGACTCAATTTGCTTACCCACGCCGTCGAAGCCAGTCTTCATGCTAGCTAGCATGTCATCAATATTTGCCCTGTCTTCGACGTCGTCTTCTTTTTTATCTCCCATTTTTCCTCGCTCCTTTTGTTTCTTTTCTGTTTCTTTCTTAGTCTTATTCATCCCTCCTTTAGCTATTAACTTGAATTTCAGCTTTGAAAAATATGATCACTTCAACGACTGGGAGCTTCTGAGTTCACAACTAGTCAGCCATTTGCCAAACCGGAAGCTCCAACAGTACTTGTACTTGAGTATAATATTTTAGTACTCTTTCCACCTCTGCTGAAAGTGAAGAGAGCACAGGCACGCTGCCCCATAGACTGCCATTATAAACTTAGCAGAAAAGTCACTCGTTTTCAACGCGCTCTATTGACCTCATTTACTTACACTACAGACAAAAAAAATTACATCAGTGTGTTCAGGAGAGCCTTGTGGCACTCACTGTGAAAGAATTTTGTGAATATCTCCTTCTGTTTTCGTGTAAATCCCCGTTGTTTGGAGTCAGCGCTCTGAGAAAATCCTGCACTCTGCTCGCAGCGCGCGAGTTGGGGGAGGGGCTGCTCGTTCTCTCTCACACACACACACACACACACACAGAAGGGACGGGCTGAAAGAGTCAGACCAAACCATTTTTGCATTAGGGGTGGTAGGGGGTTCTTGACGCCTTTTTCAAAGACAATAAAGGCAAAAGATCTAGAAATCATTTATTGAATGCAAATACATTTCTGACATTTCTCCCCCAAATCAACACATTTTGAAATGAAATAAAATAATCGCAACTTCATGAGAGCCCAGTTCTGGGCCCGGGACAACATACCCGTTTGTCCCCCCCTGTCGGCGGGCCTGCATAAGAGTATGACAATAATAGACATGAATGAAATTAAATATGATAAAGTCGAAATAAATGATGAAGAAATTATGATGATTGTGAACGCCAATGGGTATAAATGTACAGTTTAGATTGTGTTAGGGGTAGGGCTGTTAACCTACGTTAACCTGTCAAATTTTTCTCGGTTTCAAAAAAAAAAAGTTTGTCGGTTAAAGTAACCTGTAAATAACAGTAGAGGAAATGCTACAAGATTACACTTCGCCATCTCATTCCATGATCTTTTCGAGTAGAAGTGAGCGAACTAATTGTTCCTCATACGTGGGAGATTGAGTTTACTACCACATAACACCACAACTTTGTTTTTACTAAACCACAGCACAATGAACTAGCACTTACATCGTCATCAATCTCTTGACACTTTTGAAGGTTTCCCAAGGACAAAGACTTGAGGAAGAAGTGGGAAGTGGCTTTGAGGAGAGAAGGATTTACTGCAAGTGACCATTCAATAGTCTGCAGTCAACATTTTAAGCAGGCTGATTTTGATCGGACGGGTCAGATTGTCCGACTACGTAATGGAGCTATTCCATCCCTTTTCAGCTTCCCGGTTCACCTCCAAAAAGTAGATGTATCACCATAAGGCTCTTAGCATTCATACATGTAAACATTATATTGTCAAACAAACCTATCCTTTTATATATTGTATTATTCATGATGTTTCTTCAGTTCAGTTGGTGAAGGGCAGGGCTACATCTACCGCCAGAAGAGCTGAAGAAAGCCTGTATGTGGCCTCTGAAGATTCCCCAGAAATGGCAACCTCACACCCACAACCTCAGCCTAATGATGTGAGTATTTCTAATTTAAATGTCATATCTTAATGTTTCTGGACATATTAAAATCTCACTTGTTTTGCCGCAACTCATTTGGCACACTCAAAAATAACTTGTTTTTATATGTGATGACTACTAGAAAGAATGTGGATGTGAGCCATAAACTAGTGGTGTCAAGGTGATATTTGTGAAGTGAAAAATTACTCATACCATGTTCATCCCTCTTTCTTCTAGGACCATAGCTATTCCTTGCCTGCGTCTCCTCCTGCTCTTAAGACCAAACTCAATGAAGCCTTGGCAAGAGTAGAAAGTCTGGAGCGAGAGCGAAAGAATGCCATCTCCAGAGAAAAGAGGGCAAAGATGACAGTGAAGAGTCTTTTGGGGGATTTGAGGGAAAAGAACCTCATTAATGAAGAGCTCAGTGAGAAGCTTTCATTCTACTCGGATAAGAAAAGATGAGCACTTAGAAAATCATGCACATTTTTAAACTAGAATATACTTGGTTTATATCTGAAGGGGACTAATTCTACTTTGCTCAAAAC
The DNA here is from genome assembly GCF_027579695.1 of Neoarius graeffei. Classification (NCBI taxonomy): domain Eukaryota; kingdom Metazoa; phylum Chordata; class Actinopteri; order Siluriformes; family Ariidae; genus Neoarius; species Neoarius graeffei. The sequence continues at coordinate 49,091,226 of NC_083571.1, read as the reverse complement.
ATTTCAGATCTTAAGTTGGACTTCGTTCCAAAGCAGGGCCATGAGTATACACAGGTCTGCAGAGAGTTTGCTCTGACACTCCATCTTCATGGTCCAAAAGCATACCGATATCTCAGAGAGATTCGACATTTTCCCCTCCCACATCCAAAAACATTGCAAAGATAGGTGCAAACTCGAATATGAATTAATTTTTAGATATTTGAATGGTGTGTCCATTATCCCTTGCATACTGATATAACACGTTAAAGCTTTTTATCATTATTTTAACAGGTGGTTGCGCTCAGTGGATGCCAAGCCTGGCCTGAACAAACTGATGATGGATATGCTGGAGAGACGATGCCAGGAAGACCCGGCTACATATGGATGCGTTTCTCTCATGTTGGATGCCATGCCCATCAAAAAACATGTGCAGTATAATCCACATACGGAGTCAATGTCTGGTTTTGTAGACATGGGTGATGGAAACAGTGAGACTGATGTTGCTACGGAGGCCCTTGTGTTCATGGTGGTTGGCCTACAAGGATATTGGAAGGTTCCCATTGCATACTTCCTGACCAAGTCTCTCTCTCCAGAACCACAAGGGGTGCTTCTCAGTCAGGCTTTGGAGGAGTTGCATGCACGTGGTATTCGGGTGGTATGCGTTACAATGGATGGGCATGCCTCGAATGTCAGCATGTGCAACCAACTTGGGTGTGACCTGAAGGGGGACCCACGAGAGCCACTTCAAACCAGTTTCCCACACCCGGTGACTGGTGAGAAAGTATTTGTAATCATGGATGCTTGCCACATGCTCAAGTTGACACGTAATATGTTGCAGGTAAATGAGGATTGTTGTAGACCTATTTGCACAAGTTATGCCTCTGCTGCTAAAAGTTATCAAGATATTGCGGTCTGTCCATTTCACAGTTATGGCTGGATGTGATGTGATCATCACATCCAGCCATAACTGTGAAATGGACAGACTGCAATATCTTGATAACTTTAAAAAAATAAAGTTTTTATTTTGCAGTTTGTACAGTGCAGTCCAGTGACCGATTCTTATTCTACAGGCATACAGTCCAATTGGCAGATCCACCGGGCAGATCCATTGGAGGTACATCAATCATCTCCATGAATTGCAAAAAAAGGATGGACTGCATGCTGCCAGTAAGCTTACAGACAAGCATGTCTACTTTGAAAATAGCAAAATGAGGGTGAACCTGGCTGCACAAGCACTGAGTCGCTCTGTGTCAGTGGCTCTCTGCACAATGAGGGATCTTGGCTACCCTCAGTTTAAAGACTGTGAGGCAACAGCATAATTCATTGAGGTAATACAATTACTAATACTAGAACCAAGTACCTTTTTGTTTGTTTGTTTGTTTGTTTTTTAATTAGTGCATGCCCATCCATCCGGTGTAACTGTAGTACAGGAAAGAAGGAAGTCAAGCAAATACTACATTAAAGGCCAAAAGCTATGTGTGTGTGCGAGTGTAGAGGAGTGAATGTGTGTAAAGTCAGTATAGTGTGTGTTTAAACAATGTACCTGATACCTTATGGTTACCGATATGTTTTTGTAGATTATTGACAGGCTCTTTGACACATTGAATGGACGTAATCCTTGTGCCAAAGGATACAAAGCTCCTTTGAGTGCTGTTAATTGGACGGAGCGGAAAGCATTTTTGTCAAGAGCTAGGGAGTACTTGCTCACTTTGGTGACAAAAGATGGAGTTCCCCTTCACCGGTCTAAGAGGTCAATTAAGTAGTGTGTGTTAAGTTCACTGCACAGTTCGCATATGCATCGAGTTCCTAGGATGCTCCGTTGTTTCCTTATGCATCGAGTTCCTCAGATGCTCTGTTGTTCCCGTATGCATCGAGTTCGTAAGATGCTCCATTGTTCTATTATGCATCGTGTTCGTAAGATGCTCCTTTGTATGAACAAAATCACATGGTGCTTCCAAGGAGCGTCTTGTTTCACTATTGTCAGAGTAATGCAACTATATTCACTTGCAGGTACTTGTCAGTCATAGGATTTGTCATCAATATTGACACTCTCATGCAGATGATTCCGGAACTGCTCCAGGTTCAGCGCTACGTGCTTATGTACAGGTTTAGCCAGGACCACTTGGAGCTACTATTTAATTCCATCAGAGCGTTGGGTAGGGTTGATCTTTTTCAGATATGCCAAATGAATATCTTTATGTTTTATGAATAATGTATGTATGTTGTGATTGTTTTCCTTACAAGGTGGATGTAACAACAATCCCACTGCACGCCAGTTCCAGGCCATCTTCCGTCGCCTCATGGTTCGGTGTGGAGTCTCACCCAGTGAGACTGGAAATGTGGCAGCCCTTGACGAGACCGTGTCCCTGTCTGCTGTGGAGATGTCCACTGTGGAAAGTGTTGAAGAGTTTCCATCTCCATTTGCTAACATTTCAGCCCTTGTTTCTGACCATAGCTATCTTCCCACTCGTTTTGGTGGACTGGTAGAAAATGCTGTGGTGTATGTAGCAGGATTTGTTGTAAGGAAGGTTCTTCACAGGCTGTCCTGTAATGTGTGCCGATGGAGCTTGGTTAGAGATGCTGTGCCAGCTTCGTTTGACAAGAACTTCCATCTTCTAACACTGAAGAACAATGGCGGACTAGTGATTCCGTCATTAGGCACAGTGAAGGTTTGATTTTATCTTGTTTTTTTGTACCTGTTAGTCTTTGAATACTAAAATTATGTTCTCTGTTCTGTAAAATGTCTTTAAGCATTATGATAATTACTATTTTAATTATTATAAGGTGCCAAGAGCTGCAGAGAGGGTGATCCGAGCTACTTCAATGCAAGTTCTGGCTCCTAAGGTGGAAGGAGTCCTTCACATCGTCAGAGGGGAAATTGGGTCAGAGGATGTCTTCATGCTGGGGTCACACATTGACGAGACACAGTTTGGCATAGACAACCACCACTATGATTTGATAGCCCTGGTAGTGTCTGCATTTTTAAAGATAAGGCTGCACCACATCGCTAAGCTTGCCTCTATCGAGCTTCAGAAAGAAAGCACGAGGAAGAGGCTGTGCAAAACAGTGCTCTTTCAGGGCTTTTAGTCCACCACTCTGTCTGACCACCACCACAGCTCCTCTGCCACCACTCTGTGTGACCACCACCACAGACAGCATGCCCCTCTGCCACCACTCTGTCTCACCACCACCACAGACAGCATGCTCCTCTGCCACAAAAGCCAAAAAAGGTTGCACCCCTCGTTTGCAGAGAGTACAGGAAAGTGGCTCCTATACTGTCTGCAAGGGGGTGTATGGGGGATGCAAGTGACCGAAAGGCAATGGAGGAATGGGTGGCCTGCTGTAAGTGTGATAAGTGGTTTCAAGAGTGATGTTTTAATGTTGTATGCTAATATTATATATATTGTTATTAAATGTTTATTCATATACTACCTTTTTTATTTATTTACTAGTTTATTTATTTACTACATTGTTATATTTTTTATGTTTGACATTAATTTGTTATAAATAAATGTTTTGATATGCTTTAAAACAAAAACAAAAAAAATGTTTGTGGTCAATATATGGTCATCACACATTGTCCTACATACCAAACAAAGTGCCCCACTCAACCTGAATACATCAGCTTTGCTGAAGGGGGTGTCAGATTGTGTTGAAGGATGTAAAAGGCTCTTATAAATTCACTGACTAGATTAATTTCCCCTTGATATGTTCTTAACAATCTATTTAAAGAAAACATACACACATTTGAATCATTATAATGGATTTAGATTGTTAAAACCGCATTTTATTTGCAACAGATTGGTGGTTGTAGCCGATAGAAAAACGTTAAGCTGTTTATATCTAATGTATTTAGTATTACACTGAGTGCAGCGGATCACCACTCCAAGATGGCGGCCCCGCGTCTCGTCAGCGCTTTTAGAATTTACATTGGATGCTCCGTCTATGTATTAGGATGTCTATGTCTCAGACCCTCCAGGATTTTGCGATGTTGCGATTTGCAACCTCAACGCAAATTCAACCAATCCCCGTGAATTCAGGACGGTGTTGCAATTATATCCAATCACCGCAACTTTCCCGCAAATTTGACCAATCGTCGGCGTCATCTTGAGGTGACGTCGACAAACTACCTTCTGCCTTTACTTCCGTGTTTCCGTTCAAGAGAAGCAGCATGTGCGAGTCAGTTTATGTAGGCTTAAATTCTGTTACTGAAAGTGTGTTATGTTTACAGTGAAGGACTCTGTGCACTTTATATTTTTTTTTTACTTAATACAAGAAATTAATGGATGCCAACATTTTTGCCAAAATGGTATTTTATTTTCCATTGTTTAGGCAGCTTCAGCATCATACTGTGAGATTCTGTTCAAATTGTTTTTTTTTTCTTCTATGAAGCCTGAGCCATTTATTTTATTAGTTTATAATTATTGTTTAATTTAGTCTTCAGGAGAGACTGCCTGCACACAGTACTAGTATTAATAGTTTTTTTTTTTTCTTACATGAAAGCTGAGGCATTTATATTATATTTTAAGGTAATTTCATGTTGTGCTGTGAGGTTCTATGCACTTTAACTTTTGAACCAACAGGTGCATTTGGATAAGTAAAGCCTATTTTTCTGCATTTTTGTAGTCCTGGTAATCTTTTATATTGGTAAAGTTGTTTATAGAACCATTTCTCAGTGTCTTTGTTTTTTTTTATCAATAGTTTTTCAGTAATAACTTAATATTTAACATATCACTCAATTTTAATCACAAAAAGAGAAAATCGCAACAATTTCTCGCAACAAAAACCTAAACAACACCGCAACTTTCATTGCAATTTTTTGGAAAAACATCAGACGTTTTAGCCCGCAACAATCACAAAAAAGGCCCGCGGAATCCTGGGGGGACTGTATAGAGGTGTTTAAGGACTGAGTAGAAAAGACATTTACAGTAGATAATAAAAAAGTTTTCATTTGTGGGGATACAAATATTGATCTGTTGAACCCTAATAAGCACAGTGTGACTTATTAATACCATGTATAGTATGAGTCTCCACCCAAAAATTACCAGACCCACCAGAATTACTGACCATAGTGCGACCTTAATAGATTATATATTTTCCAATGACATAGATAATAGCATTTATAAGTGGAATATTAATCAATGATATCAGTGATCATCTACCAGTTTTGACAATTTATGACTGTAATTGTAAGAGAAATGTGACAGACCATAAACTTAAGTATAGAAGAGTTAGGACAGAGGAAGCCATGTTTGCATTAAATAATGATTTATTAATACAAGACTGGGAATCAGTTTATACATAGAATAGCATTGATAGAGCATATGATAACTTTCTAAGTATATTCAAATTATTATATGATAAGAATTGCTCACTGAAGCAATATAGTACAAAAGTATCATGACCAACCTTGGATTACTAAGGGATTACAAAATGCCTGTAAGAAGAAAAATACTCTATATAGAGAATGTATTAAATTAAGAACCATAGAGGCAGAAAATAAATATAAAAATAAGTTAATGAGTATCATAAGGAGATGTAGGAAGGATTATTATGGCAAATTAATAGATAACAGCAAAAATAATATTAAAGAAATATGGAATATATTAAATAGTATTATTAAAGATGGCTCTGGACAAATACATTACCCTAAATACTTTAATGACAAAGATATCGAAAATTATAAAATGGATGTAGTTGCTAATAGTTTTGATAATTTTTTTGTTAATGTTGGACCAAGATTAGCTCAAAATATCTCTGATCAGGTAATAAATGATGATTGTATTGATAATATTATAAAGAGGAATTCTTGTTCAATGTTTCTTACACCAGTAGATGAGAGGGAAATTATTGATATAATTAATAAATGTAGTAATAAAATGTCCACAGATTGTAATGATCTTGATATGAAACTAGTGAAAACTATTATTGGGGGGGATTTCTAAACCATTAACATACATCTGTAACTTGTCATTTCAAGCCGGTACATTTCCAAGCAATATGAAAATAGCAAAAGTAATTCCATTATATAAATCTGGGGACAAACACAACTTCACAAATTATCTGTTTCTTTACTTTCTCAATTCTCCAAAATTCTTAAACTATTCAATAACAGATTAGATAAATTCACTGAAAAATACAAACTACTCAGTGATAATCAGTATGGATTTAGAGCAAATAGATCAACAGAACTGACACTAATGGAATCAATTGAGGAAATCAGTAACTCTTTAGATGATAACTATGTCACTGGGATATTTATTGATCTCCAAAAAGCTTTTGATGCTATTAATCATGATATATTAATTAATAAGATGGAACAATATGAGATCAGGGGAGTTGTATTAAATTGGATAAGAAGTTATTTGAGCAACAGGACACAATTTGTGAAGTTGGGTGACTCTGTGTCAACTCGTTTGAATATTGCTTGTGGTGTCCCCCAGGGGTCAGTATTGGGTCCTAAACTGTTTAGCCTTTATATAAACGTGCAATGTCTCATCTCATCTCATTATCTCTAGCCACTTATCATGTTCTGCAGGGTCGCAGGCAAGCTAGAGCCTATCCCAGCTGACTACAGGCGAAAGGCGGGGTACACCCTGATGGTATTATTTGCAGATGACACGAATATGTTTTGTTCTGGAACAAATTTACATGAGTTAGAAAACATAATCTCTTCAGAATTGTGCAGGTTAAAAAGTTGGTTTGATTGAAATAAATTATCATTAAATCTGTCTAAAACAAAAATCATGTTATTTAATAATTATAAAATAAATAGGGTAATAAATGTACAGGTAGATATTTTATTATGGCAGAAAGTGGCGTTTGATTAGCGGTGGTATTGAGGGTTAGGATTTAAGTTATTTACTTCTTCCTAATCCTTTCCAAACATCATTGTTATTGCCTTGTGACTATGCTATTCTGTATGTTCATGACGATGTTTTGATGATTGCATTTTTTTCTTCTTTACTGTTCGCAATCAATCAATCAATAACTAACATTGTCCAACCATATAAGCTAGCTATTCTCATAAACTCAAACCTAGAATTAACTATGCTAAATCCAACAATCAAGAGGGCATACGCTACACCAAAATCTCACACATTTGATCATCATCTTCTTCTTCTCAGTGTCGTATTTAAGATGCATTTCTGACACCTGTGAATCAGAATGACAAAAAAGAAAACTTTTGACTGTCAAATCAAACAGATAAAATAAATCACTGAATAACTTAAAAGCTGTCAAACTGATGTTCTGCAAAATCCAAGAACTATCAAGAGCTTTCATGTATTTAATACAAATTATACCACAGTGCTGTTGCATTCTTGAATCTGACAGGTCAGAAGGCTGCAAATCATATCCCATGTTCATATTTCCAAATTTTACTGTGCTATAATGTATATGTAACAAATAAAGGCTCTTCTTCTTCACTCATTCAAATAAGTTATCCTTTCTATTATAGCAAATCTTTCACAGGGACTTGTAAGGCAAATACTCCACATAATCTAAGTCTAATAATAAATAGAATTGTCTTGCTATTTATGAAAGTAAAATCTTTTAGTTGTTGATATGGTGAAACTTTCTGTAAGATGTTTATTTCACATTTATGAACAAAGTCTCAGGTTTCAGCACTCAGTAAGTTTTTCACGACAGGAGAATCTTCAGGACAGAGGACTTTGCACATTCCAGTTTCTTGGAACATGACAAGATGTGATTCTTCTTCTTCTTCTTCTTCTTTTTCTTATTATTATTATTATTATTATGAATTACCTTCAAGAGAAAGTGAAGAAATGAGTGTTTAAGTGTTGTAACATAATAATTGGAACTACCTTGTGTTACATCATTAAATGTAAACAGCTGAAAGTGTCATTCAGTACAAAATTTAAAACTGTAATTGTTTCCACATTGTTGAAAGAAGTTCAGGATGTACTATTATTGGAAAATAATAAACTTCAGGTTGTAACAGCAAGTCCATTTCACATCAGCCCCTTTTACACCAGTCCATCATTATTTTTCCTATAACAGCTTGCCCCTGATGTGTATTTTCCTTTCTTAAGTCATACAATATGTTACTAAACCTACTTGAGGCTTAATTGTTCAGAGCTATCAGAGGAACTGGAAAATCAATTCAAGCCTAAGATATGAGCAACAACTGAAATGTACCCAGTTAACAATATTAGAATAAGAGAATTAGAGAATTTCCTGACCATTTTAGCAACATTTAGTTTCACAAATCTTTAATCTGGGTGATCAGCATCACAATAGTTCATACTATATCAAATCAAGTCAATTTATTTGGATAGTGCTTTTAACAACAGACATTGTGGCAAAGCAGCTTTAAAGAAAAATAAAAAGACTTTAAACATATGAACTAATTTTATCCCTAATAAATGTATTTATACCTGATGAGCAAGCCTGAGGTGACAGTGGCAAGCAAAAACTCCCTCAGATGACACGAGTTACCTTGAGAGAAACCAGACTCAAAAGGGAACCCATCCTCATTTGGGTGATAACAAACAGCATGATTATAAATAACTTGCTTCTATAACTGTGTCTGATAGAGTCACAAAGTAAAATTGTGTGACCAGGAAATTCATTATAGTTTTAGCATGAAGTCCATTTTGTTGAAGCAATCAGCTATTAATTGATGGAGACTTGAGGGTAAAACTGTTCATGACAACTGCAGTCCTAAAGTTAGCAAGTCAACTGTAGTCCTCAGCCATAAATTCATTACTGTAAGTGTCCAGAGCCATCTTCTAAGTGCGACTTTCAACTGTCCATATGGGGCTGTCCTCCAGAGGAGTGATGTGATGAGACTCCAGCCAGATGTAGGGCATCATGATGGATCAGGCAGGTCCGGAGAGCAGAAGAGGTCAGCATCACTGGTGTCTCAGGATTGACATTGAACTCAACAGAGAGGGAAGAGAAAACACAAGTGTGCCCAATGTCGCCTAACAACAGCATACATTCTGCACTGAGTGCAAGCAGAGACTCTGGCAAGACTATGGCAGCATAACTAAAAGGGGAGAGCCAGAAGGTAACACAGTAATGAGGGAGCCCTGGGACATAAAGCAGCCAGCCACTCCACTGTCAACAAACCCAAGTGAACAAGTGAGAGTGGGGGCGACAGCATCCATACATCCCAGTTTACCAGAAAACTCTTTGCCTGAGGACTCTCCAGATCTGCTCTTTTATGTAATAAAAAGTATTAACAAAAGCCTTGACTAAAAAGATATGTTTTCAGCCTAGACTTAAACACTGAGACTGTGTCTGAGACCCGAATACTACTTGGAAGGCTCTTCCATAACTGTGGGGCTTTGTAAGAAAAGGTTCTGCCCCCTGATGTAGCCTTCATTAGATGAGGTACCAGCAGATATCCTGCACCTTTTGATCCAAGTAAGCATCGCAGGTCATAAAGGAACAGAACTTCGCTCAGGCACTGTGGTGCAAGACCATTCAGTGTTTTCAAGGTCAATAGTAGTATTTTATAACCACTATGAACTTTAACTGGGAGCCAGTCCAATGTGGATAAGATAAGGGTGATATGGTCATATTTTCTAGTTCTAGTAAGGACACTTGCTGCTCCATTTTGAACTAATTGGAGCTTGTTTATGCACTTAATGGAATATCCAGACAGTAAGGCATTACAATAATCCATCCTAGGGGTAACAAAGGCATGAACTAGGTTTTTTTTTTTTGCATTGTGTAGTAACATTATATTTCTTATCTTGGCAATATTTCTGAGATGAAAGAAAGCTATCCTCATAATGTTATCGATATGAGTTTCAAATGAAAGACTGGAGTCAATGTCTGTGAATATTCTCATTCATCCAGGTCATAGTAACCTCAAGAAAATTGAATGAAACGCAACTGGACTTGGTTTTAAGTCTTTGAAGACATTTCACCTCTCATCTAAGGCTACATCCACATGACAACGGCAACGAGATTTTTTTTTTTAAATATCGCGTCCACATGGGCAACGGATCAGTAACATTTCAGGTCCATATGGCAACGCAACGCTTGCTGAAAACGATGCAATACACATGCCACACCACTACGTGCGCTGTAAGACGGTCCCATCGGAGACACCAAAACAATAGAAGAAGTAGAAGCATGCGCATAAACCCCTTCTTCTGTAGCATTAGCCACACAAAGTTTTGATTATTAATCAGTAGCGTAAAACAAAAGACACGGAAAGAGGAATGAATGGGGGTAGATGGAAGCCGGTACGCCAACATTCTGATATCCTCCAGAATTCTTTAATGGTCCGGAATAAATTGAATGCTACACGTTGATGGATTACTTTGTTCTTCTACGCCCTTTTTGAGGAATGTATTGTCGGACTTAAACCAACATCTGAAGAGGTGAGATCGCTCATTTTTTTTTCCTGTGTTTGCTGGCGGGATTGTTTTTGTTTTTGGAAAGCGCACGGGCAGTTACGTGGTTTGGTACTGCTTCCGCAGTGTTTGGACTAAAGACTCTGCCCTAAGGGCTATTCTCTCACTCTCTCTCTCTCTCACTTTGCACCATTACACAATAAATATTCACAGTGAAAATATTTTGTAAGCACGTTTCATGAACCAAGTTATAGGATTTGTTGACAACTCGCATCGAGTTTGTTACACTTCTACCCGGTGTGAAGCACTGACAGTCATGTGGTTGTGACATCATTGTAAACAAATCCATTCTACTCATCCAGACGACTTCACAACGATGCTGTTGCCAGATTTTTTCACTCTGGAACCCGTTCTCAAAAGATTTCGTTTTGGGGCACCCAAAACACCGGTGCCGTGTGGACGCCAGGCCGAAACAATAAACAATTTTATCAGATTCACCTGAATCTGTTGCCATGTGGACAGGGCCTAAGAGGCTTCTTCAGTGCACTTCATCAGCTTGTCTGACTAGATTGAGCTAGTCTGACCAGCTGGTGTGAGTACCCAGGTATTTAATCTCTGTGGAGTCATTATCAAGGCCACTGATGTCATTGTTTCTTTAGTGTGTGATAGTCTTTGGAGTTAAAGGAGATACGCAAACCCTTTATTTTTAAATAAGTTTCTGAGTGGATAGTATCTCCATCCTTGACTCTTGTATGCTGCATAAATAGGAATAAAAATATATATATTTTTGAGAGTTAAAATCAGCTGCAAAGTTGGCATTCGAGCTGCCCGGCTGAGCTAGCCATGCTAGTGTGACGTCACAGCAGGAACTGGTTTTAAGACCAATTTTTACCAGCAACCCTCGTGTGGCAGCGGGGGCGTGGTCAAGCACCGGTCTGTGACAGGAGGGCGGAGTCATGGAACGTAAGTGGCAGAATCACTACACCTGATGTCATTTAACCTGTGTTTGTGTGTGTCTTCCCAGTGACCATGCCCTATATAAGGAGGGAGAGCAGAGAGCAGAGGGGCTGATCCCCGAACCAGACGCCGGTTGTATGTGTGTGTCTGTGCAGTATAAAAGTTGTTCACTGAAAAGTGTGGCAATAAAAACCCTGTTGCCGAACCTGATCTCTGTCCTGCCGTCCTCTGTGCTCCACCCTTCCTTAGAAGTGTTACAGTGGTGCCGAAACCCGGGACTGGAGCACAGCAGCCTAACAGCCCCATGGAGTCCTCCCCGTTTGCCGAACTGGTCCACACCCTGGCCATGGCCCAGCAAAGCCAGCACCAGGCGCTACTCACCCTCCGGAAAGAGCAAGAACAGCGGTTCGAGGCCCTGGTGTTGGCCCAACAAGGAGATTGACAGGCATTCCGGCACCTCCTCACGTCGGCGGGGTCCACCAACGCTCCCACCGAAGGCCCGTCCCCCCTCACCCTAACAAAGATGGGCCCTCAGGACGACCCCGAGGCGTTCATCACGCTCTTTGAGCAAGATGCGGAGACCTCGGGGTGGCCGATGGAGCAGCGCATGGCGCGCCTCCTCCCCCTGCTAACGGGAGAGGCACGGCTGGCCACGCTACAGCTCCCCGCTGACCACCAGCTGGCCTACACGGACCTTCGCCGGGCCATCCTCCAGCGTGTGGGGCGCACCCCGGAACAGCAGTGTCAGCGCTTCCGCGCTTTGCGCCTGGAGGAAGTCGGCCGGCCGTTCGTGTTTGGCCAGCAACTCCGGGACGCCTGCTGGCAGTGGTTGAGGGCCGACAACCGCGACACCGAGGGGATCATCAACCAGGTGGTGCTGGAGCAATTCATCGCACGCTCACCAGCAGGAACCGCGGAGTGGGTCCAGTGCCACCGCCCAGCGTCGCTGGATCAGACAGTCGAGCTGGTGGAGGACCATATGGCGGCTGTCCCGGCAGCAGGACAGCAGACAGCCTCTTCTCTCCTCTCCTCTTCTCTCTCCCTCTACTCCTGTGTCTCGTCCTCGCCCCATTCCCCCACCGCGGAGGCGGGGGCCGGCGCCACCGGTGCCAGCCCGCCGCACCCGCAGTGCCCTCCCATTTCGCCCTTCTGTGTCTGTCTCTCCCCCCCCTCAGGTGAGTGAGCCCCAGAACAGCGGTACGGAGGAAAAGCCCAGGCCGGTTTGCTGGCGCTGCGGGGAGCCGGGCCACCTCCAACAACAGTGCATGGTCATGGAGGTGGGTGTGGTGGTTCGGATCCCCGACGCGCCAGGAGGCGCCCTCGATCGGGCCGGAGTGTATCGCATACCGGTGAGTATTCAAGGGGATACATATCAGGCGTTGGTGGATTCGGGTTGTAATCAGACCTCAATTCACCAAAGCCTGGTGCAAAATGAGGCATTGGGGGAGCACAGGGGGTGAAGGTGTTGTGTGTGCAACGGGAGGTTCATAGCTACCCGTTGGTGTCAGTCCACATTTTTTTCCCAGGGGAATAATTTATAGTGAAGGCGGTGGTTAATCCTCGCCTTACCCACTCTTTAATTTTGGGGACGGATTGGCCGGGATTTGGGGATTTAATGACACACTTAGTAAAGAGTGGGTCCTGCCATTTAACAGGGGGAGGTCCCGGTGTCGCTTTGGTGGGAGCAGCTGTCACAGAGCTGTCTACGTCATCTCCGCGTCAGAGTGAGGAGCCGCCGGCCCCTCCTTTCTCTATTGGGGAATCCCTTGCGGATTTCCCATTAGAACAGTCGCGAGATGAGACTCTGCAGCATGCGTTTGACCAAGTGAGAGTAATCGATGGTCAAACGCTCCAGCCGAACGCCACCCCGTCCTTCCCCTACTTCGCGATTATGAAGGATAGGTTATACCGAGTGACGCAGGACACTCAAACTAAAGAGCGAGTCACGCAGCTTTTAATTCTGAAGAGACGCTGGGAATTGGTATTCCAGGCGGCTCACTTTAATCCCATGGCTGGACACCTAGGGCAGGATAAGACACTAGCCTGAATAATGGCCCGATTCTATTGGCTGGGGATTCGCGGTGATGTCCATAGGTGGTGTACGGCGTGCCGCGAATGCCAGTTAGTAAATCCAGCAGCCGTTCCAAAAGCGCCTTTGAGCCCTCTACCGTTAATCGAGACCCCGTTCGAAAGAATTGGGATGGATCTCGTCGGGCCATTAGATCGGTCAGCACGAGGGTACCGCTTTATGTTAGTTCTGGTGGACTATGCAACGTGATACCCGGAAGCAGTGCCTCTGCACAATATCTCAGCACGCAGTATTGCGGAGGCACTCTTCTGCGTCATCTCCCGCATTGGAATCCTGAAAGAGATTCTGATGGATCAAGGCACCTCGTTTATGTCACGAACACTGAACGAACTGTATGGGTTATTGGGTATTAAGCCGATCTGCACCAGCGTGTATCACCCACAAATGGACAGTTTAGTTGAACGGTTCAACCGCACCCTTAAGAATATAATTTAAAAATTCGTAAGTGAGGACGCACGTAATTGGGATAAGTGGCTCGAGCCCTGGCTGTTTTCAGTGCGAGAGGTCCCCCAAGCCTCCACGGGGTTCTCCCCATTCGAATTATTATATGGGCGTAAGCCGCGCGGCATTCTAGATGTGCTGCGGGAAAATTGGGAGGAGGGGCCTTCACAAAGCAAAAACGAAATTCAATATGTTATGGACCTGGGCGCAAAACTCCACACACTCGCCCACCTAACCCAGGAGAATTTGCGGCAGGCCCAAGAATGGCAAACCCGCCTGTACAACAAGGGTACGTGCCTTAGAGAGAGTTCGCACCGGGAGATAAAGTACTCGTACTGTTGCCCACGTCGAGCTCCAAATTGGTCGCCAAGTGGCAAGGACCCTTTGAGGTCACACGGTGAGTCGGGGATGTCGACTATGAGGTGAGGCGAATGGACAGGGGTGGGGCGCTACAGATTTACCACCTCAATCTGCTTAAACTCTGGAATAAGGAGGTCCCCGTGGCATTGGTGTCGGTGGTTCCGGAGAAGGCGGAGCTGGGGCCGGAGGTTCAAAAAGGGGCATTGGCATCACGTACCTCTCCAGTCCCCTGTGGAGACCACCTCTCCCCAACCCAACTAGCGGAGGTCGCCCAGTTGCAGACCGAGTTTTCGGATGTGTTCTCGCCCCTGCCCGGTCGTACTGACCTCATAGAGCACCACATAGAGACGCCCCCGGGGGTGGTAGTGCGTAGCCGCCCTTACAGGGTACCCGAACACAAGAAAAAGGTGGTTCAGGAAGAACTCAAGGCCATGCTCAAAATGGGCATCGTCGAGGAGTCCCACAGTGACTGGAGCAGCCCGGTGGTCTTGGTACCCAAGGCCGATGGGTCAGTCCAGTTCTGTGTGGACTATAGGAAAGTCAACGCAGTGTCTAAATTCGATGCGTACCCAATGCCTCGTATTGATGAGTTGCTCAATCGGCTAGGCACTGCTCACTTTTATTCAACACTGGATCTGACGAAGGGATATTGGCAGATCCCCTTGACTCCACTATCCCAAGAAAAAATGGCCTTTTCCACACCGTTCGGTTTACACCAATTCATAACACTTCCGTTCGGGCTGTTTGGGGTGCCCGCTATGTTTCAGTGGCTGATGGACAGGGTCCTCCGCCCCCACGCCACCTATGCGGCTGCCTATCTTGATGACATTATCATCTATAGTAATGACTGGCCGAGGCATCTCGAACATCTGAGGGCCGTCCTTAGGTCGCTGAAGTGAGTGGGTCTCACAGCCAACCTGAAGAAGTGTGCGATTGGGCGAGTGAAAGTACGGTATCTGGGCTTCCACTTGGGCAACGGGCAGGTGCGTCCCCAAATTAACAAGACCGCAGCGATTGCGGCCTGCCCGAGGCCCAAGACCAAAAAGGGGGTGAGACAGTTCCTGGGGCTGGCTGGCTACTGTCGTAGGTTTATACCTAATTATTCGGACATCACCAGCCCGCTGACTGATCTCACTAAAATGGGGGCACCAGATCCAGTCCAGTGGATGGAGCAATGCCAGCGGGCTTTTTCTGAGGTAAAGGCCGCACTGTGTGGGGGGCCACTTTTACACTCCCCTGACTTTTCTCTCCCCTTTATATTACAGACCGATGCATCGGAAAGAGGGCTGGGGGCGGTTTTGTCCCAGGAGGTGGAGGGGGAGGACTGCCCAGTCCTATACATCAGTAGAAAGCTGTCAGTGCATGAGGGGTGCTACAGCACCATAGAAAAATAATGTCTAGCAATCAAGTGGGCGGTCCTTGCCCCCCGGTACTACCTGCTGGGGCGCCCTTTCACCCTCTGTTTGGACCACGCGCCCCTCCAGTGGCTCCACTGCATGAAGGATGCCAACGCCCGGAACACCCGTTGGTATCTGGCACTACAACCCTTTAATTTCAAGGTGGTCCACAGGCCAGGGGCGCAGATGGTCGTGGCGGACTTCCTCTCCCATCAAGGGGGGGGGAGTCGGCTGCAGGCCGGATGGCCGCCCGGCCTGAGTTGGGCGGTGGGGGTATGTGGCAGCGGGGGCGTGGTCAAGTGCCGGTCTGTGACAGGAGGGCGGAGTCAGGGAAGGTAAGTGGCAGAATCACTACACCTGATGTCAATTAACCTGTGTTTGTGTGTGTCTTCCCAGTGACCACGCCCTATATAAGGAGGGAGAACAGAGAGCAGAGGGGCTGATCCCCGAACCAGATGCCGGTTGTATGTGTGTGTCTGTGCAGTATAAAAGTTGTTCACTGAAAAGTGTGGCAATAAAAACCCTGTTGCCGAACCTGATCTCTGTCCTGCCGTCCTCTGTGCTCCACCCTTCCTTAGAAGTGTTACACCTCGGCTCACACTCCGGAAGGACTGGTGCAACTAAACTCACTTTCCTTTTAAAAAATAAATAAATAAATAAATAAATAAATACTTTCCTTTTCTTGTAGTTTTATTTAATTGTTGATACTGCACCCTCTTTCAATACAGGCTTATAGCCAATGCTTCTCAACAGATCAGAGGTTTCATACGAGCCCTCAGTAAAATGTGCAGAGCAGAGGAGAGACCACTTTGTAGACACCCAATGTGCCCGTGAACAACTCGCAAAACGCGTCTAAGTCTTTGCAGTTTGAACATTCTTGGGCATGAATGCAACGTACAGTAAATCCACCTTCTGTCATGTTGCTGGTACATCTATGTGGCATGGCAATAAATTAGCTCAAAATGGAGGCTCAGAGTTGCAGTCAGCTCTGTGTTTTCGTATAGCGGAAATGGCGATGAGACCGATAGACTTCCTGCTGTGACGTTACGGACATCAAGGTCATTCACTCAGACCACTTCCTATATGAATCACTTTAATCGTAAAAATTACTATATTAGATTTATTGTTAACGCTTAAAACTATTCCTGTGCCATTCTTGAGTTCTCAAGGCATTTATAAACGAAAGTGAGGCCATGGCTCTGCGTATATGCTTTAACTTTGTTCGTGCTCCATTCTGTTGTAATGACAGTTATCTGGGGTTGTTAGAGTTGCTGGAGTCACATGAGGCCATTTGTGAACAAAGTTGGCCAGATAAACCATGAAATACCTTGGGTTTATACTGTCTGCAAAGAAATATAAGTCAAAGTAAATTTAGAAATCACTATTTTCTTTTTTATTAACATTTTCCATACCATTCCAACTTTTTTTATTTGGGGTTGTAGTGGCTGTGCGCAGTTATACACTTGCTGGTCACTTTATTAGGTATACCCATACACTTCTTTTATGCAGTCATCTAATCAACCAATCCACTGACAGCAGCACAGTGTATAAGATCATGCAGACACAAATCAAGAGCTTCACTTAATGTTCATTTCAAACATCAGAATGGGGAAAAGTTGTGATCTCTGTAACTTTCACTGTGGCGTGGGTGTTGGTGCCAGATGGACTGGTTTGAGTATTTCAGAAGCTGCTGATCTCCTGGGGTTTTCACACACAACAATCTCTAGAGTTACACAGAATGGTGTGAAAAACAAAAAAACACTGAGTGAGCGACAGTTCTGTGGGTGGAAAAGCATTGTTGATAAGAGAGGTCAGAGGAAAAGAGCCATATTGGTTTGAGTTGCCAGGAAGGATATAACAACTCATAGCAACTCTTTACAACCATGGTGAGCAGAAAAGAATCTCAGCACGCAACAGCAGAAAACCACATTGGGTTCCACTCCTGCAAGAACATGAATCTTAGAATCAAGAACAAGTTTCTATAGATGGCCTTTCGAGTTCATCAAATTGGTAAAATTTATTTCCCTCTGAAATTTGGTCATTGTGATGTATATTTATTTCTGTAATATCAAAAAACAACAAAAACAAAACAGGCCATTCTATGGCTGGCAAGTTATTTAATTTGAGGGGATTCCCTAGCAAATAATGTATATGAAATTGCTTGCTTCACACAGTCAGCAGACAGAGGAAGTCTGGTGTGCACATGTGCATGCTTACCTTTGTCCATGTACTCTTTTGCTAAATGAACAGCCGATCACACCGCAGTGCTCGCTGACTGCCGATATTTATTAGTTTGGTCCTGAGTTTCCTTTCCTTCGCAACATAACATCTCTTCTTCTCCCTTTCTGTTACTGTAGTCAGTCTTTTACTTTTCATGTGCACACTCATGTTCTCCATTTCCCTTTCCTGTTTCAAATTTGGATCCCACAATTCCTTGCGTGAATGGGGAAAGCCCACCACATGATGCATGACGTAGTCTCTTGTCACAGAGAAGCAAGAAAAAATAGCGGAGAATTCAGGGCCACATGGCCCTAAATTCATTCATTGTTCTATTAAAAAAAAAAACTAATACAATTGAAAATCTGTGATTCAAATTCAGTAGCTTTCAGTCCACTAAATCAAAAATAATTGGGTGTCAGGGAAAACTCTTTTTATGACCTAAACTTAAAAAATCTGAAAGTCAGTCTACCTTTAAGTGAGTGGTTAGTCTAGTTTCTTAGCAGTCCTCCACAGACATGTTGTTGTTTCATCCGTTGAGGCGACGAAGACCATCTAGTCATCCTGGACATGGGGGCAGGGTCTGTAAGTGCAAAGGTGACTTGTCAAGCCAATCCACACACGGAATGTTTTCTGGCAGTGAGGACAGGAAATGATGTCAGCCGTTGTGGTGCTGATTTTGCAGGCCTGCCAACGGTGCTCAGCTGTAGCAATCCTGCTGGCTTCACAGGAATTCGCCCCTTTGTGAATGGCAGAATGCCACTTTTCTCTGTCTTGAGCAGCCTGCTCCCACAAAAGGGGGTTGATGCCAAAAGCCTTCAGTGACGCTTTGAGTGTGTCTTTGAAGCATTTTCTCTGACCTCTGTGAGAGTGCTTGCCCTCTTGTAGTTCGCTATACAGTAGCATCTTTGGGAGACGGTGGTCTGGTGTGCGAACTATATGTCCTGCCCAATGAAGCTGTGACTGCATCAAGATGGTGTGGATGCTAGGCAGGGTTAAGTCTGGCATGGATTAAGACCTCTGTGTCTGGTATTTTCTGAGGCAGGTAGTGTGGAAGTGATTCAGCATTTTTGCGTGATGCTGATAGACTGTCCAAGTTTCACAGTCATAGAGCAGTGTGGTGAGAACTAAGGCCTGGTACACCTTGATCTTGGTTGCTTTGGTGATGCCTCTCCTGTCCCACACACTTTTGTACAGTCTGCCAAAGACAACACTTGCTTTGGCGAGTCTGGCATTCACTTCATCATTAATGGCGACATTTCTGGAAATTGTGCTGCCAAGGTAGGTGAACTTATCCACTGTGTTCAGACACTGCCCACTGATGGTGATGTTTGGCTCAGTGTAAGGCTTTCCTGGAGCTGGCTGGTGCAAAACTACAGTTTTCTTAGTGCTGATGGTGAGGCCAAAGTTGTTACAGGCCTCAGTGAACTTTTCGACATTGCACTGCACATCATCTTCTGAGGCAGAATTGAGGGCACACTCATCAGCAAATAGGAAGTCATTAAAGATGGCTGTCTTCACCTTGGTTTTCACTAAGAGCCTCCTGAGGTTGAAGAGTGAACCACTGAAGCAGTATCTGATGCCGATGCCTGTGTTAGTGTCAGCAAATGCATCTGTTAGCATGGCAGAGAACAGGATACTGAACAGGGTAGGGGCAAGGACACAGCCCTGTTTAACTCCATTTGAGACAGGGAATGGATCTGATGTTTCTCCATCATCTAGAACCCTAGTCTGCATGCCATCGTGTAGCCGTTTCATAATTAGGGATGGGAATTGAGAACCGGTTCTTGTAGAGAACCGGTTCCCAGTAGTTCAATTCCTTGGAATTGTTAGTCTGCTTGCCGAACGATTCCCTTATCGGTTCCATTGACGTGAGGACGCATTATGATGATGTCATACACATGCGCCGTATTGGGTTCAGAAGTATCCAGTTTGTCAGCGGTGGGAACAGAGCTGATGACAGCATCCAAGTCTTCATAAAACTTGTCCTTGATTTCATCAGGGTTGGTCATGGTGGGGGAGTAGGTACTAACTATGGTGACAAACTTCTGTCCATGTGAAAGTGGTAGTCTCATCATCATAAGGAGATCATTCACTCCTTTGGGGGGACTGACTAGCTTACCAACCAGGTTGTTTTCAAAGCAAAACCTACTCTGGCTTCACGTTTCTCTTCATGTCTGCGTCCACTCCAGAAGACTGTGTAGCCTGTGCCTCTTTCACAAAGCTTGCCCCCTTCAGCCAGTCTGTCCTCACTTAAGGCAGCAATGTCAATGTTTGTATTTGGCGAGTTCACATGCAATAAGTGCTGTGCATCTCTGGGGTCTATTTGAATCAACCCTGTCGAGAAGCATATGAACGTTCCATTTGGCAAGGTTTAGAGGTGTTGACCTTGTCGTCGTCTTTGGTATTCTGTTTTGACCACAGATGCAGGGTCCCCACCAGCTGCGGTAAGCCGGTCAAGGTGGGAAGGAGCAGGCAGTGTTTAGGACACTTTTTCTAGCCCCTTCCTCAAGCCAGGGAGGTCAGCAGTGGTTTCCAAGATGGCGGCGCGCACACATGCAGCGGCTCCTCTCTGTCCCGACAGAACGGTGTTTTCGTGTTTGTGTTTTAAAACAGTGTGTATCTGTTCGTCTTTGTCGCATCCATCAGTCTCAAGGCGCACATACTCCCGTGAGTTTCTGCTCGACATCCGCAGAACTATATTCACGGATATAAATCCAGTGGACGCGGAAGTGCTATGCGGCTACGGTTTGCTCCGGAGGCCTGCTCAAGCACCGACCCCCACTCCCGCATCCAGCCCGCAGTGGAAGCGCCACAGGCAGAACATGTGGAAGCAGAAGAGAGGCAAGCATGGAGGTATCCGAGCTAGGCTAGCGGCTAGCCCTCACCAGCCGGCTATCCCTACCATCACTCTGGCCAACGTACGCTCGCTGGACAACAAGCTGGATTATGTCCGCCTGCTCCGCTCATCTTTTAAGTCTGTGAGTGAGTGCTGTGTCCTTGTGTTTGTGGAAACATGGCTTAATGACAGCGTCCCGGACTGTGCCATTCAGCTAGCCTGGCTAACATGCTACCGGTCAGACATCGCGCTAGTCGAGGGGGGGGGGAGACTCGCGGCGGAGGACTCTGTGTTTACATCAGTGATGCCTGGTGCCGTGATGCTGTCGTGGTCTGCAAACACTGCTCACCACTGGTGGAGTTTATGATTATTAAGTGCCAGCCATTCTACCTGCCAAGGGGATTTACAGCCATATTGCTGGTAGCATTATACATCCCTCCTGGCTCCAATAACAACAGTAGTGAAGCACTGAATGAACTCTATCAGCACATCAGTGAGCAGCAGACAGCCCACCCAGATGCTTTCCTCATCCTGGCTGGGGATTTCAATCATGCAAACCCCAAAAGCGTGTTTCCAAACTCTATGGACATATCAACTTTCCCACACGTGGAAACAATACTCTGGACAATGTTTACACCATGCATAAAGATGCCTACAAAGCCCTCCCCCTCCCCCACCTTGGGGCCTCAGATCACTCCACTGTTATGCTAATGCCAGCATACAGGCCGCTGGTTAAAGTCACCAAACCAGTTACAAAACAGATATGTGTGTGGCCAGAGGGGTCCTCAGAGGCACTCCAGGACTGTTTTTCCACCACTGACTGGAGCATGTTCAGACAGGCGGCCACCTACAGCAACATCACAGATCTCCATGAGTACACGGAGACCGTCACTGCCTACATGAGGAAGTGCATGGATGACGTTACGGTCACCAGACCCATCTCCATTCGGGCCAATCAGAAGCCATGGCTGACAGGGGAAGTCCATAGGCTCCTGTGGGCTTGGAACGCCGCCTTCAGAGCTGGGGACGAGGTGGGCCTGAGGGCAGCTAGGGCCAACCTGTCACAAGGCATCAGGGTGGCCAAGAGACAGTATTCCAGGCACATTGCTGACCATTTCAACGACAGCAGAGACACCAGGAACCTGTGGCGGGGGATTCAGACCATCACAGACTACAAGCCCTCGCTGCAGACTTGTGACAACTCCACGTCTCTGCTGAATCAGTTGAACGACTTCTTCACTCGCTTTGAGCCAGACAACAGCACCACGGCACAGAAGACCCCACCACCTCCCGGCGACCAGGTGTTGACCCTGTCCCCAGACAGTGTGAGGAGAGCTCTCAAGACAACAAATGCACGGAAAGCCCCAGGTCTTGATAACATTCCTGGTCGTGTCGTGAAAGACTGTGCCGAGGAGCTCACAGATGTCTTTACAGACATCTTCAACATCTCATTGAGCCAGGCTGTTGTCCCCACGTCCCTCAAAACCACCACTATCATCCCGGTCCCGAAGAAGCCGTCTCCATTCTGCTTCAATGACTACCACCCTGTTGCACTCACTCCCATCCTCATGAAATGCTTCGAGCGGCTAGTCATGCAGCATATCAAGTCTGCCCTCCCCCCACCCTGGACCCTTTCCAGTTTGCATATATCAGTCCAGCCGTTCGACCGATGATGCCATCTCCACTGCCCTCCACTCAGCCCTCACCCACCTGGAGAAAAAAAGACTCGTATGTCAGAATGCTGTTCATAGACTTTAGCTCAGCATTCAACACAATCATTCCTCAGCAGCTCATTCATAAACTGGACCAGCTGGGACTCAACACCTCCCTGTGCAACTGGTCGCTGGACTTCCTGACAGGGAGACCACAGACTGTACGGGTCGGCAGTAACTCCTCCAGCACCATCACACTGAACATGGGGGCCCCCCCAAAGATGTGTGCTAAGCCCCCTCCTCTTCACTCTGCTGACCCACGACTGCACACCAACATCCAGCTCAAATCTCAACAAGTTTGCGGATGACACGACTGTGGTGGGTCTCATCAACAATAGCGATGAGACAATCTACAGGAGTGAGGTGAGCCGCTTGGCCATGTGGTGCAAGGACAACAATCTCCATCTGAACGTGGAGAAGATGAAGGAGATTGTTGTGGACTTCAGGAGAGAGCACACCCAGCATGCTCCACTATCTATCGACGGTGCTGCAGTGGAGAGGATGAGCAGCACCAAGTTTCTGGATGTGCACATCTCTGAAGACCTGTCCTGGAGCAACAACACCGCATCACTGGCCAAAAAAGCCCAACAGCGTCTGTACTTCCTCCGCAAACTGAGGAGAGCAAGAGTCCCAGCCCCCATCATGCACACTTTCTACAGAGGCACCATCGAGAACATTCTGGCCAGCTGCATCACCATGTGGTACGGTGCCTGCACCGTGTCCTGCTGCAAGTCTCTGCAGCGCATCGTGAGAGCATCATTGGTGTCTCTCTCCCTTCTCTAATGGATATTTATAACTCCAGCCTCACCTGCAAAGCCATCAGGATTGCAGGTGACCCCACCCACCCATCTCACAGCCTCTTCAGCCTGCTGCCATCGGGGAGGAGACTGCGGAGTCTCCAGGCCAAAATCAGCAAGCTCAAGAACAGTTTCTTTTACCAGGCGGTCAGGAGGCTCAACTCCCTCCCTGTTCTGCCCCTCCTCCCCCCTCTGCCCCCTGCCACAGATTCTGCTCGCACCCCCCCGCCCCCCCTTCAGCATCTGACATGTCACCCTCACAGTTCCCACCCCCCCAAACACACACACACACACACACACACACACATCTCATTGTTCATTAACACACTGAACTCAGGGACCGCACATCTCACTTTACCTCGCTCATTTGCACTATTCTGCACTACCTCATCTTAACAGCTGCTAGTTTGTTTATATTGCTTATTGCAATGTTTACCTGCTATACCTCAAGTGCCCTTGACTGTTTATTTGAACCAATTTGTGTGTGTATATATATATATATATATATATATATATGAGTGTTTAGTCTACGTCTAGTTCAAATCTAGAGTGTTTATATTGTCTGTTTGAGTGTTTAGTCTTTGTCTAGTTCTTGTCTAGTGTTTACACTGTTTATATTGTCTGAGTGTTTAGTCTATGTCTAGTTCTTCTTATCTAGTGTTTATACTGTTTATTTATACTGCTTATATTGTTTGTCTGAGTGTTTAGTCTATGTCTAGTTCCTATCTAGAGTGTTTATAGTGTTTATACTGGTCATATCGTTTGTTTTTTTCAATTATTCTATTTTTATTTTTATTTATTGCATTGCCTGTTTGCACCGTGGGTCAGAGAGGACTGAAATTTCATCTGTGCTGTATGTTGAGCATGTATAGCATATTTGACAATAAAGTTGACTTGACTTGACAGTGTAATCCTAAAAAGAGCTGCTCAGTCGCTCAGATGGCTGCCGAACTCCACCGCTGCTCCTGTTCAGTGAAGAGCGACCCTATGGTCTGAGCTGCCTGTGTGCAGGTTCGCGGCTACGAGTATGACTGCCAATGTACCCACACCTATCACTTCGTCACTTGCCTGTCACCACAGCACTTGGGGTGATGAAATGGGATGAAGGATGACTGATGACTTGCATGATGAATTTGATTAAAGTGAGGAGTTGCGCAACGCCAATCTCATTCTCTCGTCCAAGACCATCTACATCCAGTGATGAGACAAAGTCGAGACGACTGGAGATGGAGACAGATGCAGTGGATGACCAAGATGTCCTTTTGTGCCTCATCTTGCCCTAAGCACTCCACAGTGCTCTGCTGTGACCACCTTTCTCTCCATTGAACCATAGGGTTTTGTCCACAGAGTTCGCCGAATCCAGTCTTTACATGCATAAGTAGGCAAGCCTTAAGAACTCACCGAGGTTATGAGAACCATTGGCTACCCTCACCAGGTTCTACCAGGCAGTCAAAGCCGTTACCCAGGGTGTGGCAGTTGTTGCATGCAAACCACTACAAGGAGCCACTGGTGAAAGCTGAGTGCCAGGTGAGGACCAATTACGGACGAACTACTCTGAAGAGCATGACATGTCCTCCTGTCAGAGGTACTACCTCTCCCTGACACCTCATACACCCCTCCATAGACACAGAAGAGTATAAAAAGCATATGAAGCAATAGTACAAAGTAGCATTTAAAAAATGTACAATTAAATTAAATGTAGTCATATGTGTAGTGTATAATAAACATGATCAAAATGCAAATATGTTGCACAGAGACAGGTTTGTCCTTAGCAGCAGTAAAGTAGCATTAGAAATATTACAATGTGCCCAAAAGTGAAGAAACATGTGATTGTCCATGGGTGTCTTTGAGCTCTCAATGAGGAGTATGTCAGTATGTGGGAGGTAGTGGAGGCATGAGTGAAAGAGTGGAAGGAGTAATGACTCAATTACAGTTTAATTCAGGATCCTGTTGGCCTGCCAGTAGAAACTGTTCTTCAGCCTGCTGGTTCTCGATTGAATGATGCGGTACCTTCTGCATGATCGCAGACTGATAAACAGTCTGTGTGGTAGATGACTGCAGTATCTGCTGACTTTGTGAGCCGTCCTCAGACATTGTATATGAATGAAGTCCTGTAAAGCTGAGAGTTTGTTGCCAAGAAGGACCTTGCAGTCATGGAAGGATCAGCTGCCTACCAGACAGTTATGCATGCAGTCCAGATGCTCTCTATGGTGCATTTGTAGAAGTTGGTGAGGATTTCTTCCTTCCTGAGCCTCCACAGGAAGTAGAGTTCCTGATAAGCAGATTTCACCACTGTCTTAGTCTGAAGGGACAAAGTCAGGTCATCAGTGAGGTGCACACAATCATTTTCATTGTTTTGCTGATGTTGAGGCAGAGGTTGCTGTCATTGCACCACTAAGATAATGCTCTGACCTCATTTCTCATCTCTGTCCGTGATAAGGCCGAGGATGGTGGTGTTGTCACCAAACTTGATAATGATGGAGATTTCCAAACTCCAAATTTCAATGAAAGTCCAAAATCCAGTTGCACAGGTGAGTGAGCGATTGTAAGTCCTTGAGCTTTGCAGTTAGTTTGGCTGGGATGATGCTGCTTGCCTCAAACTGAGCATTGAGGGTCAATAGGTAGTAATTCCTCCTACTACTCAGGGAACCAAGATAGGCCCAATTGGAATAATGGTGGCGCTATACCACAAGGTTTTACATTTTGGCTCATTTCTTAGCAACTATAAATGCTAAAAGAAAAAAAATTGCACTGATTCCTTGATTTTTCTTAAGCCCAAATAACATTTATTTTCTAAAAAAAATTAGCTCCACCTATTTAGAGTTTTTTGGTAATGGGTATAATATGCAAAACATACTTTGGCAAAGTTGTCTTAAGATTTTGGGTCTATCATCACAAATTTGCTGTCAAACTACTCAATAGACTGTAATCCTGAATAATTATCAAAAACATGTTGACATTTGTAAACAGCATGGCTATTGCAATCAATTCTGTAAAATCGGTGCTTAATATCCTTAAAAAAAATTCATGAGTGCTTCCATGGATTTGCACATAAGTGTAAAAGAACTGATTCTCAGGAACTGTAAGTCCAGTCAAGCTGAAATTTGGTATGGTACATATATGTGCTAATCTGTAATTGGATTCTCATGATGACCTAATTACTGAGGGGGGAGAAAAAAGATTGCCGTCACCAGCCAATCAGTTATCAGCAGATATTTGAAAAAGTTCTGATGAAGCTATTGTCAGAAAACTTGAATGGTAGGTTCAGGGCGGGACCTGATGCAATATTAGTTCATGTTTATAGGGGTCAGAGTTAAGTTCAAATCGCTATTTCTCAAGAACCAAAATTTCAATTGAGCTGAAAGTTGGTGTGCTCAAGCTTTCTGCTAAGCTACAACTAAATTACTTCAACAGGTTTTCAGCAGGTAGGTTACACACCTAGCACTGAGCTATCATGAAAAAAAAAAGTGATAAGTATGTTCATGTCAGGACGATTCATTGTTCTATGTATCTTGACAACTACTGGCTACTTGGGGTGCTATGTGCAAGGAGAGCTTGGAACCTGCCAATTGCTATTTATTTATTATATACACACATACACAGAGTGGTGCTTGAAAGTTTGTGAACCCTTTAGAATTTTCTATATTTCTGCATAAATATGGCCTAAAACATCATCCGATTTTCATACAAGTCCTAAAAGTAGATAAAGAGAACCCAGTTAAACAAATAATACAAAAATATTATACTTGGTCATTTATTTATTGAGGAAAATCATCCAATATTACATATGTGAGTGGCAAAAGTATGTGAACCTTTGGTTTCAGTATGTGGTGTGACCCCCTTGTGCAGCAATAACTGCAACTAAATGTTTCTGGTAACTGTAGATCAGTCCTGCACACTGGTTTAGAGGAATTTTAGCCCATTCCTCCGTACAGAACAGCTTCAACTCTGGGATGTTGGTGGGTTTCCTCACATGAACTGCTCACTTCAGGTCCTTCCACAACATTCCGATTGGATTAAGGTCAGGACTTTGATTTGGCTATTCCAAAACATTAACCTTATTCTTCTTTAACCATTCTTTGGTAGAACGACTTGTGTGCTTAGGGTCGTTGTCTTGCTGCATGACCCACCTTCTCTTGAGATTCAGTTCATTGACAGATGTTCTGACATTTTCCTTTAGAATTTGCTGGTGTAATTCAGAATTCATTGTTCCATCAATGATGACAAGCTGTCCGGGCCCAGATGCAGCAAAACAGACCCAAACAATGATACTACCACCATCATGTTTCACAGATGGGATAAGGTTCTTATGCTGGAATGCAGGGTTTTCCTTTCTCCAAACATAATGCTTCTCATTTAAACCAAAAAGTTCTATTTTGGTCTCATCCATCCACAAAACATTTTCCAATAGCCTTCTGGCTTGTACACATGATCTTTATCAAACTGCAGATGAGCAGCAATGTTCTTTTTGGAGAGCAGTGGCTTTCTCCTTGCAACCCTGCCATGCACACCATTGTTATTCAGTGTTCTCCTGATTGTGGACTCATGAACATTAACATTAGCCAATGTGAGAGAGGCCTTCAGTTGCTTAGAAGTTTGTGACCTTTGTGACCTTGCCGACTATTACACACCTCGCTCTTTGAGTGATCTTTGTTGGTTGACCACTCCTAGGGAGGGTAACAATGGTCTTGAATTTCCTCCATTTGTACACAATCTGTCTGACTGTGGATTGGTGGAGTCCAAACTCTTTAGAGATGGTTTTGTAACCTTTTCCAGCCTGATGAGCATCAACAACGCTTTTTCTGAGGTCCTCAAAAATCTCCTTTGTTCGTGCCATGATACACTTCCACAAACATGTCTTGTGAAGATCAGACTTTGATAGATCCCTGTTCTTTAAATAAAACAGGGTGCCCACTCACACCTGATCATCACCCCATTGATTGAAAACACCTGACTCTAATTTCACCTACAAATGAACTGCTAATCCTAGAGGTCACATACTTTTGCCGCTCATAGATATGTAATATTGGATCATTTTCCTTAATAAATAAATGACCAAGTATAATATTTTTGTCTCATTTGTTTAACTGGGTTCTCTTTATCTACTTTTAGGACTTATGTGAAAATCTGATGATGTTTTAGGTCATATTTATGCAGAAATATAGAAAATTCTAAAGAGTTCACAAACTTTCAAGCACCACTGTGTGTGTGTATATATATATATATATATATATATATATATATATATATATATATATATATATAATAATATGGCATGCCGTTCAGGAAATTAATCTTTGAATATATTGAATGAAACGTTCAGGAAATTAATCTTTGAAAATTATCATGATGTGCTCTGCAATACATCATTTGGAGTATATATATATATATATATATATATATATATATATATATATATATATATAAATAAATAGACCCCTTCGTATGTTTGTAAACAAACCGACCGTTGCCAGGATGCGCGCGCAGCCTGGACCCAAAAACAATGGCGCTGCCCATAGACCAGCATTATGAGCTGTCAGATTATGCAAAACAATTGTCGTTACAAGATCGAGAATGCTACATAAATAAGTTAACTCTAACAAGTGGACATCGCCTACCGGATCCGTATTTAATTAGAGTGGACGGACGATGTTAGTAAGTTCCCTGGTATACAATGGCCAGATATATACTCGTACCTTATTGACAAGACTTCAGTGTACACCCACGAAAAACTTCGTGCCTACAAGTCTTTAGACGCATATGATTATGTTATGTGCGGGCATGTACAACTTGATTAACAATGGGACATTCATATTCATTTTGTTTTAATCAAATTATGCCAGTGATGTGATGGCAATGTGGCTTTAGCTACAACAGCAAATACTAACACTAAACAGCAATTTGCAGGAGGTAATGGCATGAAAGGAATGATAGTGTAAAGAGTGCAGCTAAGAGAAATCAGAGCTGCGTAAAAAGCGAGAGGCAGAGACTAGAAATGAAACTGAACGGGGCGGGAGCTAGGTTAGAGCAGTCAACGTAAGTTGGCATTTAGAGTGAGGGCACACAATTTCACCTTTCCATCCTTGCTTTAAAATTGTGATTTTCGGAATACACAAATAATGATGGCACAAAATCTGGACTGCTTGAGTCAAGCGAGACCTCTCCTACAAACAAAATTGCATGCAAAGCTAAGTTAACATGCTAACAATATTCATTACATTATGTAACTATGACCCAGCTAATCAGACAAACGTTACCAAAGTATTTTGCTACATCAATAAATGAAGACTAGAAAGAATAAAAAAAGAAAGATTTAATAAATAGCCTGATCTTACCTGTGATGAAGTGGGCGCTGCAAACCCGTGCATTTTTGATGGTGCTTTCATCCCAGTCTACACGTCTGATGGCTTGTAGCCATAGACGTCTGCGATTTTTTTAGAATGGGTGAGATCCTGCTGGAATTCTGAACATTTTAACCCCATCACTGCTACGATTCTGACACCCGAAAACACAACAACTAGGCATTTCTGAGTCTTTTTTGGGTCCAGGCTGTGCGCGCAAATTCCGCTTACGTATGAATGACGTTTACTGCGAAGGGGTCTATACACACACACAATTACTGACTTCAGCTCATGTGATGGTATGTTTTTCTGATTCCATCTACTCTGTAAAAGAGGACTACCACTGGATCATCACTGACAAAATACTAACCTCGCTTCCAGAAAAGTTGGGATATTTTCCAAAATGCAATAAAAACAAAATTCTGTCATTTGTTAATTCACATTTAATTCACCTTTTTTCCAGAAAAAGTTGGAACAGAGGCATTATTACCATTATATTATGTCACCTTTCCTTTTAATAACACATTTTAATCATATTGGATTTGAGGATACTAATTGTTGCAGTCTTACAATTGGAATATTTGTCCATTCTTGGTTGATACAAGACTTTAGCTGCTCAACAGTCTGTGGTCACTGTTGTCTGATTCTCCTCTTCATACCGCACATTTTCAATAGGAGACAGAGCATAATCAGGCCTGGCATTCTCCTATTCAAATAAGCATGGACTTCCCAGGAGGAGATGTTGCCTTGATGAATATGTCTCTCTAAAATCCCAGTATATGCCCCAATATATCAATGGTACATTTACTCACATGCAAGCCACCCACGCTGTGGGCAATGATGCACCCCATACCATCACTGATGCTGGCTTTTGCACCTTTCTCTGATAACAAATTGGATGATCATGTTCACCTTTGACACTGAGAACTTGACATCCAGTTTTCCCAAAAACAAGCTGAAATGTGGACTCATCTGACCACAGCACACATTTCTGCTGTCTTTCAGTCCATCTGAGATGAGTTGGGGCTCAGAAAAATCAGCAGCATTTCTGCATAGAATTGATGAATAGCTTCCTTCTTGCATAATACAATTTCAGGTTGCATTTCTGGATGCAGCGGCAAACTGTGTTAAGTGACAATGGTTTTCCAAAGTACTCCCAAGCTCATGCAACTATATTTATAACATTAGCCTGACTGTTTCTCAGGCAGTGTTACATGAGGGCTTGAACGTCACGCACATTCAACAGTCATTTCCAACCTTGCCCTTTCCACACTGAGATGTCTCTGAATTCCCTGAATCTTTTCAAAATATTGAGTACTATAGACTTGAGTGTCTTGCAAACATATTCATCCCCCTTGGTGTTTGTCCTGTTTTTTTTTTCCACATTACAAGATAGAATGAAAATGGATTTTTGGAGGGTGAGCACCATTTGATTGACATAACACGTCTACCACTTTAAATGTGCAAATTGTTGTTTTATTGTGGCACAAGCAATAATTAAGATGAAAAAAACCCCAGAAATCTGGAGTGTGCATAGGTATTCGCCCCCTTTTTTATGAAACCCCTAAATAAGAGCTGGTCCAACCAATTCACTTCATCTCATCTCATTCTCATCATCTCCTGCCGCTTTATCCTTCTACAGGGTCGCAGGCAAGCTGGAGCCTATCTCAACTGACTACGGGCGAAAGGTGGGGTACACCCTGGACAAGTCGCCAGGTCATCACAGGGCTGACACATAGACACAGACAACCATTCACACTCACATTCACACCTACGGTCAATTTAGAGTCACCAGTTAACCTAACCTGCATGTCTTTGGACTGTGGGGGAAACCGGAGCACCCGGAGGAAACCCACGCGGACACGGGGAGAACATGCAAACTCCGCACAGAAAGGCCCTCGCCGGTCACGGGGCTCGAACCCAGAACCTTCTTGCTGTGAGGCGACAGCGCTAACCACTACACCACCGTGCCGCCCAATTCACTTCATAAGTCACAAAATTAGTTGATTAAGATCCACCTGTGTGCAATCAAAGTGTCACATGATCTGTCACATGATGTCTGTATAAATCAACCTGTTCTGGAAGGACCCTGACTCTTTAACACTCCTAAGCAAGCAACATGAAAACAAAGGAGCCTCCAAACAGGTCCGAGACAAAGTTGTGGAGAAGTATAGATCAGGGTTGGATTATAAAAACATATCCCAAACTTTGAATACCCCAAAGAGCACCATTAAATCCATTATAGCAAAATGGAAAGAATATGGCACCACTACAAACCTGACAAGAGAAGGCCGCCCACCAAAACTTACAGACCAGGCAAGGAGGGCATTAATCAGAGATGCAACAAAGACACCAAAGATAACACTGAAGGAGCTGCAAAGATCCACAGCGGAGATGGGAGTATCTGTCCATAGGACCATTTTAAAGCTCATAGGCAATGGTTTTAATTTTATGCACATTTGAAACTTTATATGTTAAACCCTCTGTAATTTTCTTCTGGCCCCAAGAAGTATTGTTAATAAGTAATAATTAAAATAGGTTAGCGTTGATTGTGGTGAATTTCTGTTTGGCTATTTTTGTGACCACTCGGCGCGTGACGTCATTTAAGCTAAACAATCCACTTGAGTTGAGTCCACTTCCATTTACTTGCATTGCCATTCGGCTTGAGTGCAAACGTGCATTCGGGAATTTCCAAAGAAAAACCATGCCTTATTGTTGTGCAGTGAACTGTAACAATGGGACTGGTTCAGGAAGAAATTTTTACCTTTTCTGAGAGAGGAGAAGAGGCAGAGAGAGTGGATTGGCTTTTTCTGAAAGAGGAGAAGAGGTGGAGTGAGAGGATTGGCTTTTTCCGAAAAAGGAGAAGAGATGGAGCGAGTGGGTTGGCTTTTTCCGAAAGAGGAGACGATGCAGAGAGAGTGGATTGTCCGTGTGAAGCCAGAGGGTTGTTTTTTTCTGGAAGAGGAGACGAGGCAGAGAGAGTAGATTGTGTGCGTGAAACAAAATCAAGCAGTCAAAGAAGAAACGGACCAGCAACGCTCAAGCAAAAAGGAGAAGATTGGAGGTAAACATTTTTATTTTAGCTTGCAATTGACAAGTCAAGAATCCTGAGGGATCCTGTACAATCATTGTGGAAATGAGACAAAGGGATATTTCCTCGCTTAGAGTAGGCTATAAATAGTATAATGCCGCGGATGTCAGGCTAAGTGGCCTACCGGCGCACTGTCCAGTAATCGTTACCTATATCCACTAGGGAGGGCGGTTTAATTATTCTTCAAAAGGGCTCTTATTTAGTATTACGACGAAAGTAGGAATTTATCATAATTACCAGGATAAATCATTTGGGCGTGAGTCTTGTTGAGGTCCAGGGTCACCGCAATCAGAGTCGGACGAGTCGCTGTCTGATTCCGAGGCTGCGCGGTCAAACCAGTGAGCCACATTCACCAATTGCTTCGCAACGGCCATAGGTTGATACATATATGGTTTCGCCTCTTGATATTTAATTTGGAGAGTTCCTACTTCAAAATCGCTATCGCTTTCAGACATTTTACACAACCTCTCACGACCAAAGTCTGTACACTTGTGCTTGGTTCGCAAGTAAACACAGAGCTGCTCCCAGTCTGTTTGGCTTAAATGGTGTCACGACAACTGCCCCCTGGCGGTAAAAATGCGCAAAAGTGAGATGTAAACAAACCTTTGGAAATTGGGCAAAACAGTATATTTTAACCATTTTATTACATTTTAGGGTGGAAATTAGACACTAGTAAAAAAAGATTGAATTCGCTTTTTTGGGTCGTTCTTCTAGACAATAAAGTTGATATTCTACGTTTCACCTCTGACCGTTGCCTATGACCTTTAAGCCATACATTCCACAGACTGGGGCTTTATGGAAGAGTGGCACAGGCGATTGCTCTAAGACAACGAGGGAGGCTCAGCCTCCTCTAAAAATGACGAACATCGTGTAGGATGAATTGTGCTAGGCTTATGTTATAGCCGACCTTATAACATTGCTATTTCAGATCCAGAATCATAGAAATATGTGCTCAACCCAACTACAGTGCGAAATCATTCCGTTATAACTTTCCCCAGTTCGCCTAATGTGTGCGTGAGTTTTTCCCCCTCGTAACAGCGCGATGCAGCCCAGCCTCAGTGCACTTCAATGGCATTTGGGAGCGATGCACTTTTCAATCTCAAAATGCAAGACGGTTATTGGACAAATACTGCGAAAACGTCCGCCCACGGAGTCTCACGGACTCCCAGCCTCAGTGGACTTCAACGGCATTTGGGAGCTATGCGCTTTTCAATCTCAAAATGCAAGACGGTTATTGGACAAATACTGCGAAAATACCCGCCCACGGACTCCGAGCCTCACAGTGGGAGGGACATGGCAAAGCTTTCCGCGAGGAGACTGGTGATTGGTGAAAGCGGCCGGATATTTTCTTTGATTGACAGCTCGTTTCAAATATAGACAGGCAGCAGTGAATTTCAGTTCAGTCCCATGCGGATTCGCAAGTGCTGTGGTGTATTGTAAGAGATCAGCTTACATTTCGATTTCATTCATTACATACGGTTTCTACCAGCTTTTTTAGTTTGTATATATTTTCATTATAAATAAAGTGTAAATATAGTGTTGTCAAGTTTGCTATCTTAGTTCCAGAAATTTCGTTTATTTGAGTGACTGAACTTGAACTTGAGGGGGCTAGTCAGCTAGCAAGAAAGCTGCGCACGGATGCCAAGCATTGCTGATTTACAGTAATTTTGGCGAAGCCATTTGCCAGTCTTCCTTTTGAGGAAAAAATTAAAATTAAAGAGCAGGGTAGACCAATGCCTCAAATTGACTTGGTGAAAAAGGTAGGGAATAATACTCGTTCCTTTCAGCTCTCCTGGTATGAGAAAGTGAATTGGTTAACAGCAAGTGACCCACATCAACAACAGTAAATAGGCTACTTTAGTAATATGTCATGGATCGACCAAAAATATAGAATCTATTTAAAATGTTTATGCTGAGTATATTATATTGGAATATATATTTTTTCTGGATATGAATTAAACACAGCTACAATTTGGAAAACATTTTTAAACAAAAACACAGCCGAGAACATTTCACACTACAGACCTGGATTAAAAGTAAAGGGTTATCAAAATTGTCAATAAAACATTTCTCAGTCAAAATAAGTAAAATATAGGGAAAGTGTCATTGAATGAAATGTGTGGCACCCAGCTCTATGTTTGGCTCCCCAAGGTCAGTGCTTGTGCCTATTCCAGAACACTCTGCTGTTACTGCTGAGGTTCCTGACAAAGAGCTGCTTTCAATAATGATCAATTTTTAAACAACATGCCACAATTTTAAAATATAAAATGTTAAAATATACCCCCCCCAACACCACCATCATGTATATTGGACAGTAGGCTAATGGGGCAAAAGAACCTGTTATTTCACAGTTTGTGACCCTGCCAACAATCAGCCAGCTCAGAGGCAAGAGTATGGGCAAAATTGATGTGTTTTTTCTTTTTTCTTTTAAAATCTGGAAATATAGTAACCGACCAGCCTCCCCTGTTTGAAAGACTACCAGCCGCCACTGAAGAGTGGCCAGTAAAGAGCCATTGCTAAAAGAAAAAAAAAAAGAAAACACGTTTGGAGTTTGCCCAACAGCATGTGGCAGACTTCTCAAACACATGGAAGAAGATTCTCTGGTCAAATGAGACTAAAATTGAACTTTTTGTTTATGGGAAATGCCATATGTGGCGCAAACCAAACACTTCCCATCACCCTGAGAACACCATTCCTACAGTGAAGCATGGTGATCGCAGCATCATGCTGTAAGGATATTTTTCATCTGCAGGGACAGGAAAGCTGGCCAGGATTGAAGGAAAGATGGATGGCACTAAATATAGGGCAATTCTGGAGGAAAACCTGTTTGAGTCGGCCAGAGGTTTGAGACTGGGACGAAGGTTCACATTCCAGCAGGGCAATGACCTTAAACATACTGCTAAAGCTACACTGGAGTGGTTTAAAGGGAAACATTTAAATGTCTTGGAATGGCCTAATCAAAGCCCAGACCTCAATCCAATTGAGAATCTGTGGCATAACTTGAAGATTGATGTACACCAATACAACCCATCTAACTTGAAGGAGTTGGAGCAGTTTTGCCTTGAGGAATGGGCAAAAATCCCAGTGGCTGGATGTGCTAAGCTAATAGAGACATACCCCAAGAGACTTGCAGCTGTAATTGCAGCAAAAGGTGACTCTAAAATGTATTGACTTCTTTTTTTTTTCTGTGTGTGTGTGTGTGTGTGTGTGAATACCTATGCACACTCCAGATTTCTTTTTTTAAAATCTTAATTACTGTTTGTGTCATAATAAAACAACAATTTTCACCTTTAAAGTTGTAGGCCTATTGTGTAAATCAAATGGTGCTAACCCCTCAAAAATATATTTTAATTCCAGCTTGTAATGTGACAAAACAGGACAAACATGAAGGGGAATTAATAGTTTTGCAAGACACTGTAAAACACCTAAATGTTTTGCATCGAGAAATGTTCTTTTTGAATTGATTAAGAATTCTCTCAAGAATTTTGGGACAAAGGAGTGATCCACAACACATCCTTGCTTGCAAAGACTGAACCTTTGGTGCATGCTCCTTTTATACTCAATCATGTGGCCAGTTAACCTGCTTATTGTGGAATCTTTGAAAATGGTGTCACTTGAATATCCTACAAACTTTTCAGTCTTATTTTGCCTCTATCCCAACTTTGTGTGTGTGTGTGTGTGTGTGTGTGTGTGTGTGTGTGTGTGTGTGTGTGTTGTGGGCATCAAATTCTAACTTTGTTGATATTTACAAAATACAATTAAGTTGTTCAGTAAAACTACTGAAAATATTTTCTTTGTAATATTGTCAGTTAAATAAAGGCACACGTGAATTAATAAATCACAATTTTTTGTTTTTATTGGATTTTGGAAAATATCCCAACTTTTCTTGAAATGGGGTTCGTATATTATTTGGGTGGTGAACCATTATCAACACAGCTATGACACTAATGTGGTGGATTGTTTGCATGTCACTGGTATGTGTGGAACAAGTGCAGGAGTAGCAATGGGTTGGGCAACTGCAGCATTGAGAAATAGTTAAAAGTTAAATGTTAACCAGTGAAAAGTGAGCCCCTTTCTACAGATAGAGGATGGGCAACAAGCTGTGTAGCTCACACAGAGACTACAATCAGTAACGGTCAATGTGTACATTTTGAGTGTGCATTCTCACAAACCCCCACCTTGTGAAGAACTTTATCCCTCATGTCAGAGTTGGTGAGATCCTCACTGCTGTTAAATTTTAATCTCAGAAGTGCCATCTTAATCGCAGGCACTACAAAAAAAGTCAGCAATGCTGATATTTAGCAACTGTTGTGAAACTTATTTTGACTTAAAATTTATATTAAATTGTGAATTAAATATAAAAGTGTGACCTGGAAACCCATACACTTCAACTTCACAGAGTGAGAGAAACTGGGCAATCTTGGGAATGATGACATTCACGTAACGACCCCTCATATTGCAGGTGTAATTTTTAGTGCCACCATCAGGGATGCTAGCAATAACAACACATCTGCAGAAAGAAAAATAAGACTACTGCATCTCAAACAATGAGAATGTCATAAAAAAGTTCAATGTTTTCCATCAGTTACTGAAGAAAGTGAATAATATATTCTAGATTCATTGCATACATACTAAAATGATTCAAGCATTTTTCTATTTTAATTTTGATAATTATGGCCTACAGCGGGTGACATATGCCGCTTTTCCACTACAAACGCGGCTGAGTCGGGCTGAGCCGTGCCGTGCTGAGTTGGGCTGAGTCGAGCTGAGCGGGGCTGTTGGAGTTGCATTTCGACTACCACCGTGCTGAACCGTGCTGGCTGGAAGTGGGTGGACACATTGGGTGGAGTTAGCGAAAGTGGGTGGACGTCACGTGATGTCGTTAAGCGGCGCAAACAGTGACATCAGTGATCTTTTAAGCGGTAGTCTCACGACCCGGATAGTAAACAATAAACATGGAGGACATGGAGTCGTTAGTGTTGCTGGTCTTGGTGCTGTGGCTTGTTGTCACCGACAACGGCAACAGATACTGGCAAGAGCGTATAGATGAGGCGAGGCGCATAAGGCTCCAGAAATTCTCGTAATTCGTAATTCTTCTTCTTCCGGGTTTACGGTGTTTACAGATCCCAGCGTGCTCGCGGGGCGTGTGTGGGCGTGTGAGGACACTCCTCCTCACCAATCAGTGCACAGGGGAGTGTCTGCTCACGCCTCCAGCATCACTCAGCTAGGTTTGGCTCGCTTCAGCCCCACTCCAAAACCGTGCGAGTTTTGGGTGCTAAGCAGGGCTGAAGCAAGCTGAGTCGTGCTGTTTTGAGATAGTCGAAACGCGAGCCGTGTCGGGCTGAAGTGAGCTGAAAAAGGGTAGTGGAAAAGGGCCAATAGTGGTGCAGTATTTAACACTGTCAATTCACAGCCTGTGAACATGTGTGTGGAGTCTGCATGTTCTCCCTGTGCCTGCATGGGTTTCAAACACTGTTCAAAGACGTGGATTTGGCAAAAATACCCAGCCACTGGGGTTGTACAACCCAATGCATACTTAGTGCTCCTCCCAAACCCGAACAGATTGGAGAGGGTTGTGTCAGGAAGGGCATCTGGTGTAAAAACCTATGCCAAATCAAATATATGGAGCATGATGACCTGTTGTGGTGACCCCTAATGGGAGCAGTCAACACAAGAAAAAAAATTGTGGCCTACAGCTAAAAAAATCTCAAAATATTTGAGTATTTTATTTGGAGTTTGAGTTAAACAGTATAAATACTGTGTATCTCTTGGTCTAGTTCAGTACATGTAACCACAATCATGGGGAAGACTGCTGACTTGACAGTTGTCCAGAAGACAATCATCAACACCCTCCACAAGAAAGGAAAAACACAGATTTATATGAAATACTCCACCAATCCACCATGGGCGGCATGGTGGTGTAGTGGTTAGCATGGTCACCTCACAGCAAGAAGGTTCTGGGTTCAAACCCAGCGTCCTTTCTGTGTGGAGTTTGCATGTTCTCCTCATGTCTGCATGGGTTTCCTCTGGGTGCTCCAGTTTCCCCCACAATCCAAAGACATGCAGTTAGGTTGACGTGGGGCGGCCTTGGGCTGAGGTGCCCTTGAGCAAGGCACCTGACCCCTGACTGCTCCCCGGGTGCTCTGGTGTGGCTGCCCACTGCTCTGGCTGTGTACGCGTGTGTGTTCACTGCTTCAGGTGGGTTAAATGCAGAGGATGAATTTCACTGTGCTTGAAGTGTGCATGTGACAAATAAAGGTTTCTTCTTAGAAGGTCATTGCTAAAAAGGCTGG
This sequence comes from Neoarius graeffei, assembly GCF_027579695.1. Lineage (NCBI taxonomy): Eukaryota > Metazoa > Chordata > Actinopteri > Siluriformes > Ariidae > Neoarius > Neoarius graeffei. The sequence goes on along the minus strand of NC_083571.1, from coordinate 49,052,379 downwards.
CTGGAAAAAGTGCACAAGCAATAGGGATGAGTGCAGCCTTGAGAGGACTGTCAAGAAACACCCGACCCAAAAATACAGATGAGCTGAAGGCCGCTATCAAAGCAACTTGGGCTTCAGTAACACCTAGCAGTGCCACAGGCTGATCGCCTCCATGCCACACCGCATTGGTAAAGAAGCCCCAACCCAGTATTGACTGTATAAATGAACACACTTTTCAGAAGTTGGACATTTCTGTATTGTAAATCATTTTGAGATTGATCTTAGGAAATATTCTAATAATTTGAGAAACTGAATTTCTGATTTCCATGAGCTGTCATCCATAATCATCAAAATAATTTAAAAAAATGCTTGAAATATTTCAGTTGACATATGGTATAATGGATACAGAATACAGTGGTGCTTGAAAGTTTGTGAACCCTTTAGAATTTTCTATATATCTGCATAATATGACCTAAAACATTATCAGATTTTCACACAAATCCTAAAAGTAGATAAAGAGAACCCAGTTAAACAAATGAGAAAAAAATTATACTTAGTCATTTATTTATTGAAGAAAATGATCCAATATTACATATTATATACATTTTTATATATATTTTTTCAAGATGGTGGCGCGTACACACGCAGCGGCTCCTCTCTGTCCTGACAGAACAGTGTTTTTGTGTTTTTTGTGTTTTAAAACAGTGTGTATCTGTTCGTCTTTGTCACGTCCATCAGTCTCAAGGCGCACATACTCCCGTGAATTTCTGCTCGACATCCGCAGAACTATATTCACGGATATAAATCCAGCGGACGCGGAAGTGCTATGCGGCTACGGTTTGCTCCGGAGGTCTGCTCAATCACCGACCACCACTCCTGCATCCAGCCCACAGTGGAAGCGCCACAGGTGGAACATGCAGAAGCAGAAAAGGGGCAAGCGCGGAGGTATTCGGGCTAGGCTAGCGGCTAGCCCTCACCGGCCGGCTAGCCCTACCATCACTCTGGCCAACGTATGCTCGCTGGACAACAAGCTGGATTATGTCTGCCTGCTCCGCTCATCTTCCAAGTCTGTGAGTGAGTGTTGTGTCCTTGTGTTTGTGGAAACATGGCTTAACGACAGCGTCCCGGACTGTGCCATTCAGGTAGCCTGGCTAACATGCTACCGGTCAGACAGAGTGCTAGCCGAGGGGGGGGGGGGAGACTCGCGGCGGAGGACTCTGTGTTTACATCAGTGATGCCTGGTGCCACGATGCTGTCGTGGTCTGCAAACACTGCTCACCACTGGTGGAGTTTATGATAATTAAGTGCCAGCCATTCTACCTGCCGAGGGGATTTACAGCCATATTGCTGGTAGCAATATACATCCCTCCCAGCTCCAATAACAACAGGAGTGAAGCACTGAATGAACTCTATCAGCACATCAGTGAGCAGCAGACAGCCCACCCAGATGCTTTCCTCATCCTGGCTGGGGATTTCAATCATGCAAACCCCAAGAGCATGTTTCCAAAACTCTATGGACATATCAACTTTCCCACACGTGGAAACAATACTCAGGACAATGTTTACACCATCCACAAAGACGCCTACAAAGCCCTATCCCTCCCACACCTTGGGGCCTCAGATCACTCCACTGTTATGCTAATGCCAGCATACAGGCCGCTGGTTAAAGTCACCAAACCAGCTAAAAAGCAGATACATGTGTGGCCAGAGGGGTCCTCAGAGGCACTCCAGGACTGTTTTTCGACCACTGACTGGAGCATGTTCAGACAGGTGGCCACCTACAACAATTCCACAGATCTACAAGAGTACACGGAGACCGTCACTGCCTACATGAGGAAGTGCATGGACGATGTTACAGTCACCAGAACCATCTCCATTCGGGCCAATCAGAAACCATGGCTGACAGGGGAAGTCCACAGGCTCCTGAGGGCTCGGAACACCACCTTCAGAGCTGGGGATGAGGTGGGCCTGAGGACAGCTAGAGCCAACCTGTCACGAGGCATCAGGGTGGCCAAGAAACAGTATTCAAAGTACATTGCTGACTATTTCAATGACAGCAGAGACACCAGGAACCTGTGGCAGGGGATTCAGACCATCACAGATTACAAGCCCTCGCCGCTGACCTGTGACTACTCCATGTCTCTGCTGAATCAGTTGAATGACTTATTCGCTCACATTGAGGCAGACAATAGTACCACAGCAAAGAAAACCCCACCACCTCCTGGTGACCAGGTGTTGATGCTGTCCCCAGACAGCGTGAGGAGAGCTCTCAGGATGTACGGAAAGCCCCGGGTCCTGATAACATTCCTGGTTGTGTCCTGAGAGACTGTGCCGAGGAGCTCACAGATGTCTTTACAGACATCTTCAACATCTCATTGAGCCAGGCTGTTGTCCCCACGTGCCTCAAAGCCACCACCATCATCCCGGTCCCGAAGAAGCCGTCTCCCTCCAGCTTCAATGACGACCGCCCTGTCGCACTCACTCCCATCCTCATGAAGTGCTTCGAGCGGCTAGTCATGCGGCATATCAAGTCTGCCCTCCCCCCCGCCCTGGACCCTTTCCAGTTTGCATATCAGTCCAACCGTTCAACCGATGATGCCATCTCCACTGCCCTCCACTCAGCCCTCACCCACCTGGAGAAAAAAGACTCGTATGTCAGAATGCTGTTCATAGACTTCAGCTCAGCATTCAACACAATCATTCCACAGCAGCTCATTCATAAACGGGACCAGCTGGGACTCAACACCTCCCTGTGCAACTGGCTGCTGGACTTCCTGACGGGGAGACCACAGGCTGTATGGGTGGGCAGCAACTCCTCCAGCATCATCATGTTGAACACAGGGGCCTCCCAAGGATGTGCGCTGAGCCCCCTCCTCTTCACTCTGCTTACCCACGACTGCACACCAACATCCAGCTCAAATCTCTTCATTAAGTTTGCGGATGATATGACTGTAGTGGGTCTCATCAAGAATGGTGATGAGACAATCTACAGGAGTGAGGTGAGCCTCTTGGCCATGTGGTGCAAGGACAACAATCTTCACCTGAACGTGGAGGAGACGAAGGAGATTGTTGTGGACTTCAGGAGAGCACACACCCAGCATGCTCCACTATCTATCGACGGTGCTGCAGTGGAGAGGGTGAGCAGCACCAAGTTTCTGGGTGTGCACATCTCTGAAGACCTGTCCTGGAACAACAACACCGCATCACTGGCCAAAAAAGCCCAACAGCGTCTGTACTTCCTCCGCAAACTGAGGAGAGCAAGAGTCCCGGCCCCCATCATGCACACATTCTACAGAGGCACCATCGAGAACATCCTGACCAGCTGCATCACCATGTGGTACGGTGCCTGCACCGTGTCCTGCTGCAAGACTCTGCAGTGCATCGTGAGAGCAGCTGAGAGGATCATTGGTGTCTCTCTCCCTTCTCTAATGGATATATATAACTCCCACCTCACCCGCAAAGCCATCAGGATTGCAGGTGACCCCACCCACCCATCTCACAGCCTCTTCAGCCTGCTGCCGTTGGGGAGACTGCGGAGTCTCCGGGCCAAAACCAGCAGGCTCAAGAACAGTTTCTTTCACCAGGCGGTCAGGAGGCTCAACTCCCTCCCTGTTCTGCCCCTTCTCCCCCCTCTGCCCCCTGCCACAGATTCTGCTTGCACACCCTCCTACCCCCCCTTCAGCATCTGACATGTCACCCTCACAGTTCCCACCCCCCCAATACACACACACACGCACACACACACACATATATATATATATATAAAAAAGTATTGTACTTCTTCCCACTCCTTTTTCAAACAATGTGCGGTGTATTGTAATGTATTAGCTCTTTATGTTATTTTATTTATTCTTTTTTTGTCACTTTTTTCATTTTCTTTCTTTTGTATGTACAAATAGTTACATACATTTTTATACATGTTCGAAATAAATAAATTCATTCATTCATTCATTTATATATATATATATATATATATATATATATATATATATATATATATATATATATATATATATAATATACATATTCTCAACGTTCATTAACACACTGAACTCAGGGACTGCACATTTCACTTTACTTTACAAAATATGATTTTGTTTTGTTCACACTGAATTGTGCTAAACCCTCAAAGTTGATGCAGCTTTATTATTTTATTTATTTTTTTAATGCAGTGGGGGAATAAAATGCCCACAAAAAATATTTTTGCTGTATCCAGCTTCCTGACATTTGCAGAAAACAAGTGTGGTTGTCCACTCCCATTCCCTCAAAACTTGAAAAATATCCCTTTAAGGTACATTTAAAACATAAAAATGTGTGATGAATTTGCGAGGAATTGCAAGTTAACTGTGGGCAATATTATGATGAGCTGTGATTAAATATTTTAATTGATTGACAGCCAGAATTATTATTATTATTATTATTATTATTATTATTATTATTATTATTATTATTATTATTAATAAAAATGTTTTAATATACTCTTCAAGATGTGGTATGGCAATTTCAGTAATTTTAAATGGTAATTTCAGTGGTTGTAACAATACATAAAGTGCATTGAATCCACTTTCAGGGGTTTTGGCCACTTTTTTTTAAAGAAAAATAGTATTTTGCATGAATTTTGCATTAGGCTACTCAAAGCTCCTGGAGTTCCACATATTTGTTTCTGTAGAATTGGAAAAAGAACTAATCTCATTCATGTGGCAGCAGCTCAATGCATAAAATCATGCAGATACAGATAAGAGCTTCAGTTAGTATTCACATCAAACATCAGAATGGTGAAAAGTGTGATCTCTGATGATGGTATGGTTGTTGGTGCCATATGAGCTGGTTTGAAAATTTCTAGCAGCTGATCTAGGATTTTCACACAGCAATTTCTCAGACCCATAGACATCCTAATACATAGATGGAGAGTTGGCTGTTCTGACGCGAGAAATACGGTCGCCATCTTGGAGTGGTGAGAAAGTGCGAGATATCAAGGTACCGTCTATTAGTCTAGGGGGATTCAATTTGCCCCTTTATCCATTAAAGAAATTAAATTTGGAGTGTTTTTAAATAATAACAAAATTGAATATGGTATAATAATTTACTACTTTTAGGTAAACACTTTATTCACAAATGTCGTTTTTTTAAAACTAAACCTTATGTTACACACTGGAAGAATGACCTCAAGCTTTTTGCCAAATCTCTAAAGTTAGTTGAAAATAAGGATGTTGGTTATTTTATATCTTTTTTGGATGACTTTGATTTACTCAATTAACATATGTAAAGATAGTTAAGTAACCCCTTTCTTGTTCATATTTTTTACTTTATTGCTATGTGTGTGTTTTACTATTTTGATGTTTTTGGATCTGTATATATATGGTGCTCTATTTGTTTGTATTTTGAATGTTTTGGGAAATAAAAAAAAAAAAAGTACCGTCTATTACTGCATGACTGAAGAAGAAGACAAGAGACAAGATGCCAGGCTGGTGCTCAGCGTACTCCTGCTCAAACGAGCGAACCGTTTCAAACAGAAGCAGGGGGATTACTTTTCACAAGTAAGATTTAACATTACCGTACTATTTGTTGGTTTTTTTAAATAGTATATTACCAGAGCTGAGAAGGAGCTAAGAGACTTAAATCATCATCAGGTAGCACTAGTCTAATACATAAGAGCAGGGCCGCTGACAGCTTTGGCTGGGCCCGGGACAAAATGCTCTGAATGGGCCCCCCCCGGGCCAACCCACACACACACCCACCTCTCTTATCACGCGATTGGGGTGCTCTTGAAGGAGCAGCGATGGACGGGGGATTTTGGGTAGGGCTGGGGGCGAACATAGTATACTGTGCGTGCGTACTGTCCAGTGTGAAAAGCAGAGAAGAACACACCACTCGAGAAACGGCGGGATATGATTGCGGGCTAATGTGAATATTCTTAGCTTCAATCAGATATATGAAACACAATGTTATTAAGCCGTTGTGGTTATGAAATGATTCAATGCCCTGTGCGTTTGATATGGTGTTCAGTGTGACTTGCTCTCCCCTCATTTGTAACATGAATTGCGTGCCGCGCGTGCCTTGGTTGGGGTTACTTTACGGGGCTGGAAAAAGTTGGCTGTGTCTTACCTGGGCTCAGCTGCCCCACTGCCTTTGCTAGTACCTGCTGCATCATCCGAATCTTTTTTTAAAATATTTATGCAGTGAGCCCCTGAGTCTCTTGGTTTCTTCCTCTCTTTTTCTCTTTTCTTTTCTGTGCTCCTGGCTTGTGCATGTTGGCAAATGGCATGCACGCTGATTGTTGAAGCGTTTTTTTCCCCTTAAAGGTGGAGTACGAGATTTTGGAATAACGGTTCCCACAAGCCATATTTTGAAAAGAAACACGCCCACCCTCGCCATGCTCCCACCCCCCGTGTCTCCACCCCTCCTCCCCCTTATAAAGCCTGAGAAAATGGGTGTCTATTGCATTACACACCAGTGGAGCAGAGTGTAGAGAGCTTGGAAAAATAGCTCAAACTTTCTCATTTAAACTGTGTTTTCAGCTCCAATTTTCACTCCACACACATAATTTTCTCAAAAGTAGTAGCCACACTTGTCCTGATTCACACAATGTGTCTACCTACATGATAGGACTTGCAGTTTTTGAATGAGAAGCCTGAAAGTCAGAGGTGGAAAGTAACAAATTACATTACTCGCGCTACTGTACTTGAGTAGCTTTTTTGTGTACTTATACTTTTTCAAGTAATTTTTAAAGAGTGTACTTTTACTTTTACTTAAGTATGTTTTCTTTTAAGTAGTGTACTTCGGTACATTTTACATCACAACCGTTACTGAGTAAAAAATAAATAAATAAATAAAAAATAAAAAAAAGGCTAAAACGGAGAAGGGGAAATGCGCTCTGGAAATGAATCACGGGAAGGACAGTTGGCGCGCGCGCGAGTCTCACACAGACGATGGCAGACATGCACCGGCGCTTTAAGGGGGGCTTCGGGGGGCTCAAGCCCCTGGGCCACAGCCAATCAGGGGCCTTGTAATATTAATAAAATAATAAACTGTCGGAATTGTGGGCCTACATTAATGTACGGATAGAAATAAGGTTAGAAATAAATGAGCGCACAGTAGCCTGCTGTAAGAGACATGGTGGATGCGGTTCGCGGAACGAACACCCACAACTGGACCAGAATAAAATATAACAAAATGTAACGTCACGCACGAAAGCGCGCCAAAGACTGCAGACTACTGAGACACAAATTTAGAGGCTTTGAAAGATGAAGCGTTCACATGTTAGCGGGGCGCATAAAAGGAAAAAAAGAGAGAGATGCAGGTAATGATAGAATCGTTGCCTAAAGTCACAGACTTTTTTAAGGTAAGGATCACCAATCTGTTCAGAATATCAGCTACTTATCAGTTATCAGCCTACCAGCAGCTAGGCTATGTGCAGCTAGGCTAGATATGCTATGATCTGTCCAACAGTAAAATAAATCAGTTGTGATTTGAATACGTGTTGTGTGATTTGAGTTATAATCCTGTTAGTATAATAGCATATTTCGATGGGGATAATAAAATGTCTAAAACGGCATCTACTGAAGAAATTGATGAAAATATTGTAGCCTATAATGTTCACAGTTGGGGCAGCAGACAGAGTAAGCATACTGAGGGGAATAGCAATACAAAGCTAGCGCATATCCACATTTCTCGCTAGCTGTGTTGGGTGTGTTGTTAACCCGTGTGGATTTAAGTGAAATACTTGAGAAGTTCTGCGGTCAAGACAACGTTTTAAGGTAAGGACGCTTGATTATTATTGTTTGCCCGCCGTGGCTTGTTGCTGACGAAAGGCCCACACGATGTTGCCTTATGCAGCTACTGCTAGCGTCATGCTTTGAACTAGGTTAAGCTCATTTGCGCTAAAGGATGGGTTTATTGAAGGACTTTGATGTAGCCAGGCCCGGCGCCGTGGGGGGGCGAAAGGGGGCGTCGCCCCCTCGTGGCTACAGCCCCGCCCCCTCAACGGAGACTCAGATCACTTAATTGTTTTCTTAATTGTTATTGTGGGTGTATGTGTGAAATGCTGACACAGCCGCGCACACACAGACCTGTGATAAGGACAAGGGGAGGGGTCGTGCGGGCGGGAGTTTTACATGTACACTTACAAGTGCACTGTCTCTGCAATATCCTGTAATATGCAGTCAGTTTACGGGAGTAGTCTTTCCCCCACCGAATTAAACGAATTCAATCACAATATTGTGAATCCATTTTCTTTCTTTGTAGGCTAAGTTTATCTCTGTTTATGTTGGTGTATGTGTTCATATATGGTCCGCTTTGTGCGCAAATAGCGTAAGAATATGTGTCGTTGACGTCATCCCCCATGCAGCGGGGGTGAAAATTCATCACTTCAGAGTGTTTTGTCCCCTACACACCTAAACTGGGATCGCGGATTAAGTGGTTAGCGTTGACTCGGTGCGAGTCAGGAAGGCTATTACTGGTGCAGCCACGTCTGTTGATTTTTTTTTTTTTTAAATTATGATTTTGGCCGCCGAGCCAAGTACCTTAGACTTGCATTGACGTTTTGTTTTCATGCCGCGGAGCTATTTGTATGTATTTTAAATCAGGATTCGAATTATAAATTTGACCCTATGGGGGTCTCTATTTAAAAAAAAAAAAAAGCAATGCATACTCGCTCTCCTGGACCAGCGCACTTTTGCGCACTGCAGTGCACAGCTTTCACACACAGGCGCGCGCATGCACGCACGCACGCACACACACACGGTGTTGCATATATATATACTGGGCCGGACTGTCCCCAGTCCGCCGCCCGACCGCGCCGCACCGCCCAGGGCGGGGACCGGCCCACGTCACCGAAAAAGGGGCGCTCGGGGTCCGCGGCGACGCCGGCCACCCAACCGACAAAAAAGGTCAATACACACAGTCATGTCGTTTACATCGCCCTGACCACACACAAAGCATTGTACACGAAATATGAAAGTGAAATGTTGCACCGAAATCTCGTAGCTTGCCTGTGTGCACTGTGTGTTATTGAACAATTCAATTCAAACATTATTTGTTTTGCTTAGTATTCCTTTCTGGCCTGTTGGATGTAGAATGGTAGGAGGACTGATCACGTCAGGTTGGCGAGCTAACGCTTGCATGATTAGCCAACCGAATAACAGACTAGTTACCGTTATGTTACAGTACCAACAGGTTGCTACTTCAACATTAGCAATGCCATCCACTATTTTTGGAATATAACCAGCCTATTGTCGGTTTTACTATGGAAAGGAAACATTATGATCAGGGGCGCAGATACGTTTTTTGAACTGGGGGGGACAAAAAACTGGGGAGGACAAAAAACTGGGGGGGACAAAGCTGCCAGCAAACCAACCCCAACCCCGATATGCCTGTCAAACTTGTTGTGGGTAACCATAGCAACCAAGCTCGAGCTCGCAACCTGTGCAGTCTGCGCAGCTCAACCAACCGAATATCAGTCTTTGTTTTGTTTTATGTGAGTTGTTGCAACTATGTATGTACTGCTGAATAACTTAGCGCAACTGCCCTGGTAATCTGTCACATGATTTTCCCGTAAGCAACCTTTGGGGCTGTGGTTTTGTGGTTGGCGCAGTTAATTGTTTGAAACACGTTGTCAGACCGCCATCACTACTACACACTATATGAAAAATATTTGCCCCCTTGCAATTTCTAATTGCCCCCTTAGTAAATTGTTCCTGGTGCCGGGTCTGGATGTAGCTAGTTTCTTTTTTAAAAATTGTATGCTCAAAACAGTATGCCCGTGTTCATCATGTTTAACTTTTTTCTTGATGGATTGCGTGAAATATTGTTGAGTGGTATTTCGATGCAGTCATGTCAAAAAGGCAGTTGAATGCACGGTTTTATTCAAGGAGAAGGAAGACTTGCACGATGCTTGAACATAGATCGGTAAAATAGACCCTAGTAGGACTTGGTTTCATGTATTTCGGTCTGTAGAGTTATGAGTTTGGCCGCTGTCCATGGTGTTTATGTTTCATGTGGCCACCGAGCCAAGTACCTTCATCATCATCATGTTCCCCTGTCAAAAGTTAAACTCTCTAGGGGTGCTTCTGCTGTAGCAGTTGCAGCAGTTGCTCAAAGTTTGATTTGTCCATCATCATACGTCTTATCTGTTGGGTGTCTATGCCCAGCAGATTTTCCCATTTCGTCCATTTGTAACCATTTTTGTCAAACAGGAGCTGCTTTTGCACTTGGTTATTGCCCATCCGGCAAACGTGAGCAATATATTTTAGTTGTTGTACGTAGCAGGATAGTTTTATATCCTGGGTTCCTGTCAGTTTCCAGAGGTCAGCATTGGACATCTTGTAGCTCCAGTCTATATCTTCATTTGTAGTGTTCTTTTGGTCAGGGGCATTCTTTCGTTTATATCCACCTTTAATCATTTTCCTTAGGAAGCCGTGCCACACTACCTCAATTTTGTGAATTTCACTGGATGATAGTTGCCATGCCTGTGTGCTGTACAGGAGGCGAGATTGAACGCATGCCACTAGGAACTTTATACGGGTTTTTAGTAGTATTCGGTGGTCAGTTTAGACTTGGATGTCTCGAGACCGGTCTCGAGACCAATTTTTCGTGGTCTTGGTCTTGTCACGGATGCGACTGTCTGTGGTCTTGGTCTTGTCTCGGTCTCGCATCACTCTTGTCTTGGTCTCGCAGTTTCAGATCGATAGTGGTCGAAAAATTTGCAGCCAACAATATCCACAGTAAATATAATGTTGGATAATGCAACATTAATATTATTAGGCCTATTATTATTATTATTATTATTTTATTCCGCCTTTCTCACCCTTCATATAGGCTAACCAATCAATGTCATCCGTGTATTTTGTTGCGATTTAGATATTGGCGCTCACCCAATCAAAAGACCGCCACCAGCATGAAATGTTACGTGAACTCTGTCAGTCTCTCACACTAAAAGAGTTTTTCAGTCAGACATAGCCTACACAGTGATGTCCGCGAATTTGTGCATTATCAAATATGCATACACAGAGCACAAAGAGTTCCTCGCCACAGGTGGAAGGAAGAAACATTCTGCAAAATGCAAGTTTTGCAAGGTCTCGTTGACAGAGACAGCCGGGACAACATCTACATTCACCCGGCACCTGGAGCGGAAACACCCGGAGAGGTAAGTTAGCCAGATGGTTAGTGGTGCAACGGATCACAAAACTCACGGATCGGATCGTTCCTCGGATCAAGAGTCACGGATCGGATCATTTTTCGGATCGGCAAAAAGCAAAAAAAAAAAAAAAACAAGACAAATAAACATACGTACTTACATTTTGTCTGTTTATAACACACTTAAATTATTAAAATTAAAATATATAAAAATAGTGCACAAGGCATAATTATTAATGAAAAACAACTTAAAGTGAAATATATTGGCATATCTCCTTCCTTTAAAATGTAACAATGAACCAAAAATCTACTTAAAGTGCAACAGCAACATAAAAAGGCATATCTTCTTTTAATATTGGTTCAAAAGGTCATTAGAACTCAAAGGTAAACATAAGAAGACATCTTCGTTGAAACAAGGACAGTGAAAGAACCTGAGTTTATAATTTCAGATTTTTTTTCAAGAAGACAAGGATGTCAACATTGTCGGGAGAGAGTGTGGACCTCTTAGCTGTCACTATGTCCCCTGCAGTTGAGAACACTCTCTCTGATGGTACTGAAGATCCTGGCACAGCGAGGTAGCATCTTGCCATCTTTGCAAGACAAGGGTATTTGCATTCATTGGTTTTCCACCATGTCAGTGGATCACCATCCACTGACATGCCACCTGCTGCCTGGTAGGATGCCACCTCCTCTTTGATGAGGTCAATGCCAGGAGCCTTGGTGTACATCTCTTTGCTGACAAAGGTCTCTCCAAAGAGCTCGGCCATCGCTGATTTCTTTTGAGGAGGAGATGTGTCCAAGCCTCCTCCTGCTGCCTCTGCAGCTTGACCCTGCAGAAAAAAAAAATTAAACCTGTTATTTATTTTAATGTTTCATAGGCATGAAAAATGTGGCAATAACATTTAATAAAAGCCATTATTACTGGAAATAAAAATGTGTGTAGATTTACATTTATAATTTTTAGATAATATTCTTTTTCTTTACCTCATCAAAGTCTTCAGTACCCAGATGGCTCACAATCTCAGTGGTGAGGTCATTGTATGTCTTCTGACGTAGGGCAGGGTCCAGGTGAGACAGGGACTTGAATCTGGGATCCAAGGCAGTAGCTTTGTGAAGGTAGTCCTGCAGAGTAGGGGATGAAGTGTATCTGGGCTTCAGGTCCTCTCTAATGGCAGCCTTGACATCTTGTGTGATGGTACTGTCTTCCACACTTGGAGCCATGGATTGTAGAATCCTTGTTTTCAGCGGCAGGATCATTGATACAGATGGTGAAGTTTCAGTGCTCAGCAGAGATGTGACAGTTTTGAGGGGTTTAAGTACCTGGAGGACCTCTTCTGCCACTCTCACATCATCATCAGACAGGGTGATGATGTTTTCTTTCCTCAGGGTTTTCTCAGTCAATGCAGAGTATATAGCTGCCTGCTGCTCCAGATAACGCTCCACCATATCATAAGTGGAGTTCCACCTTGTTGGTACATCATGTATGAGCTTATGATTGGGTAGCTGTAACATGTCTTGCTTTGTCTTGAGCACATGGAGCAGCTGTTGTGCTTCGGTGGAAGTAAGAAACCACCTTCCTGATTCTCCCAAGGAGGCGTTCCATTTTATTGACTGAGATTCCCTTTTGTGATGCCAAATTCACTACATGTGCAAAGCACCCTATCTGTGGGCCAAGTCCTGCCATATTCACTGCATTTATTTGATTTTTTGCATTATCAGTTGTTACTGGAATATTAGTACTGGGCCTCCTTAACTTCCATTCTTCAACTGCTTGTGTCAGTACCTGCGCAAGATGAGTGCCTGTGTGACTCTCGTAGAGGGGGCGTGTCTGCAGCACTAGACTTCTCATCTCCCAGTCTTCAGTGATAAAGTGAGCCTTTATCGTCACGTAGCTCTCTGTTCCCCTGGACGTCCACCCGTCTGTCGTGAGCGCAACAGCCGACGCTCGGGATAGTTCATCCACAACTTTCTTCTTCTCCCGCTCATAGAGATCTGGCACTACCTACTCACTCACTCACTCACTCACTCACTCACTCACTCACTCACTCACTCACTCACTCACTCACTCACTATCCGTTTACGTCATTATGTTCCACCTGGGGGCAGGTATGACGTTGCATGTAAGTATTCACAGCCTTCTTCCAGGCAACCCGGTCAGTGGCCACTTCCGGGGACAGATGGAATGTCTTCAGGTCGTCAGCGACCACCTTGGCCCACGTCTTCCTGGGTCTGCCTCTTCTCCTGGTGCCAGCGACCTCCAACTTCTCAATGGCTGATATTGGGCCAGATGCTCTTTTGGTGTGGCCAAACCATCGAAGCCGTCCACAGCGAAGTGCGGCTTCAAGGGGGACAATTTCAAGTTTGTCCCAGATACTTGGGCTGGTTTCATCATTGGGGTTCAGGCCACACATCCACCTCAACATAGCCCGCTCATTCCTTTCAAGTCTTGACAGGTCAACCTTTTTAGGGGCCCAGCACTCACTTGCGTAGAGCAGGGCACCCCTGACACAGCTACCATAGACTCTACCCCTTGTTCTGAGCGATAAACTCTTGCATGTCAGCAAAGGGAGCAGCTCCCTGAACTTTCCCCAAGCAGCTCTTACTCTTGCTATTATGGCAGCTTCACAGCCACCACCAGCACAGATGGTATCGCCAAGATAGCGGAAGGAATCTACTACTTCAAGGTGTTGCTCGTTCACCATAACATAATCACACGGTCTGCCATCGATTGGGCGAGCTGTACCCCGACATCTGCTACATCTGAACAAGGGATCCGGTGTTAGTCTGCCAGATATGTTGCTGCATTTTTTATGGACCCAGTGGGAGCATCCGTTGCAAAAGATAGAATTACTTCCTACGCCCTTCCTGCAAACAGCACAAGGGTGCTTTCCTGAGTCCTTCAGAGAGTTCAAGTTTGGACCAGATATCAGGATTTTTGTCTTACTCATGTTTACATGTAAACCCTTGGACTCCAGACCAATTTTCCACAGGCGCAGTCTCTCTAGGAGTTCTTCCAGCGAGTCTGAGGAGATGACTAAGTCGTCAGCATACAGAAGCTCCCAAGGGCAACCAGTACGAAATTCTCGTGAGAGGGCTTCCAGAACTACGATGAAGAGAAATGGGCTCAACACGGAGCCCTGATGAACTCCTACTTGGACCTTGAAACTGTCACTTACTGAGTTACTGACACAGACCCTACTCGAGGCATTGGAGTACATAGCCTGTACTGTGCTGACAAGCCACTCTGGAAGACCCAGACGACGCATTGCCCACCAAAGGACATCCCGAGGGACGCGATCAAAAGCCTTCTCTAGATCTATGAAGGCAAAGTACAAGTTCTTTTCTTTGGCTAGATATTTCTCTTGCAACTGGCGGACAATAAAAATTGCATCGGTTGTGCTCCGCCCAGGCATGAAACCAAATTGCATCTCATTGATGGACACTAGCTCGCGGGCAATCTTCTCTACCACTCTCTCAACTACTTTCAGGCAGTGCTCCGTCAACTTTAGACCCCTGTAGTTTCCTCTATCGAGCGCGTCACCCTTGCCTTTGTACAGATTGATGATATAACTCATATCCCAGTCTACTGGGATCTTTTTCTCAGCTATGATCGCGTTTGTTAGGCTGCACAACACAGGGATGCTAACCTCTTCAGACGCCTTAACCATTTCTGCCACTATACCGGATGGGCCAGGAGCTTTGCCCAGCTTCATTTTGCATAAGGCATTAGCCACCATTTCAGATGTTACCAGAATTGGCGGGCCCTCAACAGGATAGGCAGGTGTGAGATCTTCACGGGACCATGGAAACTCCACATTTAACAGATGGCTATAATGCTCTTTCCAAGCCTTCTTCTTTGCATCATCAGTGAGTGAGATGTGCCCTTGATTGTCCCTAACACAGCACTCACCCACAACATCCCTGCTCTCCCTCTTAATTTGCTTGGCGATTTTGAAAATATCCATATTATCTTTCACAACACTTGCAAATTTAACTGCCTCTGCTCTTTTCTTGGCTGCATGGACTGTTTTCTTTGCGGTGTGTTTAGCACTTAGATAGTCTTGTTTGCTACCACCCCTCTTCCAAGCTTTATAAAGACGCCTTTTCTCCTCAATCGCAGCACTAACAGTGTCATCCCACCACCACGTCTGTTTCCTCCAATTTCCTTTCTTAGAGTAGCCACAGGTCTTTTCACCTACAGATAGGAGGCTACCTTTTAAGGACTGCCAAGTGTCTTCTACTGTTGCCATGGACAAGCCATCTAACTCTGCCCTTACCCCATTAAGGAAATCATTCCTTACACTATGATCTCTCAGCTTCCAAACACGAAGCTTAGGGGTAAAAACATGCCTCTTTTTCTTGCTAAACTTCAAGGAAATATCACATAGTAGGAGCTTATGCTGCAGGGCACATTCTTCATTTGGGACAACTTTAGTATTGATGACATGCTTAAACTTGCATCTTCTAGTCAGAATATAATCTACCTGTGTTGAGGAAACACCAGACTGATATGTAATCAGATGGCTTGCCCTCTTCTGAAACAGGGAGTTGTTAATTACCAAATCGTTTGCCACTGCAAAATCAAGAATCCTCACTCCCTCTGGGTTATGCTCACCATAACCAAAACCGCCATGAACACCTTCATATCCTTCAGACTTACATCCAATGTGGCCATTAAAATCCCCACAAAGGAACAAGGTCTCAGATTCGGCAATCTTCAAAACTTCACAAAACAGCTCATCGTAGAAAGAGTCCTTAACCTCATCGTCTAGTCCTACCTGGGGGGCATATATGGAAAAAACGGTCAGGATGGTAGAATTGACATTGACCTTAATGGCACAGATATGATCAGAGACCCTTCTAACCTCCAGGACATGCTCCACCCACTTTTCCGCAAGTAGGATACCTACACCGCCTGTACCATTTTCGTTGCCAGACCAAAAGAACTTATATCTGGTGTCTTTACCAGCAATCATACGTGCAGAAGAACCTCTCCACCTTGTCTCTTGCAAACAACATATATCAATCTTTCTCCTAGATACAGTTTCCACCACTTCTCCACTTCTTCCTCTCATTGTACCAACATTCAAAGTTGATATACGCAAATTTTGACGTGGCCGCTTGATGTCGATCTGGTGGTGCCCACATCTAACACCATCCCTACCGTTAACGACACTCCTAACACTAGGAGCCCCGTTTACACTAATACTCTGTGAAACTACTACCATGACTAACAAATGAAGCAGGTTTTTACGGTTGGATGCCCTTCCTAACACCAACCTAGTATTCACAGCAACTAGGAAGCTGGGTGCCAAGGGATTGCTAAGACAGGGATGGGGAGAACTGGTTTTAAGGCGCCAGCGACCCGCCTTTCGCCCATCCTCCTGTTGGTTCCGAACAGTTCTGCCACGTGAAGGCCAGGAGGCGGACTTGGTTGTCAGAGGCTGTATTTTGCGCTGAGCCATTGGGGCATTTTGTAAGCTGGTAGGACAAATGCCCAGTACAGCCACCCCGGCGATAACAACCCATTAGAACCAAAACTGAAGTGTGTGCGCGATGGGATGTCGTAACGTGGCTCAAGCACTTTCAGCATGTTTTTAAAGCCCTCGTTTTGCACAACTGAATATGGCTTCATGTCTGTAGCTATAAACACACCGATAGCGTTTGTGATAGCTTTAGCCCGGTCGGATTGCGCAGGGAGAGGCTGCTTAAATGCTGCGGTGATGAGCGGTTGTTGGCCAGCTTTCGTTTTTTCTCCGATCAGTGAAACACCCGGGTGATGTCGCTTCAAATGAGTGAACATGCTGGATGTGTTTCCACTGTCATATGGCTTTCTTGTGCCACAATGCCTACACACAGTCGCAGTTTTGTCCACTGACCTCTTTCCTTCGTCATCATAGTTGACAGGGAAGCCAAAATGCTCCCATACAGGGGATTTAAGTGTCGCGGGGCGTTCAAGCTCCTCCTTTCCGCTCGCCGCAAGCTGTATGCGGATGGAGCACAACTTTTTTTTTTTTTCCAGAAATCAATCCGCGGATCACGTGTGTCCCGAACCGATGACGTCGATCCGAACGTTTATTAGGGACGGATTTTTTGGTGCAACGGATCATCATTGATGATCCGTTGCACCAAAAAATCCGTCCCTAATAATCTATACTGGGCGTGTGAGGGAGCACACGATAAAAACACCACGCATACATGATCTGGTCGTCTAAGACTGAAAAGTGAGATAAAGAGTTTGAGGCCAGTACCATGATGGTACTGGCCTCAAACTCTTTATCTCACTTTTCAGTCTTAGACGACCAGATCATGTATGCGTGGTGTTTTTATCGTGTGCTCCCTCACACGCCCAGTATAGATTATTAGGGACGGATTTTTTGGCAAAAGACTTAGGTGCTAAGCTAACTTTTCTGGTGAAGAAGTGTAACTACATGCTAAGTACAGATATGCTAATTAAGTTTCATCTGTGGCTCTCGGCTACTTAAACATTAACAGTTTTCACCAACGTTGGATATTTTGGCAAGTTCATTGAACAGAAAATGTCGAAACCGTGTTAGTGAGCACTTTAATGGCTGGTGTAATGTGGTTTGTTGTCGACTTATATTTGGCATAATGGATGAGCCATTAAGGGTACCTAAGTTTAGGAGTCTTCTGTGTTGAACCAGTCCAGTGTGTAGGGACTACTAGCATGTTATTATGAAACACAATACTATTGTATAGCCTAGGTGTGAGCCTAATTACAGACTTAATTGAGTAGTTTTTTTTCTGTTCCATTTCTTGTCAGTACAGTTATGTGTGATTCCTGGCTCGCTGACACACACACAGGCTTAATATGCAAAGTTAATGCACATTTTGACTTTGGTAGAGTCCATTCCATTTTTCTGTTCTTAGTTAAGAACTGAACACTCCACTATTTCCATCATTACTCGTTGTGTTTGATTATCTGTCAATGTGTCACACTGCATTGGATAAAGTTATTTTGTACACAAACACCTGTAATCATTGATATATTTAAAATGACTGCATTTGTAAGATACAGTAGTTTGTTGTGGTTGAATAGAAACAAATGTCTTACAGATTCCTTTTCCCCTATTTTGTAGGTACTTGGAGTACAAAGCAGCATCTGCAGCAGCAGTGACGTTGACCAATCCAACACAGCCTCCAATATCGGTCTTTGCTTCAAGCGTCCAATTATACTCACTAAATTCACCCAGAAATCAGGCCATCACCCAGTCCATCCTCCAGGACCTCATAGTTGGATGCTCTCTCCCCCTGTCTATCGTTGAGAATCCATACTTTAGAAACTTCCTGAATGTCTTGGATAGCAGATACACTCCTGTGTCTAGGACCACTTTGACAGAGAAGTTAATACCTGACCTTGTCACTAAGGTTAAGGGTGACATAATCAAAGCCCTGGAAGTCCAGGCAAATATAGCAGTAACAACAGACCTCTGGTCAGACCGGAGGCTTCGATCCTTCCTTGGAGTTACTGCTCATGTCATCTGCAAGAACAAGGACTCTTATAGTTTGCAATCCTTCTTGCTACACTGTAGGAAGTTCACAGGGAAACACTGTGGCGAACGAATCGCCTTGGCATTTGACAGTATTGTTGAGGAGTATGGCATTAATCATAAACTAAGCTACATCCTGACGGATAACGCGTCTAATATGAAGCGAGCTTTTAAAGTCAGGATGCCAGAAGCAGAGCAGCCTGAAGGTGACAGCAGCGATGAGCTTGATGACGAGACTATGTGGGAGGATGTAGAAGATTCCGATACATGGTCAACGGGGGAACGTTTATCATGCTTTGCCCACTCGCTGCAACTTGTCATCCAAGACGGCATGAAAGAGGTAAAAACAGTAGCTAGAGCCATTGCCAAGGCCACCAAATTTACAACTCTGCTGCATAGCAGTAGTACTCACAGAGACTTGTTTGAGGCCCACTTTGGCCCCAATAAGTGTATCCCAGCTGCAAACAACACGCGTTGGAACAGCACGTACAGACAGTTGAAAGCATTGATCACTCTTGACCACAGAGTCATCACTGAAATGTGCAGTGACGCAGAAAACTTAGTATTTTCCGCCCGGGAATGGACTCAACTAAAAGATCTCTGCGATTTGCTTGAACCTTTTTCGGATGCAACTGACCTCACAGAGGGGGATCAACAGGTGACAATTAGCATGGTGGTCCCCACCGTTCTGGACCTAAAGAATCATCTACTAAAGATGGAGCTGCAAATGCCCCAGGTTGGAGCTATAGTCAGGGCACTGAAAAAATCGCTGGAGAAACGGTTCTCTGGAATTTTCCGGCGGATCCACATGGAGGAAGAGGACCCAGATGAGCCGTTCAGCCATCAAATCTATTTCCTTGCCACTATGCTCGACCCCCAATTCGGATTGACCTGGGTCGATTTAGATGTGCAAAATGGTGAATCCGGACCAGCACTGAAGAGGTTTAGAGATGACCTTAAAAAGTCATTAACAGGTGACTATATTATTATTTATTGTTGTTGTTGCAATTATTATTACTGTTATTTTTGTTTTTATATCCTCATTAGAAGCATCCTGTCTAATCCTGTGTCTTTTGTGTGTGTGTGTGTGTGCGTGCGCACTTTTTTTACAGACCTTTTGATCAGAGAGTTACACAGAGATCCAACTGCACCATCAATAGAGGAAGACGGAGAAGTGTCAGATAGTGACTCTGCGCCACCCCCGAAACAGCGCCTTCTTTCACGCTACAAAGCCTTTAGGTCATCACGCAGCACGAACCAGCACTCAAGCACTGATGCACAAATAAGCAAGTACCTAGACAGCATAAACGACAGTGACTGTGATGCACTCACATTTTGGTCAAGAAACAAAGAGCGTTTCCCCAGTCTGCACAGTACTGCCCTTAAAGTCTTCTCTGTTCCTGCCTCTTCTGCCCCAGTAGAGAGAGTTTTTAGTAGAGGAGGTATTCTAATGAGACCCCACCGTGCACGGCTAGGCTGTAAGATGCTGCAGTATTTAGTTTTCCTGAAGTGCAATCACTATTTTAAAATGTGAACTGTTTTTGCTCACTCCCTCCATTGTGAAAATATGCTTGTTTAGTTAACAGTGATGCTCTCATTCTGCCCCCCCCCCCCCCCCTCGTTTGTGTTCTATGGTTGGGGTTACTGAACAACAGCAGTGATGCTCTCATTCTGTCCCTCTTACTCTCTCTAATGTTTTGTATTATTGTTTTTGCCTTACTGAACAACAGGCTTTATATCACTAGCAGTGATGTGCACATTTCTTTATATTGTCGGTTACAATATTTTATTTAAATGATATTCATCTCATCTCATCTCATTATCTCTAGCCGCTTTATCCTTCTACAGGGTCGCAGGCAAGCTGGAGCCTATCCCAGCTGACTACGGGCGAAAGGCGGGGTACACCCTGGACAAGTCGCCAGGTCATCACAGGGCTGACACATAGACACAGACAACCATTCACACTCACATTCACACCTACGGTCAATTTAGAGTCACCAGTTAACCTAACCTGCATGTCTTTGGACTGTGGGGGAAACCGGAGCACCCGGAGGAAACCCACGCGGACACGGGGAGAACATGCAAACTCCGCACAGAAAGGCCCTCGCCGGCCCCGGGGCTCGAACCCAGGACCTTCTTGCTGTGAGGCGACAGCGCTAACCACTACACCACCGTGCCGCCCCTTAAATGATATTGTTTTACTAAATAAATGTAACCATTTACTTTTGAATATCATCTGCATATCAAGTTGTTTTGACTTCACGAGCCTAATCCATTTCAGGATTATAATTGTGTATCTTCAATTTAATCTACAAATTAAGCATAATTAAAATCAGCTACATATTTCCCACAGTTGTTGAAGGTGTTTTATCAGATGACTTTTGGACCAGTCAGTACCAGTCATATCAGTCCTCAACAGCACACAAAAGTACTATAAAGGGAGTGTCAATCCTCTAATAGTGCAGTGACAGCCATCATGCAATTGTTACACATTTATCTCACTCAGTCTGCGGAACATTTACAGTGAGTGAGCTCAGTCATACACATTCATGACGTGCTCTTCTCAGCATTGTCTGTAGTTAGAATAATACCTTCTTTTACTGAACCTCTGACCTCAGTATGCTGCTCTTATTCTATTAATGCAAGTAACATCAACACTAGTTTTTTTTCCGGTCTTGGTCTTGTTCTCGTCTTGACTTTGTCTTGGTCTTGACTCGATCTGTCTTGGTCTTGGTGTCGTCTTGGTCTTGGTCTTGATACACTCTAGTCTTGGTCTTGTCTTGGTCTTGGTTAAAGCGGTCTTGACTACAAGTCTAGGTCAGTTAGAACGTGTTTCAGTTCATTCCATTTCATGAATGCAGCACTTATCCTAGCATGCAGGAAGTGTGAGGATTCATCACAGTTGCTGACATTATAACCAAGATATTTAAAGGTGCGGACGTTTTTAATATTAGTGCCGCCAAGGGAAATGATACTTGGTTTACATTTGATATCCTCATTGATGTTAAAAGCCATTGTTTCTGTTTTGACATATGATATTTGTAAACCAAAGTGGGTGTAGGCCTTATCATACAACTGAAGAATATTCTGAAGCTCCTCGATGGATCCAGCGAGTATGGCCTGATCATCTGCGTATAGAATATCTGTTATGCAACCCTCTCCTGATGCTCGTGCTTTCGTACGCATTTCTCTTGTGGATACCTCATTTGGAATGCAATATCTGAACTTGAAGCCTGTATCTGGGTACAGTTTTGATATCTCATGCTGTGCAATCCTGACAACAAAGTCCATATAGATATTAAAAACTGATGGCGATTCTAGGGCACCTAGTCTTGCAGTGAATGTTTGTTTTCATGCTGCCGAGCTATTTTTACGTATTTTATTTTTTAAAAGGACTTGTCTGTAGGTGTGTGTGTTTTATGTTTACAACACATAGGTCTACATTAGCACACGCGTGCTTGTGTGGTTATCTCTGGCCATGCCCCTGCGTGAAAGTTACGCAGTATCACTGTCCTGTCCGTGGTAATAATCAGAACCGGCTCTGTAATGATAATGCGCGCGTTCTTCTCTCCCTCTGTGGTCAGATGTGTTGAGCAATGTGAGCGTGGGCCTTGCGCAGCTACACTGAGCCAAACGTAATCTATCGTAGGCTTCTAGGCTAATTACACGCTTACACTGTAAATGCTTGACACACATTGCAAATAAAATAAGAGTGTTTTCCTGGCCAACGGTAAGGGTGGGGTTGACAGGTAGCCTATGAGGGGCCTAGCCCCTGGGCCACGGGTATTGATAAAGCACCCCTGCGGACATGGAGGAGACCGAGGAACCTGTGGTGGACGACCCTGCAGAAAACGCAATTTCTTCCAGTAATGAAGTGCACCCCTGGCCCTACATACGTGATCACTTCAGCTTCGTAGAGAAAAGGGGTGACAGTTTCATTACGCAATGCAGATTATGTGTGCCCAATAAGACAACCATTGCGGCATACAAAAATTCGATGTCTAATCTGCGCAAGCATGTTGAGGTAAGTATTGTCATTGGCATCATAATCACGGGCGCAGATAGCGGGTGGGATGGGTGGGATTTGTCCCACCCAGATTTAAATTCACCTCGTTCGGTCCCCCCCATTTATAGGGATGAAAAAAAGTCTATGCTGTCTTTCTTTGCATAAGGCAAACCTCACGGAAAAATCAAAAGACTAATTACCATTTGGTTTATTGAGGTGCACAGCAGTACATACATAGTTGCAACAACTCACATAAAACAAAACAAAGACTGATATTCGGTTGGTTGAGCTGCGCAGACTGCACAGGTTGCGAGCTCGAGCTTGGTTGCTATGGTTACCCACAACAAGTTTGACAGGCATATCGGGGTTGGGGTTGGTTTGCTGGCAGCTTTGTCCCCCCAGTTTTTTGTCCTCCCCAGTTTTTTGTCCCCCCCAGTTCAAAAAACGTATCTGCGCCCCTGATCATAATGTTTCCTTTCCATAGTAAAACCGACAATAGGCTGGTTATATTCCAAAAATAGTGGATGGCATTGCTAATGTTGAAGTAGCAACCTGTTGATACTGTAACATAACGGTAACTAGTCTGTTATTCGGTTGGCTAATCATGCAAGCAAGTTAGCTCGCCAACCTGACGTGATCAGTCCTCCTACCATTCTACATCCAACAGGCCAGAAAGGAATACTAAGCAAAACAAATAATGTTTGAATTGAATTGTTCAATAACACACAGTGCACACAGGCAAGCTACGAGATTTCGGTGCAACATTTCACTTTCATATTTCGTGTACAATGCTTTGTGTGTGGTCAGGGCGATGTAAATGACATGACTGTGTGTATTGACCTTTTTTGTTTGTCTCAGTTTTAATGCAGCATTATCCTAAGCATTCAATTTGATACACTTCCTTTAAATAAAACATCTGGGTTGAGATGTACATATATCCTTGTTTCCTCTTCTTTTTCATTTTTGCACAACACAATGGAGGCAGAAAACACCCATTGTTAAAAGTAACGTTTTACTTTTACTCAAAGTACATTTTAAATGATCTACTTTTTACTTTTACTTGAGTAGATTTTTTGTCTGGTAACTTTACTTGTACTTAAATAAAATTTCATCAGAGTAACAGTACTTGTACTTTTTTTTTTTTTAAACTTTGTTTTTTATTAGATCTTTTACATCCAAATACAATGTACAAGAATAAAAGAACAGAAAAATAACATGTAAAAAAGATATAGTAATAACAATAACATTAAAATATAAAATAAAAGAAAAAAGGTATGAACAGCTTATGGGTCCCTTCATTTATACTGTTGTAGATGTAAATAATCAAGTCTGACACATTATCATTCAGTCCATGGTATCATCTTCCTCCTTGTACCAATACCATTTCTCCCATTTCTTTTCAAATTGTTCTTCCCTCATTTTCAAAATGTATAACTTTTCCATGCTGTAAATCTCTTCCACAATACTAAGCCACTGTTCTAGAGTTGGGGGGTCTTCCTTATACCATGCTCTTGTAATTGCTTTTCGGCTAGCTGCAAGTAATACTTTAAACAGGTATACATCTTCTCCTTGGACCTCGTCTTGTGGTATATATCCCAAATACAGTACCAAAGATGTTTTTTGTATCTCATATCCCAGTATTTTTTTTAGTTCGCACCACACTCCCTTCCAGTACGTCTCTATTTTTTGGCATTTCCAGAACACATGTGCATGATCTGCTTCCGCCTGTCCACATAGTCTCCAACATAAGCTTTTGTGTGGTGTGTATCTCCCAGTCATCTTTGGTGTTATGAAAAACCTTATAATGTTCTTCCACCCAAATTCTCGCCATACTCTAGAACCCATTGTTGATTGTTGGGATGTGCATACATCGTTCCAGTTCTCTTCTGTTATTTCTATGCCCAGCTCTTTTTCCCATTTTTCTTTAATGTACGTGGTTGAGTTACCCCCACTGGCACCAATAGCTTGGTATAGAGCTGAGATTACTCTACATGTTCTTCCTTCATATGCTTTTATGATTATTTTAATGATCCCATTCTGCTCCCTCGGTTCTTTTGCTTTAATTTCCTTTAAATAATAGTCCCTTACCTGAAAATATCTAAATAGCTCCCTTGCCTCTAACCCAAATGTATCTCTTAGGACTTGAAAGCTCTTCATTTCCCCTCCCTCGACAAGTGTGCATATAGCTGTAATACCCTTTTGTGCCCACCTCTCAAAGCCTTGGTCCCTTAACCCTGGTTTAAATCTATTATCGTGAGATATCCACCTCAAGATCTTAGTTTCTGCCTGCAATGTATATTTTCTTATTACCAAATGCCAAATCTCCAATGTGAATTTGTTTATTGGGCTCAGCTGTACTTCTTGCTTGAATAGTTCCCTATTGGTTATTAGTATTTGAAGTGGGCTGGCCCTTTCTTTCATCTCTATGTCTTTCCATCTGGCTATATATTTTTCATTGCACCAGCAATATACTGCCCTGAGTTGTGCTGCATAAAAGTAATCTTGCAGTTTTGGTACTGCCGTGCCCCCTTTGTCTTTAGGGAGTTGCATGGTGCGATATCTAATCCGAGGTCTCTTACCCGCCCAAATGAACCTAGCAATCCATCTATCCCACTCTATAAACTGTTTCTGTGGAATCATTACTGGCAAAGTTTGGAACAAATACAGTAGTCTTGGCAATACATTCATCTTAATTATTTCTATCCTTGAGCTAAGATCCAACTGTAACATTGACCATCTACCTATGTCTTGTCTGAGTTCCTCGTTAATCTGAGTGTAATTTGCTTTATATAACTTCTCTATTCCCTTTGTGATGTTCACTCCCAAATATTTAATTGTTTCTGAGTTCCATTTAATTTTATATCTATCTTTTAATTCTTTTGTTGATGCATAATTAATGGCCAGAATCTGTGTTTTATTAACATTAAGTTTATATCCTGAATAATATCCATATCCCTCCAATTGGTTCATCAGTGCAGGGAAAGATCTATTGGGTTGTTCCAAATAGGCCACCACATCATCTGCAAATAGTCCTATCTTGTGTTCTCTATTTTTCACCTCAACCCCTCTGATGTCCTGGTTTTGCCTTATTGCCTGTGCTAATGGTTCTATGAATATAGCAAAGAGAGTCGGGGAGAGACTACACCCTTGTCTTGTTGACCTTTCCAGGTAGAATGGTTTTGTGAGACTTCCGTTCACCTTAACTCTAGCAGACGGTTCTTGATATAACGCTTTAATACAACTGACAGATTTTTCATTAAAACCAAATCTTTCCAACACCATATATAGATAAGTCCAGTTTACGCTGTCAAAAGCTTTCTCTGCATCTACACTAACTAAAATGGCACCTTTTTTTGTATGTTGGGTCTCTTCTACAATGTGAATCATCCTCCTGATATTGTCCTGTGTCTGTCGTCCTTTAATAAAGCCAGTCTGATCTTCATCTATAATATCGGTCATGAATGTCTCAAACCTCTTAGAGAGTATTGAGGTGTACATCTTGTAGTCTACATTTAGCACTGAAATTGGTCGATAGCTACTGCATTGCTCTTTATCCTTTCCCTCTTTTGGTATAGTCGTGATAATAGCCTCCTTCCATGACGGTGGGATTTTTCCTTCTTTAATTGTGTATCTAAATGAAGCAAGCAATATAGGGGTTAACTCTTGTCTAAATGTTTTATAAAATTCTGAAGGGAATCCGTCACTCCCAGGAGATTTATTGTTCTTTATCCTAGAGATTGCCCCTTCCATTTCTTCTTCTGTGATTTCTCCAGTCAACAGCTCATTTTGTTTCTCTCCTATTAAAGGTAGATCCAGCCCATCTAGAAAGTTTCTCATTTCTTGTTCGCCTGCCATTGATGGCTGTGTATATAAATTTTGGTAATAGTCCCTAAATACTCTGTCTATTCCACCTGGTTCAGTTATCAAGTCGTTCGTCTGGGGGTCTCTAATTTTATATATTGTGTTCAATGCTTGTTGTTTCCTTAAACGCCTAGCCAGTAATCTGCTGGCTTTAGCACCTCCTTCATAGTAAGTTTGTTTAATAAATCTTGCCTTCTTTTCCACTTCTGTCAATAATACATTATCAATTTTAGTCTTTGTCTCTTTCAGTTGTCTGACTATCTCTGGATCACCTTTAGCATTGTGTTTTTTCTCTAATTCTTTTAAACGATCAATTTGTGTCTCATAATATAGTAATCTGGCCGCCTTGCGAGTTGTTGTGTATGCTATTAACTTCCCCCTAATAACTGCCTTGAGTGCATCCCAAAGAATGGTTGGATCTACTTCCCCATTATCATTGTCTTCTATATACCTTTTTATATCCTCTTTTGTTCTTTCTACTAGTTTTTTATCGTTCAGTATCCCAACATTCATCCGCCACACTGTAGTCCTCCTTCTTGCATGTAATTTTATTGTCAGGTAAATTGCATTATGGTCTGATAAGTCTGCTACCCCTATTATACAGTCCTCTACCCTATATAAATCTCCCTTTGTTATAAAGAAGTAGTCTAACCTTGAATATATTTGGTGTGGGTCTGAAAAGTGTGTATAGTCCCTCTCCAAGGGATGTGTGTCCCTCCAAACATCTATTAGTCCCAATTCAGACAGTTGCATATGCATGTATCTCTTGAGCCATGTCTTATTCTTTTTGGTGCTTGTTGTATCTAGGTTGTAGTTCAACACCATATTAAAGTCCCCTCCGCATATTAGAAGCCCCTCTAGCTCTACTGTAATGAGGTCAAATAAAGTCTTAAAGAAGCTTTTCTCGCTGTCTGGAAGTGCATATACATTGATAAGTGTCACTTTTTGTCCCTCCAATTTACCCTTTACCATGACATACCTTCCCTCTTTATCACGTTTTTCCTGTTCAAGTTCAAATTTAGTTGAATTTGTTATCAATATGGCTACTCCTCTTCTATTATGGTGTTTGTGGTAGGTGCTATAAAATGTATTATGATATCCAAATCTCTTCAGTTTCTCATGTTCTTCTGTGGACAAATGTGTTTCCTGAAGAAAAATCACCTGGCATTTTTCTTTTCTAAATTTAGCCATAACCTTTCCCCTCTTAATTGGACTACTCAGCCCATTCACATTCAATGATACCACCTTAACACCCTCATGTTGCATTATAGTACATCAGTTCCCCAATACATTCTCATTACCCATAAGCTAAACTCCAAAACAAAAAACACATCAGCAACAGCTGTTCTAACTATATAACAATAAACAGAAAAGTGAGCCTCCGTGGCATATTGGGGATATTTATGTCTCCCCATTTCCCCTGTTGGTGGGGTGAGGGGAAATCCTCTCCTCAGGGGGCCCCCCTTAGCGATGGAAAACTCCCCAAACTGAAGTCCTCCGTTCATGCTAAAAGTGTCCAACTTCTTGAAACCATTGCTCCCAGTCTTACTGCATTTCTTCCCCCCTCCAAAGCCAAACAAAATAGTATATGGGATACTTCAACCTCGCTTTATAGATAAGAAATATTCTAAAGGCTAAACAATTATTTATGTAGTTATTTCAATGTTCATTTTAAAACAAATTAGCAGGTAGGCATATAACCCATCCTTAACCTAAGTAGTAATAGAAGAGCTACTTACATGACTTTCAAAAAATAAAAAATAAGTCAGCAATCAGACGGAGTGGGTTGTCTAATAATATTTAGAAAACCGGACATTATACTAAGGGTTCGTGACTGTCCATTGAACTTTCCAGTCTTCTCCACTCAAGTGCTCCAGGAGAACCGCCTCAATTGCTTCCTTGCTCTTTCGGCTATGCCTGTCCCCCTGTCTTTTACTCTGCGCCACTTGGATGCTGCCTCGAGCTGCTGTTCTGGCAGTGTCGGCTCTTCCTCTACCAGTCCGTCTACCTGTAATCCCTTTTCCTTCATCGCCTTCGCTGCGTCTTGCGGGGTGTTGTATGTCTGAATGCCCTCTTGCCAGTGTATCTTCAACGCCGTACGTGGAGACTGGAATCGAATTCCCCCGTCCTTCAAAACTCGCTTCAGCCCAGCGTAGTCGCGGCGCTTTGCAGCCACCTCCGCTGGATAGTCGTGGTCAAAGGTCACTCTCTTTCCCCCAATTTCGATTTTGGTCTTCCATGCTCTGTTGAGGACATCCTCCTTCTGTTGGAATTGCAAGAAGTTGACAATGATCGCTCTAGGATTTTTATTTTGAGCCGACCTGGATGTCCTCACTCTATGGGCGCGTTGTATTTGTAAACTGGTGTCTTCCGTGATGTTAAGCTTTTCGCGGAGCAGACGTTCAACGAACCCATGTATTGAGTCTTTCTCCGTGCCCTCCGGAACTCCCCAAATTCTTATATTATTTTTTCTCGACCTCCACTCTAAATCTGTCATTTTTTCCTGTAGCTCCCTTTGCTGCTTCAAAGAGGATGCAAAAATTTCTTTCAAATCAGTATTCCACTCCTCGGTTTCCACCACGCGATCTTGTAGGTCTTTAATGTCTTTGCCTTGAGCTTCCATTCCTATGTCAATGGTTTCAAATCGTTTGCCAATCTCCTCTTTAAAAGCGGCAAGTTCCTGTCTGAGCATACCTCCAACGTTTTGAATGCTTTCTCGAATGTCCTTCATTTCTGTTCGGTTTTCCTCCCTGTTGGACTCAATTTGCTTACCCACGCCGTCGAAGCCAGTCTTCATGCTAGCTAGCATGTCATCAATATTTGCCCTGTCTTCGACGTCGTCTTCTTTTTTATCTCCCATTTTTCCTCGCTCCTTTTGTTTCTTTTCTGTTTCTTTCTTAGTCTTATTCATCCCTCCTTTAGCTATTAACTTGAATTTCGGCTTTGAAAAATATGATCACTTCAACGACTGGGAGCTTCTGAGTTCACGACTAGTCAGCCATTTGCCAAACCGGAAGCTCCAACAGTACTTGTACTTGAGTATAATATTTTAGTACTCTTTCCACCTCTGCTGAAAGTGAAGAGAGCACAGGCACGCTGCCCCATAGACTGCCATTATAAACTTAGCAGAAAAGTCACTCGTTTTCAACTCGCTCTATTGACCTCATTTACTTACACTACAGACAAAAAAAATTACATCAGTGTGTTCAGGAGAGCCTTGTGGCACTCACTGTGAAAGAATTTTGTGAATATCTCCTTCCGTTTTCGTGTAAATCCCCGTTGTTTGGAGTCAGCGCTCTGAGAAAATCCTGCACTCTGCTCGCAGCGCGCGAGTTGGGGGAGGGGCTGCTCGTTCTCTCTCACACACACACACACACACACAGAAGGGACGGGCTGAAAGAGTCAGACCAAACCATTTTTGCATTAGGGGTGGTAGGTGGTTCTTGACGCCTTTTTCAAAGACAATAAAGGCAAAAGATCTAGAAATCATTTATTGAATGCAAATACATTTCTGACATTTCTCCCCCAAATCAACACATTTTGAAATGAAATAAAATAATCGCAACTTCATGAGAGCCCAGTTCTGGGCCCGGGACAACATACCCGTTTGTCCCCCCCTGTCGGCGGGCCTGCATAAGAGTATGACAATAATAGACATGAATGAAATTAAATATGATAAAGTCGAAATAAATGATGAAGAAATTATGATGATTGTGAACGCCAATGGGTATAAATGTACAGTTTAGATTGTGTTAGGGGTAGGGCTGTTAACCTACGTTAACCTGTCAAATTTTTCTCGGTTTCAAAAAAAAAAAGTTTGTCGGTTAAAGTAACCTGTAAATAACAGTAGAGGAAATGCTACAAGATTACACTTCGCCATCTCATTCCATGATCTTTTCGAGTAGAAGTGAGCGAACAAATTGTTCCTCATACGTGGGAGATTGAGTTTACTACCACATAACACCACAACTTTGTTTTTACTAAACCACAGCACAATGAACTAGCACTTACATCGTCATCAATCTCTTGACACTTTTGAAGGTTTCCCAAGGACAAAGACTTGAGGAAGAAGTGGGAAGTGGCTTTGAGGAGAGAAGGATTTACTGCAAGTGACCATTCAATAGTCTGCAGTCAACATTTTAAGCAGGCTGATTTTGATCGGACGGGTCAGATTGTCCGACTACGTAATGGAGCTATTCCATCCCTTTTCAGCTTCCCGGTTCACCTCCAAAAAGTAGATGTATCACCATAAGGCTCTTAGCATTCATACATGTAAACATTATATTGTCAAACAAACCTATCCTTTTATATATTGTATTATTCATGATGTTTCTTCAGTTCAGTTGGTGAAGGGCAGGGCTACATCTACCGCCAGAAGAGCTGAAGAAAGCCTGTATGTGGCCTCTGAAGATTCCCCAGAAATGGCAACCTCACACCCACAACCTCAGCCTAATGATGTGAGTATTTCTAATTTAAATGTCATATCTTAATGTTTCTGGACATATTAAAATCTCACTTGTTTTGCCGCAACTCATTTGGCACACTCAAAAATAACTTGTTTTTATATGTGATGACTACTAGAAAGAATGTGGATGTGAGCCATAAACTAGTGGTGTCAAGGTGATATTTGTGAAGTGAAAAATTACTCATACCATGTTCATCCCTCTTTCTTCTAGGACCATAGCTATTCCTTGCCTGCGTCTCCTCCTGCTCTTAAGACCAAACTCAATGAAGCCTTGGCAAGAGTAGAAAGTCTGGAGCGAGAGCGAAAGAATGCCATCTCCAGAGAAAAGAGGGCAAAGATGACAGTGAAGAGTCTTTTGGGGGATTTGAGGGAAAAGAACCTCATTAATGAAGAGCTCAGTGAGAAGCTTTCATTCTACTCGGATAAGAAAAGATGAGCACTTAGAAAATCATGCACATTTTTAAACTAGAATATACTTGGTTTATATCTGAAGGGGACTAATTCTACTTTGCTCAAAACATTTCAGATCTTAAGTTGGACTTCGTTCCAAAGCAGGGCCATGAGTATACACAGGTCTGCAGAGAGTTTGCTCTGACACTCCATCTTCATGGTCCAAAAGCATACCGATATCTCAGAGAGATTCGACATTTTCCCCTCCCACATCCAAAAACATTGCAAAGATAGGTGCAAACTCGAATATGAATTAATTTTTAGATATTTGAATGGTGTGTCCATTATCCCTTGCATACTGATATAACACGTTAAAGCTTTTTATCATTATTTTAACAGGTGGTTGCGCTCAGTGGATGCCAAGCCTGGCCTGAACAAACTGATGATGGATATGCTGGAGAGACGATGCCAGGAAGACCCGGCTACATATGGATGCGTTTCTCTCATGTTGGATGCCATGCCCATCAAAAAACATGTGCAGTATAATCCACATACGGAGTCAATGTCTGGTTTTGTAGACATGGGTGATGGAAACAGTGAGACTGATGTTGCTACGGAGGCCCTTGTGTTCATGGTGGTTGGCCTACAAGGATATTGGAAGGTTCCCATTGCATACTTCCTGACCAAGTCTCTCTCTCCAGAACCACAAGGGGTGCTTCTCAGTCAGGCTTTGGAGGAGTTGCATGCACGTGGTATTCGGGTGGTATGCGTTACAATGGATGGGCATGCCTCGAATGTCAGCATGTGCAACCAACTTGGGTGTGACCTGAAGGGGGACCCACGAGAGCCACTTCAAACCAGTTTCCCACACCCGGTGACTGGTGAGAAAGTATTTGTAATCATGGATGCTTGCCACATGCTCAAGTTGACACGTAATATGTTGCAGGTAAATGAGGATTGTTGTAGACCTATTTGCACAAGTTATGCCTCTGCTGCTAAAAGTTATCAAGATATTGCGGTCTGTCCATTTCACAGTTATGGCTGGATGTGATGTGATCATCACATCCAGCCATAACTGTGAAATGGACAGACTGCAATATCTTGATAACTTTAAAAAAATAAAGTTTTTATTTTGCAGTTTGTACAGTGCAGTCCAGTGACCGATTCTTATTCTACAGGCATACAGTCCAATTGGCAGATCCACCGGGCAGATCCATTGGAGGTACATCAATCATCTCCATGAATTGCAAAAAAAGGATGGACTGCATGCTGCCAGTAAGCTTACAGACAAGCATGTCTACTTTGAAAATAGCAAAATGAGGGTGAACCTGGCTGCACAAGCACTGAGTCGCTCTGTGTCAGTGGCTCTCTGCACAATGAGGGATCTTGGCTACCCTCAGTTTAAAGACTGTGAGGCAACAGCATAATTCATTGAGGTAATACAATTACTAATACTAGAACCAAGTACCTTTTTGTTTGTTTGTTTGTTTGTTTGTTTGTTTTTTAATTAGTGCATGCCCATCCATCCGGTGTAACTGTAGTACAGGAAAAAAGGAAGTCAAGCAAATACTACATTAAAGGCCAAAAGCTATGTGTGTGTGCGAGTGTAGAGGAGTGAATGTGTGTAAAGTCAGTATAGTGTGTGTTTAAACAATGTACCTGATACCTTATGGTTACCGATATGTTTTTGTAGATTATTGACAGGCTCTTTGACACATTGAATGGACGTAATCCTTGTGCCAAAGGATACAAAGCTCCTTTGAGTGCTGTTAATTGGACGGAGCGGAAAGCATTTTTGTCAAGAGCTAGGGAGTACTTGCTCACTTTGGTGACAAAAGATGGAGTTCCCCTTCACCGGTCTAAGAGGTCAATTAAGTAGTGTGTGTTAAGTTCACTGCACAGTTCGCATATGCATCGAGTTCCTAGGATGCTCCGTTGTTTCCTTATGCATCGAGTTCCTCAGATGCTCTGTTGTTCCCGTATGCATCGAGTTCGTAAGATGCTCCATTGTTCTATTATGCATCGTGTTCGTAAGATGCTCCTTTGTATGAACAAAATCACATGGTGCTTCCAAGGAGCGTCTTGTTTCACTATTGTCAGAGTAATGCAACTATATTCACTTGCAGGTACTTGTCAGTCATAGGATTTGTCATCAATATTGACACTCTCATGCAGATGATTCTGGAACTGCTCCAGGTTCAGCGCTACGTGCTTACGTACAGGTTTAGCCAGGACCACTTGGAGCTACTATTTAATTCCATCAGAGCGTCGGGTAGGGTTGATCTTTTTCAGATATGCCAAATGAATATCTTTATGTTTTATGAATAATGTATGTATGTTGTGATTGTTTTCCTTACAAGGTGGATGTAACAACAATCCCACTGCACGCCAGTTCCAGGCCATCTTCCGTTGCCTCATGGTTCGGTGTGGAGTCTCACCCAGTGAGACTGGAAATGTGGCAGCCCTTGACGAGACCGTGTCCCTGTCTGCTGTGGAGATGTCCACTGTGGAAAGTGTTGAAGAGTTTCCATCTCCATTTGCTAACATTTCAGCCCTTGTTTCTGACCATAGCTATCTTCCCACTCGTTTTGGTGGACTGGTAGAAAATGCTGTGGTGTATGTAGCAGGATTTGTTGTAAGGAAGGTTCTTCACAGGCTGTCCTGTAATGTGTGCCGATGGAGCTTGGTTAGAGATGCTGTGCCAGCTTCGTTTGACAAGAACTTCCATCTTCTAACACTGAAGAACAATGGCGGACTAGTGATTCCGTCATTAGGTACAGTGAAGGTTTGATTTTATCTTGTTTTTTTGTACCTGTTAGTCTTTGAATACTAAAATTATGTTCTCTGTTCTGTAAAATGTCTTTAAGCATTATGATAATTACTATTTTAATTATTATAAGGTGCCAAGAGCTGCAGAGAGGGTGATCCGAGCTACTTCAATGCAAGTTCTGGCTCCTAAGGTGGAAGGAGTCCTTCACATCGTCAGAGGGGAAATTGGGTCAGAGGATGTCTTCATGCTGGGGTCACACATTGACGAGACACAGTTTGGCATAGACAACCACCACTATGATTTGATAGCCCTGGTAGTGTCTGCATTTTTAAAGATAAGGCTGCACCACATCGCTAAGCTTGCCTCTATCGAGCTTCAGAAAGAAAGCACGAGGAAGAGGCTGTGCAAAACAGTGCTCTTTCAGGGCTTTTAGTCCACCACTCTGTCTGACCACCACCACAGCTCCTCTGCCACCACTCTGTGTGACCACCACCACAGACAGCATGCCCCTCTGCCACCACTCTGTCTCACCACCACCACAGACAGCATGCTCCTCTGCCACAAAAGCCAAAAAAGGTTGCACCCCTCGTTTGCAGAGAGTACAGGAAAGTGGCTCCTATACTGTCTGCAAGGGGGTGTATGGGGGATGCAAGTGACCGAAAGGCAATGGAGGAATGGGTGGCCTGCTGTAAGTGTGATAAGTGGTTTCAAGAGTGATGTTTTAATGTTGTATGCTAATATTATATATATTGTTATTAAATGTTTATTCATATACTACCTTTTTTATTTATTTACTAGTTTATTTATTTACTACATTGTTATATTTTTTATGTTTGACATTAATTTGTTATAAATAAATGTTTTGATATGCTTTAAAACAAAAACAAAAAAAATGTTTGTGGTCAATATATGGTCATCACACATTGTCCTACATACCAAACAAAGTGCCCCACTCAACCTGAATACATCAGCTTTGCTGAAGGGGGTGTCAGATTGTGTTGAAGGATGTAAAAGGCTCTTATAAATTCACTGACTAGATTAATTTCCCCTTTGATATGTTCTTAACAATCTATTTAAAGAAAACATACACACATTTGAATCATTATAATGGATTTAGATTGTTAAAACCGCATTTTATTTGCAACAGATTGGTGGTTGTAGCCGATAGAAAAACGTTAAGCTGTTTATATCTAATGTATTTAGTATTACACTGAGTGCAGCGGATCACCACTCCAAGATGGCGGCCCCGCGTCTCGTCAGCGCTTTTAGAATTTACATTGGATGCTCCGTCTATGTATTAGGATGTCTATGTCTCAGACCCTCCAGGATTTTGCGATGTTGCGATTTGCAACCTCAACGCAAATTCAACCAATCCCCGTGAATTCAGGACGGTGTTGCAATTATATCCAATCACCGCAACTTTCCTGCAAATTTGACCAATCGTCGGCGTCATCTTGAGGTGACGTCGACAAACTACCTTCTGCCTTTACTTCCGTGTTTCCGTTCAAGAGAAGCAGCATGTGCGAGTCAGTTTATGTAGGCTTAAATTCTGTTACTGAAAGTGTGTTATGTTTACAGTGAAGGACTCTGTGCACTTTATATTTTTTTTTTACTTAATACAAGAAATTAATGGATGCCAACATTTTTGCCAAAATGGTATTTTATTTTCCATTGTTTAGGCAGCTTCAGCATCATACTGTGAGATTCTGTTCAAATTGTTTTTTTTTTCTTCTATGAAGCCTGAGCCATTTATTTTATTAGTTTATAATTATTGTTTAATTTAGTCTTCAGGAGAGACTGCCTGCACACAGTACTAGTATTAATAGTTTTTTTTTTCTTACATGAAAGCTGAGGCATTTATATTATATTTTAAGGTAATTTCATGTTGTGCTGTGAGGTTCTATGCACTTTAACTTTTGAACCAACAGGTGCATTTGGATAAGTAAAGCCTATTTTTCTGCATTTTTGTAGTCCTGGTAATCTTTTATATTGGTAAAGTTGTTTATAGGACCATTTCTCAGTGTCTTTGTTTTTTTTTATCAATAGTTTTTCAGTAATAACTTAATATTTAACATATCACTCAATTTTAATCACAAAAAGAGAAAATCGCAACAATTTCTCGCAACAAAAACCTAAACAACACCGCAACTTTCATCGCAATTTTTTGGAAAAACATCAGACGTTTTAGCCCGCAACAATCACAAAAAAGGCCCGCGGAATCCTGGGGGGACTGTATAGAGGTGTTTAAGGACTGAGTAGAAAAGACATTTACAGTAGATAATAAAAAAGTTTTCATTTGTGGGGATACAAATATTGATCTGTTGAACCCTAATAAGCACAGTGTGACTTATTAATACCATGTATAGTATGAGTCTCCACCCAAAAATTACCAGACCCACCAGAATTACTGACCATAGTGCGACCTTAATAGATTATATATTTTCCAATGACATAGATAATAGCATTTATAAGTGGAATATTAATCAATGATATCAGTGATCATCTACCAGTTTTGACAATTTATGACTGTAATTGTAAGAGAAATGTGACAGACCATAAACTTAAGTATAGAAGAGTTAGGACAGAGGAAGCCATGTTTGCATTAAATAATGATTTATTAATACAAGACTGGGAATCAGTTTATACATAGAATAGCATTGATAGAGCATATGATAACTTTCTAAGTATATTCAAATTATTATATGATAAGAATTGCTCACTGAAGCAATATAGTACAAAAGTATCATGACCAACCTTGGATTACTAAGGGATTACAAAATGCCTGTAAGAAGAAAAATACTCTATATAGAGAATGTATTAAATTAAGAACCATAGAGGCAGAAAATAAATATAAAAATAAGTTAATGAGTATCATAAGGAGATGTAGGAAGGATTATTATGGCAAATTAATAGATAACAGCAAAAATAATATTAAAGAAATATGGAATATATTAAATAGTATTATTAAAGATGGCTCTGGACAAATACATTACCCTAAATACTTTAATGACAAAGATATCGAAAATTATAAAATGGATGTAGTTGCTAATAGTTTTGATAATTTTTTTGTTAATGTTGGACCAAGATTAGCTCAAAATATCTCTGATCAGGTAATAAATGATGATTGTATTGATAATATTATAAAGAGGAATTCTTGTTCAATGTTTCTTACACCAGTAGATGAGAGGGAAATTATTGATATAATTAATAAATGTAGTAATAAAATGTCCACAGATTGTAATGATCTTGATATGAAACTAGTGAAAACTATTATTGGGGGGGATTTCTAAACCATTAACATACATCTGTAACTTGTCATTTCAAGCCGGTACATTTCCAAGCAATATGAAAATAGCAAAAGTAATTCCATTATATAAATCTGGGGACAAACACAACTTCACAAATTATCTGTTTCTTTACTTTCTCAATTCTCCAAAATTCTTAAACTATTCAATAACAGATTAGATAAATTCACTGAAAAATACAAACTACTCAGTGATAATCAGTATGGATTTAGAGCAAATAGATCAACAGAACTGACACTAATGGAATCAATTGAAGAAATCAGTAACTCTTTAGATGATAACTATGTCACTGGGATATTTATTGATCTCCAAAAAGCTTTTGATGCTATTAATCATGATATATTAATTAATAAGATGGAACAATATGAGATCAGGGGAGTTGTATTAAATTGGATAAGAAGTTATTTGAGCAACAGGACACAATTTGTGAAGTTGGGTGACTCTGTGTCAACTCGTTTGAATATTGCTTGTGGTGTCCCCCAGGGGTCAGTATTGGGTCCTAAACTGTTTAGCCTTTATATAAACGTGCAATGTCTCATCTCATCTCATTATCTCTAGCCACTTATCATGTTCTGCAGGGTCGCAGGCAAGCTAGAGCCTATCCCAGCTGACTACAGGCGAAAGGCGGGGTACACCCTGATGGTATTATTTGCAGATGACACGAATATGTTTTGTTCTGGAACAAATTTACATGAGTTAGAAAACATAATCTCTTCAGAATTGTGCAGGTTAAAAAGTTGGTTTGATTGAAATAAATTATCATTAAATCTGTCTAAAACAAAAATCATGTTATTTAATAATTATAAAATAAATAGGGTAATAAATGTACAGGTAGATATTTTATTATGGCAGAAAGTGGCGTTTGATTAGCGGTGGTATTGAGGGTTAGGATTTAAGTTATTTACTTCTTCCTAATCCTTTCCAAACATCATTGTTATTGCCTTGTGACTACGCTATTCTGTTTGTTCATGACGATGTTTTGATGATTGCATTTTTTTCTTCTTTACTGTTCGCAATCAATCAATCAATAACTAACATTGTCCAACCATATAATCTAGCTATTCTCATAAACTCAAACCTAGAATTAACTATGCTAAATCCAACAATCAAGAGGGCATACGCTACACCAAAATCTCACACATTTGATCATCATCTTCTTCTTCTCAGTGTCGTATTTAAGATGCATTTCTGACACCTGTGAATCAGAATGACAAAAAAGAAAACTTTTGACTGTCAAATCAAACAGATAAAATAAATCACTGAATAACTTAAAAGCTGTCAAACTGATGTTCTGCAAAATCCAAGAACTATCAAGAGCTTTCATGTATTTAATACAAATTATACCACAGTGCTGTTGCATTCTTGAATCTGACAGGTCAGAAGGCTGCAAATCATATCCCATGTTCATATTTCCAAATTTTACTGTGCTATAATGTATATGTAACAAATAAAGGCTCTTCTTCTTCACTCATTCAAATAAGTTATCCTTTCTATTATAGCAAATCTTTCACAGGGACTTGTAAGGCAAATACTCCACATAATCTAAGTCTAATAATAAATAGAATTGTCTTGCTATTTATGAAAGTAAAATCTTTTAGTTGTTGATATGGTGAAACTTTCTGTAAGATGTTTATTTCACATTTATGAACAAAGTCTCAGGTTTCAGCACTCAGTAAGTTTTTCACGACAGGAGAATCTTCAGGACAGAGGACTTTGCACATTCCGGTTTCTTGGAACATGACAATATGTGATTATTATTATTATTATTATTATTATTATTATTATTATTATTATTATTAATTACCTTCAAGAGAAAGTGAAGAAATGAGTGTTTAAGTGTTGTAACATAATAATTGGAACTACCTTGTGTTACATCATTAAATGTAAACAGCTGAAAGTGTCATTCAGTACAAAATTTAAAACTGTAATTGTTTCCACATTGTTGAAAGAAGTTCAGGATGTACTATTATTGGAAAATAATAAACTTCAGGTTGTAACAGCAAGTCCATTTCACATCAGCCCCTTTTACACCAGTCCATCATTATTTTTCCTATAACAGCTTGCCCCTGATGTGTATTTTCCTTTCTTAAGTCATACAATATGTTACTAAACCTACTTGAGGCTTAATTGTTCAGAGCTATCAGAGGAACTGGAAAATCAATTCAAGCCTAAGATATGAGCAACAACTGAAATGTACCCAGTTAACAATATTAGAATAAGAGAATTAGAGAATTTCCTGACCATTTTAGCAACATTTAGTTTCACAAATCTTTAATCTGGGTGATCAGCATCACAATAGTTCATACTATATCAAATCAAGTCAATTTATTTGGATAGTGCTTTTAACAACAGACATTGTGGCAAAGCAGCTTTAAAGAAAAATAAAAAGACTTTAAACATATGAACTAATTTTATCCCTAATAAATGTATTTATACCTGATGAGCAAGCCTGAGGTGACAGTGGCAAGCAAAAACTCCCTCAGATGACACGAGTTACCTTGAGAGAAACCAGACTCAAAAGGGAACCCATCCTCGTTTGGGTGATAACAAACAGCATGATTATAAATAACTTGCTTCTATAACTGTGTCTGATAGAGTCACAAAGTAAAATTGTGTGACCAGGAAATTCATTATAGTTTTAGCATGAAGTCCATTTTGTTGAAGCAATCAGCTATTAATTGATGGAGACTTGAGGGTAAAACTGTTCATGACAACTGCAGTCCTAAAGTTAGCAAGTCAACTGTAGTCCTCAGCCATAAATGCATTACTGTAAGTGTCCAGAGCCATCTTCTAAGTGCGACTTTCAACTGTCCATATGGGGCTGTCCTCCAGAGGAGTGATGTGATGAGACTCCAGCCAGATGTAGGGCATCATGATGGATCAGGCAGGTCCGGAGAGCAGAAGAGGTCAGCATCACTGGTGTCTCAGGATTGACATTGAACTCAACAGAGAGGGAAGAGAAAACACAAGTATGCCCAATGTCGCCTAACAACAGCATACATTCTGCACTGAGTGCAAGCAGAGACTCTGGCAAGACTATGGCAGCATAACTAAAAGGGGAGAGCCAGAAGGTAACACAGTAATGAGGGAGCCCTGGGACATAAAGCAGCCAGCCACTCCACTGTCAACAAACCCAAGTGAACAAGTGAGAGTGGGGGCGACAGCATCCATACATCCCAGTTTACCAGAAAACTCTTTGCCTGAGGACTCTCCAGATCTGCTCTTTTATGTAATAAAAAGTATTAACAAAAGCCTTGACTAAAAAGATATGTTTTCAGCCTAGACTTAAACACTGAGACTGTGTCTGAGACCCGAATATTACTTGGAAGGCTCTTCCATAACTGTGGGGCTTTGTAAGAAAAGGTTCTGCCCCCTGATGTAGCCTTCATTAGATGAGGTACCAGCAGATATCCTGCACCTTTTGATCCAAGTAAGCATCGCAGGTCATAAAGGAACAGAACTTCGCTCAGGCACTGTGGTGCAAGACCATTCAG
This sequence comes from Neoarius graeffei, assembly GCF_027579695.1. Classification (NCBI taxonomy): domain Eukaryota; kingdom Metazoa; phylum Chordata; class Actinopteri; order Siluriformes; family Ariidae; genus Neoarius; species Neoarius graeffei. Next base: position 49,011,465 of record NC_083571.1, on the reverse strand, counting down.
TGTTTTCAAGGTCAATAGTAGTATTTTATAACCACTATGAACTTTAACTGGGAGCCAGTCCAATGTGGATAAGATAAGAGTGATATGGTCATATTTTCTAGTTCTAGTAAGGACACTTGCTGCTCCATTTTGAACTAATTGGAGCTTGTTTATGCACTTAATGGAATATCCAGACAGTAAGGCATTACAATAATCCATCCTAGGGGTAACAAAGGCATGAACTAGGTTTTTTTTTTTTTTTTTGCATTGTGTAGTAACATTATATTTCTTATCTTGGCAATATTTCTGAGATGAAAGAAAGCTATCCTCATAATGTTATCGATATGAGTTTCAAATGAAAGACTGGAGTCAATGTCTGTGAATATTCTCATTCATCCAGGTCATAGTAACCTCAAGAAAATTGAATGAAACGCAACTGGACTTGGTTTTAAGTCTTTGAAGACATTTCACCTCTCATCTAAGGCTACATCCACATGACAACGGCAACGAGATTTTTTTTTTAAATATCGCGTCCACATGGGCAACGGATCAGTAACATTTCAGGTCCATATGGCAACGCAACGCTTGCTGAAAACGATGCAATACACATGCCACACCACTACGTGTGCTGTAAGACGGTCCCATCGGAGACACCAGAACAATAGAAGAAGTAGAAGCATGCGCATAAACCCCTTCTTCTGTAGCATTAGCCACACAAAGTTTTGATTATTAATCAGTAGCGTAAAACAAAAGACGCGGAAAGAGGAATGAATGGGGGTAGATGGAAGCCGGTACGCCAACATTCTGATATCCTCCAGAATTCTTTAATGGTCCGGAATAAATTGAATGCTACACGTTGATGGATTACTTTGTTCTTCTACGCCCTTTTTGAGGAATGTATTGTCGGACTTAAACCAATATCTGAAGAGGTGAGATCGCTCATTTTTTTTTCCTGTGTTTGCTGGCGGGATTGTTTTTGTTTTTGGAAAGCGCACGGGCAGTTACGTGGTTTGGTACTGCTTCCGCAGTGTTTGGACTAAAGACTCTGCCCTAAGGGCTATTCTCTCACTCTCTCTCTCTCTCTCTCTCTCACTTTGCACCATTACACAATAAATATTCACAGTGAAAATATTTTGTAAGCACGTTTCATGAACCAAGTTATAGGATTTGTTGACAACTCGCATCGAGTTTGTTACACTTCTACCCGGTGTGAAGCACTGACAGTCATGTGGTTGTGACATCATTGTAAACAAATCCATTCTACTCATCCAGACGACTTCACAACGGCGCTGTTGCCAGATTTTTTCACTCTGGAACCCGTTCTCAAAAGATTTCGTTTTGGGGCACCCAAAACACCGGTGCCGTGTGGACGCCAGGCCGAAACAATAAACAATTTTATCAGATTCACCTGAATCTGTTGCCATGTGGACAGGGCCTAAGAGGCTTCTTCAGTGCACTTCATCAGCTTGTCTGACTAGATTGAGCTAGTCTGACCAGCTGGTGTGAGTACCCAGGTATTTAATCTCTGTGGAGTCATTATCAAGGCCACTGATGTCATTGTTTCTTTAGTGTGTGATAGTCTTTGGAGTTAAAGGAGATACGCAAACCCTTTATTTTTAAATAAGTTTCTGAGTGGATAGTATCTCCATCCTTGACTCTTGTATGCTGCATAAATAGGAATAAAAATATATATATTTTTGAGAGTTAAAATCAGCTGCAAAGTTGGCATTCGAGCTGCCCGGCTGAGCTAGCCATGCTAGTGTGACGTCACAGCAGGAACTGGTTTTAAGACCAATTTTTACCAGCAACCCTCGTGTGGCAGCGGGGGCGTGGTCAAGCACCGGTCTGTGACAGGAGGGCGGAGTCATGGAACGTAAGTGGCAGAATCACTACACCTGATGTCATTTAACCTGTGTTTGTGTGTGTCTTCCCAGTGACCATGCCCTATATAAGGAGGGAGAGCAGAGAGCAGAGGGGCTGATCCCCGAACCAGACGCCGGTTGTATGTGTGTGTCTGTGCAGTATAAAAGTTGTTCACTGAAAAGTGTGGCAATAAAAACCCTGTTGCCGAACCTGATCTCTGTCCTGCCATCCTCTGTGCTCCACCCTTCCTTAGAAGTGTTACAGTGGTGCCGAAACCCGGGACTGGAGCACAGCAGCCTAACAGCCCCATGGAGTCCTCTCCATTTGCCGAACTGGTCCACACCCTGGCCATGGCCCAGCAAAGCCAGCACCAGGCGCTACTCACCCTCCGGAAGGAGCAAGAACAGCGGTTCGAGGCCCTGGTGTTGGCCCAACAAGGAGATCGACAGGCATTCCGGCACCTCCTCGCGTCGGCGGGGTCCACCAACGCTCCCACCGAAGGCCCGTCCCCCCTCACCCTAACAAAGATGGGCCCTCAGGACGACCCCGAGGCATTCATCACGCTCTTCGAGCAAGATGCGGAGACCTCGGGGTGGCCGATGGAGCAGTCCATGGCGCGCCTCCTCCCCCTGCTAACGGGAGAGGCACGGCTGGCCACGCTACAGCTCCCCGCTGACCACCAGCTGGCCTACACGGACCTTCGCCGGGCCATCCTCCAGCGTGTGGGGCGCACCCCGGAACAGCAGTGTCAGCGCTTCCGCGCTTTGCGCCTGGAGGAAGTCGGTCGGCCGTTCGTGTTTGGCCAGCAACTCCGGGACGCCTGCTGGCAGTGGTTGAGGGCCGACAACCGCGACGCCGAGGGGATCATCGACCAGGTGGTGCTGGAGCAATTCATCGCACGCTCACCAGCAGGAACCGCGGAGTGGGTCCAGTGCCACCGCCCAGCGTCGCTGGATCAGACAGTCGAGCTGGTGGAGGACCATATGGCGGCTGTCCCGGCAGCAGGACAGCAGACAGCCTCTTCTCTCCTCTCCTCTTCTCTCTCCCTCTACTCCTGTGTCTCGTCCTCGCCCCATTCCCCCACCGCGGAGGTGGGGGCCGGCGCCACCGGTGCCAGCCCGCCGTACCCGCGGTGCCCTCCCGTTTCGCCCTTCTGTGTCTGTCTCTCCCCCCCCTCAGGTGAGTGAGCCCCAGAACAGCGGTATGGAGGAAAAGCCCAGGCCGGTTTGCTGGCGCTGCGGGGAGCCGGGCCACCTCCAACAACAGTGCATGGTCATGGAGGTGGGTGCGGTGGTTCGGATCCCCGACGCGCCAGGAGGCGCCCTTGATCGGGCCGGAGTGTATCGCATACCGGTGAGTATTCAAGGGGATACATATCAGGCGTTGGTGGATTCGGGTTGTAATCAGACCTCAATTCACCAAAGCCTGGTGCAAAATGAGGCATTGGGGGAGCACAGGGGGTGAAGGTGTTGTGTGTGCAACGGGAGGTTCATAGCTACCCGTTGGTGTCAGTCCACATTTTTTTCCCAGGGGAATAATTTATAGTGAAGGCGGTGGTTAATCCTCGCCTTACCCACTCTTTAATTTTGGGGACGGATTGGCCGGGATTTGGGGATTTAATGACACACTTAGTAAAGAGTGGGTCCTGCCATTTAACAGGGGGAGGTCCCGGTGTCGCTTTGGTGGGAGCAGCTGTCACAGAGCTGTCTACGTCATCTCCACGTCAGAGTGAGGAGCCGCCGGCCCCTCCTTTCTCTATTGGGGAATCCCTTGCGGATTTCCCATTAGAACAGTCGCGAGATGAGACTCCGCGGCATGCGTTTGACCAAGTGAGAGTAATCGATGGTCAAACGCTCCAGCCGAACGCCACCCCGTCCTTCCCCTACTTCGCGATTATGAAGGATAGGTTATACCGAGTGACGCAGGACACTCAAACTAAAGAGCGAGTCATGCAGCTTTTAATTCTGAAGAGACGCTGGGAATTGGTATTCCAGGCGGCTCACTTTAATCCCATGGCTGGACACCTAGGGCAGGATAAGACACTAGCCTGAATAATGGCCTGATTCTATTGGCTGGGGATTCGCGGTGATGTCCATAGGTGGTGTACGGCGTGCCGCGAATGCCAGTTAGTAAATCCAGCAGCCGTTCCAAAAGCGCCTTTGAGCCCTCTACCGTTAATCGAGACCCCATTCGAAAGAATTGGGATGGATCTCGTCGGGCCATTAGATCGGTCAGCACGAGGGTACCGCTTTATGTTAGTTCTGGTGGACTATGCAACGTGATACCCGGAAGCAGTGCCTCTGCACAATATCTCAGCACGCAGTATTGCGGAGGCACTCTTCTGCGTCATCTCCCGCATTGGAATCCTGAAAGAGATTCTGACGGATCAAGGCACCTCGTTTATGTCACGAACACTGAACGAACTGTATGGGTTATTGGGTATTAAGCCGATCCGCACCAGCGTGTATCACCCACAAATGGACAGTTTAGTTGAACGGTTCAACCGCACCCTTAAGAATATAATTTAAAAATTCGTAAGTGAGGACGCACGTAATTGGGATAAGTGGCTCGAGCCCTGGCTGTTTTCAGTGCGAGAGGTCCCCCAAGCCTCCACGGGGTTCTCCCCATTCGAATTATTATATGGGCGTAAGCCGCGCGGCATTCTAGATGTGCTGCGGGAAAATTGGGAGGAGGGGCCTTCACAAAGCAAAAACGAAATTCAATATGTTATGGACCTGGGCGCAAAACTCCACACACTCGCCCACCTAACCCAGGAGAATTTGCGGCAGGCCCAAGAATGGCAAACCCACCTGTACAACAAGGGTACGTGCCTTAGAGAGAGTTCGCACCGGGAGATAAAGTACTCGTACTGTTGCCCACGTCGAGCTCCAAATTGGTCGCCAAGTGGCAAGGACCCTTTGAGGTCACACGGTGAGTCGGGGATGTCGACTATGAGGTGAGGCGAATGGACAGGGGTGGGGCGCTACAGATTTACCACCTCAATCTGCTTAAACTCTGGAATAAGGAGGTCCCCGTGGCATTGGTGTCGGTGGTTCCGGAGAAGGCGGAGCTGGGGCCGGAGGTTCAAAAAGGGGCATTGGCATCACGTACCTCTCCAGTCCCCTGTGGAGACCACCTCTCCCCAACCCAACTAGCGGAGGTCGCCCAGTTGCAGACCGAGTTTTCGGATGTGTTCTCGCCCCTGCCCGGTCGTACTGACCTCATAGAGCACCACATAGAGACGCCCCCGGGGGTGGTAGTGTGTAGCCACCCTTACAGGCTACCCGAACACAAGAAAAAGGTGGTTCAGGAAGAACTCAAGGCCATGCTCAAAATGGGCATCGTCGAGGAGTCCCACAGTGACTGGAGCAGCCCGGTGGTCTTGGTACCCAAGGCCGATGGGTCAGTCCAGTTCTGTGTGGACTATAGGAAAGTCAACGCAGTGTCTAAATTCGACGCGTACCCAATGCCTCGTATTGATGAGTTGCTCAATCGGCTAGGCACTGCTCACTTTTATTCAACACTGGATCTGACGAAGGGATATTGGCAGATCCCCTTGACTCCACTATCCCAAGAAAAAAATGGCCTTTTCCACACCGTTCGGTTTACACCAATTCGTAACACTTCCGTTCGGGCTGTTTGGGGTGCCCGCTACGTTTCAGTGGCTGATGGACAGGGTCCTCCGCCCCCACGCCACCTATGCGGCTGCCTATCTTGATGACATTATCATCTATAGTAATGACTGGCCGAGGCATCTCGAACATCTGAGGGCCGTCCTTAGGTCGCTGAAGTGAGTGGGTCTCACAGCCAACCTGAAGAAGTGTGCGATTGGGCGAGTGAAAGTACGGTATCTGGGCTTCCACTTGGGCAACGGGCAGGTGCGTCCCCAAATTAACAAGACCGCAGCGATTGCGGCCTGCCCGAGGCCCAAGACCAAAAAGGGGGTGAGACAGTTCCTGGGGCTGGCTGGCTACTGTCGTAGGTTTATACCTAATTATTCGGACATCACCAGCCCGCTGACTGATCTCACTAAAATGGGGGCACCAGATCCAGTCCAGTGGATGGAGCAATGCCAGCGGGCTTTTTCTGAGGTAAAGGCCGCACTGTGTGGGGGGCCACTTTTACACTCCCTTGACTTTTCTCTCCCCTTTATATTACAGACCGATGCATCGGAAAGAGGGCTGGGGGCGGTTTTGTCCCAGGAGGTGGAGGGGGAGGACTGCCCAGTCCTATACATCAGTAGAAAGCTGTCAGTGCATGAGGGGTGCTACAGCACCATAGAAAAATAATGTCTAGCAATCAAGTGGGCGGTCCTCGCCCCCCGGTACTACCTGCTGGGGCGCCCTTTCACCCTCTGTTTGGACCACGCGCCCCTCCAGTGGCTCCACCGCATGAAGGATGCCAACGCCCGGAACACCCGTTGGTATCTGGCACTACAACCCTTTAATTTCAAGGTGGTCCACAGGCCAGGGGCGCAGATGGTCGTGGCGGACTTCCTCTCCCGTCAAGGGGGGGGGGAGTCGGCTGCAGGCCGGATGGCCGCCCGGCCTGAGTTGGGCGGTGGGGGTATGTGGCAGCGGGGGCGTGGTCAAGTGCCGGTCTGTGACAGGAGGGCGGAGTCAGGGAAGGTAAGTGGCAGAATCACTACACCTGATGTCAATTAACCTGTGTTTGTGTGTGTCTTCCCAGTGACCACGCCCTATATAAGGAGGGAGAACAGAGAGCAGAGGGGCTGATCCCCGAACCAGACACCGGTTGTATGTGTGTGTCTGTGCAGTATAAAAGTTGTTCACTGAAAAGTGTGGCAATAAAAACCCTGTTGCCGAACCTGATCTCTGTCCTGCCGTCCTCTGTGCTCCACCCTTCCTTAGAAGTGTTACACCTCGGCTCACACTCCGGAAGGACTGGTGCAACTAAACTCACTTTCCTTTTAAAAAAAAAATATATAAAAAAATAAATAAATAAATAAATAAATAAATACTTTCCTTTTCTTGTAGTTTTATTTAATTGTTGATACTGCACCCTCTTTCAATACAGGCTTATAGCCAATGCTTCTCAACAGATCAGAGGTTTCATACGAGCCCTCAGTAAAATGTGCAGAGCAGAGGAGAGACCACTTTGTAGACACCCAATGTGCCCGTGAACAACTCGCAAAACGCGTCTAAGTCTTTGCAGTTTGAACATTCTTGGGCATGAATGCAACGTACAGTAAATCCACCTTCTGTCATGTTGCTGGTACATCTATGTGGCATGGCAATAAATTAGCTCAAAATGGAGGCTCAGAGTTGCAGTCAGCTCTGTGTTTTCGTATAGCGGAAATGGCGATGAGACTGATAGACTTCCTGCTGTGACGTTACGGACATCAAGGTCATTCACTCAGACCACTTCCTATATGAATCACTTTAATCGTAAAAATTACTATATTAGATTTATTGTTAACGCTTAAAACTATTCCTGTGCCATTCTTGAGTTCTCAAGGCATTTATAAACGAAAGTGAGGCCATGGCTCTGCGTATATGCTTTAACTTTGTTCGTGCTCCATTCTGTTGTAATGACAGTTATCTGGGGTTGTTAGAGTTGCTGGAGTCACATGAGGCCATTTGTGAACAAAGTTGGCCAGATAAACCATGAAATAGCTTGGGTTTATACTGTCTGCAAAGAAATATAAGTCAAAGTAAATTTAGAAATCACTATTTTCTTTTTTATTAACATTTTCCATACCATTCCAACTTTTTTTATTTGGGGTTGTAGTGGCTGTGCGCAGTTATACACTTGCTGGTCACTTTATTAGGTATACCCATACACTTCTTTTATGCAGTCATCTAATCAACCAATCCACTGACAGCAGCACAGTGTATAAGATCATGCAGACACAAATCAAGAGCTTCACTTAATGTTCATTTCAAACATCAGAATGGGGAAAAGTTGTGATCTCTGTAACTTTCACTGTGGCGTGGGTGTTGGTGCCAGATGGACTGGTTTGAGTATTTCAGAAGCTGCTGATCTCCTGGGGTTTTCACACACAACAATCTCTAGAGTTACACAGAATGGTGTGAAAAACAAAAAAACACTGAGTGAGCGACAGTTCTGTGGGTGGAAAAGCATTGTTGATAAGAGAGGTCAGAGGAAAAGAGCCATATTGGTTTGAGTTGCCAGGAAGGATATAACAACTCATAGCAACTCTTTACAACCATGGTGAGCAGAAAAGAATCTCAGCACGCAACAGCAGAAAACCACATTGGGTTCCACTCCTGCAAGAACATGAATCTTAGAATCAAGAACAAGTTTCTATAGATGGCCTTTCGAGTTCATCAAATTGGTAAAATTTATTTCCCTCTGAAATTTGGTCATTGTGATGTATATTTATTTCTGTAATATCAAAAAACAACAAAAACAAAACAGGCCATTCTATGGCTGGCAAGTTATTTAATTTGAGGGGATTCCCTAGCAAATAATGTATATGAAATTGCTTGCTTCACACAGTCAGCAGACAGAGGAAGTCTGGTGTGCACATGTGCATGCTTACCTTTGTCCATGTACTCTTTTGCTAAATGAACAGCCGATCACACCGCAGTGCTCGCTGACTGCCGATATTTATTAGTTTGGTCCTGAGTTTCCTTTCCTTCGCAACATAACATCTCTTCTTCTCCCTTTCTGTTACTGTAGTCAGTCTTTTACTTTTCATGCGCACACTCATGTTCTCCATTTCCCTTTCCTGTTTCAAATTTGGATCCCACAATTCCTTGCGTGAATGGGGAAAGCCCACCACATGATGCATGACGTAGTCTCTTGTCACAGAGAAGCAAGAAAAAATAGCGGAGAATTCAGGGCCACATGGCCCTAAATTCATTCATTGTTCTATTAAAAAAAAACTAATACAATTGAAAATCTGTGATTCAAATTCAGTAGCTTTCAGTCCACTAAATCAAAAATAATTGGGTGTCAGGGAAAACTCTTTTTATGACCTAAACTTAAAAAATCTGAAAGTCAGTCTACCTTTAAGTGAGTGGTTAGTCTAGTTTCTTAGCAGTCCTCCACAGACATGTTGTTGTTTCATCCGTTGAGGCGACGAAGACCATCTAGTCATCCTGGACATGGGGGCAGGGTCTGTGAGTGCAAAGGTGACTTGTCAAGCCAATCCACACACGGAATGTTTTCTGGCAGTGAGGACAGGAAATGATGTCAGCCGTTGTGGTGCTGATTTTGCAGGCCTGCCAACGGTGCTCAGCTGTAGCAATCCTGCTGGCTTCACAGGAATTCGCCCCTTTGTGAATGGCAGAATGCCACTTTTCTCTGTCTTGAGCAGCCTGCTCCCACAAAAGGGGGTTGATGCCAAAAGCCTTCAGTGACGCTTTGAGTGTGTCTTTGAAGCATTTTCTCTGACCTCTGTGAGAGTGCTTGCCCTCTTGTAGTTCGCTATACAGTAGCACCTTTGGGAGACGGTGGTCTGGTGTGCGAACTATATGTCCTGCCCAATGAAGCTGTGACTGCATCAAGATGGTGTGGATGCTAGGCAGGGTTAAGTCTGGCACGGATTAAGACCTCTGTGTCTGGTATTTTCTGAGGCAGGTAGTGTGGAAGTGATTCAGCATTTTTGCGTGATGCTGATAGACTGTCCAAGTTTCACAGTCATAGAGCAGTGTGGTGAGAACTAAGGCCTGGTACACCTTGATCTTGGTTGCTTTGGTGATGCCTCTCCTGTCCCACACACTTTTGTACAGTCTGCCAAAGACAACACTTGCTTTGGCGAGTCTGGCATTCACTTCATCATTAATGGCGACATTTCTGGAAATTGTGCTGCCAAGGTAGGTGAACTTATCCACTGTGTTCAGACACTGCCCACTGATGGTGATGTTTGGCTCAGTGTAAGGCTTTCCTGGAGCTGGCTGGTGCAAAACTACAGTTTTCTTAGTGCTGATGGTGAGGCCAAAGTTGTTACAGGCCTCAGTGAACTTTTCGACATTGCACTGCACATCATCTTCTGAGGCAGAATTGAGGGCACACTCATCAGCAAATAGGAAGTCATTAAAGATGGCTGTCTTCACCTTGGTTTTCACTAAGAGCCTCCTGAGGTTGAAGAGTGAACCACTGAAGCAGTATCTGATGCCGATGCCTGTGTTAGTGTCAGCAAATGCATCTGTTAGCATGGCAGAGAACAGGATACTGAACAGGGTAGGGGCAAGGACACAGCCCTGTTTAACTCCATTTGAGACAGGGAATGGATCTGATGTTTCTCCATCATCTAGAACCCTAGTCTGCATGCCATCGTGTAGCCGTTTCATAATTAGGGATGGGAATTGAGAACCGGTTCTTGTAGAGAACCGGTTCCCAGTAGTTCAATTCCTTGGAATTGTTAGTCTGCTTGCCGAACGATTCCCTTATCGGTTCCATTGACGTGAGGACGCATTATGATGATGTCATACACATGCGCCGTATTGGGTTCAGAAGTATCCAGTTTGTCAGCGTTGGGAACAGAGCTGATGACAGCATCCAAGTCTTCATAAAACTTGTCCTTGATTTCATCAGGGTTGGTCATGGTGGGGGAGTAGGTACTAACTATGGTGACAAACTTCTGTCCATGTGAAAGTGGTAGTCTCATCATCATAAGGAGATCATTCACTCCTTTGGGGGGACTGACTAGCTTACCAACCAGGTTGTTTTCAAAGCAAAACCTACTCCGGCTTCACGTTTCTCTTCATGTCTGCGTCCACTCCAGAAGACTGTGTAGCCTGTGCCTCTTTCACAAAGCTCGCCCCCTTCAGCCAGTCTGTCCTCACTTAAGGCAGCAATGTCAATGTTTGTATTTGGCGAGTTCACATGCAATAAGTGCTGTGCATCTCTGGGGTCTATTTGAATCAACCCTGTCGAGAAGCATATGAACGTTCCATTTGGCAAGGTTTAGAGGTGTTGACCTTGTCATCGTCTTTGGTATTCTGTTTTGACCACAGATGCAGGGTCCCCACCAGCTGCGGTAAGCCGGTCAAGGTGGAAGGAGCAGGCAGTGTTTAGGACACTTTTTCTAGCCCCTTCCTCAAGCCAGGGAGGTCAGCAGTGGTTTCCAAGATGGCGGCGCGCACACATGCAGCGGCTCCTCTCTGTCCCGACAGAACGGTGTTTTCGTGTTTGTGTTTTAAAACAGTGTGTATCTGTTCGTCTTTGTCGCATCCATCAGTCTCAAGGCGCACATACTCCCGTGAGTTTCTGCTCGACATCCGCAGAACTATATTCACGGATATAAATCCAGCGGACGCGGAAGTGCTATGCGGCTACGGTTTGCTCCGGAGGCCTGCTCAAGCACCGACCCCCACTCCCGCATCCAGCCCGCAGTGGAAGCGCCACAGGCAGAACATGTGGAAGCAGAAGAGAGGCAAGCATGGAGGTATCCGAGCTAGGCTAGCGGTTAGCCCTCACCAGCCGGCTATCCCTACCATCACTCTGGCCAACGTACACTCGCTGGACAACAAGCTGGATTATGTCCGCCTGCTCCGCTCATCTTTTAAGTCTGTGAGTGAGTGCTGTGTCCTTGTGTTTGTGGAAACATGGCTTAATGACAGCGTCCCGGACTGTGCCATTCAGCTAGCCTGGCTAACATGCTACCGGTCAGACAGAGCGCTAGTCGAGGGGGGGGGAGACTCGCGGCGGAGGACTCTGTGTTTACATCAGTGATGCCTGGTGCCGTGATGCTGTTGTGGTCTGCAAACACTGCTCACCACTGGTGGAGTTTATGATTATTAAGTGCCAGCCATTCTACCTGCCAAGGGGATTTACAGCCATATTGCTGGTAGCATTATACATCCCTCCTGGCTCCAATAACAACAGTAGTGAAGCACTGAATGAACTCTATCAGCACATCAGTGAGCAGCAGACAGCCCACCCAGATGCTTTCCTCATCCTGGCTGGGGATTTCAATCATGCAAACCCCAAAAGCGTGTTTCCAAACTCTATGGACATATCAACTTTCCCACACGTGGAAACAATACTCTGGACAATGTTTACACCATGCATAAAGATGCCTACAAAGCCCTCCCCCTCCCCCACCTTGGGGCCTCAGATCACTCCACTGTTATGCTAATGCCAGCATACAGGCTGCTGGTTAAAGTCACCAAACCAGTTACAAAACAGATATGTGTGTGGCCAGAGGGGTCCTCAGAGGCACTCCAGGACTGTTTTTCCACCACTGACTGGAGCATGTTCAGACAGGCGGCCACCTACAGCAACATCACAGATCTCCATGAGTACACGGAGACCGTCACTGCCTACATGAGGAAGTGCATGGATGACGTTACGGTCACCAGACCCATCTCCATTCGGGCCAATCAGAAGCCATGGCTGACAGGGGAAGTCCATAGGCTCCTGTGGGCTTGGAACGCCGCCTTCAGAGCTGGGGACGAGGTGGGCCTGAGGGCAGCTAGGGCCAACCTGTCACGAGGCATCAGGGTGGCCAAGAGACAGTATTCCAGGCACATTGCTGACCATTTCAACGACAGCAGAGACACCAGGAACCTGTGGTGGGGGATTCAGACCATCACAGACTACAAGCCCTCGCCGCAGACTTGTGACAACTCCACGTCTCTGCTGAATCAGTTGAACGACTTCTTCACTCGCTTTGAGCCAGACAACAGCACCACGGCACAGAAGACCCCACCACCTCCCGGCGACCAGGTGTTGACCCTGTCCCCAGACAGCGTGAGGAGAGCTCTCAAGACAACAAATGCATGGAAAGCCCCAGGTCCTGATAACATTCCTGGTCGTGTCGTGAAAGACTGTGCCGAGGAGCTCACAGATGTCTTTACAGACATCTTCAACATCTCATTGAGCCAGGCTGTTGTCCCCACGTCCCTCAAAACCACCACTATCATCCCGGTCCCGAAGAAGCCGTCTCCATTCTGCTTCAATGACTACCACCCTGTTGCACTCACTCCCATCCTCATGAAATGCTTCGAGCGGCTAGTCATGCAGCATATCAAGTCTGCCCTCCCCCCACCCTGGACCCTTTCCAGTTTGCATATCAGTCCAGCCGTTCGACCGATGATGCCATCTCCACTGCCCTCCACTCAGCCCTCACCCACCTGGAGAAAAAAAGACTCGTATGTCAGAATGCTGTTCATAGACTTTAGCTCAGCATTCAACACAATCATTCCTCAGCAGCTCATTCATAAACTGGACCAGCTGGGACTCAACACCTCCCTGTGCAACTGGTCGCTGGACTTCCTGACAGGGAGACCACAGACTGTACGGGTCGGCAGTAACTCCTCCAGCACCATCACACTGAACATGGGGGCCCCCCCAAGGATGTGTGCTAAGCCCCCTCCTCTTCACTCTGCTGACCCACGACTGCACACCAACATCCAGCTCAAATCTCAACAAGTTTGCGGATGACACGACTGTGGTGGGTCTCATCAACAATAGCGATGAGACAATCTACAGGAGTGAGGTGAGCCACTTGGCCATGTGGTGCAAGGACAACAATCTCCATCTGAACGTGGAGAAGATGAAGGAGATTGTTGTGGACTTCAGGAGAGAGCACACCCAGCATGCTCCACTATCTATCGACGGTGCTGCAGTGGAGAGGATGAGCAGCACCAAGTTTCTGGATGTGCACATCTCTGAAGACCTGTCCTGGAGCAACAACACCGCATCACTGGCCAAAAAAGCCCAACAGCGTCTGTACTTCCTCCGCAAACTGAGGAGAGCAAGAGTCCCAGCCCCCATCATGCACACTTTCTACAGAGGCACCATCGAGAACATTCTGGCCAGCTGCATCACCATGTGGTACGGTGCCTGCACCGTGTCCTGCTGCAAGTCTCTGCAGCGCATCGTGTGAGCATCATTGGTGTCTATCTCCCTTCTCTAATGGATATTTATAACTCCAGCATCACCTGCAAAGCCATCAGGATTGCAGGGGACCCCACCCACCCATCTCACAGCCTCTTCAGCCTGCTGCCATCGGGGAGGAGACTGCGGAGTCTCCGGGCCAAAATCAGCAAGCTCAAGAACAGTTTCTTTCACCAGGCGGTCAGGAGGCTCAACTCCCTCCCTGTTCTGCCCCTCCTCCCCCCTCTGCCCCCTGCCACAGATTCTGCTCGCACCCCCCCGCCCCCCCTTCAGCATCTGACATGTCACCCTCACAGTTCCCACCCCCCCAAACACACACACACACACACACACACACACACACACACACACACACACACACACACATCTCATTGTTCATTAACACACTGAACTCAGGGACCGCACATCTCACTTTACCTCGCTCATTTGCACTATTCTGCAGTACCTCATCTTAACAGCTGCTAGTTTGTTTATACTGCTTATTTCAATGTTTACCTGCTATACCTCAAGTGCCCTTGACTGTTTGTTTATTTGAACCAATTTGTGTGTGTATATATATATATATATATATATATATATATATATATATATATATATATGAGTGTTTAGTCTACGTCTAGTTCAAATCTAGAGTGTTTATATTGTCTGTTTGAGTGTTTAGTCTTTGTTTAGTTCTTGTCTAGTGTTTACACTGTTTATATTGTCTGAGTGTTTAGTCTATGTCTATTTCTTCTTATCTAGTGTTTATACTGTTTATTTATACTGCTTATATTGTTTGTCTGAGTGTTTAGTCTATGTCTAGTTCCTATCTAGAGTGTTTATAGTGTTTATACTGGTCATATCGTTTGTTTGTTTTTTTCAATTATTCTATTTTTATTTTTATTTATTGCATTGCCTGTTTGCACCGTGGGTCAGAGAGGACTGAAATTTCATCTGTGCTGTATGTCGAGCATGTATAGCATATTTGACAATAAAGTTGACTTGACTTGACAGTGTAATCCTAAAAAGAGCTGCTCAGTCGCTCAGATGGCTGCCGAACTCCACCGCTGCTCCTGTTCAGTGAAGAGCGACCCTATGGTCTGAGCTGCCTGTGTGCAGGTTCGCGGCTACGAGTATGACTGCCAATGTACCCACACCTATCACTTCGTCACTTGCCTGTCACCACAGCACTTGGGGTGATGAAATGGGATGAAGGATGACTGATGACTTGCGTGATGAATTTGATTAAAGTGAGGAGTTGCGCAACGCCAATCTCATTCTCTCGTCCAAGACCATCTACATCCAGTGATGAGACAAAGTCGAGACGACTGGAGATGGAGACAGATGCAGTGGATGACCAAGATGTCCTTTTGTGCCTCATCTTGCCCTAAGCACTCCACAGTGCTCTGCTGTGACCACCTTTCTCTCCATTGAACCATAGGGTTTTGTCCACAGAGTTCGCCGAATCCAGTCTTTACACGCATAAGTAGGCAAGCCTTAAGAACTCACCGAGGTTATGAGAACCATTGGCTACCCTCACCAGGTTCTACCAGGCAGTCGAAGCCGTTGCCCAGGGTGTGGCAGTTGTTGCATGCAAACCACTACAAGGAGCCACTGGTGAAAGCTGAGTGCCAGGTGAGGACCAATTACGGACGAACTACTCTGAAGAGCATGACATGTCCTCCTGTCAGAGGTACTACCTCTCCCTGACACCTCATACACCCCTCCATAGACACAGAAGAGTATAAAAAGCATATGAAGCAATAGTACAAAGTAGCATTTAAAAAATGTACAATTAAATTAAATGTAGTCATATGTGTAGTGTATAATAAACATGATCAAAATGGAAATATGTTGCACAGAGACAGGTTTGTCCTTAGCAGCAGTAAAGTGGCATTAGAAATATTACAATGTGCCCAAAAGTGAAGAAACATGTGATTGTCCATGGGTGTCTTTGAGCTCTCAATGAGGAGTATGTCAGTATGTGGGAGGTAGTGGAGGCATGAGTGAAAGAGTGGAAGGAGTAATGACTCAATTACAGTTGAATTCAGGATCCTGTTGGCCTGCCAGTAGAAACTGTTCTTCAGCCTGCTGGTTCTCGATTGAATGACGCGGTACCTTCTGCATGATCGCAGACTGATAAACAGTCTGTGTGGTAGATGACTGCAGTATCTGCTGACTTTGTGAGCCGTCCTCAGACATTGTATATGAATGAAGTCCTGTAAAGCTGAGAGTTTGTTGCCAAGAAGGACCTTGCAGTCATGGAAGGATCAGCTGCCTACCAGACAGTTATGCATGCAGTCCAGATGCTCTCTATGGTGCATTTGTAGAAGTTGGTGAGGATTTCTTCCTTCCTGAGCCTCCACAGGAAGTAGAGTTCCTGATAAGCAGATTTCACCACTGTCTTAGTCTGAAGGGACAAAGTCAGGTCATCAGTGAGGTGCACACAATCATTTTCATTGTTTTGCTGATGCTGAGGCAGAGGTTGCTGTCATTGCACCACTAAGATAATGCTCTGACCTCATTTCTCATCTCTGTCCGTGATAAGGCCGAGGATGGTGGTGTTGTCACCAAACTTGATAATGATGGAGATTTCCAAACTCCAAATTTCAATGAAAGTCCAAAATCCAGTTGCACAGGTGAGTGAGCGATTGTAAGTCCTTGAGCTTTGCAGTTAGTTTGGCTGGGATGATGCTGCTTGCCTCAAACTGAGCATTGAGGGTCAATAGGTAGTAATTCCTCCTACTACTCAGGGAACCAAGATAGGCCCAATTGGAATAATGGTGGCGCTATACCACAAGGTTTTACATTTTGGCTCATTTCTTAGCAACTATAAATGCTAAAAGAAAAAAAATTGCACTGATTCCTTGATTTTTCTTAAGCCCAAATAACATTTATTTTCTAAAAAAAATTAGCTCCACCTATTTAGAGTTTTTTGGTAATGGGTATAATATGCAAAACATACTTTGGCAAAGTTGTCTTAAGATTTTGGGTCTATCATCACAAATTTGCTGTCAAACTACTCAATAGACTGTAATCCTGAATAATTATCAAAAACATGTTGACATTTGTAAACAGCATGGCTATTGCAATCAATTCTGTAAAATCGGTGCTTAATATCCTTAAAAAAAATTCATGAGTGCTTCCATGGATTTGCACATAAGTGTAAAAGAACCGATTCTCAGGAACTGTAAGTCCAGTCAAGCTGAAATTTGGTATGGTACATATATGTGCTAATCTGTAATTGGATTCTCATGATGACCTAATTACTGAGGGGGGAGAAAAAAGATTGCCGTCACCAGCCAATCAGTTATCAGCAGATATTTGAAAAAGTTCTGATGAAGCTATTGTCAGAAAACTTGAATGGTAGGTTCAGGGCGGGACCTGATGCAATATTAGTTCATGTTTATAGGGGTCAGAGTTAAGTTCAAATCGCTATTTCTCAAGAACCAAAATTTCAATTGAGCTGAAAGTTGGTGTGCTCAAGCTTTCTGCTAAGCTACAACTAAATTACTTCAACAGGTTTTCAGCAGGTAGGTTACACACCTAGCACTGAGCTATCATGAAAAAAAAAGTGATAAGTATGTTCATGTCAGGACGATTCATTGTTCTATGTATCTTGACAACTACTGGCTACTTGGGGTGCTATGTGCAAGGAGAGCTTGGAACCTGCCAATTGCTATTTATTTATTATATACACACATACACAGAGTGGTGCTTGAAAGTTTGTGAACCCTTTAGAATTTTCTATATTTCTGCATAAATATGGCCTAAAACATCATCCGATTTTCATACAAGTCCTAAAAGTAGATAAAGAGAACCCAGTTAAACAAATAATACAAAAATATTATACTTGGTTATTTATTTATTGAGGAAAATCATCCAATATTACATATGTGAGTGGCAAAAGTATGTGAACCTTTGGTTTCAGTATGTGGTGTGACCCCCTTGTGCAGCAATAACTGCAACTAAATGTTTCTGGTAACTGTAGATCAGTCCTGCACACTGGTTTAGAGGAATTTTAGCCCATTCCTCCGTACAGAACAGCTTCAACTCTGGGATGTTGGTGGGTTTCCTCACATGAACTGCTCACTTCAGGTCCTTCCACAACATTCCGATTGGATTAAGGTCAGGACTTTGATTTGGCTATTCCAAAACATTAACCTTATTCTTCTTTAACCATTCTTTGGTAGAACGACTTGTGTGCTTAGGGTCGTTGTCTTGCTGCATGACCCACCTTCTCTTGAGATTCAGTTCATTGACAGATGTTCTGACATTTTCCTTTAGAATTTGCTGGTGTAATTCAGAATTCATTGTTCCATCAATGATGACAAGCTGTCCGGGCCCAGATGCAGCAAAACAGACCCAAACAATGATACTACCACCATCATGTTTCACAGATGGGATAAGGTTCTTATGCTGGAATGCAGGGTTTTCCTTTCTCCAAACATAATGCTTCTCATTTAAACCAAAAAGTTCTATTTTGGTCTCATCCATCCACAAAACATTTTCCAATAGCCTTCTGGCTTGTACACGTGATCTTTATCAAACTGCAGATGAGCAGCAATGTTCTTTTTGGAGAGCAGTGGCTTTCTCCTTGCAACCCTGCCATGCACACCATTGTTATTCAGTGTTCTCCTGATTGTGGACTCATGAACATTAACATTAGCCAATGTGAGAGAGGCCTTCAGTTGCTTAGAAGTTTGTGACCTTTGTGACCTTGCCGACTATTACACACCTCGCTCTTTGAGTGATCTTTGTTGGTTGACCACTCCTAGGGAGGGTAACAATGGTCTTGAATTTCCTCCATTTGTACACAATCTGTCTGACTGTGGATTGGTGGAGTCCAAACTCTTTAGAGATGGTTTTGTAACCTTTTCCAGCCTGATGAGCATCAACAACGCTTTTTCTGAGGTCCTCAAAAATCTCCTTTGTTCGTGCCATGATACACTTCCACAAACATGTCTTGTGAAGATCAGACTTTGATAGATCCCTGTTCTTTAAATAAAACAGGGTGCCCACTCACACCTGATCATCACCCCATTGATTGAAAACACCTGACTCTAATTTCACCTACAAATGAACTGCTAATCCTAGAGGTCACATACTTTTGCCGCTCATAGATATGTAATATTGGATCATTTTCCTTAATAAATAAATGACCAAGTATAATATTTTTGTCTCATTTGTTTAACTGGGTTCTCTTTATCTACTTTTAGGACTTATGTGAAAATCTGATGATGTTTTAGGTCATATTTATGCAGAAATATAGAAAATTCTAAAGAGTTCACAAACTTTCAAGCACCACTGTGTGTGTGTATATATATATATATATATATATATATATATATATATATATATATATATATATATATCATAATATGGCATGCCGTTCAGGAAATTAATCTTTGAATATATTGAATGAAAGGCGGCACGGTGGTGTAGTGGTTAGCGCTGTCGCCTCACAGCAAGAAGGTCCGGGTTCAAGCCCCGTGGCTGGCGAGGGCCTTTCTGTGTGGAGTTTGCATGTTCTCCCCGTGTCCGCGTGGGTTTCCTCCGGGTGCTCCGGTTTCCCCCACAGTCCAAAGACATGCAGGTTAGGTTAACTGGTGACTCTAAATTGACCGTAGGTGTGAATGTGAGTGTGAATGGTTGTCTGTGTCTATGTGTCAGCCCTGTGATGACCTGGCCACTTGTCCAGGGTGTACCCCGCCTTTCGCCCGTAGTCAGCTGGGATAGGCTCCAGCTTGCCTGCGACCCTGTAGAACAGGATAAAGCGGCTAGAGATAATGAGATGAGATGAGATATTGAATGAAACTTTGAATATATGGAATGAAACTTTGTATTCTGCCCCCGCTCCCACAGCTCGGCAGATAGACAACAGGTCCCAAGAAAAACTCTGACTCAGAGGAGAGTATTAGAGTATATTGAGAAACGCTGTAAAACTCGACAAACAAAATTTACAAATTAGTTTTATATACAGAAAATACCGTTATACAAATAATATGATCCACGAGGGAAATGACTGTAACCGTAGCTTCGTTGCACATAAAAGAAGTAAACACTAATAAAACCACAAGCATTCGCCAGAGTGTTAACAATGTCTTTATTGTTTAAAATAGCCGCAACCAAATCCCGAGCCGACTGACTCATTTTTGCTGCAGGACGGCGGCATTGCCTTCATGACGTCAGCCAAGTTTCATTCTATATATTCAGAGTTTCATTCCATATATTCAAAGATTAATTTCCTGAACGTTTCATTCAATATATTCAAAGATTAATTTCCTGAATGGCATATATACCCAGTATATAAAACACACACACACATTAGTAGGAGGAGGATTCTTCTAATTTTTCTTACCTTTTTTAAGTTTCTTTTTCCAGTTCTGGTTCCTTTGTCCAACTAAGATGAAATATTGATGACGGGAGATTGGCAGATTTCATCTGTGGAGAAAATTATCATGATGTGCTCTGCAATACATCATTTGGAGTATATACAATTATATATATATATATATATATATATATATATATATATATATATATATATATATATATATATATATATATAAATAAATAGACCCCTTCGTATGTTTGTAAACAAACTGACCGTTGCCAGGATGCGCGCGCAGCCTGGACCCAAAAACAATGGCGCTGCCCATAGACCAGCATTATGAGCTGTCAGATTATGCAAAACAATTGTCGTTACAAGATCGAGAATGCTACATAAATAAGTTAACTCTAACAAGTGGACATCGCCTACCGGATCCGTATTTAATTAGAGTGGACGGACGATGTTAGTAAGTTCCCTGGTATACAATGGCCAGATATATACTCGTACCTTATTGACAAGACTTCAGTGTACACCCACGAAAAACTTCGTGCCTACAAGTCTTTAGACGCATATGATTATGTTATGTGCGGGCATGTACAACTTGATCAACAATGGGACATTCATATTCATTTTGTTTTAATCAAATTATGCCAGTGATGTGATGGCAATGTGGCTTTAGCTACAACAGCAAATACCAACACTAAACAGCAATTTGCAGGAGGTAATGGCATGAAAGGAATGATAGTGTAAAGAGTGCAGCTAAGAGAAATCAGAGCTGCGTAAAAAGCGAGAGGCAGAGATTGAAATGAAACTGAACGGGGCGGGAGCTAGGTTAGAGCAGTCAACGTAAGTTGGCATTTAGAGTGAGGGCACACAATTTCACCTTTCCATCCTTGCTTTAAAATTGTGATTTTCGGAATACACAAATAATGATGGCACAAAATCTGGACTGCTTGAGTCAAGCGAGACCTCTCCTACAAACAAAATTGCATGCAAAGCTAAGTTAACATGCTAACAATATTCATTACATTGTGTAACTATGACCCAGCTAATCAGACAAACGTTACCAAAGTATTTTGCTACATCAATAAATGAAGACTAGAAAGAATAAAAAAAGAAAGATTTAATAAATAGCCTGATCTTACCTGTGATGAAGTGGGCGCTGCAAACCCGCGCATTTTTGATGGTGCTTTCATCCCAGTCTACACGTTTGATGGCTTGTAGCCATAGACGTCGGCGATTTTTTTGGAATGGGTGAGATCCTGCTGGAATTCTGAACATTTTAACCCCATCACTGCTACGATTCTGACACCCGACAACACAACAACTAAGCATTTCTGAGTCTTTTTTGGGTCCAGGCTGCGCGCGCAATTTCCGCTTACGTATGAATGACGTTTACTGCGAAGGGGTCTATACACACACACAATTACTGACTTCAGCTCATGTGATGGCATGTTTTTCTGATTCCATCTACTCTGTAAAAGAGGACTACCACTGGATCATCACTGACAAAATACTAACCTCGCTTCCAAAAAAGTTGGGATATTTTCCAAAATGCAATAAAAACAAAATTCTGTCATTTATTAATTCACATTTAATTCACCTTTTTTCCAGAAAAAGTTGGAACAGAGGCATTATTATCATTATATTATGTCACCTTTCCTTTTAATAACCCATTTTAATCATATTGGATTTGAGGATACTAATTGTTGCAGTTTTACAATTGGAATATTTGTCCATTCTTGGTTGATACAAGACTTTAGCTGCTCAACAGTCTGTGGTCACTGTTGTCTGATTCTCCTCTTCTTGATACGCCGCACATTTTCAATAGGAGACAGAGCATAATCAGGCCTGGTATTCTCCTATTCAAATAAGCATGGACTTCCCAGGAGGAGATGTTGCCTTGATGAATATGTCTCTCTAAAATCCCAGTATATGCCCCAATATATCAATGGTACATTTACTCACATGCAAGCCACCCACGCTGTGGGCAATGATGCACCCCATACCATCACCGATGCTGGCTTTTGCACCTTTCTCTGATAACAAATTGGATGATCATGTTCACCTTTGACACTGAGAACTTGACATCCAGTTTTCCCAAAAACAAGCTGAAATGTGGACTCATCTGACCACAGCACACATTTCTGCTGTCTTTCAGTCCATCTGAGATGAGTTGGGGCTCAGAAAAATCAGCAGCATTTCTGCATAGAATTGATGAATAGCTTCCTTCTTGCATAATACAATTTCAGGTTGCATTTCTGGATGCAGCGGCAAACTGTGTTAAGTGACAATGGTTTTCCAAAGTACTCCCAAGCTCATGCAACTATATTTATAACATTAGCCTGACTGTTTCTCAGGCAGTGTTGCATGAGGGCTTGAACATCACGCACATTCAACAGTCATTTCCAACCTTGCCCTTTCCACACTGAGATGTCTCTGAATTCCCTGAATCTTTTCAAAATATTGTGTACTATAGACTTGAGTTCTTGCAAACATATTCATCCCCCTTGGTGTTTGTCCTGTTTTTTTTTCCACATTACAAGATAGAATGAAAATGGATTTTTGGAGGGTGAGCACCATTTGATTGACATAACACGTCTACCACTTTAAATGTGCAAATTGTTGTTTTATTGTGGCACAAGCAATAATTAAGATGAAAAAAAAACAGAAATCTGGAGTGTGCATAGGTATTCGCCCCCTTTTTTATGAAACCCCTAAATAAGAGCTGGTCCAACCAATTCACTTCATCTCATCTCATTCTCATCATCTCTAGCCGCTTTATCCTTCTACAGGGTCACAGGCAAGCTGGAGCCTATCTCAGCTGACTACGGGCGAAAGGCGGGGTACACCCTGGACAAGTCACCAGGTCATCACAGGGCTGACACATAGACACAGACAACCATTCACACTCACATTCACACCTATGGTCAATTTAGAGTCACCAGTTAACCTAACCTGCATGTCTTTGGACTGTGGGGGAAACCGGAGCACCCGGAGGAAACCCACGCGGACACGGGAAGGACATGCAAACTCCGCACAGAAAGGCCCTCGCCGGCCACGGGGCTAGAACCCAGAACCTTCTTGCTGTGAGGCGACAGCGCTAACCACTACACCACCATGCCGCCCAATTCACTTCATAAGTCACATAATTAGTTGATTAAGATCCACCTGTGTGCAATCAAAGTGTCACATGATCTGTCACATGATGTCTGTATAAATCAACCTGTTCTGGAAGGACCCTGACTCTGCAACACTCCTA
This sequence comes from Neoarius graeffei, assembly GCF_027579695.1. Lineage (NCBI taxonomy): Eukaryota > Metazoa > Chordata > Actinopteri > Siluriformes > Ariidae > Neoarius > Neoarius graeffei. Next base: position 48,988,213 of record NC_083571.1, on the reverse strand, counting down.
AGCAAGCAACATGAAAACAAAAGAGCCTCCAAACAGGTCCGAGACAAAGTTGTGAAGTATAGATCAGGGTTGGGTTATAAAAACATATCCCAAACTTTGAATACCCCAAAGAGCACCATTAAATCCATTATAGCAAAATGGAAAGAATATGGCACCACTACAAACCTGACAAGAGAAGGCCGCCCACCAAAACTTACAGACCAGGCAAGGAGGGCATTAATCAGAGATGCAACAAAGACACCAAAGATAACACTGAAGGAGCTGCAAAGATCCACAGCGGAGATGGGCGTATCTGTCCATAGGACCATTTTAAAGCTCATAGGCAATGGTTTTAATTTTATGCACATTTGAAACTTTATATGTTAAACCCTCTCTAATTTTCTTCTGGCCCCAAGAAGTATTGTTAATAAGTAATAATTAAAATAGGTTAGCGTTGATCCTGGTGAATTTCTGTTCGGCTATTTTCGTGACTACTCGGCGCGTGACGTCATTTAAGCTAAACAATCCACTTGAGTTGAGTCCACTTCCATTTACTTGCATTGCCATTCAGCTTGAGTGCAAACGTGCATTCGGGAATTTCCAAAGAAAAACCATGCCTTATTGTTGTGCAGTGAACTGTAACAATGGGACTGGTTCAGGAAGAAATTTTTACCTTTTCTGAGAGAGAAGAGGCAGAGAGAGTGGATTGGCTTTTTCTGAAAGAGGAGAAGAGGTGGAGTGAGAGGATTGGCTTTTTCCGAAAAAGGAGAAGAGACGGAGCGAGTGGGTTGGCTTTTTCCGAAAGAGGAGACGATGCCGAGAGAGTGGATTGTCCGTGTGAAACCAGAGGGTTGTTTTTTTCCGGAAGAGGAGACGAGGCAGAGAGAGTAGATTGTGTGCGTGAAACAAAATCAAGCAGTCAAAGAAGAAACGGACCAGCAACGCTCAAGCAAAAAGGAGAAGATTGGAGGTAAACATTTTTATTTTTGCTTGCAATTGACAAGTCAAGAATCCTGAGGGATCCTGTACAATCATTGTGGAAATGAGACAAAGGGATATTTCCTCGCTTAGAGTAGGCTATAAATAGTATAATGCCGCGGATGGCAGGCTAAGTGGCCTACCAGCGCACTGTCCAGTAATCGTTACCTATATCCACTAGGGAGGGCGGTTTAATTATTCTTCAAAAGGGCTCTTATTTAGTATTACGACGAAAGTAGGAATTTATCATAATTACCAGGATAAATCATTTGGGCGTGAGTCTTGTTGAGGTCCAGGGTCACCGCAATCAGAGTTGGACGAGTCACTGTCTGATTCCGAGGCTGCGCGGTCAAACCAGTGAGCCACATTCACCAATTGCTTCGCAACGGCCATAGGTTGATACATATATGGTTTCACCTCTCGATATTTAATTTGGAGAGTTCCTACTTCAAAATCGCTATCGCTTTCAGACATTTTACACAACCTCTCACGACCAAAGTCTGTACACTTGTGCTTGGTTCGCAAGTAAACACAGAGCTGCTCCCAGTCTGTTTGGCTTAAATGGTGTCACGACAACTGCCCCCTGGCGGTAAAAATGCGCAAAAGTGAGATGTAAACAAACCTTTGGAAATTGGGCAAAACAGTATATTTTAACCATTTTATTACATTTTAGGGTGGAAATTAGACACTAGTAAAAAAAGATTGAATTCGCTTTTTTGGGTCGTTCTTCTAGACAATAAAGTTGATATTCTACGTTTCACCTCTGACCGTTGCCTATGACCTTTAAGCCATACATTCCACAGACTGGGGCTTTATGGAAGAGTGGCACAGGCGATTGCTCTAAGACAACGAGGGAGGCTCAGCCTCCTCTAAAAATGACGAACATCGTGTAGGATGAATTGTGCTAGGCTTATGTTATAGCCGACCTTATAACATTGCTATTTCAGATCCAGAATCATAGAAATATGTGCTCAACCCAACTACAGTGCGAAATCATTCCGTTATAACTTTCCCCAGTTCGCCTAATGTGTGCGTGAGTTTTTCCCCCTCGTAACAGCGCGATGCAGCCCAGCCTCAGTGCACTTCAATGGCATTTGGGAGCGATGCACTTTTCAATCTCAAAATGCAAGACGGTTATTGGACAAATACTGCGAAAACGTCCGCCCACGGAGTCTCACGGACTCCCAGCCTCAGTGGACTTCAACGGCATTTGGGAGCTATGCGCTTTTCAATCTCAAAATGCAAGACGGTTATTGGACAAATACTGCGAAAATACCCGCCCACGGACTCCGAGCCTCACAGTGGGAGGGACATGGCAAAGCTTTCCGCGAGGAGACTGGTGATTGGTGAAAGCGGCCGGATATTTTCTTTGATTGACAGCTCGTTTCAAATATAGACAGGCAGCAGTGAATTTCAGTTCAGTCCCATGCGGATTCGCAAGTGCTGTGGTGTATTGTAAGAGATCAGCTTACATTTCGATTTCATTCATTACATACGGTTTCTACCAGCTTTTTTAGTTTGTATATATTTTCATTATAAATAAAGTGTAAATATAGTGTTGTCAAGTTTGCTATCTTAGTTCCAGAAATTTCGTTTATTTGAGTGACTGAACTTGAACTTGAGGGGGCTAGTCAGCTAGCAAGAAAGCTGCGCACGGATGCCAAGCATTGCTGATTTACAGTAATTTTGGCGAAGCCATTTGCCAGTCTTCCTTTTGAGGAAAAAATTAAAATTAAAGAGCAGGGTAGACCAATGCCTCAAATTGACTTGGTGAAAAAGGTAGGGAATAATACTCGTTCCTTTCAGCTCTCCTGGTATGAGAAAGTGAATTGGTTAACAGCAAGTGACCCACATCAACAACAGTAAATAGGCTACTTTAGTAATATGTCATGGATCGACCAAAAATATAGAATCTATTTAAAATGTTTATGCTGAGTATATTATATTGGAATATATATTTTTTCTGGATATGAATTAAACACAGCTACAATTTGGAAAACATTTTTAAACAAAAACACAGCCGAGAACATTTCACACTACAGACCTGGATTAAAAGTAAAGGGTTATCAAAATTGTCAATAAAACATTTCTCAGTCAAAATAAGTAAAATATAGGGAAAGTGTCATTGAATGAAATGTGTGGCACCCAGCTCTATGTTTGGCTCCCCAAGGTCAGTGCTTGTGCCTATTCCAGAACACTCTGCTGTTACTGCTGAGGTTCCTGACAAAGAGCTGCTTTCAATAATGATCAATTTTTAAACAACATGCCACAATTTTAAAATATAAAATGTTAAAATATACCCCCCCCAACACCACCATCATGTATATTGGACAGTAGGCTAATGGGGCAAAAGAACCTGTTATTTCACAGTTTGTGACCCTGCCAACAATCAGCCAGCTCAGAGGCAAGAGTATGGGCAAAATTGATGTGTTTTTTCTTTTTTCTTTTAAAATCTGGAAATATAGTAACCGACCAGCCTCCCCTGTTTGAAAGACTACCAGCCGCCACTGAAGAGTGGCCAGTAAAGAGCCATTGCTAAAAGAAAAAAAAAAAGAAAACACGTTTGGAGTTTGCCCAACAGCATGTGGCAGACTTCTCAAACACATGGAAGAAGATTCTCTGGTCAAATGAGACTAAAATTGAACTTTTTGTTTATGGGAAATGCCATATGTGGCGCAAACCAAACACTTCCCATCACCCTGAGAACACCATTCCTACAGTGAAGCATGGTGATCGCAGCATCATGCTGTAAGGATATTTTTCATCTGCAGGGACAGGAAAGCTGGCCAGGATTGAAGGAAAGATGGATGGCACTAAATATAGGGCAATTCTGGAGGAAAACCTGTTTGAGTCGGCCAGAGGTTTGAGACTGGGACGAAGGTTCACATTCCAGCAGGGCAATGACCTTAAACATACTGCTAAAGCTACACTGGAGTGGTTTAAAGGGAAACATTTAAATGTCTTGGAATGGCCTAATCAAAGCCCAGACCTCAATCCAATTGAGAATCTGTGGCATAACTTGAAGATTGATGTACACCAATACAACCCATCTAACTTGAAGGAGTTGGAGCAGTTTTGCCTTGAGGAATGGGCAAAAATCCCAGTGGCTGGATGTGCTAAGCTAATAGAGACATACCCCAAGAGACTTGCAGCTGTAATTGCAGCAAAAGGTGACTCTAAAATGTATTGACTTCTTTTTTTTTTCTGTGTGTGTGTGTGTGTGTGTGTGAATACCTATGCACACTCCAGATTTCTTTTTTTAAAATCTTAATTACTGTTTGTGTCATAATAAAACAACAATTTTCACCTTTAAAGTTGTAGGCCTATTGTGTAAATCAAATGGTGCTAACCCCTCAAAAATATATTTTAATTCCAGCTTGTAATGTGACAAAACAGGACAAACATGAAGGGGAATTAATAGTTTTGCAAGACACTGTAAAACACCTAAATGTTTTGCATCGAGAAATGTTCTTTTTGAATTGATTAAGAATTCTCTCAAGAATTTTGGGACAAAGGAGTGATCCACAACACATCCTTGCTTGCAAAGACTGAACCTTTGGTGCATGCTCCTTTTATACTCAATCATGTGGCCAGTTAACCTGCTTATTGTGGAATCTTTGAAAATGGTGTCACTTGAATATCCTACAAACTTTTCAGTCTTATTTTGCCTCTATCCCAACTTTGTGTGTGTGTGTGTGTGTGTGTGTGTGTGTGTGTGTGTGTGTTGTGGGCATCAAATTCTAACTTTGTTGATATTTACAAAATACAATTAAGTTGTTCAGTAAAACTACTGAAAATATTTTCTTTGTAATATTGTCAGTTAAATAAAGGCACACGTGAATTAATAAATCACAATTTTTTGTTTTTATTGGATTTTGGAAAATATCCCAACTTTTCTTGAAATGGGGTTCGTATATTATTTGGGTGGTGAACCATTATCAACACAGCTATGACACTAATGTGGTGGATTGTTTGCATGTCACTGGTATGTGTGGAACAAGTGCAGGAGTAGCAATGGGTTGGGCAACTGCAGCATTGAGAAATAGTTAAAAGTTAAATGTTAACCAGTGAAAAGTGAGCCCCTTTCTACAGATAGAGGATGGGCAACAAGCTGTGTAGCTCACACAGAGACTACAATCAGTAACGGTCAATGTGTACATTTTGAGTGTGCATTCTCACAAACCCCCACCTTGTGAAGAACTTTATCCCTCATGTCAGAGTTGGTGAGATCCTCACTGCTGTTAAATTTTAATCTCAGAAGTGCCATCTTAATCGCAGGCACTACAAAAAAAGTCAGCAATGCTGATATTTAGCAACTGTTGTGAAACTTATTTTGACTTAAAATTTATATTAAATTGTGAATTAAATATAAAAGTGTGACCTGGAAACCCATACACTTCAACTTCACAGAGTGAGAGAAACTGGGCAATCTTGGGAATGATGACATTCACGTAACGACCCCTCATATTGCAGGTGTAATTTTTAGTGCCACCATCAGGGATGCTAGCAATAACAACACATCTGCAGAAAGAAAAATAAGACTACTGCATCTCAAACAATGAGAATGTCATAAAAAAGTTCAATGTTTTCCATCAGTTACTGAAGAAAGTGAATAATATATTCTAGATTCATTGCATACATACTAAAATGATTCAAGCATTTTTCTATTTTAATTTTGATAATTATGGCCTACAGCGGGTGACATATGCCGCTTTTCCACTACAAACGCGGCTGAGTCGGGCTGAGCCGTGCCGTGCTGAGTTGGGCTGAGTCGAGCTGAGCGGGGCTGTTGGAGTTGCATTTCGACTACCACCGTGCTGAACCGTGCTGGCTGGAAGTGGGTGGACACATTGGGTGGAGTTAGCGAAAGTGGGTGGACGTCACGTGATGTCGTTAAGCGGCGCAAACAGTGACATCAGTGATCTTTTAAGCGGTAGTCTCACGACCCGGATAGTAAACAATAAACATGGAGGACATGGAGTCGTTAGTGTTGCTGGTCTTGGTGCTGTGGCTTGTTGTCACCGACAACGGCAACAGATACTGGCAAGAGCGTATAGATGAGGCGAGGCGCATAAGGCTCCAGAAATTCTCGTAATTCGTAATTCTTCTTCTTCCGGGTTTACGGTGTTTACAGATCCCAGCGTGCTCGCGGGGCGTGTGTGGGCGTGTGAGGACACTCCTCCTCACCAATCAGTGCACAGGGGAGTGTCTGCTCACGCCTCCAGCATCACTCAGCTAGGTTTGGCTCGCTTCAGCCCCACTCCAAAACCGTGCGAGTTTTGGGTGCTAAGCAGGGCTGAAGCAAGCTGAGTCGTGCTGTTTTGAGATAGTCGAAACGCGAGCCGTGTCGGGCTGAAGTGAGCTGAAAAAGGGTAGTGGAAAAGGGCCAATAGTGGTGCAGTATTTAACACTGTCAATTCACAGCCTGTGAACATGTGTGTGGAGTCTGCATGTTCTCCCTGTGCCTGCATGGGTTTCAAACACTGTTCAAAGACGTGGATTTGGCAAAAATACCCAGCCACTGGGGTTGTACAACCCAATGCATACTTAGTGCTCCTCCCAAACCCGAACAGATTGGAGAGGGTTGTGTCAGGAAGGGCATCTGGTGTAAAAACCTATGCCAAATCAAATATATGGAGCATGATGACCTGTTGTGGTGACCCCTAATGGGAGCAGTCAACACAAGAAAAAAAATTGTGGCCTACAGCTAAAAAAATCTCAAAATATTTGAGTATTTTATTTGGAGTTTGAGTTAAACAGTATAAATACTGTGTATCTCTTGGTCTAGTTCAGTACATGTAACCACAATCATGGGGAAGACTGCTGACTTGACAGTTGTCCAGAAGACAATCATCAACACCCTCCACAAGAAAGGAAAAACACAGATTTATATGAAATACTCCACCAATCCACCATGGGCGGCATGGTGGTGTAGTGGTTAGCATGGTCACCTCACAGCAAGAAGGTTCTGGGTTCAAACCCAGCGTCCTTTCTGTGTGGAGTTTGCATGTTCTCCTCATGTCTGCATGGGTTTCCTCTGGGTGCTCCAGTTTCCCCCACAATCCAAAGACATGCAGTTAGGTTGACGTGGGGCGGCCTTGGGCTGAGGTGCCCTTGAGCAAGGCACCTGACCCCTGACTGCTCCCCGGGTGCTCTGGTGTGGCTGCCCACTGCTCTGGCTGTGTACGCGTGTGTGTTCACTGCTTCAGGTGGGTTAAATGCAGAGGATGAATTTCACTGTGCTTGAAGTGTGCATGTGACAAATAAAGGTTTCTTCTTAGAAGGTCATTGCTAAAAAGGCTGGCTGGAAAAAGTGCACAAGCAATAGGGATGAGTGCAGCCTTGAGAGGACTGTCAAGAAACACCCGACCCAAAAATACAGATGAGCTGAAGGCCGCTATCAAAGCAACTTGGGCTTCAGTAACACCTAGCAGTGCCACAGGCTGATCGCCTCCATGCCACACCGCATTGGTAAAGAAGCCCCAACCCAGTATTGACTGTATAAATGAACACACTTTTCAGAAGTTGGACATTTCTGTATTGTAAATCATTTTGAGATTGATCTTAGGAAATATTCTAATAATTTGAGAAACTGAATTTCTGATTTCCATGAGCTGTCATCCATAATCATCAAAATAATTTAAAAAAATGCTTGAAATATTTCAGTTGACATATGGTATAATGGATACAGAATACAGTGGTGCTTGAAAGTTTGTGAACCCTTTAGAATTTTCTATATATCTGCATAATATGACCTAAAACATTATCAGATTTTCACACAAATCCTAAAAGTAGATAAAGAGAACCCAGTTAAACAAATGAGAAAAAAATTATACTTAGTCATTTATTTATTGAAGAAAATGATCCAATATTACATATTATATACATTTTTATATATATTTTTTCAAGATGGTGGCGCGTACACACGCAGCGGCTCCTCTCTGTCCTGACAGAACAGTGTTTTTGTGTTTTTTGTGTTTTAAAACAGTGTGTATCTGTTCGTCTTTGTCACGTCCATCAGTCTCAAGGCGCACATACTCCCGTGAATTTCTGCTCGACATCCGCAGAACTATATTCACGGATATAAATCCAGCGGACGCGGAAGTGCTATGCGGCTACGGTTTGCTCCGGAGGTCTGCTCAATCACCGACCACCACTCCTGCATCCAGCCCACAGTGGAAGCGCCACAGGTGGAACATGCAGAAGCAGAAAAGGGGCAAGCGCGGAGGTATTCGGGCTAGGCTAGCGGCTAGCCCTCACCGGCCGGCTAGCCCTACCATCACTCTGGCCAACGTATGCTCGCTGGACAACAAGCTGGATTATGTCTGCCTGCTCCGCTCATCTTCCAAGTCTGTGAGTGAGTGTTGTGTCCTTGTGTTTGTGGAAACATGGCTTAACGACAGCGTCCCGGACTGTGCCATTCAGGTAGCCTGGCTAACATGCTACCGGTCAGACAGAGTGCTAGCCGAGGGGGGGGGGGAGACTCGCGGCGGAGGACTCTGTGTTTACATCAGTGATGCCTGGTGCCACGATGCTGTCGTGGTCTGCAAACACTGCTCACCACTGGTGGAGTTTATGATAATTAAGTGCCAGCCATTCTACCTGCCGAGGGGATTTACAGCCATATTGCTGGTAGCAATATACATCCCTCCCAGCTCCAATAACAACAGGAGTGAAGCACTGAATGAACTCTATCAGCACATCAGTGAGCAGCAGACAGCCCACCCAGATGCTTTCCTCATCCTGGCTGGGGATTTCAATCATGCAAACCCCAAGAGCATGTTTCCAAAACTCTATGGACATATCAACTTTCCCACACGTGGAAACAATACTCAGGACAATGTTTACACCATCCACAAAGACGCCTACAAAGCCCTATCCCTCCCACACCTTGGGGCCTCAGATCACTCCACTGTTATGCTAATGCCAGCATACAGGCCGCTGGTTAAAGTCACCAAACCAGCTAAAAAGCAGATACATGTGTGGCCAGAGGGGTCCTCAGAGGCACTCCAGGACTGTTTTTCGACCACTGACTGGAGCATGTTCAGACAGGTGGCCACCTACAACAATTCCACAGATCTACAAGAGTACACGGAGACCGTCACTGCCTACATGAGGAAGTGCATGGACGATGTTACAGTCACCAGAACCATCTCCATTCGGGCCAATCAGAAACCATGGCTGACAGGGGAAGTCCACAGGCTCCTGAGGGCTCGGAACACCACCTTCAGAGCTGGGGATGAGGTGGGCCTGAGGACAGCTAGAGCCAACCTGTCACGAGGCATCAGGGTGGCCAAGAAACAGTATTCAAAGTACATTGCTGACTATTTCAATGACAGCAGAGACACCAGGAACATGTGGCAGGGGATTCAGACCATCACAGATTACAAGCCCTCGCCGCTGACCTGTGACTACTCCATGTCTCTGCTGAATCAGTTGAATGACTTATTCGCTCACATTGAGGCAGACAATAGTACCACAGCAAAGAAAACCCCACCACCTCCTGGTGACCAGGTGTTGATGCTGTCCCCAGACAGCGTGAGGAGAGCTCTCAGGATGTACGGAAAGCCCCGGGTCCTGATAACATTCCTGGTTGTGTCCTGAGAGACTGTGCCGAGGAGCTCACAGATGTCTTTACAGACATCTTCAACATCTCATTGAGCCAGGCTGTTGTCCCCACATGCCTCAAAGCCACCACCATCATCCCGGTCCCGAAGAAGCCGTCTCCCTCCAGCTTCAATGACGACCGCCCTGTCGCACTCACTCCCATCCTCATGAAGTGCTTCGAGCGGCTAGTCATGCGGCATATCAAGTCTGCCCTCCCCCCCGCCCTGGACCCTTTCCAGTTTGCATATCAGTCCAACCGTTCAACCGATGATGCCATCTCCACTGCCCTCCACTCAGCCCTCACCCACCTGGAGAAAAAAGACTCGTATGTCAGAATGCTGTTCATAGACTTCAGCTCAGCATTCAACACAATCATTCCACAGCAGCTCATTCATAAACGGGACCAGCTGGGACTCAACACCTCCCTGTGCAACTGGCTGCTGGACTTCCTGACGGGGAGACCACAGGCTGTATGGGTGGGCAGCAACTCCTCCAGCATCATCATGTTGAACACAGGGGCCTCCCAAGGATGTGCGCTGAGCCCCCTCCTCTTCACTCTGCTTACCCACGACTGCACACCAACATCCAGCTCAAATCTCTTCATTAAGTTTGCGGATGATATGACTGTAGTGGGTCTCATCAAGAATGGTGATGAGACAATCTACAGGAGTGAGGTGAGCCTCTTGGCCATGTGGTGCAAGGACAACAATCTTCACCTGAACGTGGAGGAGACGAAGGAGATTGTTGTGGACTTCAGGAGAGCACACACCCAGCATGCTCCACTATCTATCGACGGTGCTGCAGTGGAGAGGGTGAGCAGCACCAAGTTTCTGGGTGTGCACATCTCTGAAGACCTGTCCTGGAACAACAACACCGCATCACTGGCCAAAAAAGCCCAACAGCGTCTGTACTTCCTCCGCAAACTGAGGAGAGCAAGAGTCCCGGCCCCCATCATGCACACATTCTACAGAGGCACCATCGAGAACATCCTGACCAGCTGCATCACCATGTGGTACGGTGCCTGCACCGTGTCCTGCTGCAAGACTCTGCAGTGCATCGTGAGAGCAGCTGAGAGGATCATTGGTGTCTCTCTCCCTTCTCTAATGGATATATATAACTCCCACCTCACCCGCAAAGCCATCAGGATTGCAGGTGACCCCACCCACCCATCTCACAGCCTCTTCAGCCTGCTGCCGTTGGGGAGACTGCGGAGTCTCCGGGCCAAAACCAGCAGGCTCAAGAACAGTTTCTTTCACCAGGCGGTCAGGAGGCTCAACTCCCTCCCTGTTCTGCCCCTTCTCCCCCCTCTGCCCCCTGCCACAGATTCTGCTTGCACACCCTCCTACCCCCCCTTCAGCATCTGACATGTCACCCTCACAGTTCCCACCCCCCCAATACACACACACACGCACACACACACACATATATATATATATATAAAAAAGTATTGTACTTCTTCCCACTCCTTTTTCAAACAATGTGCGGTGTATTGTAATGTATTAGCTCTTTATGTTATTTTATTTATTCTTTTTTTGTCACTTTTTTCATTTTCTTTCTTTTGTATGTACAAATAGTTACATACATTTTTATACATGTTCGAAATAAATAAATTCATTCATTCATTCATATATATATATATATATATATATATATATATATAATATACATATTCTCAACGTTCATTAACACACTGAACTCAGGGACTGCACATTTCACTTTACCTCGCTCATTTGCACTATTCCGCACTACCTCATCTTAAGCGCTATTAGTTTGTTTATTCTGCTTATCTCATGTTTACCTGCAAAACCTCAAGTGCCCTTGAATGTTTATTTGCTTCAATATGTGTGTGTGTGTGTGAGAGTGAGTGTTTAGTCTATGTCTAGTTCTTATCTAGAGTGTTTATACTGTTTGTATTGTTTATTTCAATTATTCTATTTTTTTTATTTATTGTATTGCCTGTTTGCACCATGGGTCAGAGAGGACTGTAATTTCATCTGTGCTGTATGTCAAGCATCTCATCTCATCTCATTATCTCTAGCCGCTTTATCCTTCTACAGGGTCGCAGGCAAGCTGGAGCCTATCCCAGCTGACTACGGGCGAAAGGCGGGGTACACCCTGGACAAGTCACCAGGTCATCGCAGGGCTGACACATAGACACAGACAACCATTCACACTCACATTCACACCTATGGTCAATTTAGAGTCACCGGTTAACCTAACCTGCATGTCTTTGGACTGTGGGGGAAACCGGAGCACCCGGAGGGAACCCACGCGGACACGGGGAGAACATGCAAACTCCACACAGAAAGGCCCTCGCCGGCCCCGGGGCTCGAACCCAGGACCTTCTTGCTGTGAGGCGACAGCGCTAACCACTACACCACCGTGCCGCCTATGTCAAGCATGTATAGGTATAGCATATTTGACAATAAAGTTGACTTGACTTGAATATTACATATCTGTGAGTGGCAAAAGTATGTGAACCTCTAAGATTAGCAGTTAATTTGAAGGTGAAATTAGAGTCAGGTTTTTTCAATCAATGGGATGACAATCAGGTGTGAGTGGGCACCCTGTTTTATTTAAAGAACAGGGATCTATCAAAGTCTGATATTCACAACACATGTTTGTGAACGTGTATCATGGCATGAACAAAGGAGATTTCTGAGGACCTCAGAAAAAGTGTTGTTGATGCTCATCAGGCTGGAAAAGGTTACAAAACCATCTCTAAAGAGTTTGGACTCCACCAATCCACAGTCAGACAGATTGTGTACAAATGGAGGAAATTCAAGACCATTGTTCCCCTCCCCAGGAGTGGTCAACCAACAGAGATCACTCAAAGAGCAAGGCAAGTAATAGTCAGCGAGGTCACAAAGGACCCCAGGGTAACTGCTAAGCAACTGAAGGCCTCTTTCACATTGGCTAATGTTAATGTTCATTAGTCCACCATCAAGAGAACACTGAACAACAATGGTGTGCATGGCAAGTTTGCAAGAAGAAAGCCACTGCTCTTCAAAAAGAACATTGCTGCTTGTAGAATATGTGTTTGTAGTTGCCCTGGCAACATCCATGATAGGACGTGACGTATTAGGATGCGGCCAGCTACTTAGGAATAAGGTAGATACAGCATGTTTACATTAGGTAGCACGCTGCTGCATACACTCAGTCAATAAAGGTGTTAGGGTTTTGCTGGGATTCGAACCTGGTTCGTTGGTGTGATAATCCAGCAAACCCCCACTAGGCCACCAGGGGGATGACTCAAATGCAGAGGCGTGAGGCGGAAGTAGAAAAAGTATCAAAAGGTTTATTTATACTATATACACTATATACAGGGCAAAACAAAAAAACAAAAACAGAGTATAATCCAACACTGGGAAGACAAAGGGAAAAATAAAATATCAAAAGTCCAAAAAGGAAAAGGCAAAAATGCAAAAGCTCAGAAGATCACAAAAATAAAAATATCCAAAGGTCCAAAACAAAAGCCAAAAAACCAGGAAAGCAAAGTGCAAAACAAAGAACACGGTACAGAGGAAACTGGAGATAAACATAACAGCACAAAGACTCCATGACAAGAGGACTGAACTAAGGGGTATAAATACACAAACTAATTAAGGACACAGGTGAAAATAATCAGGACTAAACAGGCAATTAACACAACACAAAACACAGGAACAGTGGCGGCCTCTAGAGGCCAAAACAAACATGACACGAAAAGGAAATAACAGCGGCCTCTAGAGGCCAAAACAGTCTTAGTCCTAACAGGACCCCCCCCCCAGGAGCGTCTCCTGACGTTCCCAGGGCGATCCGGATGGGCTGAATGGAAGTCCCGACACAGTTCTTTATCTAGGACATCCCGAGCAGGAACCCAGCAGCGCTCCTCAGGACCATAGCCCTCCCAGTCCACCAGATATTGCAAGCCGCCGCGGACCCGGCGGGAGTCAAGCAGGCGATGCACAGTGAACACAGTCTGACCCTGGAAGATGCGGGGGGGTGGGGGGTTCCTAGGGGCAGGGGCATACGTAGACATCAGTACGGGCTGCAACAGGGAAACATGGAAAGTGGGGTTGATCCTCAGAGTCCGGGGCAACTGGAGCCGGTAGGCGACAGGGTTAACCCTGCGCACCACCTTGAAGGGCCCAATGTAGGGAGGAGCAAGCTTGCGGTTCTCCACCCGCAGCGGAAGGTCCTTAGTGGACAGCCAAACCTGCTGCCCAGGGCGGAAAGCGTGTGCAGGTCTTCTATGGCGGTTGGCCTGAGTCTGGTTGGTTCTGGAGGTCTGTATGAGGGTCTTCCTAACCTTGCTCCAGGTCTTGCGACACCGTCTTACATATTGGTTGACCGAGGGCACCCCCGCGTCCTCCTCCTGGTCCGGGAACAGAGGTGGCTGGAACCCGAATTGGCACTGGAATGGCGACAGCTTGGTGGCCGATGACTGCAGGGTGTTGTGGGCGTACTCTGCCCATGGCAGCCAGGTGCTCCACGATGTTGGGTTATCCATAGCCAGGCCTCGCAGGGTGGTTTCCAGGTCCTGGTTGAGCCTCTCCGTCTGACCATTGGACTGTGGGTGAAACCCAGAGGAGAGGCTAGCAGTGGCTCCGATGACCTTGCAGAACCCGTGCTACACTCGGGAGGAGAACTGGGGCCCTCGGTCTGAGACGATGTCCTGTGGGAGACCAAAGACTCGGAAGACATGATTAAACACAAGTTTAGCTGTTTCAAGAGCAGAGGGGAGTTTGCACAGTGGTATGAAGCAGCAGGCCTTGGAGAATCTGTCAACTATGACCAAAATGACCGTGTTACCTTGTGACTCAGGGAGACCCGTGATGAAGTCGACTGCCACGTGGGACCAGGGACGCCGGGGAATAGTCAGAGGATGCAGGAGACCCTGGGGACGCTGTCGTGGGTTCTTGGTTCTGGTGCAAACCTCACAGGACAGGACAAATGACCTTACTTCCTTCTCCATGTTAGGCCACCAGAAGCGTCTTTTCAGGAAGTCCAGGGTCCTCCGAGCTCCCGGGTGGGCGGTGAGAGGGGAAGAGTGACCCCACTGGAGAACCTTGGACCGGGCTTGATGTGGGACATACAAGAGGCCCGGTGGCCCTGTCCCAGGACCGGGGTCCTGGCGTTGGGCTCATCGGATGGCCTCCTCAAGACCCCAGCGGACAGGGGCCACAATCCGGGACACAGGGATAATAGGTCCGACTTCATTCTCCCTGTTAGTGGCAGAGAACAGCCTGGAGAGTGCGTCAGGTTTGGTGTTCTTGGAGCCGGGGCGGTACGAGAGGGTGAAGTCAAACCGACTGAAAAACAGGGTCCACCTAGCCTGTCAAGGGTTCAGTCTCTTGGCTTGCTGGAGGTACTCCAGGTTCTTGTGGTCAGTCCAAACCAGGAATGGATGTTGCGCTCCCTCCAGCCAGTGCCTCCACTCCTCAAGGGCCAGTTTGACCGCTAGCAGTTCTCGATCCCCCACATCGTACTGGGACTCCGCAGGACTCAGGCGATGGGAGAAGTAAGCGCAGGGGTGCAGCTTTCCTTCCGAACGTTGAGAGAGCACCGCGCTGACACCACTGTCCGAGGCGTCCACCTCCACGATGAATGGTTGGGAGATGTCCGGGAGGACCAGAATGGGTGCCGTGCAGAAGCGGTCCTTGAGGTCTTTGAACGCCTTTTCCGCCTGAGGAGACCAGACATAAGATCCACCTGTCCCTTTGGTGAGGTCTGACATGGGTGCTGCCACAGAACTGAAGTTCCTGATGAACTTGCGATAGAAGTTAGCGAATCCTAAGAACCGCTGAACCTCCTTAACAGACTTGGGAGTAGGCCAGTCCCAGACGGCCAGGGTCTTGGCAGGGTCCATTTGGAGTTGGCCTGTCCGTACAATAAATCCCAGAAAGGAGACCTCGGGAACATGAAATTCGCATTTCTGGGCCTTGGCGAACAGATTGTTCTGTAGCAGCCTCTGGAGAACCTGGCGGACATGGTGGCGGTGCTCCTGCACGGTCTTGGAAAAGATAAGGATGTCGTCGAGGTAGACAAAAACGTACAGGTTAATCATGTCCCTTAAGACGTCGTTGATTAGGGCCTGAAAAACAGCTGGTGCATTGGTGAGTCCGAAGGGCATCACCTGGTATTCGTAGTGCCCAGACGGGGTGTTAAAGGCAGTCTTCCACTCGTCTCCCTGTCGGATACGGATGAGGTGGTATGCGTTCCGTAGGTCCAACTTGGTGAAGACGGTGGCGCCTTGGAGCAGGTCGAAAGCAGTGGACATCAGCGGAAGGGGATATCGGTTGCGCACAGTGATCTTGTTCAGGCCCCTGTAGTCAATACATGGTCGGAGACCCCCATCCTTCTTGCCGACAAAGAAGAAGCCGGCACCAGCAGGTGAGGTGGAGGGTCGAATGAACCCAGAGACCAGGGCGTCTTTGAGGTATTCCTCCATGGCCTTGCGTTCTGGCTGAGAGAGGGAAAACAGTCTGCCACGAGGAGGGGTAGTCCCAGGGAGCAAGTCGATGGCACAGTCGTAGGCCAGGTGCGGAGGAAGAACGGCGGCCCTGCTCTTGCTGAATACCTCCTTGAGATCCCAGTACTCTGTGGGAACTTGAGATAACTCGGTGAGATCAGGGGGCTCGGCAGGAAACACAGGAGAGCTAGAGAGCAGACAAGAGGCATGGCATGCAGGGCCCCATTCCACAACCTGGCTTGTTACCCAGTCTATGCGAGGGTTGTGGCGAGTGAGCCAAGGAAGGCCTAGAATAACTGGGAACTCAGGTGAAGGAATCAGGTGCAGGGATATTTCTTCCTTGTGACCTTGAGACTGGAGGAAGACTGGAGAAGTAACTTGGGTGACTCTTCCATCACCTAACGCTTGGCCATCGAGGGCAGACACAGACAGTGGGACTTCAAGAGGTGCAGTCGGAATATTGATGCTTTGGGCGAAGTGAATATCCATAAAGTTCCCAGCCGCCCCTGAGTCTAACAAAGCTTGACAAGAGTGGACAGACTCACCCCAGGAGATGGAGACCGGGATGTAGATTCCTTGGCCAGGGAGTCCGGGAGAGAGGGTAGGCCCCATCACAACCCTCCCTTGGCTGGACGGGGCGGTCCTTTTCCCAAGAGTTCGGGACATGATGCTCGGAAGTGACCCGGCTTGCCACAGTAGATGCAGCACTTGTCCCTCCTTCTGCGCTCCCTCTCAGATGCGGAGAGGCGAGTACGACCCACTTGCATGGGTTCTGGACAGTCACTGAAGGAGGTAGACGGTTTCCAGGTAGAGGTAGGGAGGCTGGGGGGGCTCAAGGCTTGGTGGCGTTCTCTCATCCTGTTGTCCAGACGAATAGCATGTGAGATGAGGGTTTCGAGGTCACTTGGGCATCCAATAGAGGCCAGACCGTCCTTGATGGGGTCAGACAGACCATGGTGGAAGGCTGACACCAGGGCAGTCTCGTTCCATCCACTTACTGCTGCGAGTGTTCGGAACGAGATGGTGTAATCTGCGACGCTTCCTCCTTGCCGGATGGACATGAGCTTTCGGGCTGCGTCGGTACTGATGTCCGCCTGATCGAAGACCCGAAGCATCTCTTCAGAAAACAGCTGGAAATCAAGGCACTCAGGTCCCTGTCTTTGCCAGATAGCAGTAGCCCAGGCTCGCGCCTTACCAGCTAATAAGGTGATCACAAAGGCAATCTTGCGGCGATCCGTAGTGTAGGTGGTAGGCTGAAGCTCAAAGGTGAGTTGACATTGGGTAAGGAACTCTCGGCACTCACTGTGCTTGCCATCGTACCTCTGTGGTGCAGGAAGGCTGGGTTCACGAGGTGAAGAAGGCAGCATGGCAGGAGGCACAGGAACAGGAGCGGGAGCAGGAGATGCAGGCAGAAATGTCAGCTGTGCCAGGGTTTTCCCGATTTGCTGAAGCAGTTCCTCGTGGCGAGCAAGGGCCTCATGTTGGCTGGTGAGCGTACATCCATGAGCGTCCATGGTCGCTCCGAAGCATGTCAAAGCTGCCGTAATTCCCTGAAGGTTGGCCGGGTAGACAGTTGAAGCAGCCTCTGCTGAGTCGGTCATGACGGAGTCTTTCTGTTAGGGTTTTGCTGGGATTCGAACCTGGTTCGTTGGTGTGATAATCCAGCAAACCCCCACTAGGCCACCAGGGGGATGACTCAAATGCAGAGGCGTGAGGCGGAAGTAGAAAAAGTATCAAAAGGTTTATTTATACTATATACACTATATACAGGGCAAAACAAAAAAACAAAAACAAAGAGTATAATCCAACACTGGGAAGACAAAGGGAAAAATAAAATATCAAAAGTCCAAAAAGGAAAAGGCAAAAATGCAAAAGCTCAGAAGATCACAAAAATAAAAATATCCAAAGGTCCAAAACAAAAGCCAAAAAACCAGAAAAGCAAAGTGCAAAACAAAGAACACGGTACAGAGGAAACTGGAGATAAACATAACAGCACAAAGACTCCGTGACAAGAGAACTGAACTAAGGGGTATAAATACACAAACTAATTAAGGACACAGGTGAAAATAATCAGGACTAAACAGGCAATTAACACAACACAAAACACAGGAACAGTGGCAGCCTCTAGAAGCCAAAACAAACATGACACGAAAAGGAAATAACAGCGGCCTCTAGAGGCCAAAACAGTCCTAGTCCTAACAAAAGGTGGTTCTCCCTCGCACCTTGTGAATTATTTGACACATCTACATGGTGTCAGAAGTCAGCCTCTGCTCAGCATGTCTCAGAGCCTTCGACGAATCGACCCACTCGTCTTTGACGAAAACATTGCAGACAACTGGGAAAAGTTCAAGCATGAATGGCGTGTCTACAGCATCACGGGGCTAACATCGGCTAGCAAGAAGGTAAAAGCCTACACGTTTCTCAACCTCGCGGGTCCTGATGCGCTGGAAAAGTACGACACTTTCACCTTCGAAGACGACGAAGATCCCGAGGACCCCGAGACATTGGTAAAGAAATTTGAAGAAAATTGTCTTCCTGTGAAAAATGTTATAATGGACAGACATGCCTTTAATACAATGAATCAGAGACCACACGAGTCAATCCAGTCATACGTTGCCACGTTAAAGTCGCTGGCCAAGAAGTGTGGCTTCAGCACGTTACACGACGAGCTGATTAGAGACAGATTAGTGTGTGGCGTCCGCGACTCCGCCGTCCGCACCCAGTTACTGAAGGAAAAGAGACTGATGCTAAATTCAGCCATTGAAATGTGTGTGCTGCATGAACAATCAGAAAAGGGTAATAAGGAACTAAGGAAGGAAACGGATGGCAGGGAAATTAAAAAGGATGGAGAAGTGTGTGCAGTGCAATTCAATCCGTGCTCAAACTGTGGTGGGCAGCACCCACCAAGTCGTAGCAGCTGCCCAGCTTTCAACAAACGTTGCAACTCCTGTGGAAAATGGAATCACTTCTCCAAATGCTGCAGATCAAGTGGTGAGCGCAAACTCAGCGCACAGGGTGGACAGCAGTCGAACAGACCACCCCACACCCCACGCAGGGGGGGATACATGCACAAAATAAGCGAGCTTGACACACAGACTGCACATGAGCCAACAGACCTCTTCTATTGTGAGAGTGTGGAAACAGTCGCAGAGAAGGGCGAGATATTTACCACATTGACATCCACCAATGGAAGATCACTAAAAGTGAAGATTGACACTGGAGCCCGGTGCAATGTAATTTCCCAAGCCACTCTCGATCACATTGACCCCAATGCAGACATTGACTACATGGCTGTTGTCAATCTCGTGGCCTATGGAGGACAGGTAATAAGGACAACAGGCATGGCTACTGTGCATTTCACTTGCGGAACATTACACTTTCATGTCATAGGCAGTGACATGAAACCTCTTCTTGGTCTCACTGATAGTGTAAAACTAGGCTATGTGAAACTAGGGCCAAATGTACATGCCCTTCAACAAGGGGCGCAAGGACTTATTCAACAGCAACACCATAGGCAAACTTCCAGTAGTGTACCACATGCGTCTGGATGACTCAGTGCACCCCACAATATGTGCCCCCAGACAGGTGCCATTAGCAATGAAAGACAAAATCATTCAGGAACTCAACAGAATGACCAAACTGGGAATCATCAAGCCAGTTCATGAACCCACCGAATGGGTGTCTGCGATGGTGGCTGCCTGCAAAAAGGATGGCAGCATCCGGCTGTGCATTGATCCAGTTTATCTCAACAAAGCGTTCCTCAGGCCTCACCACCCCATGAAAACAGTTGAACAAGTAATAGCTGACATGCCAGGCGCCAAGGTGTTCAGCATCTTAGATGCAAAGTGTGGCTTCTGGGAGGTGCCACTCAGCAGCGAGTCATCCAAGTTAACCACGTTTATGACACCAGTGGGCCGATATGCTTTCCTTCAAATGCCTTACAGGATATCGACGGGGAGTGAAGTTTTCCAAAGGTGCATGGAACAACTCTTTGAAGGGCAGCCATGTGCAATTGTCATCAATGACATCCTAGTCTGGGGCAGCACAGCAGAAGAGCATGACGCGCGTCTCTGTCAGGTCATGGACAGAGTACGTGCTGTCAACCTCAAGCTGAACCCGGACAAATGTCACTTCAGAGTGTCTGCAGTCTCATACGTGGGGCACCTGCTCACCGACCAGGGGGTCAAGCCGGATCCTGCCAAGACTGCCGCAGTTCGTCTGATGCCTCCCCCAGAGGACAAACATGGAGTACAGAGATTCATTGGCATGACCAACTACCTGTCCAAATTCATCCCAGGTTACAGCGAGATCACGGCACCCCTGCGTCAGCTCCTTCTTCAGGACATGGAATGGGATTGGCAGGAGCACCACACAGCAGCATTCAACAAACTAAAGGACCTCCTCACCAGCCCTCCAGTACTTCGATGTACACCAGCCAGTGGTGTTGTCTGCTGATGCCTCTCAGCACGGTCTAGGTGCTGTCTGCTTACAAGACAACAAACCCGTGGCGTTTGCCTCCAGGGCCCTCACGGAGACGGAGGGACGCTATGCACAGATAGAAAAAGAGCTTCTGGCTCTCGTGTATGCCTGTCAGAAATTCCATGACTACATATATGGCCGCCCTGTGACAGTGGAGACGGATCATCAGCCCCTCATCACCATACTGCGAAAACCCCTCCACTCTGCATCCGCTCGCCTCCAGAGAATGATGCTGAAGCTGCAGCGTTACAACCTCCATGTCACGTACAGAAGAGGCAAAGAACTGTTCGTTGCGGACACCCTCTCACGTGCACATCTGCCTGCTGCAGACTTGACCGACAGTGCTGAGGAATATGACATCATGACAGTGGAGGTACTCTCCTCAAGGAGACTGGAGGAACTGAGACGAGAAATGCTGGCAGATCCTACATGCCGCCGTCTAGCCGAGGTCATCACTGCAGGCTGGCCTGACTCATTTAAGCAGCTGCCTCATGATCTCAAACAGTTCTACAGCATGAGACATGAACTCACAACAGACAACGGCTTGGTGTTCCGTGGTCTGAGATTTATCATTCCCCACTCGCTGCGACACTACTATGTCAAACAGCTGCACCAAGGCCACCCTGGCCTCGAAGCAAGAAAACGCAGGGCCAGAGAAACCATGTTTTGGCCCACAATCAATCAGGACATTGAGAATGAGCTCTCCAAATGTGCTCCATGCAATGCACTTCGACCTCACTAGACAAAAGAGCCTCTGCAACTACATGATATACCTGACCTGCCATGGGCCCTCACAGCAGCTGATGTCTTCGAATGGGAGGGAAAAGAGCACCTGGTGCTAGTGGACTCATATTTGGGCTGGTATGAAATAGACCAGCTCCCTAACACAACCAGTGCAACCATCATCACCAGGCTGAAACGACATTTCGCCACACACGGTGCACCCCAGCAACTCATGACTGACAATGCTGCATACTTCACAAGCAGGGAATTTCAGGAATTTGCCCATGCATGGGACTTCTCCCATGTCACCAGCAGCCTGCACTACCCTCAATCAAATGGGTTAGCTGAAAGGGCTGTGCGCTCAGCCAAACACCTACTTGAGAAATGTGCACGTGATGGCACAGATGTCTATGTGACCCTACTCAACATACAAAACACTCCAAGAGATGGACTGCCCTCACCAGCACAGCGCTTGCTGTCTCGCTGCACAAAAGCTCTTATTCCCATGACCAAAGCCATGTACAGTACCTACCCAAGGTGCAGACCCAGGTGCAGGAAGCCCTCACACATGCAAGGCAGAGACGCAAGGCACACTATGACAAATCAGCTAAACGCTTAGCACAGCTGCAAACAGGGAACACGGTCAGGATGCAGACCACCAGGGGATATGACCAGCTTGCAATAGTCACAGGAACTGCAGCACGACCCAACAGTTACCAGGTCCAGGTTGGGGATGCCGCATACACCAGGAATAGACGTCACCTGTTACTCACCCAAGAGAGTTACACTCCTCCTACAACAACAACAAACCCCCCATCCAGTGCCACTGCTGACCAACCACCGGGGATGCAGCCCGCAGTCATCCAGCCAGAGGTGGCACAAGCCCAAGAAGGCATGATCATCACCCGCTCAGGAAGGGTATCAAGGCCCAACACCCTCTACAAAGACTGCACCTCATAGACATTTTTTTTCTCTCCCTCTTTATACACACACAAAAAAAGAGAGTGCTGGTTTACAGTATGATATGTCACTGCTAGATTCTTCATGCAGGTTAAGTTTATGAAGTCATCTGTATGGATTATGAGTTTTGTTCACAATGATGATTTGTTACGACATATATGCAGTCAAGTCAATCAGTTGGTTGTTATACCGGCACTGTTAACTACTTATTAAGTGCCTTATACTAATAGGAGCATTTAGGCTTCTAAGTTGATTTTGATTTCTAAGTTGTCAAAACTGTTTACCTCCCTTGTTTGCCATTCTTTGAGAAGGGGGATGTAGAATATGTGTTTGTAGTTGCCCTGGCAACATCCATGATAGGACGTGAGGTATTAGGATGCGGCCAGCTACTTAGGGATTAGGTAGATACAGCATGTTTACATTAGGTAGCATGCTGCTGCATACACTCAGTCAATAAAGGTGGTTCTCCCTTGCACCTTGTGAATTATTTGACACATCTACACTGCTCATCTGCAGTTTGCTAAAGATCATGTGGACAAGCCAGAAGGCTACTGGAAAAAATGTTTTGTGGATAGATGAGACCAAAATACAAATTTTTGGTTAAAATGAGAAACATTATGTTTGGAGAAAGGAAAACACTGCATTCCAGCATAAGAACCTTATCTCATCTGTGAAACATGGTGGTGGTAATATCATGGCTTGTACCTGTTTTGCTGCATCTGGGCCAGGATGGCTTGCCATCATTGATGGAACAATGAATTTTAAATTATACCAGCGAATTTTAACCCTTTGGTGACTGACCCCTTGAACATGGTTCCTCCAGGAACGATGACATTTCAGTCGTCAAGACAACGGAAAAACTAAAATACAAGAGCATTTTGTTTTGTGCACAAGAGCATTGTGACGTATCTTTCTGTTTTTGTATTTTAGTTCTTCTGTTCTCTTGACAACTGAAAAGTCATAGTTCCTGGAGGAACCATTTTCAAGGGGTCAGTCACCAAAGGGTAGGAAAATGTCAGGACATCTGTCCATGAACTGAATCTCAAGAGAAGGTAGGTCATGCAGCAAAACAACGACCCTAAGCACACAAGTCGTTTTACCAAAGAATGGTGAAAGAAGAATAAAGTGAATGTTTTGGAATGGCCAAGTCAAAGTCCTGACCTTAATCCAATTGAAATGTTGTGGAAGGACCTGAAGCGAGCAGTTCATGTGAGGAAACCCACCAACATCCCAGAGTTGAAGCTGTTCTGTATGGAGCAATAGGTTAAAATTCCTTCAAGCTGGTGTGCAGGACTGATCAACAGTTACCAGAAACGTTTAGTTATAGTGCAGTTATTGCTGCACAAGGGGGTCAAACCAGATACTGAAAGCAAAGGTTCACATACTTTTGCCACTCACAGATATGTAATATTGGATCATTTCCCTCAATAAATAAATGACCAAGTATAATATTTTGTCTTATTTGTTTAACTGGGTTCTCTTTATATACTTTTAGGACTTGTGTGAAAATCTGATGATGTTTTAGATCATATTTATGCAGAAATATAGAAAATTCTACAGGGTTCACAAACTTTCAAGCACCACTGTATAAGAAAATGTACTATGTGATTAATTTACATTCAACTTTCTAAATATCTATGGGTGTCTTCTGCCACTGAAGTCCCTGTATAAATTTTAGTTCAAGGAATTTATATAAACCTGATTTAGCTTGTAGACAGAACCACTGCCAGAGCTACTGTTTCAGAAAATTACCCAACACTTTCTAACCATTCAGATTTGAGAAGTCAATATCACTAAGGTATAAAATAGCAAATTTCCATCTTTGATATCTTACATGTCAGAATTACATAATTTGAGTCATTTACAGTGTTTTGCAAAAGTATTTACCCCCCTTCGTGTTTGTCCTGTTTTGTCACAAAACAAGCTGGAATTAAAATGGATTTTTGGGGTGTTAGCACCATTTAATTTACACAACATGCTTACCACTTTAAAGGTGCAAACTTGTTTGTTTTAAAATTGTGACACAAACAATAATTAACATATAAAAACAGAAATCTGGAGTGTGTCTAGGTTTTCACCGCCCAAAGTCCATACTTTGCAAAGCCAACTTTTGCTGCCATTACAGCTGCAAGTCTCTTGGGGTATGTCTCTATTAGCTTAGCACATCTAGCCACTGGGATTTTTGCCCATTCCTCAAGGCAAAACTGCTCCAACTCCTTCAAGTGAGATGGGTTGCGTTGGTGTACAGCAATCTTCAAGTTATGCCACAGATTCTCAATTGGATTGAGGTCTGGGCTTTGATTAGGCCATTCCAACACATTTAAACATTTTCCGTTAAACCACTCCAGTGTAGCTTTAGCAGTATGTTTACGGTCATTGCCCTGCTGGACCATGAACCTTCGTCCCAGTCTCAAACCTCTGGCCGACTCAAACAGGTTTTCCTCCAGAATAGAGATCTTGCAGTCACGTGACCAGAAAGTACACAGCCGCCATCTTGTCGGTAAAAAACACCACTGAATACTGCTTCACTCGTGTACAAAATGGATCAATTTCAACCGACGGACTACACGGCTCATTTTTCTAATGAACAGATAACTACATATATGTCTAAAATAAACGACCTACAGATTAGTGACCCTTATGGCTTACCGGACGTAGTTTTCACGACCGTGTCAGTGGATATGGAACTGCCAGAGGTGGAATACCCAGACGTGTATAATTACCTCATTAACTTTCCCTCGCTGTTCAGTGGTGAAGCACTGCGTGCTTATAAATCTCTGCACAGTTATCTTTACAGAAATTCAGGATTTGTCAGCCCCCCTCAGATGTGGCATCTTGTAAACAAGAAAATAACAATCCTCATTGGACGGGTAAGTCACTTAAGTATTGATACTAGATATATCAGTAGTATCTAGTATAGCACTGACCAGCTGATTAGAGAATAGAATAGAATAAGGTAATTCCAGCTGTAATTCCAAATTGTCCGTCTTGTTTACCATGGATCTGGCGTTGGAGAGGTAGAGGCTTGGCAGTGGAGATTTGAGTGGCTGTTTTCTGAGCTTAGTCAACAGGCCGGCTCTGCCTGCAGCCTCGCTTTTGCTTCCTCTCCCGACGCCGCCTCCTTCGCCTGCCAGACCCGATAACAATCCACGGAGACCCCGCTGGTCTCGCTATCTCGTCCAGAATGTTGTGCATGCGATGGAAATCGCTACAAACCGTCATTTTCTGCTGGAAACCAATGTCCAGTAAGTCCATATGGTTGTAGTGGACATTGAAGTCCGGTACAGACGAACAACACGCAAAAATACACACAAAAAACATAAAAAACATGCACAGGTAGGGAGAGCTTGTAGCCGCAGCCTTTGTAGTAGAATTGTATATAGTAGGGTTTTCCAGAAGAAAAGGTAGAAGTAGAAGCAGAAGTAGAACCAGAATGAAGTAGAAGGCGGAAATATGGCGTTTGACCGTCAAGATGGCGTCTGCTGCAATCTGGATCGGCTGTGACGTCACATGCAAGATCTCTATTGCTCTGTATTTAGTGCCATCCATCTTTCCTTCAATCCTGGCCAGCTTTCCTGTCCCTGTGGATGAAAAATATCCTCACAGCATGGTGCCACCACCACCATGCTTCACTGTAGGAATGGTGTTCTCAGGGTGTTGGATTTGCACCACACATGGCATTTCCCACAATGGCCAAAAAGTTCAATTTTAGTCTCATTTGACCAGAGAATCTTCTTCCATGTGTTTGGGAAGTCTGCCACATGCTGTTGGGCAAACTCCAAATGTGTTTTCACAAGCAATTACTTTTTTATGGCCACTCTTCTTAAAAACCCCACTCTGTGGAGTGTATGGCTTAAATTGGGCCTATGGACAAATACTCCCATCTCTGCTGTGGATCTTTGCAGCTCCTTCAGTGTTATCTTTGGTGTCTTGTTGCATCCCTGATTAATGCCCTCCTTGTCCTGTTCTGGGAGTTTTGGTGGGGGCAGCCTTCTCTTACCAGGTTTGTATTGGTGACATATTCTTTCCATTTTGCTTTCATGGATTTTATAGTGCTCCCTGGGATATTCAAAGTTTGGGATTTTTTTTTATAATGCAACCATGATCCATACTTCTTGTCACGAGTGGTGAGCTGAGGTGAAGTGAGGACCCAAGAGCAGACTCAGAAAACAGGCAGCGTAAAGAGAAAACGTCTTTAATGAAGTAGATGGCAGAAAGGCAAAGGTACAGTAGGGCTCAGGCAAAAATCGGTAGTCAAAAAAACAGGCCAGGAGGTCAAAAACACAGAGGAGCAGGTAGACACGATCAGGGACAAAAAACAGGACAGAAAAATCTTCACAAAAACTGATGAACACAGGGACAAGGGGAATCCAGGCAGAGGTTGCAAAAGACACAATTCAAAAGAACAGGCAGGCAAAAACAGGGACAAAAACTGGACATAAAAACTTGACAAAAAACAAAGAAAAATTCAGGCAGGGGGGATCAAGAAGACACAATACCAATGAGCTGTAGCAAGGTGAGGAAAGTCTACAAGAGACAGTCTGGCAACTGGAGTAGCTCCAAACAGTTCTTGAAAAGCCCTGGCTGATGGGAGAGGAGTGGTAGCAGGTGTGGGAGTGCCACTTCAGGAAATGGCCTTCAGCAAGGCAGGACTGAATTCTTGTCCTGGATCTGGCCTGGAGCCAGCATGGAAGTCCCACAATCTAAGGCATGGATGGACTGGACCGGACTGTGACACTTCTTCAAAACTTTGTCTCTGACATGTTTGGAGTGCTCCTTGGTTTTCATATTGCTTGCTTAGTAGTGTTGCAGAGTGATTGTTCTTCCAGAACAAGTTTATTTATATAGACATCATGTGACAAATCATGTGACACTTTGATTGCACACAAGTGGATCTTAATCAACTAATTGAAGTGAATTGGTTGGACCAGCTCTTATTTAGGGGTTTCATACAAAAGGGGGTGAATACCTATTCACCCTCCAGATTTCTGGGGTTTTTTTCATCTTAATTATTGTTTGTGTCACAATTAAAAACAAACAAACAAACAAGCAAGCAAAAAAATTGCACCTTTAAAGTAGTAAGCATGTTGTGCAAATCAAATGGTGCTAACACCCCAAAAATCCATTTTAATTCCAGCTTCTAATATGACAAAACAGGACAAACACTAAGGGGGATGAATACTTTTGCAAGACACTGTAAAATGCCATTAGCAATCAGATAAAAGACTGCAGGAACAAGCTCAAACCAGAAAAATTTTGGGACGGTATGGAAAATACAAATAAAAAAAAAAAAAGAAAGCAGTGATTTCTAAATTTACTTTGACTTGTATTTCATTGCAGACCATATGAAGTCAAAATATTTCATGCTTTTGTCTGGTCATTTAATTTGTTAATATTCATCCATTGAGGCCTTCCAAAAAAATTGGGACCTGTTGCACACCTTAAGACCTGTTTGCAGGAAGAATGGGACGAAATAACACTAGCTGTCTTCAGTTCCTCAACATCTTTTCAGTCTTGTGAGATAATGGCAGTATTACACAGTGGTAAATGCTTTACCTTCCCAAATAATTTTTTTAATGTGCTGCAAAAATTAAAAGTTGAAATGTGTTTATTTTGAAAAATAAATAAATAAATAAATAAAATTAAAATTTCAAATAATTTGCTGTTGCATTGTTTTGAGTGCAGTACAGGTCAAATATTATTTACAAATCATTGTCTTCAGTTTTAATTTCAATTTCATCTTACCATCCCATCTTTTTTCTGATTTGTGTTTATATTTTTATATGTCCATGTTCTGTAATAAATTTGGATTTAAATGTTGCCAAGTCAGAAAAATGGATTTACTTTATTTTTACTTCAGAAAAATAAAGTGTACAAAACTATGAAATTCGCAAAAGTAAACTTTTGATGCCATTTAAAATATTTTGTCATGTATTTATTCAACAACTTTTAAAGAAGGTTGTATAATTATGTACAAAGCCAATAATCAGGCACAGTTCCACATTACATTATGAGCAATTTTAATCGAATGTAATAATGCATTATTAAAGCTGTAAAAGCATAAAAAGTTACCAAATTAAATAGACTTATAGGCAGCAATCTTTCTGAAATGTTAAGAAAGCTATCTAAGTAAAATCTTAATTTTTTATGCTGATATTATTTTATAAATTGATTTTTAAAATTTCACCTGGGGTTATTGTTGCCATTGTTGTCTAAGGAGTTGCCAATGTGAATCTCTGCATCATTTAACCGTTCTGAGGTGCCTTCACCTCTGTTTGTGATGATTACATTCTTAATATCATGCACTGCCAACAAATCCAGCCTCCACCATGCATTATAATCCATATTTGTGTGTGTACATGGAGAAATATACGAGGATGATTCTGTGATACCATCAATAGCAAAGTGAGCAAAGTAAATGCCCTGGTAAGTAGAAGATTGTGTTGCTATTCCTTTTAAGGCCACATTGTCTAGAGGGGAGAACAGAATATATTAATGCATCTGAAAATATTGGAATATCATGAACAACTTATTTTTTTGTAATTTTATTCAAAAAGGTAAACATTAATATATTCTACATTCATTACAAGTAAAGTGAAATATTACAAGGCTTTTTTGTTGTAATTTTGATGATTATAGCTTATAGCTCATGAAAATCAGAAATCCATTATCTCAGAATATTAGAATTTCATTTTGAGTTTGAGTAAAGCAGTATAAATTCTGTGCATCTCTCAGTCTAGTTCAGTACATGCAACCGCAATCATGGGGAAGATTGCTGACTTGACAGTTGTCCAGAAGACGATTATCAACACCCTCCACAGGGAGGGTAAGCCACAGAAGGTCACTGCTGAAAAGGCTGGCTGGAAAATGTGCATAGCAACAGGGATGAGCGCAGCCTTGAGAGGCTTGTCAAGAAAATCTGATTCAAGAACTTTGGAGAGCTTCACAAGGAGTGGACAGAGGCTGGTGTCAGTGCATCAAGTGCCACCACACATAGATGCCTACAGGAAAGGGGCTATGACTGTCACATTCCTAATATCAAGCTACTCCTGAATCAGAGACGATGTCAGAAGCATCTTACCTGGGCTACGGAGAAAAAGAACTGGACTGTTGTTCAGTGGTCCAAAATCCTTTTTTCAGATGAAAATAAGTTTTGCATTTCATTGGGAAGTCAAGGTCCTAGAGTCTGTAGGATGAGTAGAGAGGCACAGAATCCAAGGTGTTTGAAGTCCAGTGTGTAGTTTCCGCAGTCTGTGATGATTTGAGGTGCCATGTCATCTGCTGGTATTGGTCCACTGTGTTTTATCAAGTCCAAAGTGAACGCAACCATCTACCAGGAGATTTTAGAGCACTTCATACTTCCACCTGCTGACAAGCTTTATGGAGATGCCAATTTCCTTTTCCAGCAGGACTTAGCACCTGCCCACAGTGCCAAAACTACAATCAAATGGTTTGCTGACCATGATACTATTGTGCTTGATTGGCCAGCCAACTCGTCTTACCTGAACCCCATAGATTCTCTATGTGGTATTGCCAAGAGGAAGATGAGAAACACCCGACCCAAAAATACAGATGAGCTGAAGGCCGCTATCAAACCAATTCGGGCTTCAGTCACCACTCAGCAGTGCCACAGGCTGATCACTTCCATGTCATGCCACACTGATGCAGTAATTTGTGGCAAAGGAGACCCAACTAAGTATTGAGTATATAAATTAACATACGTTTCAGAAGTTGGATATTTCTGTATTATAAATCCTTTTTTGATTAATCTTGGGAAATATTCTAATAATGTGACATACTGGATTTCTGATTTTCATGAGCTGTAAGCGCTTTTTCCCAATATTCTAATTATTTGAAATACACTAGTATACAGAAGCCCACATTCGAAAAAGTTGGGACAGTATGGTTGAATGCAAGTTAACAAACAAACAAATAAAAAGAAAGCATTGATTTCTAAATTTACTTTGACTTGTATTTCATTGCAAACAGTATGGCTAGTAATGAGTTAAAACTATTAAATAATGATGTGATTTGAAACGGGTGATGTCAACATATAATTGTAATCATGATTTGGTACAATATCAGTATCCTGGAAAGGCCTAGTCTTTGAAGAGCAAAGATGAGCCAAGGATCTCCAGTTTGTCAAGAAATGCATGTGAAAATCATTCAAATGTTTAAAAACAATGTTTCTCAAAGAAGGAATTTGTAAATACAGTGGGGCAAAAAAGGATTTAGTCAGCCACCAATGGGGCAAGTTCTCCCACTTAAAAAGATGAGAGAGGCCTGTAATTTTCATCATAGGTACAGTGGTGCTTGAAAGTTTGTGAACCCTTTAGAATTTTCTATATTTCTGCATAAATATGACCTAAAACATCATCAGATTTTCATACAAGTCCTAAAAGTAGATAAAGAGAACTCAGTTAAGCAAATGAGACAAAAATATTATACTTGGTCATTTATTTATTGAGGAAAATGATCGAATATTACATATCTGTGAGTGGCAAAAGTATGTGAACCTCTAGAATTAGCAGTTAATTTGAAGGTGAAATTAGAGTCAGATGTTTTCAATCAATGGGACGACAATCAGGTGTGAGTGGGCACCCTGTTTTATTTAAAGAACAGGGATCTATCAAAGTCTGATCTTCACAACACATGTTTGTGAAAGTGTATCATGGCACGAACAAAGGAGATTTCTGAGGACCTCAGAAAAAGCATTGTTGATGCTCATCAGGCTGGAAAAGGTTACAAAACCATCTCTAAAGAGTTTGAACTCTACCAATCCACAGTCAGACAGATTGTGTACAAATGGAGGAAATTCAAGACCATTGTTACCCTCCCCAGGAGTTGTCGACCAACAAAGATCACTCCAAGAGCAAGGCATGTAATAGTCAGCGAGGTCACAAAGGACCCCAGGGTAACTTCTAAGCAACTGAAGGCCTCTCTCACATTGGCTAATGTTAATGTTCATGAGTCCACCATCAGGAGAACACTGAACAACAATGGTGTGCATGGCAGGGTTGCAAGGAGAAAGCCACTGCTCTCCAAAAATAACATTGCTGCTCGTCTGCAGTTTGCTAAAGATCACATACAAACCAGAAGGCTATTGGAAAAATGTTTTGTGGACAGATGAGACCAAAAAGCACACAAGTCGTTCTACCAAAGAATGGTTAAAGAAGAATAAAGTTAATGTTTTGGAATGGCCAAGTCAATGTTCTGACCTTAATCCAATCGAAATGTTGTGGAAGGACCTGAAGCGAGCAATTCATGTGAGGAAACCCACCAACATCCCAGAGTTGAAGCTGTTCTGTATGGAGAAATGGGCTAAAATTCCTCCTAGTCAGTGTGCAGGACTGATCAACAGTTACCGGAAACGTTTAGTTGCAGTTATTGCTGCACAAGGGGGTCACACCAGATACTGAAAGCAAAGGTTCACATACTTTTGCCACTCACAGATATGTAATATTGGATCATTTTCCTCAATAAATAAATGACCAAGTATAATATTTTTGTCTCATTTGTTTAACTGGGTTCTTTTTATCTACTTTTAGGACTTGTGTGAAAATCTGATGATGTTTTAGGTCATATTTATGCAGAAATATAGAAAATTCTAAAGGGTTCACAAACTTTCAAGCACCACTGTACACTTCAACTATGAGAGACAGAATGGGGGGAAAAAATCCAGGAAATCACATTGTAGGATTTTTAATGAATTAATTGGTAAATTCCTCGGTAAAATAAGTATTTGGTCACCTACAAACAAGCAAGATTTCTGGCTCTCACAGACCTGTAACAACTTCTTTAAGAGGCTCCTCTGTCCTCCACTCGTTACCTGTATTAATGGCACCTGTTTGAACTCGTTATCAGTATAAAAGACACCTGTCCACAACCTCAAACAGACACACTCCAAACTCCACTATGGCCAAGACCAAAGAGCTGTCAAGGGACACCAGAAACAAAATTGTAGACCTGCACCAGGCTGGGAAGACTGAATCTGCAATAGGTTAGCAGCTTGGTGTGAAGAAATCAACTATGGGAGCAATTGTTAGAAAATGGAAGACATACAAGACCACTGATAATCTCTCTCGATCTGGGGTTCCACGCAAGATCTCACCCTGTGGGGTCAAAATGATCACAAGAACGGTGAGCAAAAATCCCAGAACCACATGCGGGGACCTAGTGAATGACCTGCAGAGAGCTGGGACCAAAGTAACAAAGGCTACCATCAGTAACACACTACGCCGCCAGGGACTCAAATCCTGCAGTGCCCCCTGCTTAAGCCAATACATGTCCAGGCCCGTCTGAAATTTGCTAGAGAGCATTTGGATGATCCAGAAGTGGATTGGGAGAATGTCATATGGTCAGATGAAACCAAAACAGAACTTTTTGGTAAAAACTCAACTTGTCGTGTTTGGAGGAGAAAGAATGCTGAGTTGCATCCAAAGAGCACCATACCTACTGTGAAGCATGGGGGTGGAAACATCATGCTTTGGGGCTGTTTTTCTGCAAAGGGACCAGGACGACTGATCTGTGTAAAGGAAAGAATGAATGGGGCCATGTATCGTGAGATTTTGAGTGAAAACCTCCTTCCATCAGCAAGGGCATTGAAGATGAAACGTGGCTGGGTCTTTCAGCATGACAATGATCCCAAACACACCGCCTGGGCAACGAAGGAGTGGCTTCATAAGAAGCATTTCAAGGTCCTGGAGTGACCTAGCCAGTCTCTAGATTTCAACCCCATGGAAAAAACTTTGGAGGGAGTTGAAAGTCCATGTTGCCCAGCGACAGCCCCAAAACATCACTGCTCTAGAGGAGATCTGCATGGATGAATGGGCCAAAATAACAGCAAGTGTGTGTGAAAACCTTGTGAAGACTTATAGAAAACATTTGACCTCTGTCATTGCCAACAAAGGGTACAGTATATAACAAAGTATTGAGATGAACTTTTGTTATTGACCAAATACTTGTTTTCCACCATAATTTGCAAATAAATTCTTGAAAAATCAGACAATGTGATTTTCTGGATTTTTTTTTCCTCATTTTGTCTCTCATAGTTGAGGTATACCTATGATGAAAATTACAGGCCTCTCTCATCTTTTTAAGTGGGAGAACTTGCACAATTGGTGACTGACTAAATACTTTTTTGCCCCACTGTATCATCCTCTTCCGTGAATAATATCTTTAAACAATTCAAGGAATCTGGCGGCATAAAAGGCAAGGGCACAAGCCTAAGCTGAACATCCATGAATGCCAATCCCTTACATGACATGACATTAAAAACTGCCATTTATCTGTCACTGATATAACCACATGGGCTCGGGATTATTTTACCAAACTTTGTCAAGCACTACAATATGGACTTACATCCACAAATGCCTGTTAAAACTTTACTGTGCAAAAAGGCAGCCTTATGTTAACTATGTCCATAAGCACTGTCAACTCCTCTGGGCTTGGAGGTATCTGGGATGGACCATCATACAGTGGAAACATGTATTGTGCTCAGACGAATCCGTATTCCAGGTATTTTTTTGTAAGAAATGGATGTCATGTGCTCTGGATCAGAGAGGAAAAGGACCTTTCAGACTGTTACCAGTAACAAGTCCAAAAGCCAGAGTATGGGGTTTGTGTAATGCATGGTATGAGGTTGTGTTAGTGTCGCACTCCCGGGATCATCCAACAGGACTCCACTTCCCACAATCCCCCTCACACACCAGGCACTACCATGTGCACTCCGTCAGCCAACCCGGAACCATAGGAGTGGTTACCCCGAGTTCTAATCACCATCACCTGTACCTTTTTGTTTCCACTTGTATTTATACCCCTTTGTTTGTTTTGTTCATCACACAGTATTGCCTCTACATTTTGTGAGCCTACTGAGCATTATTATTCTGATTGCTTTCTTGTGTATGACCCTTTTTGCCTTCCGGTTTTTCCCGTTTCACCTAGCCCTTGTGTTTGTTTACCCATTTCTCTTGCTTCCCGTTTTTTTCGATCCTCGCCTGTTTCCTGATTACGATTTGCCTAGCCCTTGTATTTAGATTGCCCGTGTCTATTGTTTCCTGGTTCTTGGACTATTGCCTGTTTCCCGATCATGATTTGTCTAGCCCTCGTTACTGTTTTGGATCTCTCTGTATTGACCTGGCCTGGCTTTTGTACATTGTCTTTTTTCTCATTATCATTAAAACCTTGAGTTCATTCTCAATCCGTGAGCATCTGGTTTGTCACAGCTGTGTTACAGAATACTGTGCCATCATGCAGACGGCAGATTATATGGAGCTACAGGTAGCGCTTAGCAACCAAGGACAGATGCTGGGACAACATCACCAGAGTTTTGACTCCGTGACTCAGTCCATCCAGACTTTTATGCAACAGCAAGGTCAGCAGCAAAAACAGTTGGTGCAAATTGTTGAAAGCATGAGAGAAATCACCACCCAACTCCAACGACTCTGCTCCTTCGGCTTGCCGATGGTGACCAACCAAGCTGCTCCTTCCACGGCTGTTACCAGTTCGTTTGTTGTCAGTAAACCTGATAAATTTGATAGCTCACCTAATCAGTGTAAAGGGTTTTTGTTACAATGTTCGATATTTTTTTGCGAATTCCCCTCCGAGCTCTGACAAGGCTAGTATTTCTTTTATGATTTCTTGCCTTATGGGCAAGGCCTTAGATTGGGCTACCACAGTTTGGCCCATAGTCCAATCTGACACTTAGAATCACTTTGTTAAAGAATTTAAAGTGGTTTTTGATCATGCCAATAAGGGCCGCTCTCAAGGGGAATTACTCACCCGACTACGTCAGGGTAATCGCTCTGTTTCCGATTACACTTTGGAATTTCGCACTCTTGCGGCTGGGAACGGTTGGAATGAGCCTGCATTGCTAGTGACCTTTCGCAACGGACTGAACTCCGACATCCTAGCGGAAATGGCTTGTAAGGACAACAGTCTTTCACTAGAAAAGCTGATTTCATTGGCCATTCGCCTAGACCAACTGAAGCACAGGAGAGGTTTTTGTAAATCTCCCACAGTTCCAGCTGCTGCACTGACTCCTCACCGCTTGTATCCACCAACGACCCGGACTCGTGAGGATGCAGAATCCTCAGAACCTATGTGGTATGACTCATTTCATTTGTCTGCAGAGGAAAAGCAATGACGTCTCCATGATAGGCTGTGTCTCTTTTGTGGAACCGCCGGTCACATTCTACGTGACTGTTAAATCCGTCGACACAGAACTTTGGCACCGACCCTGGGAAAGCGCGTGGAGCCTACTCCATGCGCTAATGTGGTGAGTACACCCACTAAGGGCTTGGTCTCCAAGTCCTTCCTCCTACCCGTGACAGTTAACTGTCCTCAGTCTGTCTTTGTGTTCTCAGCATTAATTGAGTCCAGAGCTGAAGGGGACTTTATTCATGCCGAGCTGGTGGAGCAACTCCAGATTCCTGTGGAGCCACTGAAAACGCCACTAAGATTGACTGCTGTTGATGGGATCTCATGGGAGAAGGACTTGTTAACCGGGTCAGGAAACCCATTAATATGACTGTCAGTGCTTTACATTCAGAAGAAATTTGTTTTTTTGTATTGAATTCTTGAGTATGCTATCATTTTAGGTTTGCCCTGGCTTAGAAAACATAACTCCATCATATCTTGGTCCGATAAAGAAATACTCTTGTGGTCCAGTTACTGTTATGACCACTGTCTAGTGCTTCCCATAGGTTATGGTATCGTCAACAACTATAGAAAGCCCCAAGGCCAATGTCATAGTTTCCATTCCCCCCCGAATACAATGACCTGTTAGAAGTATTTAGCATGAAAAGTACTACCAAACTTCCCCCTCACAGAGAATATGACTGTTCCATTGAGTTAATAGATGATGCTATTCCACCAAAGTCTAGGATTTATCCGCTCATTCAGGTGGAGGAGAGAGCAAAGGAGGAGTATGTTCAGGAGGCTTTAGAACAGGGTTTCATCTGTCCTTCTACATCCCCCGCAGCTGCAGGGTTCTTTTTCGTCAACAAGAAGGATGGGGGACTTAGGCCCTGCACTGATTTATCATGGGCTAAATCAGATCACTAAACCCTAGTCTTACCCGCTGCCTTTAGTCCCCGTAGTGCTAGAGCAACTTTGTGGGGCATTGATATTCACAAAACTTGACTTAAGAAGTGCATACAATTTAGTCCACATAAACGAAGGTGACAAATGGAAAACTCCATTTCTTACCACTAGGGGGCACTATAAGTATTTACTAATGCCCTTTGGGTTGCATAATGCCCCATCCGTATTCCAAGCATTCATAAATGATTTCCTCAGGGATATGCTTGGCCAATATGTTATTTCCTACATCGATGACATCTTGATTTATTCCCCTAATTTTGAAACTCAAATTCGTCAAGTTCATTCTGTCCTTAAGCATCTGCTTGAAAACCAGCTGCATGTTAAAGGGGAGGAGTGTGGATTTCATCTCCCTTCTACTTCTTTCCTAGGCTATGTCATCAGTCCGGAGGGTGTCGTTATGGACAATAAGAAGGTAGAAGCCGTAACTAATTGGCCCATCCCTACTTCCATAAAGGAACTCCAGTGATTTATTGGGTTTGCTAATTTCTACTGTCATTTCATTCACAATTTCAGTAGTTTAGCAGCTCCTCTTACCATGTTATTGAAGGGAAATGCCAAAAAACTCTCATGGAATCCCTGAGTGCAGGAAGTATTCGAATCCCTCAAGGTAGCCTTCACTTCTGCCCTCATTCTGAAGCATCATGATCCCACTCAGCCTTTCGTGGTGGAGGTGGATGCCTCTGAGGTAGGCACGGGAGCTGTGCTGTCCCAGCACATAGGTGATCCCTGTAAATTACATCCAATAGCCTTCTACTCCCATAAACTGATCCCTGCCGAATGTAATTATGGTATAGGAGATAGGGTGTTGCTGGCCATGAAACTAGCTTTCGAAGAATGGTGCCATTGGCTAGAGGGAGCTACACACCCCTTCCTAGTGTTAACAGATCCTAAAAACCTGGAATATTTATGGTCAGCTGAACTGCTTAACCCCCATCAGGCCCGGTGGTCCCTATTCTTTTCTTGATTTAATTTTTCCATTTATCATCATCCCGGTTCCTATAATACTAAAGCAGATGCCCTTTCTCATATATATCCCAGTCCCAAGTCCTCCCCTGAGGTTGTTAATATACTACCCCCATCAGTTGTGGTCACCCCTATTAGATGGGAAATAGACAAAGAGATTGACCAAGAACTATCTGTCACTCCTGCCCCTGAAGCTTGCCCTGTAGGAAGGAAGTATGTACCCACTCAATGCAAGGGCAAATTAATTATGTGGACCCACTCCTCTTTGCCTTCTGGCCATCCGGGAGAGACACGTACACACCAGTTATTGTCTGGCAGATATTGGTGGGAAAATATGCTGTCAGATATCAATAGATTTGTCTCCTCATGCACCACCTGTTCAAAATGCAAAACACCCAAATCTCTCCCTAACGGTAAACTCATGTCCTTGCCTGTCCCTTCTCGTCCATGGTCACATATAGCAGTAGACTTTGTAATTGACTTGCCCCCCCTCACAGAACTACACGGTCATTCTAACCATTGTCAATAGGTTCTCATGAGGAGTTAGATTTGTCCCCTTTGTTAACCTACCTATTGCCTTTCAGACAGCTGAAGCCCTTTTTAACTATGTGTTCCATATATTTGGTATTCCTGAGGATATAGTATCTGATCGAAGGCCTCAATTCACCTCTCATGTATGGTTAGCATTTTTTGAGAGACTGGGAGTTAACGTCAGTCTCACCTCCGGTTACTATCCCCAGTCTAATGGTCAATGTGAAAGGGTCAACCAAGAACTGGGAAAGATTTTGAGAATGTACTGTCACGATAATCAAGCTGACTGGTCAAACTATTTGCCCTGGGCAGAAATGGCTCAAAATTCATTAATCAGCTCTACTACGGGGCTAACACCCTTTCAATGTATACTGGGTTACCAACTCCCCGGAATGCCATGGTCTGCCACGCCCTCTGATAACCTGGCCATTGACAGTTGGATGCAACAGCGTAAGCACATCTGTGAACAGACCCAGCAGTGGATCGAGAACGTTCTCTGTCGACACAAGAGGCTAGTGGATCGTCAAAGAGGTGACACCGACCTACCTCCCTGGGGACTGAGTGTGGCTGTCGACCCGGGACTTCAGGTTTCCTGAGGGAGGTAGAAAATTATTGCCCAAATATATTGGTCCATTTAAAATTCTCCAGCAAATTAATGGGGTTATTTACAAATTAGATCTGCCTGTGCATTACCGTGTTTCTAACTTGTTTCATGTATCTCTCTTGAACGAGCCCACACCCGATGTCGTGCCCCCACCTCCGGTGTACGTACAAGGCACCCCAGTGTATGCTGTCCGCCGGTTGCTGGACTCCAGAAGGAGAGGAGGGACTCTGCAGTACCTTGTGGACTGGGAGGGCTATGGGCCAGAGGAGCGTAGCTGGGTTCCTGCATGAGATACCCTGGATCCGGGGTTGGTGGAGGAGTTCCATCAGAGTCATCCAGAGAAGCCCGTGCCTCGGCCTAGGGGCCGTCCCAAGCACCGTGTGTCCAGCCCTCCTGGCAGTATGCAGAGCAGTGGTTCCAGAGGTTGTCCGCAGCGATGGCCCTCTGTCCAGCACTGCAGCAGTTCTGATGGCTCGCTCAGGAGTGTTCCCGGCAGCATGGGTGGCGGTCGTCGTGGTCGTCCTCGTCCCTTGGCCTCCTTGGACTCCTGGGGGGGTACTGTCACACTCCTGGGCTCATCCAACACTCAGGAATCCACTTCCCACAGTCACCTCACACACCGGTCACTACCACGTGCACTCCCTCAGCCAACCCGGAACCACTTCCTAGGAGTGGTTCCCCTGAGTTCTAATCACCATCACCTGTACCTTTTTGTTTCCATTTGTATTTGTACCCCTTTGTTTGTTTTGTTCATCGCACAGTATTGCCTCTAAATTTCGTAAGCCTACTGAGTGTTATTATTCTGATTGCTTGTGTATGACCCTTTTTGCCTTCCAGTTTTTCCCATTTCGCCTAGCCCTTGTGTTTGTTTGCCCATTTCTCTTGCTTCCCGCTTTTTTTCGATCCTCGCCTGTTTCCTGATTACGATTTGCCTAGCTCGTGTTTAGATTGTGCATGTCTACTGTTTCCTGGTTCTTGGACTATTGCCTGTTTCCCGACCACGATTTGTCTAGCCCTCATTACTGTTTTGGATCTCTCAGTATTGACCTGGCCTGGCTTTTGTACATTGTCTTTTTTCATTGTTATCATTAAAACCTTGAGTTCATTCTCAATCCACGAGTGTCTGGTTCATCACAGCCACGTTACAGTTAGTACATTTAGATTTTGGCACAATTTATTCTGCTTTCAGGACAACATCTTTTCCAGAGATATTTCAACAAGACAAATGCTAAACCACATTATGCACACATTACCAAGGCATGGCTGTGGAAAGAGAGTGTGTCTGCTCTGTTTGTCCCCAATAGAGAATGTGTTGCAAATTTTAAATGAAAAATATGACAATGATGACCCCATAATGTTGCACACGTTAAGACATGTTTGCAGGAAAAATGGGACAAAATAACACCTGAAACATTTCATCACTTGGTGCCTTCAGTCCCTCAACATCTTTTAAACATTGTGAGAAGGAATGGCTATATTAAAAATTGCCATCACAACTTTATTTAAAAAGTGTTGCAAGAATCAAAATTGAAAAGTCTTGAGTGTAAAGAAAATAAACAATAAAAATAAAATTTATGAGGTAAAACAACAATGTGCTTTGTTGTTTTGAATGCAATACAGATCAAATATTATTTACAAATCATCGTTTTCAGCTTTAATTTCAATTTCAACATGCCATCCCAACTTTTTTCTGTGTTTCGGTTGTGTACACACACACACACACACACACACACACACACACACACACACACAGGTCCAAAAGTCTGAGACTACAAGTTAAAATGCAGTTTTACAAAATACAATTTAAAATTCAATTTTGCATAATTTAATATCAGAAGGTTTCAAATTATATGACTACAACTTCAGTTAAAAATAGTACCTTCAAAATATTTACATGAATTTCAGAGTTTTGTAGTATTAGCTGTATCTTAGTACACATCCCCTTTTTTGCTTTAATGATGGTGTACATTCAATCTGGCATGGATGCCACAAATTTTTACAAGTCCTTATGATCCATTTTAGACCAAATCAATCAGAGTGTCATCTGAACACATGCCTCATTGGAAGCAATGAG
Organism: Neoarius graeffei; assembly: GCF_027579695.1. Classification (NCBI taxonomy): domain Eukaryota; kingdom Metazoa; phylum Chordata; class Actinopteri; order Siluriformes; family Ariidae; genus Neoarius; species Neoarius graeffei. Next base: position 48,947,758 of record NC_083571.1, on the reverse strand, counting down.
GCATATGGAAAATCTGACCATGCAGTTAACATTTATTTTACAAATATACAGTGGGGCAAAAAAGTATTTAGTCAGCCACCAATTGGGCAAGTTCTCTCACTTAAAAAGATGAGAGAGGCCTGTAATTTTCATCATAGGTACACTTCAACTATGAGAGACAGAATGGGGGGAAAGAATCCAGGAAATCACATAGTAGGATTTTTAATGAATTAATTGGTAAATTCCTTGGTAAAATAAGCATTTGGTCACCTACAAACAAGCAAGATTTCTGGCTCTCACAGACTGTAACAACTTCTTTAAGAGGCTCCTCTGTCCTCCACTTGTTACCTGTATTAATGGCATCTGTTTAAACTCGTTATCAGTATAAAAGACACCTGTCCACAACTGCAAACAGTCACACTCCAAACTCCACTATGGCCAAGACCAAAGAGCTGTCAAAGGACACCAGAAACAAAATTGTAGACCTGCACCAGGCTGGGAAGACTGAATCTGCAATAGGTTAGCAGCTTGGTGTGAAGAAATCAAATGTGGGAGCAATTGTTAGAAAATGGAAGACATACAAGACCACTGATAATCTCTCTCGATCTGGGGCTCCACGCAAGATCTCACCCCGTGGGGTCAAAATGATCACAAGAACGGTGAGCAAAAATCCCAGAACCACATGGGGGGACCTAGTGAATGACCTGCAGAGGGCTGGGACCAAAGTAACAAAGGCTACCATCAGTAACACACTACGCCGCCAGGGACTCAAATCCTGCAGTGCCCCCTGCTTAAGCCAGTACATGTCCAGGCCTGTCTGAAATTTGCTAGAGAGCATTTGGATGATCCAGAAGAGGATTGGGAGAATGTCATATGGTCAGATGAAACCCAAACAGAACTTTTTGGTAAAAACTCAGCTTGTCGTGTTTGGAGGAGAAAGAATGCTGAATTGCATCCAAAGAGCACCATACCTACTGTGAAGCATGGGGGTGGAAACATCATGCTTTGGGGCTGTTTTTCTGCAAAGGGACCAGGACGACTGATCCGTGTAAAGGAAAGAATGAATGGGGCCATGTATCATGAGATTTTGAGTGAAAACCTCCTTCCATCAGCAAGGGCATTGAAGATGAAACGTGGCTGGGTCTTTCAGCATGACAATGATCCCAAACACACCGCCTGGGCAACAAAGGAGTGGCTTCATAAGAAGCATTTCAAGGTCCTGGAGTGGCCTAAGCCAGTCTCCAGATCTCAACCCCATGGAAAATCTTTGGAGGGAGTTGAAAGTCCATGTTGCCCAGCGACAGCCCCAAAACATCACTGCTCTAGAGGAGATCTGCATGGAGGAATGGGCCAAAATAACAGCAAGTGTGTGTGAAAACCTTGTGAAGACTTATAGAAAACATTTGACCTCTGTCATTGCCAACAAAGGGTATATAACAAAGTATTGAGATGAACTTTTGTTATTGACCAAATACTTGTTTTCCACCATAATTTGCAAATAAATTCTTGAAAAATCAGACAATGTGATTTTCTGGATTTTTTTTTCTCATTTTGTCTCTCATAGTTCAGGTATACCTATGATGAAAATTACAGGCCTCTCTCATCTTTTTAAGTGGGAGAACTTGCACAATTGGTGACTGACTAAATACTTTTTTGCCCCACTGTAGGTCCTAGAAATAGTGCAGAATTATGAATAATAAATATACAATTTTTTAATGTTTATGCTCTTTGTTGTAAATAATTCAAAATTGTAAAACTTTTTGTTTCCAATTTATAGAATGAACAATTTATACAATAAAAGAGAAAAACAAAAATCCCGGATTTTCAATGTTGTCATGTATTCCTTACCTTGCTGATGGGTCAGTTTCCACTGCAATGAGAAAATGAACATCCCTGTGTAAAAATACATGATCTAAAATTACACATTTGATAATGTGCCTGGGAAATACATAATAGGAAGCATATCTAACAGATATTTCTAAAAATCCATACAATACGATTTTTAGGCATGTAACAATATATCATGCAATGATCAATCCTGGAAGAAATTTATGATGATTTGATTCAATGAAAAAAAATAACCATAATTATTATTAGGCTACATCATCTCTTCATGTTTCCTCACTGTAATTGCATTGTTTAGATAGCAAATGGAAGAATAACCTAACAGTCTTGCTTGAAAGTTTGTGAACCTTTTAGAATTTTCAATATTTCTGCATAAATATGACCTAAAATATGAGATTTTCACACAAGTCCTAAAAGTAGATAAAGAGAACACAGTTAAACAAATGAGACAAAAATATTATACTTGGTCATTTATTTATTGAGGGAAATGATCCAATATTACATATTTGTGAGGGGCAAAAGTATGTGAACATTTGCTTTTAGTATCTGGTGTGACCGCCTTGTGCAACAATAACTGCAACTAAACATTTCCGGTAACTGTTGATCAGTCCTGCACACCGGCTTGGAGGAATTTTAGCTCATTCCTCCATACAGAACAACTTCAACTCTGAGATGTTGGTGGGTTTCCTCACATGAACTGCTCGCTTCAGATCCTTCTACAAAATTTCGATTGGATTAAGGTCAGGACTTTGACTTGGCCATTCCAAAACATTAACTTTATTCTTCTTTAACCATTCTTTGGTAGAACGACTTGTGTGCTTTGGGTCGTTGTCCCGCTGCATGACCCCACTTCTCTTGAGTTTCAGTTCATGGACAGATGTCCTGACATTTTGCTTTAGAATTTGCTGGTATAATTCAGAATTCATTGTTCCATCAATGATGGCAAGCCATCCTGGCCCAGATGCAGCAAAACAGGTGTAAGCCATGATACTACCACCACCATGTTTCACAGATGGGATAAGGTTCTTATGCTGGAATGCAGTGTTTTCCTTTCTCCAAACATGTTTCTCATTTAAGCCAAAAATTTCTATTTTGGTCTCATCTGTCCACAAAACATTTTTCCAGTAGCCTTCTGGCTTGTCCACATGATCTTTAGCAAACTGCAGACGAGGAGCAATGTTCTTTTTGGAGAGCAGTGGCTTTCTCCTTGCAACCCTGCCATGCACACCATTGTTGTTCAGTGTTCTCCTGATGGTGGACTCATGAACATTAACATTAGCCAATGTGAGAGAGGCCTTCAGTTGCTTAGAAGTTACCCTGGGGTCCTTTGTGACCTTGCCGACTATTACTTGCCTTGTTCTTGGAGTGATCTTTGTTGGTTGACCACTCCTGAGGAGAGTAACAATGGTCTTGAATTTCCTCCATTTGTACACAATCTGTCTGACTGTGGATTGGTGGCGTCCAAACTCTTTAGAGTTGGTTTTGTAACCTTTTCCAGCCTGATGAGCATCAACAATGCTTTTTCTGAGATCCTCAGAAATCTCCTTTGTTCATGCCATGATACACTTCCACAAACATGTGTTGTGAAGATCAGACTTTGATAGATCCCTGTTCTTTAAATAAAATAGGGTGCCACTCACACCCAATTGTCATCCCATTGATTGAAAACACTTGACTCTAATTTCACCTTCAAATTAACTGCTAATCCTAGAGGTTCACATACTTTTGCCACTCACAGATATGTAATATTCAAGTCAAGTCAACTTTATTGTCAAATATGCTATACATACTTGACATACAGCACAGATGAAATTACAGTCCTCTCTGACCCACAGTGCAAACAGGCAATACAATAAATAAAAAATAGAATAATTGAAATAAACAATACAAACAGTATAAACCCTCTAGATAAGAACTGGACATAGACTAAACACTCAAATAAAAATAGAATAATTGAAATAAACAATACAAACAGTACAGTCTAGATAAGAACTGGACATAGACTAAACACTCAAATAAAAAATAGAATAATTGAAATAAACAAACACAAACAGTATAAACACTCAATAAGAACTAGACATAGACTAAACACTCAAAAATAGAATTATTGAAATAAGCAATACAAACAGTATAAACACTAGATAAGAACTAGACAAACACTCAAAAATAGAATAATTGAAATAAACAACACAAACAGTATAAACACTCTAGATAAGAACTAGACATAGACTAAACACTCATATATACACACACACACACACACACACACACACATACACTCACACACATAAATTGAAGCAAATAAAAGGTCAAGGGCATTTGACGTTAAGCAGGTCAACATGAGATAAGCAGAATAAACAATAAACTAATAGCTGTTAAGGCGAGGTAGTGCGGAATAGTGCAAATGAGCGACGTAAAGTGAAATGTGTAGTCCCTGAGTTCAGTGTGTCAATGAACGTTGAGAGTATGTGTGCGCGCACGCACGTGTGTGTGTGTGTGTGTGTTGAGGGGGTGGGAACTGTGAGGGTGACATGTCAGATGCTGAGGGGGGGCAGGGGCAGGGGGGTGTGCGGGCAGAATCTGTGACAGGGGGCAGAGGGGGGAGGAGGGGCAGAACAGGGAGGGAGTTGAGCCTCCTGACCGCCTGGTGAAAGAAACTGTCCTTGAGCCTGCTGGTTTTGGCCCGGAGACTCCGCAGTCTCCTCCCCGACGGCAGCAGGCTGAAGAGGCTGTGAGATGGGTGGGTGGGTGGGTGGGGTCACCTGCAATCCTGATGACTTTGCGGGTGAGGCAGGAGTTATATATATATATATCCATTAGAGTAGGGAGAGAGACACCAGTGATCCTCTCAGCTGCTCTCATGATGCGCTGCAGAGTCTTGCAACAGGACACGGTGCAGGTGCCGTACCACATGGTGATGCAGCTGGTCAGGATGTTCTCGATGGTGCCTCTGTAGAATGTGTGCATGATGGGGGCCGGGACTCTTGCTCTCCTCAGTTTGCGGAGGAAGTACAGACGCTGTTGGACTTTTTTGGCCAGTGATGCAGTGTTGTTGTTCCAGGACAGGTCTTCAGAGATGTGCACACCCAGAAACTTGGTGCTGCTCACCCTCTCCACTGGAGCACCGTCAATAGATAGTGGAGCATGCTGGGTGTGCACTCTCCTGAAGTCCACAACAATCTCCTTCGTCTTCTCCATGTTCAGGCGGAGATTGTTGTCCTTGCACCACATGGCCAAGTGGCTCACCTCACTCCTGTAGATTGTCTCATTGCCATTGTTGATGAGACCCACTACAGTCGTGTCATCCGCAAACTTAATGAAGAAATTTGAGCTGGATGTTGGTGTGCAGTCGTGGGTCCACAGAGTGAAGAGGAGGGGGCTCAGCACACATCCTATTAGGTCAATTGGCAATAGGTCATTGTGGCAGTGGGGGTGTGATCAAGCATCAGTCTGTGAATGGAGGGCGGAGTCAAGGAAGGTAAGTGGCGGAATCACTGCACCTGATTGGAATTAACCTGTGTTTGTGTGTCTTCCCTAGTGACCACACCCTATAAGAGGAGAGGGAGAGCAGAGGAAGGGAGCTCTTCCCCAACCTGGATGCTTGTGTGCATGTGTAGTTTAAAGCTGAAAAGCTACAATAAAAGTCTTTGAGAACTCAGTTCTGGCCTGCCATGCTTCTGTGCTCCACCCACCTAGAACACTTGCCACAGTGGTGCCGAAACCCGGGAATGGAGCACAGAAGAGAACAGCCCCATGGAGTCCTCCCCCTTCAAGGACCTGATCCATGCCCTCGCCACAGCCCAACAGAGCCAGCACCAGGCGCTGGTCACCCTCCAGAAGGAACAGGAGCAAAGGTTTGAGGCCCTGGTGCTGGCGCAGCAGGAAGATTGCCAGGCATTCCGGCACCTACTCGCGTCGGCGGGGTCCACCACCTCCACCGCCGCGGGCCCTTCCCACCTCACCCTAATGAAGATGGGCCCGCATGACGACCCCGAGGCCTTCCTCTCTCTCTTTGAGCAGGCAGCAGAGGCGTGGGGTTGGCCAGTGGAACAGCGTGTGGCGCGCCTCCTCCCCCTGCTCATGGGCGAGGTGCAGCTGGCCGCACTACAGCTCCCCGCCGACAGCCGGCTGGTCTACGCAGACTTCCACAGGGCCGTCCTCCAGTGCGTGGGTCAAACCCTGGAGCAACAGCGGCAGTGCTTCCGTGCGCTGCGCCTGGAGGAGGTTGGCCGGCTGTTCACATTTGGCTAGCAACTTCGGGACACCTGCCGCCGGTGGCTGAGGGCTGACAACCGCGACACCGAGGGAATCATCGATCTGGTGGCACTGGAGCAGTTCGTCACTCGACTTCCAGAGAGAACCGCGGAGTGGGTCCAGTGCCATCGCCCGGCGTCGCTGGATCAGATCATTGAGCTGGCAGAGGACCATATGGCAGCTGTTCCGACGAAAGGACAGCGTGTCTCCCCTTCTCCCCTCTCCTCTCTCTCTCTCCCTCTCCTTCTGTTCCTCACCCTCGCCCCATTCCCCCACTGCGGAGGCGGGGGCTGGCTCCACCCCAGCCGGCCCGCCGCACTCGCGGGGTCCTACCATTTCTTACTTCCATGTCTGTGTCTTCCCCCCCTCAGGTGAGTGATATCCGGAACACCGGTGCAGAGAGAGAGCTTGGGCCAGTTTGCTGGTGCTGCAGGGAGCCGGGGCACCTCCAGCATCAGTGCTCGGCGATGGAGGTGAGCGTGGTGGTCCAGATCCCCGATGTGCCAGGGACCGCCCTCGATTGGGCCGGAGCGTATTGCACACTGGTGAGTATCCAAGGGGATACGTATCAGGCTTTGGTGGACTCCGGCTGTAATCAGACCTCAATCCACCAAAGCCTGGTGTAAGACGAGGCATTGGGAAGAGCACAGTTGGTGAAGGTGTTGTGTGTGCACAGGGATGTTCACGACTACCCTTTAGTATCAGTCCACATTCTGTTTTGATGGGAGAAATTTAGAGTACAGGCGGCGGTTAATCCTTGCCTTACCCACTCGATAATTTTGGGGACTGATTGGCTGGGATTTCAGGATTTAATGATGCACTTAGTGAAGAGTGGGTCCTGCCATAGTTCAGCAGGGGGAGGTCCCGGAGTGGCATTGGCGGGAGCAGCTGTCACAGAGCCATCTACATCATCACCGCATCAGAGTGAGGAGCAGCAGGCTCCTTCTCCCTCTCTCAGGGAATCCCTCACGGATTTCCCATTAGAGCAATTGTGAGACGAGTCTCTGCGGCATGCTTTTGACCAAGTGAAAGTAATCGATGGTCAAACGCTCCAACCAAATGCCGCCCCGTCCTTCCCCTATTTTTCCATTATTACGGATAGATTATACCGAGTGACACAGGACACTCAGACTAAGGAACAAATAACCCAACTTTTAATCCCAAAGAGCCGCCGGGAATTGATATTCCAGGCAGCTCACTTTAATCCCATGGCTGGACACTTAGGGCAGGATAAGACACTAGCCCGAATAATGGCCCGGTTCTATTGGCCAGGGATTCATGGCGATGTCCGTAGGTGGTGTACGGCATGCCGCGAATGCCAGTTAGTAAATCCAGTGGCCATTCCAAAAGCGCCTTTGCGCCCTCTGCCAGTAATCAAGACCCCGTTCAAAAGAATTGGGATGGATCTCGTCGGGCCATTAGATCGGTCAACACGAGGATATTGCTTTATTTTAGTTCTGGTAGACTATGCAAAGCGATATCTGGAAGCAGTGCCTCTTCGCAATATCTCAGCATGCAGTATTGCTGAAGCACTCTTTCACGTTATCTCCTGGGTCAGAATCCCCAAAGAGATTCTGACTGATCAAGGCACTATGTTTATGTCACATACACTGCGCGAACTGTATGGGTTACTGGGAATTAAGCTAATCCACACTAGCGTTTATCACCCACAAACAGATGGCTTAGTCAAATGGTTTAATCGCACCCTCAAAATCAATTAAAAAATTCTTAAGCGAGGATGCATGCCACTGGGATAAATGGCTCGAACCCCTGTTATTCGCAGTGCGAGAGGTCCCACAAGCCTCCACGGGGTTCTCCCCGTTTGAATTACTATACGGGCATAAGCCGCATGGCATTTTGGATGTGCTACGGGAAAATTGGGAGGAGGGACCTTCAACCAGTAAAAATGAAATTCAATACGTTATTGACCTGCGTGCCAAACTCCACACATTCCTGCACCTAACCCTGGAGAATTTGCGGCAGGCCCAAGAACGTCAAGTCCGTCTGTACGACAGGGGCACACGCCTTAGGGAATTCACACCGGGAGACAAAGTACTCGTGTTATTGCCCACATCGAGCTCTAAATTAATCGCCAGGTGGCAAGGACCCTTTGAGGTCACACGGCGAGTCAGGGACATCGACTATGAGGTGAGGCGAGCGGACAGGGGTGGGGCATTACAGATATACCACCTCAATCTGTTAAAATGTTGGAGTGAGGAGGTCCCCGTGGTGCTGTGTCGGTGGATCCAGAGAAGGCGGAGCTGGGGCCGGAGGTTCAAAAGGGAAAATCGGCATCGCCCACCGCTCCGGTCCCCTGTGGAGCCCACCTCTCCCCGACCCAGCTCGCGGAGGTCGCCCAGTTGCAAACAGAATTTTCTGACGTGTTCTCGCCCCTGCCTGGCTGCACCCACCTCATAGAACACCACATTGAGATGCCCCCGGGGGTAGTAGTGCACAGCCGCCCTTACAGACTGCCTGAACACAAGAAAAAGGTGGTTCGGGAAGAACTCGAGGCCATGCTCGAAATGGGCATCGTCGAGGAGTCCCAAAGTGACTGGAGTAGCCCGGTGGTCTTGGTTCCCAAGGCCGACGGGTCGGTCCGGTTCTGTGTGGACTATAGGAAAGTCAACGCGGTGTCTAAATTTAATGTGTACCCAATGCCTCGTATTGACGAGTTGCTCGATCGACTAGGCATGGCTCATTTTTATTCGACACTGGATTTGACAAAGGGATATTGGCAGATCCCCTTGACTCCACTATCCCGAGAGAAAATGGCCTTTTCCACACTGTTTGGCTTACACCAGTTCATTACACTTCCTTTTGGGCTGTTTGGGGCGCCCGCTACGTTCCAGCGGCTTATGGATAGGGTCCTCCGCCCCCAAGCCACCTATGGACGACATTATTATTTATAGTAATGACTGGCCGCGGCACCTAAAACACCTGAGGACCGTCCTTGGGTCGCTGAGGTGAGCAGGTCTCACAGCCAACCCGAAGAAGTGTGCAATTGGGCGGGTGGAAGTACGGTATCTGGGCTTCCACTTGGGCAATGGGCAGGTGCGTCCCCAAATCAATAAGACAGCAGCGATTGCGGCCTGCCCGAGGCCCAAGACCAAAAAGGGGGTGACACAGTTCCTGGGGCTGGCTGGCTCCTATCGTAGGTTTATACCTACTTATTCGGATGTCACCAGCCTGTTGACTGAGCTCACTAAAAAGGGGGCACCAGATCCGGTCCAGTGGATGGAGCAATGCCAGCGGGCTTTCTCTAAGGTAAAGACTGCACTGTGTGGGGGGCCATTGTTACACTCCCCTGACTTTTCTCTCCCCTTTGTTTTACAGATGGAAGCATCGGACAGAGGGCTGGGGGCTGTTCTGTCCCAGGAGGGGGAGGGGGAGGACCGTCCAGTGCTGTACATCAGCCGCAAGCTGTCGGTGCGCGAGGGCAGGTACAGCACCATAGAGAAGGAATGCCTCGCCATCAAGTGGGTGGTCCTCGCCCTCCGCTACTACCTGCTGGGGCGCCCTTTCACCCTCTGGTCGGACCATGCACCCCTGCAGTGGCTCCACCGCATGAAGGATGCCAAAGCGTGGATCACCTGTTGGTATCTGGCACTCCAGCCATTTAAGTTCAAGGTGGTCCACAGGCCAGGGGCGCAGATGGTTGTGGCGGACTTCCTCTCCTGTCAAAGGGGGGGGGGGGGGGGAGTCGGCTGCAGGCTGGATGGCTCCCCAGCCTGAGTCGGGCGGTGGGGGTATGTGGCAGCAGGGGTGTGGTCAAGCGTCAGTCTGTGAATGGAGGGCGGAGTCAGGGAAGGTAAGTGGCGGAATTACTGACCCTGGCGGAATCAGTGTCAGTAAAAAAAAAGGATTTGATGTGTTTAATTTCATGATGTTTTATTTGAATAGGAATATTAAAAACTGCAGTACCGCCATCTCCTGGCCTGTTTTGGCTTAGCGGTCAGGGTTTGTCATGTTGAATAAAAACTTTATCCAGGAAGTGAGGAAAAAGCAAAAAGAATGGCACATTTTGCCAGCTTCTAGTGATGATCAGCCACTTCAGAATACATCTTCGAGTTGCATCGTCGGTATGTGTTTATATGTGAATTTACTGTCATATGTTGAGGTCTTAAGTGGCAGACTGTTACATTGTATGCTTATTAGTGACGTGTTTCACATGTATTCCCTTTGGTTACTATTTCTGTTAGCCATGCTAGGTGTGGTTTATGTGGTGCACAGATATAGAGTAGTTTATTATATGGTTTATGCATCTGCAGCAATGTAATATTCATGATTATATTGTTTTATTTATTTTCTTTTTAGTTTCACACTTTACTTCAACAATAAACCTGGTAAGAAAATGATACCCAGAGTCTTGTTTGGAGTGGAGCATTTAGCTGCCTGTCAACACATGCATGCTACGCATTGAGGACAGAACCGTGAAACGACGGCATCTCAGCGAACAAGGTAATGCTGAGCAGGCTAACAGCAGACACTTCCAAGACGATGCGATGCATCAGCTAAGCATGGATACCATGGCAGTGTCTCACCAGAAGCTATCAACACCATCATGTCTGCAAAATCATATAAAACAAGATCTCAGGCCTCGTGTTCTTCTACTGGTTCAGCAGCAGCCAAGGCAAGAGCAGAGGCAGCAAAGACTTGTCTAACCTTCACTCAGAAAGAAGTAAGTCTAAGACTGGAGAAGGCTTAATTAGAAGCATCCATTGAACTCCTCCAGTGTGAGAAAGAGGCAGCTACAGCCACAGCAGAGGCAGAAGTCTTAGAAGCTGCTGTTCAATCACAAATAGATGAGCAAAGTAATGGACATGTTTTAGATGATCTTCCCTCTCTTGAAAGTTCACACCGGACTGAGAGGTATGTCATGGCTCAAGCCAAGTTTGTAAAGAATGAAACTACCGAAATACAAGAGCCCCCATCGGTTGATAAGCCTCCAGCTAACATAGTTGACCCCCCTTGTGTTACTCATCTCTCACACACCGATCCAGCAGACTGCAGACCACCACCAGAAACAAAAACTCATTCTAATCAGCCTGTGTATAAGCACCACCTTCCAGCTCCATCTCTCTTGCCCCCTCATCCACCTCCAGATAACTACAATAAAAGTAATGGTTGGGCACCACAGAGACCGAGAACTAGCCATTGTGATTGTGCCTACAGTCCCAGGCCTTCAGGCCACAGTGACGGGAACATTGGTGAATTTGTCAGATACTTTGCTCATCATGAAATTGTAGCAACGGGCCTTCTTCAGTTCAACGACAAGCCGCAGAACTACAGAGCCTGGAAACGTTCCTTTCAGAATGCAGTAAGGGATCTAGATCTGACAGCAAGTGAGGAGATGGATTTATTATTTAAGTGGCTTGGTAAGGAATCTGCTGAGCATGTTGAACAAATCAGAGCCATACACATCAACCGTCCAGATGCAGGATTAAAGATGATCTGGGAGAGACTTGACCAATGTTATGGCTCAGCAGAGGTAGTTGAGGACGCTCTGTTTAAATGAGTGGACAATTTCCCAAAGATCACAAACAGAGATTATGTGAAGCTGAGAAAATTCAGTGACATACTCATGGAGCTCCAGAGTGCCAAGGAGGAGGGAGACCTCCCTGGCCTCTCTTTCCTGGACTCTGCAAGGGGTTTGAATCCAATTGTGCAAAAACTCCCCTTCTACCTGCAAGAAAAGTGGGTTTCAGTTGGTGCAAGTTACAAACGTGAATACCAGGTCTCTTTCCCTCCATTCCATGTTTTTGTAGATTTTGTTAGTCAAGAGGCCACTGTTAAAAATGACCCCAGCTTTAACTTTGCCATGCACCTTGACTCTGCACCCAGACCTGAGAAACCCCCCTGGAAATTTAACAGACAGAGAGAAGTGTCAGTACACAAAACACAGGTGTTTCCAAACCCCAGCTATGAGTCATATGGAATTCAAAAAAGACAAATGACTGTGACAGATTGTGCCCAGTGCACAAAAAACCTCATGCCCTCCTGAAATGCAGAGCTTTTCGTGAGAAGTCCATCGAAGAACGCAAAACGTTTCTGAAAGAGAACAGTAATTTTGTTTTAGATGTTGTGCCTCTTCAACACATTTTGCTAACCATTGTAAGGCCAAAGTGCAATGTTCTGAATGCAGCAAGGAGAATCACAACACAGCTCTCCACCCAGGCCCAGCTCCCTGGAGCAAAGGAACTGACCCTGATGTAGAGCACGGCAGGGAGCAGGGTGCCACCCTGCCAAGTGCACTTCCAAATGCACTCAAGTTTGTGGTGAGAACCTCGCTGGAAGGTCATGCTCTAAAATCTACCTTGTAAAGGTATACCCAGCAAGCCACCCAGGCAAGGCGATCAGGCTGTATGCAATTCATGATGAACAGAGTAACCGTTCTCTTGTCCCTTCAGAGTCTTTTGAAGTGTTCGGTGAAAATGGCCTTAGCTCTCCCTACACACTGAGAACATGTGCAGGCCTTAAAGAGACAATGGGTAGGAGAGCCACTGGTTATGTAGTAGAGACTCTAGAAGGGACAGTCCACATCCCCCTGCCCAGTCTGATTGAGTGTAATGACATGCCCGACAACAGGGAGGAGATACCAACGCCCAGCGCAGCACTCCATCATCCCCATTTAAAGAATATCTCACACCTCATCCCAGAACTCAATCCAAACACCCACATATTGATGCTTCTTGGACGGGACATCGTCAGGGTGCATAAAGTCCATAAACAGATAAGTGGCCCCAACGACACACCCTATGCACAAAAATTAGACTTGGGGTGGGTTGTAGTGGGGAATGTGTGTCTAGGTGGTGTTCATAAAACAATCACAGTGAATGCCTTCTACACAAACACAACAGAGAGAGGACGACCTACACTTTTTCAGCCTTGTCACAATCTGTTCAACATAAAAGAAAGATCCTGTGGGATCAAAATCCCCCACCACAACACACCACAATTAAGTGACAGATCTAACTGTGAATCAGACCACCTTGGATGTTGTGTGTTTGAACAAACCAAAAATGACAATCAAGTCTCACCTTCCATTCAAGACAATGCCTTCATGAAAATAATGGAAGAAGGAATGACAAGGGATGCAAACAATCATTGGACAGCTCCATTACCATTCAAATCACCATGGCAAAGGCTCCCTAACAACAGGCTGCAGGCTATGAATCGGCTCATGTCTCTGAGCCGCAACTTTGACAGAAAACCAGAGTTGAGAGACCATTTCATAGCCTTCATGGCAAAGATTCTCCAAAATGGTCATGCTGAGATTGCCTCTCCTTTAAAGGAGAGTGAGGAGAGGTGGTATTTGCCTCTGTTCGGGGTTTATCACCCCAAAAAGCCAAAACAGATCAGAGTTGTGTTCGACAGTAGTGCTCAGTATATGGACTGTCACTTAATGATGTCTTACTAAAAGGCCCAGACCTCAACAACTCACTCCTTGGCGTCCTCATGCGCTTCAGGAAAGAAGCAGTAGCCTTCACAGCAGACATCGAGCAGATGTTTTACTGTTTCTACGTGCGGAAAGAGGACAGGAACTTTCTCCGTTTTTTGTGGTTTCGTGACAATAACCTCTGCAATGACATCATAGAGTATCAGATGAGAGTCCACGTTTTCGGGAACAGTCCCTCTCCAGCAGTAGCAATATTTGGCCTACATCAGTCTGTCCAGTGCTGTGAGGTGGACTTCGATGCTGATGTCAAGCAGTTTGTAACACGTGATTTCTATGTAGATGACGGCCTTAAATCTCTTCCCACCGTGGAAATGGCCGTGACTCTTCTGCGGAAGACGCGAGATATCCTTGCCAAATCAAACTTGAGGTTGCACAAGATTGCAGCTAATAGGAAAGAGATCCTGGAAGCCTTTCCATCCCAAGAGCATGCAAAAGATCTCAAAGACTTAGATCTTGAAGCAGATGCACTGCCTATGCAGCGTAGCCTGGGGCTCCTTTGGGACCTCAAGAAAGACTGTTTCACCTTTAATGTGTCTGATGAGACAAAACCCTTCACTCGACATGGTGTCTTATCCATCATAAACAGTCTCTATGACCCGCTAGGCTTCGTGGTGCCCGTCACAATCCACGGCAAATCCATCCTCAGAGAGCTCACTGCAGATAGCCGCGACTGGGATGCTCTGCTGCCCCAAGAGATGGAGGAGTCATGGGTTCTTTGGAGAGAGTCACTGAGTGCACTGTCTAGCCTCTCAATCACCAGAACATACACTAACATCTCACCTTCAGAAGCTGCATACAGAGAACTGTGCATCTTCTGTGATGCGTCGACCAAAGCCATTGCAGTGGTGGCTTATGTGAAGGTAACTGATGCAGAAGGGAATTGGGAAATTGGCTTTGTCATGGGGAAAGCAAAGCTGTCACCATGCCCCGAACAAACTATCCCCAGACTAGAACTGTGTGCTGCCGTGCTAGCAGTTGAAATCGCTGATTTGGTCTCAGGAGAGCTGGACATTAAGCTAAACAACACTGATTTCTACACAGACAGTAAAGTTGTTCTGGGATATATTTGCAACAAGACCAGACGCTTTTACAGTATGTCTATGTTAGCAATCGGGTGGCTAGGATTAGGAGGTCCTCACAAGCAAATCAGTGGCATTACGTGCCTACTGACCAGAACCCAACAGATCTTGCAACACGATCTGTTCTTGCACATCAGCTCATGCTCACCAACTGGTTCACTGGGCCCAAATTCCTGCTCAAAGACAATCAAAGCTTCGTCCAAGACACTTTTGACCTTGTTGAACCCAGTTCAGACACTGACATCAGACCCCAGGTTTCCATCCTGAAAACCACAGCTGGTGTGAAACTACTTGGTTCTGAAAAATTCACTAGATTTTCCCACTGGAGCGCCCTACTTCGTGCCATTGCTCGTTTGCTGCACGTTGTTCACACCTTCAAGCAACCCACTAATAGAGACAGTTCTTGTAAGGGCTGGCACTATTGTGGAGTGGGAGTCACAGTAGAAAAGTTTGAGCAAGCTAAAAACATTGTCATCCGATTAGTACAAGAGGAAGAGTACACTGGGGAGGTCAAGTGCATTAACGAACAACAGGAAATTCCTAAGGGCAGTCCGATCAGAAATCTGGACCCCTTCTTAGACAACCAAGGTCAGCTTAGGGTGGGCGGACGTATCAGTGAGGCAAATCTGAGTCAAGCAGAAAAGAACCCACTCATTGTTCCCGGCCAACATCACATTGCAGGCCTCATTGTGAAACATTACCACGAACAGACGTGCCATCAAGGTTGGCTATTCACAGAGGGAGCTGTTCGGACAGCAGGTTGGTGGATTGTTGGTGGCAAGAAGAAGGTGAGCTGTGTTATCCATCATTGTGTAAGATGTAGAAGGTTGAGAGCTCCCCTCAA
The DNA here is from genome assembly GCF_027579695.1 of Neoarius graeffei. Lineage (NCBI taxonomy): Eukaryota > Metazoa > Chordata > Actinopteri > Siluriformes > Ariidae > Neoarius > Neoarius graeffei. The sequence continues at coordinate 48,932,298 of NC_083571.1, read as the reverse complement.
TGTTCAAAAAATGGCCAGTCTCCCGGCACAACATCTCTCAACGGAGCTCCCATTCACAAATGTGGGCTTGGATGTGTTTGGCCCCTGGAATGTTTCTGCACAACACACAAGAGGAGGCATTATCCAAAACAAAAGATGGGCTGTCATCTTCACGTGTTTGAGCATGAGGGCAGATCATATCGAAGTGATCGAATCACTTGACACGTCAAGTTTCATCAACTCACTCAGATGATTCTTGGCTATCAGGGGTCCGGTGAAGAGTATCCACTCAGATCGTGGTACTAATTTTGTTGGTGCTTGTAAAGAACGCCAGATACCCTCAAATGTAAACAATACAGCAGTCAAAACTTACCTGTCAGGACAGGGATGTTCATGGACTTTCAATCCCGCACACGCCTCTCATTTTGGCAGTGCATGGGAGAGGATGGTAGGCTTGGCTAGGAGAATTCTTGACACCATGTTCTTTGAGCTCAAAACCACAAAACTTACTCACGAGGTTCTCGTCACCTTCATGGCCAAGGTGTCAGCTATTATAAATGCACGCCCCCTCATTCCAGTGTCAACGGATCCTATTGACCCGTTCATATTGTCCCCTGCTGTTCTCCTCACACAGAAAGTCAACCCTCTCTCAGCTCCAGCTGGTGATTTTGTTGTCTCTGATCTTTATAGGCTCCAGTGGCATCAAGTTCAACATCTTGCCAATGTTTTCTGGGACAAGTGGAGACATCAGTTTCTCTCAACACTCCAAACCCAGCATAAATGGCAGTCTAGTCAACCAAATGTGAACCCCGGGACTGTTGTTGTTCTGAAAGACATTCAGTTTCCAAGAAATGAGTGGCCGCTTGGACTCGTAACCAAGGTGTTTCCCAGCACCGATGGTAAAGTACGCACTGTGGAGATAAGGGTGGCTGGGCCACATGGAACCAAGCTCTTTACCAGGCCCATCTCACAGATAGCAGTTCTTGTTCCTCCTGAGCCATAAAGACTGATAAGAATATTGTTTTGTGTGTTATAAAGAGTGGCGTCAATTAACGCCAGGTGGGAGTGTTCAGTTTAGTGCATAAGGTTCAGAGTGTCAGTAAAAAAAAGGATTTGATGTGTTTAATTTCATGATGTTTTATTTGGGTGGTGTAGTGGTTAGCGCTGTCGTCTCACAGCAAGAAGGTCCGGGTTCGAGCCCCATGGCTGGCGCGGGCCTTTCTGTGCGGAGTTTGCATGTTGTCTGCGTGGGTTTCCTCCGGGTGCTCCGGTTTCCCCCACAGTCCAAAGACATGTGGTTAGGTTAACTGGTGGGTCTAAATTGACCATAGGTGTGAGTGTGAATGGTTGTCTGTGTCTATGTGTCAGCCCTGTGATGACCTGGCGACTTGTCCAGGGCATACATGTCAACCTATACGGATTTTAGCTCATTTCAAGGGCGTACGGGCATATAAACAAAGTCTTACGGATTTTCAGTATTTTCTGACCTAAATTTATTTTGTGTATCTTACTTGAACATCGTCAGCTGATCATTGCAAAAACATATAAAAGCTTGATTTATAGACAAAGAACAGCGTGTATGCAGGGGCAGATAACACAGACTATGTGAAACCGGATGTTTATTCCTCAAGCCTCGTACAGTATCGTGACTGCGAGACTTCGCTTGTTCCGGTCATGCGCACGATCTGCATTTAAACGCGCCAAACGGTCATTGTTCGAATGATTTTCTCATTGTGCAGAGCGACATTGTTTACACCTGAGAGATTTTGAATAGCGTCTGCTGAGTGAAAGAATGGGAACACCGAGAAAGAAAATGAGATACGGCGGGCAGTATCTTCCTGAATGGAAGGAGACATTTAATGGTGTCATTGTTCAGGCAAAAAAAGAGGAGTATGCACACTGCACAGTTTGTGTGCGAGATATAAAAGTTGCGGCGTCTGGAGTTTACGACGTGAGGAAACACATGAGGTCCAAACTACATCAGTGAAATTTGCACCAGAAACAGAATCAGCCACAAATGACAATGTTTGCAAAGCCTAAGACTGATGATCAACCAACAAGTGTAATAAGAGCAGAAGTTATGATCTGTAATTTTATTGCTCAGCACAATTTGCCACTAGCCGTTGCGGACCACTTGACAGAACTGTTGCCTCGAATTTGCACGGACAGTACGATTGCGAAATCTATCAGCTGTAGGCGCACCAAAACAACGCAAATAATCAAAAAGAGCTTGGCCCCCGAAGCTACACTACCAATCATCCAGCACTGCCAGACGTCACCATTTTCCTTGATGATCTATGAATCCAATGACAAAAAGATGGACAAGCGACTGGCCGTTTTGGTGCGGAACTTCGACATAAACAGAGGGGCGAAGTCAAGAATCATAGATGTGCCCGTGTGCAATATCGGCACGGGTGAGGCGATTTTCGACATGCTGGACGAAGTTCTCCGGCAAGTTATATTTACTTATTTATTGATTAAGTTTGGTGTGATTCAAAGGCTATAAGGATTTTATGTTGATTTTATGGGTTTCTTCCTCTGATACTACAGGTGGACCCCCAAAGGGGTTGACATGTATGCCAGGGTGTACCCCGCCTTTCGCCCATAGTCAGCTGGGATAGGCTCCAGCTTGCCTGCGACCCTGTAGAACAGGATAAAGTGGCTAGAGATAATGAGATGAGATGTTTTATTTGAATAGGAATATTAAAAACTGCAGTACCGTCATCTCCTGGCCTGTTTTGGTTTAGCGGTCAGGGTTTGTCATGTTGAATAAAAACTTTATCCAGGAAGTGAGGAAAAAGCAACAGAATGGCACATTTTGCCAGCTTCTAGTGATGATCTGCCACTTTAGTATACTACATCTTCGAGTTGCATCATCGGTATGTGTTTATATGTGAATTTACTGTCATATGTTGAGGTCTTAAGTGGCAGACTGTTACATTGTATGCTTATTAGTGACGTGTTTCACATGTATTCCCTTTGGTTACTATTTCTGTTAGCCATGCTAGGTGTGGTTTATGTGGTGCACAGATGTAGAGTTGTTTATTATATGGTTTATGCATCTGCAGCAATGTAATATTCATGATTATATTGTTTTGTTTATTTTCTTTTTAGTTTCACACTTTACTTCAACAATAAACCTGGTAAGAAAATGATACCCAGAGTCTTGTTTGGAGTGGAGCGTTTAGCTGCCTGTCAACACATGCTTGCTACGCATTGAGGACAGAACAATTATTATTATTATTATTATTATTTATTTAATTTTTTTAACAAAAGTAATATTTTACTTAATATGCGATTGTTTTTACTCCAACCTTCACAAATGTGGGTCAATAATTATTGTTGCAGTTTTAGATAATAAATTTTTTTTCATTTATTTGTTTGTTTTCCAAAAATATTGGAAAAATCGAATTGTGAACCCAATATATGGAATCAAATCAAATTGTGAATTTGGTGAATTGTTATATGCCCAGTCATTTAAAATTGTTATGACATTCAATCAATATTACAAAATACGTGAAATCAGTTTGAAACTTAAAATTAGAGTTTACCTAAATGAAGAAGCATGGGCCTCTGTGAATTCTCCATTTTCTGCTCAACTAGAAAAGGAACAACTTGAGACAATTTTACACCAGCACTCAAGGAAGGAAAGGAAAATAGCCAACTGAGGAAGGAAGTAATGTAAGCTCACACTTCTCCTGTGCACATCCAATTACTGTACAGTGGGGCAAAAAAGTATTTAGTCAGTCACCAATTGTGCAAGTTCTCCCACTTAAAAAGATGAGCGAGGCCTGTAATTTTCATCATAGGTATACCTCAACTATGAGAGACAGAATGAGAAAAAAAAAATACAGAAAATCACATTGTCTGATTTTTAAAGAATTTATTTGCAAATTATGGTGGAAAACAAGTATTTGGTCAATAACAAAAGTTCGTCTCAATACTTTGTTATATACCCTTTGTTGACAATGACAGAGGTCAAACATTTTCTGTAAGTCTTCACAAGGTTTTCACACACTGTTGCTGGTATTTTGGCCCATTCCTCCATGCAGATCTCCTCTAGAGCAGTGATGTTTTGGGGCTGTCACTGGGCAACACGGACTTTCAACTCCCTCCAAAGATTTTCTATGGGGTTGAGATCTGGAGACTGGCTAGGCATCTCCAGGACCTTAAAATTCTTCTTACGAAGCCACTCCTTCGTTGCCCGGGCGGTGTCTTTGGGATCATTGTCATGCTGAAAGACCCAGCCACATTTCATCTTCAATGCCCTTGCTGATGGAAGGAGGTTTTCACTCAAAATCTCACGATACATGGCCCCATTCATTCGTTCCTTTACACGGATCAGTCGTCCTGGTCCCTTTGCAGAAAAACAGCCCCAAAGCATGTTTCCACCCCCATGTTTCACAGTAGGTATGGTGTTCTTTGGATGCAACTCAGCATTCTTTCTCCTCCAAACACGACAAGTTGAGTTTTTACCAAAAAGTTCTATTTTGGTTTCATCTGACCATATGACATTCTCCCAATCCTCTTCTGGATCATCCAAATGCTCTCTAGCAAACTTCAGACGGGCCTGGACATGTACTGGCTTAAGCAGGGGGACACATCTGGCACTGCAGGATTTGAGTCCCTGGCGGCATAGTGTGTTACTGATGGTAGCCTTTGTTACTTTGGTCCCAGCTCTCTGCAGGTCATTCACTAGGTCCCCCCATGTGGTTCTGGGATTTTTGCGCACCATTCTTGTGATCATTTTGACCCCACGGGGTGAGAACTTGCGTGGAGCCCCAGATCGAGGGAGATTATCAGTGGTCTTGTATGTCTTCCATTTTCTAATAATTACTCCCACAGTTGATTTCTCCACACCAAGCTACTTACCTATTGCAGATTCAGTCTTCCCAGCCTGGTACAGCTCTACAATTTTGTTTCTGGTGTCCTTTGACAGCTCTTTGGTCTTGGCCATAGTGGAGTTTGGAGTGTGACTGTTTGAGGTTGTGGACAGGTGTCTTTTATACTGATAATGAGTTCAAACAGGTGCCATTAATACAGGTAACGAGTGGAGGACAGAGGAGCCTGCTTGGGAGGATGGCTGAGACGAGTGGAGGAAGTGTCGTGGGGGCGGTTGGCAACAACTGGACTGTGACTGGACAGGAATGGGGAGAGGGAAGTGACGGGCCAGGAAGTGAGTTTGTTGACAGGGAACGTGGGAGATTGGAAAGACAGACAGAAAATGCTAGCAACAGGTACAAACGTAAAAAGGATAACAGATCTAATACTGATGAGCTGACTTCTGGTGATGATATGGAGACCGCTGGTGTGGTGAGTGTTATCGAAAGGAGGCTGGAATATAAAGTGTTGGTCAGGTTGGAGCAGGAAGGAGCGACTTTTGAGGAGTGGAGTCCGACCCATCTCACTAAGGCATTGCATAAGGAGTTTGGAGAGGTAAGGAGTGCTAAAAAGACAGCGAGTGGGGGTTTGATTGTTGTGTGTAAGGATGAAGAACAGCAGAAGAAAGCAGTCACAGTCAGTAAGCTAAATGGTAAGAAGGTGAAGTGTGCAATGGTGTTTGACAAAAGACTTATCAGAGGAGTCATATCAGGTATACCACTGACGGAATCCATAGCCAATGTGATGGAAGGCATACGTAATGTTAAGGTGAAAGAGGCGAAGCGGTTGAAGACTAAAAGGGATGGTGTGTTGACAGATAGTCTTTCAATTCTGTTGACATTTGATGAAATCAAGCTACCGGAGAAGGTGTTTATTGGATATATGTGCTATGATGTGAGGATGTATATCCCCCCACCGCTCAGATGTTTTAAGTGCCAGAAATATGGACATGTTGCAGCGGTTTGTAAAGGGAAGCTGAGGTGCAACAAATGCAGTGGGGAGCATGAGTATGGCCAATGTGATAAAGACACCAAACTTAAATGTAGTAACTGCGGAGGCGAGCACAGTTCAGCGTATCGAGGATGTGAGGTAAGCAAGAGAATGCAAGAGGTACAGCGGATTAGAGTGACAGAAGGCATGTCATATGCGCAGGCAGCGAAGAAAGTACCACCTCCAAGGGGAGTGAGGGCAGTGCCACCAGAACAAGTGTATCGAAATGAAAGAAAAATGAAAGAGAATGATTGTAAGAAGTGTGAGAAAATTAAGGAAAATACTCTAATTGTGAGTAAAAGTGACTTTGTATTTTTCATGGCGGATGTGATCAATTGCTCAGCACAGACTGATAGTCGTACCAAGAAAATCCAAATAACTGTTGAAGCAGCTGAGAAATATTTGGGGATAGTAGGGCTGCGCTGGGAAGCAGTAATTCAAGGTTTAAAAGATATTGAGTGATCTCAGTCTCAAGAATGGAGTGCCGATACATAATGGTGTTAATAATTCTGCAGTGGAACGCCAGGAGCTTACTAGCAAATGGGCAGGAATTTAAGGGATACATTGAAAACCTAGATAGTAAGCCCAATGTAATCTGCATTCAAGAATCATGGCTATTACCAAGGTTGGATTTTGTAATTAAAGGGTACAATGCTGTAAGGATGGACAGGGAAGTAGGCAAAGGTGGGGGGTTGTTACCTTTATAGAAAAGGGGATTCAGTACAGAGAAGTAAGGAGAGGTGAAGAGCTAGAATATGTAACAGTAGAAATATGGTTAAGAGAGGGAAAGATGAATATTATCAACTTTTACAACCCATGCAGGGCATTGCAGATGGAACAGTTAGAAGAGATGTGGAAGGATCTTAGTGGGAAGACAGTGTGGTGTGGTGATTTTAATGCTCACAGTATGCTATGGGGGGACAGAGAGGATGGGAATGGAAGGGTGATAGAAGAATTTATTGAGGAAAAGGAGTTGGTTTGTTTGAATGATGGATTAGGCACAAGGGTGGATGTAGCAAGAGGGATGGAATCAGCCATTGATCTCACCTTTGTAACTACGGATATAGCAGACAGGTGTGAGTGGGAAGCAAGGAGAGATGAGACAGTGGGAAGTGACCATTACCCAATCACAACCCAGGTGGGGGTGGGAGTAGGGAAAGAACAGGAGGTAAGAGAGGAGAGATGGATTTTAGAAAAGGCGGAGTGGGATAAGTTTAGACAGAGTAGCGAGGAGCTACTACTAAGGGTTGATGAAAATCTAAATGTGGAGAGTTTTAGTACAGAGGTCAGCTGCAGCATAGTCTGTGCTGCTGGGGTTGCAATACCAAAATCAAAACCTAAGGCTCCCATGAGAATTGTACCATGGTGGAATGAGGAGTGTAGAGAAGCCATAAAAGACAGAAACAGAGCGTTTAGACTCCTTAAGAGAACGCATAACAGAACCTTATTGACTACAAGCGGCAGCTAGCTGTAGTAAGGAAAACTGTGAGAAAGGCAAAGAGAGAATACTGGAGGAAATTTTGCAATTCTATTGGAAGGACTACCCCAGTAGAGAGAGTATGGGGTATGATCAAAAAGATGAAAGGAAATGGAAGGGCGTATGAGTACCCAGTGTTGACTGATGGTGAGAGGACCATAACTGACAGTAAGGAGAAGGCAGAAGTTATGGCAAAGACGTTGGTGAAAGTGCACAGCACAGACAACCTAAGACAAGAAGAGAAAAGAAGTAGAGAAGAAACTCTCAGACAATATGAGTTTGAGGCAGGTGAAGAGGAGGAAGTGCTAAACAGAGCTTTCTCAAGATCTGAGCTTAATAGTGCCCTGAGGAAACTAGGGAAAACGGCACCAGGCAAAGACCAAATCTGCTACAGCATGCTCAAAAACTTATCAGAAAAAGGACAAGGGGTACTTCTAAAGTTGTTCAATAAAGTGTGGGAAGCAGGGAAGATCCCAACTGAGTGGAAGAAGGCTGTGATCATTCCAATTAAAAAACCAGGAAAAGATCCCAAGCAGCCTACAAGCTATAGGCCCATAGCTCTGACATCACATATGGGTAAAACCATGGAGAGAATGGTAAACGATAGACTCAGCTACTGGGTGGAGACCAAGGGAAGGCTAGAAAGCTACCAAAGTGGGTTCAGAAAAGGAAGAGGGACAATGGACCCAGTGTTATGTCTGGAAGATGAAATAAGGAAGGCACAGATCAATAAGGAGTCTGTAGCTGCAGTGTTTTTGGACATAGAGAAGGCTTATGACATGCTTTGGAAGGAGGGGTTGCTGATACAGTTAAACCAGATGGGGATCAAGGGGCAAATGTTTCAGTGGGTGAAATCATTTCTCTCAGAAAGGTCCATAGCTGTGAGGATAAATGGAAACCTGAGTGAGTGTTACCCTGTGGAAAATGGAACACCGCAGGGTAGCATAATTAGCCTGTTATTGTTTTCTATCATGATTAATAGCATGTTCAAGGACATAAAAAACCTAGCAGGTGTTGCGTTGTTTGCTGATGATGGGGCAATCTGGAAAAGAGGAAGGAATATACAGTATATAACTAAGAAAATGCAACAGGCACTTGATATAGTGCAGGAGTGGGCAATCAAATGGGGCTTTAGGATTTCAGAGGACAAAACAAAATCCATATTATTTACAAAAAAGAGGACAAGTGGGGAATTTAAGTTGAGGCTGGCTGGCAAAGACGTGGAAAGGGTTGAAGCCTTCAAATACCTGGGGCTGTGGTATGACCGGCAACTTACTTGGAATATTCACATTGACAAGATGGTGGACAAATGCAAAAGGGTGCTCAATGTAATGAGGTGCCTGTGTGGAGTGGACTGGGGAGCATCCAGAGCAGCACTAAGCAGCATTTACACAGGACTGATAAGATCAGTGTTTGATTATGGCTGCATGGCGTATGGGTCAGCTGCGAAGACATCGCTTAGGGGTCATTCCGTGCCAACTCACCTAAGGGTCCCCACATCACCGTCTCAGATTTTGCTCAAAAAATTCTATAATCAAGAATCATATGTTTGTACCACACATGCAAAATATTAGCTCCCAATTCATTGTAGTTTTGGAACTACAGGCCTTTGAAATTTTGATGTCAAAATACCACATGACGAAATGGCTCTTTCCCCAACTTCAGAGACCCATAACTTTTTATTGCAGCTATCTAGACAGTTGTGTTTGCAGATTCTTACTGAATGATACCCACTCTTTTCAAATCTGTTGCCACAAAGCCTCTGAAGGACATACGTTTTGCATAATGGGAAGCCAAAAATGACGTTTTGGCCAAAATCACTTAAAATTCATTAAAACTCTAGGGGGCATAGTAGAAATATGAAGCTAGTTAGATTTTTTTCCTCACTACATAGTAATTGTAGGGTTGTTATCTGTTCACAGAAACATATTTTGCCATGAAATTTCAATTCCTGAATTTAAAAAAAATTTTTTAACATCTTACGTCCTTTCCGAGGGGGCTAAAATAGGGCATTTTTGCCATCTTATTTGGTCATGTGGCTAGGGGTTTAGGATCTTCTAATTTTTTGTGAAGATGCTCTCATATAAGATGTAACTACTCCCTGATTTTTTTTAACAAACGCCCCTTGCTTCATATTTTAATAATTTGTTTTGTACATGGACAGTTTCATCATTTTTCACTTTTTTCCACATTCAGAACTCTGTAACTCTAAATTGGAAGATTCCTACTAGCAGCTATTTCAGAGTTACATACACTGACACACAAATTTTCATATTTTAGTAGTAGTATGCCCAAGAAATTCATATTTTTCTTTCTATTGGGACCTAAAAACAGCTATTTGGCCAAAAATGACAAAAACGCTGGGCAGCTTTTAATAAACAAGGGAATAATGAAGGGGTGTTTTGCACACAAATTAAGACTTATAAGAACCTAATCTAGGCATACACATTTCCTGAACAACTTTTACTGTATTGTATAGTATTTTTTGCAATTAGAAAATTTTAGGTATAATTGCAATTTTTGTTGAATATCCTTGGAAAATATAGAAAAATAACAACAAAATTCTGGAGTAGTATTTTTAATATACTTCAAGGTTGTGTAAGCACAAAACATTTAGCAATGAGGTTTTATTTACATATTAACACATTCAGTGATCCATGATCATGATGTTGAAAAACATCACAAGATTTGTACATAATTTAAAGTCAAATATGGGCATCCGTGATAATGGGTAATTCATTCACAGGCAGTACAGTTTCATGTGATGTGCTAAGACACTCATAAACTGTCATCTAGTAGTACATAAGTTAAAACTTAAGTCTTTCACAAGTTTGAAGTCATCCTCTGTTAGTTGGTATTGGCGTCCCCCACTTTTTATGTTTGGGGCCTCTACCACACAAAGGACATGAAGCAAAGGCACCCAACATTCATCTTTCCTGCTTTGTGGTGGCCATGAGAATGTGTTGCCTCGTCCTTGTCTCATGAAATTGACATACACATCATTTTCTTCTTCATTTCTGGTGACAATATTTCCAATGTACCATTTTCTGTCATAAACACAGGCAATATATATTGCTGCCTCTTGTGGTTAACTGTGGAGACCGACCAGTGCTCCATCTGGTGGAGCAAGTCGTAACTATTATGATTTCAAATAACAGGAATGTAAGACACATTTTTCAATTAAAAATCAACATTTGCTAAGGATATCATTGCTAATATATATATATATATATATATATATATATATATATATATATATATATATATATATATGGATAGAAAAAGTCACCACATCTTTAATTTATGAGGAAAATAGCCCATTCCCTCCAGAACTTGAAAAATATCAAGTCAACATTTTTGTCATTTTTGGCCAAATAGCTGTTTTTAGGTCCCAATAGAAAGAAAAATATGAATTTCTTGGGCATACTACTACTAAAATATGAAAATTTGTATGTCAGTGTATGTAAATCTGAAATAGCTGCTAGTAGGAATTTTCCAATGTAGAGTTACAGAGTTCTGAATGTGGAAAAAAGTGAAAAATGATGAAACTGTCCATGTACAAAACAAATTATTAAAATATGAAGCAAGGGGCGTTTGTTAAAAAAAATCAGGGAGTAGTTACATCTTATATGAGAGCATCTTCACAAAAAATTAGAAGATCCTAAACCCCTAGCCACATTACCAAATAAGATGGCAAAAATGCCCTATTTTAGCCCCCTCGGAAAGGACGTAAGATGTTAAAATTTTTTTTAAAAATTCAGGAATATAATTTTCATCGCAAAATATGTTTCTGTGAACAGATAACAACCCTACAATTACTATGTAATGAGGAAAAAAATCTAACTAGTTTCATATTTCTACTAGGCCCCTTAGAGTTTTAATGAATTTTAAGCGATTTTGGCCAAAATGCCATTTTTGGCTTCCTATTATGCAAAAAGTATGTCCTTCAGAGGCTTTCTGGCAACAGATTTGAAAAGAGTGGGTATCATTCAGTAAGAATCTGCACACACAACTTTCTAGATAGCTGCAATAAAAAGTTATGGGTCTCTGAAGTTGGGGAAAGAGCCAATTTCGACATGTGGTGTTTTGACATCAATATTTCAAAGGCCTGTAGTTCCAAAACTACAACATAATTGGGGGCTAATATTTTGCATGTGTGGTACAAACATATGATTCTTGATTAGAGAATTTTTTGAGTAAAATCTGAGACGGCGATGTGGGGGAGTTCCTGAAATTTAGGTGAGTTGGCACGGAATGACCCTTAGGCGATTAGATGTCATCCACAACCAAGCCCTTAGGATTTGCTGTGGGGCGAAAAAGACAACACCAGTAGCCGTGCTACAAGTTGAGATGGGGGAGATGCCCCTCCATCTGAGGAGAGACCAACTAGCACTGGTGTACTGGGCAAATTTGAGGGGGCATAGTGAAACACACATGGCACAATCAGTGTTGATGCATAGCCAAGAAAGGGAGAGAGAGGCTAAGAGCTTTGGATGGACCATTGGGCAAAAGGTGGACGAGATGGAGCTCAGCACAGTTTGTGTATCCTCCATAGTGGTGCTCCCTGCAGTACCACCATGGATGTATGATGACCTTAAGGTAGACCTATGGTTGCTTGAGAAGAGACAAGAGGATGAAATAGATAGCAGCATAGTTATGTGGTATATGAGGGAAACATACACAGAGTCACTACAAATCTACACTGATGCATCAAAGAAGGATGAAAAGGTGGGGGTGGCCTATGCCATCCCAAGGGAAAAAGTGGATGTGGCAAAAAGAATCAGTAACAGCTTGGCAGTGTATACAGCTGAATTGATGGCAATATGGTTGGCGCTACAGTGGGTGGAGGATAACAGGCCACAGAGGGTTGTGATTGCATCTGACTCAAGCTCAGCACTCATGAGCTTAAAAAATGTACAGTCTGAGTCAAGGCAAGACATCATTTTTGAAATTGTACATATGGGAAATAACTTGAAGGCTGGGGTTGAAATCACATTTCTATGGGTACCAGCACACATAGGTGTCAAAGGAAATGAGTTGGCTGACACACTTGCCAAGGAGGCCTTAAAAAAGGAAGAAACTGACATTGAAGTGCTATATAGTAAGGCTGAGGTTAAAAGTATTGTCAAGGCCAGGACAAGAAGTAAGTGGCAGAGCATGTGGAATGCTGGGGACACTGGAAGGCAGTACTATGCCATTCAAAACCAAGTGGGAAGAGCCAGGAGCACAAGCAGGGAGAAAAAGGTGGAGGATGTGTTCTCCAGAATGCGTTTTGGACACACAGCACTTAACAGCAGACTATACAGGATTAAGAAACATGATGATGGAACCTGTGAGTGCAGTGACAGCCAGGAGACCATAGAACATGTTCTTGTATACTGTCCAAAATACAGCGCTGACAGGGAGGTGCTTATAAGGCACCTACAGAGGGAAAAAGTGGTGTTTAATGTCCAGAACATGCTGCAGTTAAGCACAGGAGAGGTGTGTTTCAACCACCTATGTAGGTTTTTAAAAAAACACAGGCCTAATTAACAAGATGTAGCTGGGAATCTGAGTGATTTCTCTTCCTTTATACAATTTTTTTTCCTTCCCTTTTTTTTTGTTAAGAATTGTGGGTGGTAGATATTCTTGTTCCACACTCCAGTCCAGAGGTGGCGGTAATGCACCAACAAAGCTGGTTGCCAACCACCATAAAACCCTAAGAAGAAGAAGAAGACAGAGGCGCCTCTTAAAGAAGTTGTTACAGGTCTGTGAGAGCCAGAAATCTTGCTTGTTTGTAGGTGACCAAATACTTATTTTACCGAGGAATTTACCAATTAATTCATTAAAAATCCTACAATGTGATTTCCTGGATTCTTTTCCCCCATTCTGTCTCTCATAGTTGAAGTGTACCTATGATGAAAATTACAGGCCTCTCTCATCTTTTTAAGTGGGAGAACTTGCACAATTGGTGGCTGATTAAATACTTTTTTGCCCCACTGTATATTAACTGCATTATGTAACAAAAATATAATATATGAAGACAAATAAAGCCATGGTTTAGAGAGATTTCTTACCTTTTTGGACACAGATCACAATGTAATCTCTTTGACCCTTTTAAATCCTGAGCTGTCCACTGGGCGTATCACAAAATGATTATGTAATTTATTTAAAAGGCAAATGCAACTTGTGCTTTACAAATGCAAATAAGTTTGTCTCAGATGACAGTCTGTAACAAAGTTTAAAAAAATACATACACTTGTAGTCAGAAGTTTACATACAGTGACATTAATGCCATCTAGGATATGAATGTCATGGCAAGGTTTGTGCTTTCAGTAATTTCTTCGAACTGTTATTTTTCTGTGGCAGAATGTACAGTGTACATATTTAATTTAATCAGTGGGCGAAAACTAGTGTTGAATCTGCTGCCGTTGTTCAATTATTTTTCTTGTACATTGCAAGTCCATGAAGTTAATTATTAAATACATCTACGAGGGTAAGTCAAAAAGTTCTAAGACAGATGTTATAATTTGAAAAGGTGTGAAAGACATCCCCCAGAATTCTACAAAGAAGGAATTCTCCGATGGAAACACCGCTTGCAGAAGTGTTTAGACTTAAATGGAGGATATGTAGAGAAATAGCTTTGTTATTTTCATAAAAAATATTTTTTTTCCAATTTGTCTTAGAACTTTTTGACTTACCCTCATATGAAAAACAGTAAGAATATATTTAAATGTGTTATGGAGTTATGTATGGATATCATAATGTCACACTGATATTGCCACATTTTAATCAAATTTAACTCCATTTGGCAAGTGATTATCTAATATAGTGTCAAATTAGACAAATTTCTGCACCTGCTACATTGTGTGTGTGTGCGTCTCGTCTCGTCTTCTTCCGCTTTATCTGGGACCGGGTCGCGGAGGCAGCAGTCTAAGCATGGAAGCCCAACCATGCTCACCTGCCTTGACTCACATATGAGCTTAAGTGACATCCCATTCCTAATCCATAGGGTTCAATATGACGTCATTCCACCCTTTGCAGCTAGAACAGCTTCAACTCTTCTTGGAAGGCTGTCCACAAGGTTTAGGAGTGTGTTTATGGGAATTTTTGACCATTCTTCCAGAAGCGCATTTGTGAGGTCACACACTGATGTTGGACGAGAAGGCCTGGCTCTCAGTCTCCGCTCTAATTCATCCCAAAGGTGTTCTATTGGGTTGAGGTCAGGACTCTGTGCAGGCCAGTCAAGTTCATCCGCACCAGACTCTGTCATCCATGTCTTTATGGACCTTGCTTTGTGCACTGGTGCACAGTCATGTTGGAAGAGGAAGGGGCCAGCTCCAAACTGTAAAAACAGTCTGCATGCCTAGGTGCTTGATTTTATACACCTATGGCCATGGAAGTGATTAGAACACCTGATTCCAATAATTTGGATGGGTGAGGAAATACTTTTGGCAATATGGTGTATATATATACACGGGGTGCGATTTGTCAAAAAACCAGAAGGGGGGATGTTTTTTTTTAAATCATGAAACGTCACAAAACTAAGGTAACAATAGGCTAACAGCTCAATAACATACGATGATATCAAATGAATAACACTGTGGCAGTGGGGGTGTGGTCAAGCATCGGTCTGTGACAGGAGGGCGGAGTCAGGGAAGATAAGTGGCAGAATCACTGCACCTGTCGTTAATTAATGTGTTTGTGTGTCTTCCCAGTGACCACGCCCTATTTAAGGAGAGAGAGCGAGAGCAGAGGGAGCTCTCTCCCCAACCAGACGACTGATGTGTGTGCGAGTGCAGATAGAAGCTGAAAAGCTGAATAAAAGCAAGTTGTGTGAAATCAGTTCTGTCCTGCCGTCTTTCTGTCACAGACCGATGCTTGACCACGCCCCCGCTGCCCAAACACTAAATGAAAACGAACACTAAACCAGAGATAGTAAATTCATCTTCCTATCTCTCTGACTAAATACACGAACACTAACACACAACAAAGTTCGCATTGCTTGTCACGTTGCTGTGATGTTTCTCTCCCTCCGGATTAAATGGACAGTGACTCGAAAATCACTAAAATACATGAATACTAAATGAACAGTTTGCTCTGATGGCGCAGTTCATGTGGCCTTTTCTGCTTTCCCGTTGGTGCGCTATCCACCGCGTTTCGCCCTTCTTTAATCCACATTTCTGCGAATTTCTCAGCAGGGAAGGAACGCACGTCTGGCCCATTGACAGCAAGGAAAAGAAGGCTGTTCAGTGTGGATACATTCATTCTGTTGCGCTCATCAGTAAGGATGTGATTCATGGCGCTAAATCCATGTTCACACTCTGGATATTGTTATTATCTACAATGTATCTATTTGCTGGGGACGTTCGTGAACATCAAAGCTGCCACTTCGGGTCATTTTGAAAGTGAGTGCAATGTAGACCATAGAAAACTGTCACAACATGCCTGTCATGTCAACTTTTTTTTTTGGTTTGTTTGTTTTATTGACGGGGTTGTCCCTGAGGATTTTTTTTCAGCAGAGATAAAAACCAGAGGGGGGGATGATCCCCACCATACCCCCCAGCAAATCGCACCCAGTATATACACATACACACATATACACAGTTGTGGTCAGAAGTTTACATTAGTGACATGAATGTCATGAATGTCGTGGCAATATTTGGGCTTTCAGTAATTTCTTTGAACTGTTCTTTTCCTGTGGCAGAATGTACAGCATACATCTTTAATAAAAAAAAAAAAACACTAGAATTTGGTGTACAAGTTTTAATTTTCTTTGGGTTTTCTGAAATCAACACAGGGTCAAAATTATACATATAGGGTTAAAAATATACATACAGCACACCTAATATTTGGGTAAAATGTCTCTTCACAAGATTCACCTTGACCAAACATTTTTGTTTACCATGAACAAGCTTCTGGCAGAATTCTGGTTGGATATTTCATGACTCTTCATGGTAGAATTGGTAGAGGTCAATTATTTATTTTTTTTTTCTTGGCATGGACTCGACTTATAAGCATGGTATATATATTTTCATTAGGGTTTAAGTCAGGACTTGTATTAAGCTTAATGTTAGCCTGCTTTATCCTCCACAACCAGCTCTGATGCATGTTTGGGTTCAGTGTCCTGTTGTAACTCCCAAGTCGTCTTCAAGTTTCTGATGGTTTATGCTGAAGAATTCTGAGGTAGTCATCCTTCTTTATTATTTCATCCACTTTGTGCAATGAAACAGTTCCACTGGCAGCAAAACAGCCCCAGAGCAAGATGATTCTACCACCACCACCAGCTGGTACAGTGTCCCTCTGTACATGGTGGTCATTGTGGCCAAACAACTCAATCTTTGTCTCATCTGACCATACAGCTATCCTCCAGAAGGCTTTTTCTTTGTCTATGTGGTAAACTTCAAACTTTAGTTAAGCTTGAAGGTGTCAATTTTGGAGCAGGGGGTTATTTCTTGGATAGCAGCCTCTTAGTCCATGGTGATCTGAACTGTAGACAGTGATCCATCAGCTTCCACTTCATGGCAGGGCTGTGCCATGGTGGTTCCCAGGTTGTTCCTGACCATCCAAACCAATTTCCTTTCAGCTGAGGGTGACAGTTTGGGTTTTCTTGAAGCAAAGTGGCTTGGCAAAGTGACTACATCTCACAATAACTTGGATACAGTTGATTGAACTGATCTTGGAATTTGCAGTTGTTTAGAAATGGCTTTAAGAGATTCCGGAGTTGTGTATATCTGTGATCCTCTTTCTCAGATCTGCAGTGAGCTCCTTGGACTTTCCCATTGTATTGTGCATTGGGCAATACAATGAGTGCTGTAAACAAACCCTTTTTATGAAGGTACAGAGAAGCTACCAGCAGTTTGTTTGTAGTCAATCATGATCACAAACAGGAAGTTAAAGGAGATAAGTAGAACCTCATCTCATCTCATTATCTCTAGCCACTTTATCCTGTTCTACAGGGTCACAGGCAAGCTGGAGCCTATCCCAGCTGACTACGGGCAAAAGGCAGGGTACACCCTGGACAAGTCGCCAGGTCATCACAGGGCCGACACATAGACACAGATAACCATTCACACCTATGGTCAATTTAGAGCCACCAGTTAACCTAACTTGCATGTCTTTGGACTGCGGGGGAAACCGGAGCACCCGGAGGAAACCCACGCGGACACAGGGAGAACATGCAAACTCTGCACAGAAAGGCCCTCGCCGGCCACGGGGCTCGAACCCAGACCTTCTTGCTGTGAGGCAACAGCGCTAACCATTACACCACCGTGCCGCCCATAAGTAGAACCTTTATTTTTAAATACATTTCTGAGTGGATAGTATCTCCATCCTTGACTCTTGTATGTTCAACTAAGACTGATTTGACGTCACTGATTATAGGTTGACTCTGATTAAAACAGGATAGGTGTTATAAGTTATGCAACATACATGTACCTACATGCATGCATTTTCACTGATAAAATGTAAAAGGCTAATTAAATAATCAGATGAACTGAGACAATCACATTCTGAAGCAAATTAAATAATCTTACACCTGTAACTTAAACACACAATACAAGTTACATGTATTAATCTAAATGCAGGTAAACAATGAGTGTTGTTTTGTATCCAAATGAGAGTCGCTTCTTACCTGTCTGTGTTCTCGCTTCTTGAAGGCTGATCTTATGGCCAAATGTTTTGAAACAATCTGACTTTCAGTTGTTCATTCAGTTCTCCATTCATTTGCTTCTTCCATGTAAGAGCACGATATTGCTGCTGAGGCAAGCAGATCCAGTGGAGAAATCAGATGGCTGGTCCACTCATTCTCCATTTTCTCCATACTGAGTACTCCACCATTACTGCTCAGCTCAGGCAATTACTAAAACCTGGGAAGGGACGGGACGTCACCAGTTTTAGCAGCAGCCATGGGGAGGTCACTGCCCGAGCAATAATATGTCCCGTTCCATCCCAGGTTTTAGCCCTTTGTAGGACCACTTTGTAGGTGCCCAATGTGCCCGTGAATGTCTCACAAAACACATCCAAATCTTTGCAGTTTGAACATTCTTGGGCCATGAATGCAACGTAAATCCACCTTCTGTCGTGTTGCTGCACCCATCAGCAACACATCTACATGGCATGGTGAAAACACAGGTTGTTAGGTATGCTTTATGTCACCTGAATAAGTAGGAACAGTATATATATTATACTGAGTACATTATTATTATTATTGCCGTTGAAGTTAACGCTATAATAACGCATTCACACAAATTCCTTTTAACGGCACTATTTTTTTTGATGTGTGATTAACGCATGCACAGTCTGTGCCCCTCCCCCATAGTTTGGGAAATCAGGAAGTGACATAGCGCAAGTGAGCAATGTCAACGGAAGTCATGATAAAGTGCTCTGATGTACAGAATCAACTTATATTGTTGCATTCAGACTGTTTACATAAAATGTGTGTATTTTTTTTTTTTTTACATGCTTTTGATTGTCCAGAGGGGAGAAAAGAAGACATGTTAAGATCCATGCGCGTGCAGGCTGCACACTGGAGTGAAAGTGAGAGAATTTGTTTAATTCTGAGAAATTTGTGAGTTCTGTAAAAGTGTTTATAAATGCAGTTTTTGCTCATGAATGTACAGCATATTTACCAGTGAGTTATTGCATTTTACTGGAAAATGTTGAGCTGTGTGGCTGAACAAATGGATTTATTTGGGTTTTGTATTTTTATTTTCTTTATTTAAAGATCACCACTCCTGTTGTCCAGAGTCCACATCACTGAGTTTTAGTTTATTTGCTTGCATAGTTTGAGGTTGGAAGTTAAGTTACAGAACTAGAGGAAAATGCAATATTGATTTGTTCACACTGAATTGTGCTAAACCCTCAAAATTATAAAGTTAATGCAGCTTTATTTTTTTTTTAATGCAGTGGGGGAAAAAATACCCACAAAAATAATTGTTGCTGTGTCCAGCTTCCTGACCTGGCCACATATATTTGGAGAAAGCAAGCATATTTGTCCACTCCTACTCCCTCAAAACTTGAAAAATACCCCTTTAAAGTACATTTAAAACAGATAAAAATGTGTGATTAATTTGTGATCAATCAGAGTTAATCGCAATTTAACTATGGGCGATAATATGATGAATCATGATTAAATATTTTAATTGATTAACAGCCAGAGTGATTAACAATAATTATATTTTCTTACTTTTTAAATATATATTTTCATATATTCAGTGGTTGTAACACTGTGTAAAGTGCCTTGAATCCAATTTCAGGGGCTTTGGCCTCTTCTTTTTTATTTTAGGAAAATATTATTTTGCATAAATTTTGCATTTGGTTTCTCAAAGCTCCTGGAGTGCTGTATCTTATTTGCTTCTGTAGGATGAATTGGAAAAAGAACTAAGCTCATTCATGTGGCAGCAACTCAATGGATAAAATCATGCAGATGCAGATAAGAACTTCAGTTAGTATTCACATCAAACATCAGAATGGTGAAAAATGTGATCTCTGATCTCAGTGATGATGGTATGGTTGTTGGTGCCAGATGAGCTGGTTTGAAAATTTCTAGAGGATGATCTGGGATTTTCACACACAGCAATCTCTTGAGTTTACACACAATGATGGGGGGAAAAAGCTGACGGAAAGGCTACAGTAAAGATAATTCTTTACAGCTGTGGTGAGCAGAAAAGCATCTTTGATCATGTAATACAACAAACCAAATGAGGTGCATAAGCTACAATCAAATTAGGTTCCACTCCTCTCTGTCAGCCAAGAACAGGAATGTGAGACTACAGTGGGAATGGACTCATTGAAACTGAACAGCTGACATTTGGGAAAATGTTGCCTGATCTAACGAATCTTAATTTCTGTTGACATGTATCCAGGCTGCTGCTGCTGGTATAATAGTGTGGGGAATCTTTTCTTTCTTACTCAAAATAAGTCACAATGTAATCTCTTTGACCCTTTTAAACTCTGAGCTGTCCACTGGTTGTTTTGCCAAAAGATTACCGGTAAGTAATTTATTTAAAAGGCAAATGCACTTTGTGTTTTACAAATGCAAATAAGTTTGCTTAAGATGACAGCCTGTAACAAAGTTTAAAAAAAGACATATATGAAGACAACATACAGATGTATAGGTTTTATCCAGCAGGACATTTGTTTCATTAATTAATGTATGTCTGATTCATGGAAACTGTTCTAAAAATGTACTGTTCCACAAAAGCAAAAGAAAAATGTCATGGCCAAACCCAATGTCATGAATTACCCAGTATTCCGCTTGGTCCTCTGATTCATTGTTGCTTCTCCTTCAAGAGATGAACATTGTTTAATTGACTTTCAGAATTAGGAGATTTTCACTTCCAGCAGTGAGACACAGTCTCTGTAATGGGACAAAACACGAATAGCATCTCCATTTGAATTGTTAAAGTGCACAGATGCATTTTATTTTAAGAGGAAATTGTTCTCAAAAATATTAAGAGACAACAGAATAATATTTATTAGAACAAGGAACAAGGATATTGCAGTAATTCTTCAAAAACAATTTCAGTGATTTTTTTTTCTAATAATTGTACAGCAACATTGGGTGTGAGGAAAGCACTATATAAACATGATTGTTGTTGTTGTGTCATGTTCATATCGGCTGAAATTCACTTGGGGTACCAAAATAACATTGTATGGAAAACTGTGCATACAGATGTACTGCTAGACAGCATTAACTTAATTTTATGTTGGCCACAAGTCCGGGCACCTACAGTGGGGCAAAAAAGTATTTAGTCAGCCACCAGTTGTGCAAGTTCTCCCACTTAAAAAGATGAGAGAGGCCTGTAATTTTCATCATAGGTACACTTCAACTATGAGAGACAGAATGGGGGGAAAGAATCCAGGAAATCACATTGTAGGATTTTTAATGAATTAATTGGTAAATTCCTCGGTAAAATAAGTATTTGGTCACCTACAAACAAGTAAGATTTCTGGCTCTCACAGACCTGTAACAACTTCTTTAAGAGGCTCCTCTGTCCTCCACTCGTTACCTGTATTAATGGCACCTGTTTGAACTCATTATCAGTATAAAAAACACCTGTCCACAACCTCAAACAAACAGTCATACTCCAAACTCCACTATGGCCAAGACCAAAGAGCTGTCAAAGGACAGCAGAAACAAAATTGTAGACCTGCACCAGGCTGGGAAGACTGAATCTGCAATAGGTAAGTAGCTTGGTGTGAAGAAATCAACTGTGGGAGCAATTATTAGTGTGGTGTCCCAACACAGAAATATAATACTATTATTTGGTGAGATTTACTTTTATTTTGGTACTGGTGAAAGATGAGTTCTCAATGGCTGTTCTCTGAGGCAGCTGGGCCATAGAAGGTTCATGCTGCACGCTGCATGCTGCATGCTACACGCTACACGTTCACGTGAAGAACCGGACCCTGGGCCATTAAACTTCATGCTTGGATGTTCACGTGTTGCGTCTGTTCTACTTTGACCGAGTAACCAACAATATGGACTCTTCGGATGACGACGATTGCCTCATTCTGCTTTTACTGAGACAGAGGAAGAGAAAAAGGAACAGAATTTGGAGCCGAGAACACTTCCTTCTGAGAGAAACCCGTGGTGAATTTCACCGAACATTCTATAATCTGCTTGACAATCCCGATGAAGAACTATTTTTCAATTATACCATTCAATTATATTTTTTCTGAAGTTTTCCCCTGAAAGCATAGAGTTATCTCCCTAGACCCGTTCTGATTGGCTGGCGCGGCGGTGACCGCATGCATTGACTGGAATTTCCATCTTCACGCCTAGAAAAAAGTGTGCATGTTCATTTCTCGCTTCACGCGTGAAGTGTGCAGCGTGCAGCGTGCAACGTGAACGCCGTTCTATGGCCCAGAGCAAGTCATGCTACGTTTGTCCACTTTTCTTTACACGCGTGTAGCGTGCAGCATGCAGCGTGAACCTTCTATGGCCCAGCTGCGTAAGGTACAAAAGGTACTGCGCCACTAGGGTGCCCCTCTCTTGCACCTGCCGTGGATAGGTAGAGCTGACTATGTACAGTGGCTTTGGTTAACAATAAACTCCAGTTCGTGTTCTCTTGCATATCTGCCTTCGTGTTCTTCCAGTTGTCTGCTTAAATAGTTCACTAGTGTGCAAATACACTACAATTAGAAAATGGAAGACATACAAGACCACTGATAATCTCCCTCGATCTGGGGCTCCACGCAAGATCTCACCCTGTGGGGTCAAAATGATCACAAGAACGGTGAGCAAAAATCCCAGAACCACATGCGGGGACCTAGTGAATGACCTGCAGAGAGCTGGGACCAAAGTAACAAAGGCTACCATCAGTAACACACTATGCCGCCAGGGACTCAAATCCTGCAGTGCCAGACGTGTCCCCCTGCTTAAGCCAGTACATGTCCAGACCCGTCTGAAGTTTGCTAGAGAGCATTTGGATGATCCAGAAGACGACTGGGAGAATGTCATATGGTCAGATGAAACCAAAATAGAACTTTTTGGTAAAAACTCAACTTGTCGTGTTTGGAGGAGAAAGAATGCTGAGTTGCATCCAAAGAACACCATACCTACTGTGAAGCATGGGGGTGGAAACATCATGCTTTGGGGCCAGATGAGCTGGTTTGCTGATCTGGGATTTTCACATGCAGCAATTGCTTGAGTTTATACACAATGATGAGAAAAATCTGATAGAAAGGCTATAGTAACAATAATTCTTTCAGCTGTGGTGAGCAGAAAAGCAATAAGTTTGCCTCAGATGACAGCCTGTAACAAAGTTTAAAAATTAAATTTAGAAATATATATAGGTTTTATTCAGCATGGCATTTGTTTCAAGATTGGGACTCCTTCAGGAGATTAATATTGTTTGATTGACTTTCAGGATTAAGAGCTTTTAATTTTCAGCAGTGAGACACAGTAAACATAATGGGACAAAACATTAATAATATCTCCGTTTGAACTGTTAAATGTGCAGATTTTATTTTAAGAGGAAATTGTTCTAAAAAAATAATAATAATATACTGTTCAAGCATATGTAATTTAATAGTAATTTAAGTGGTTATTTCAGTGGTTGTAACACTGTGTAAAGTGCCTTGAATCCAATTACAGGGGTTTTGGCCTTTTTTTTTTTTAGGAAAATATTATTTTGCATAAATTTTGCATTAGGCTACTCAAAACTCCTGGAGTACCATATCTTATTTGTTTCTGTAGGATGACTTGGAACAAGAACTAAGCTAACATGTGGCAGAAGCTCAATGCATAAAATCATGCACATACAAATAAGAGCTTCTTAGTATTCAGGTCAAACTTCAGAATTGAGAAAAAAAGTCATCTCTGTGATCTCAGTGATGATGGTATGGTTGCTGGTGCCAGATGAGCTGGTTTGAGAATTTTTAGAGGCTGATCTGGGATTTTCACACACAGTAATCTTTTGAGTTTATACACAATGATGTGGAAAACCTGACAGAAAGGGGACAGTAAAGATAATTCTTGACTGTGGTGAGCAGAAATTCTTTACTCTGGTGAGCAAAAAAGCAGCTTACAACGTACAACACAGCAAATTAAATGAGGTGCTTAAGCTTCAGCCAAATTAGCTTCCACTCCTGTCTGTCACCAAAGAACAGGAATGTGAGGCACCATGCCATGATGAATTGAGGCTGTTCTGAGAGCAATGGCAGTTCGTAATAAAGTGGCTGGTGAGTGTATGAACAGAAGCTAGTAAAATCTGGCACTCCAGGTGCTTTGAGCAGGGTAAAGTTTATGCAAAATACTAATATAGAACCCGGTGTGTGCCTGTGTTTGTGTCTCCTTTATTGATCCACAGCCTCTGCTTGACCACATCCCCTTTGCACAAGTAGGAAAAAATGGGAAGCACTTTTCAAATCCATTGAAATGGCACAATCATTCCACCAAAGGTCAGTGACTGGGAAAGAAGGCCATTTGTGAGTGAGGCGCTAACAAATTTTGGAAATTTTGTCTGTGTAAATCCCTACCCTTTATATTCTTGCACACATAAAAATAATCTGCATACCTAAAATTTGTGATCTTTCAAACAATTTTAGAAGGACTGTGTACAAACTATATGTTTGTTTAAATATTCCTTTTGTCTTGGTATATAGGGTAACACATAAACCAGTGTATTGAAATCTTTTTGTTTATCAGAAATGCGATGGGGCGGCACGGTGGTGTAGTGGTTAGCGCTGTCGCCTCACAGCAAGAAGGTCCTGGGTTCGAGCCCCGGGGCCGGCGAGGGCCTATCTGTGCGGAGTTTGCATGTTCTCCCCGTGTCCGCGTGGGTTTCCTCCGGGTGCTCCGGTTTCTCCCACAGTCCAAAGACATGCAGGTTAGGTTAACTGGTGACTCTAAATTGACCGTAGGTGTGAATGTGTATCTGTGTCTATGTGTCAGCCCTGTGATGACCTGGCGACTTGTCCAGGGTGTACCCCGCCTTTCGCCCATAGTCAGCTGGGATAGGCTCCAGCTTGCCTGCGACCCTGTAGAAGGATAAAGCGGCTAGAGATAATGAGATGAGAAATGAGATGGGCCTTTGCTTGAAATTGTATTTCTAAAGAGAATACAGTGGGGCAAAAAAGTATTTAGTCAGCCACCAATTGTGCAAGTTCTCCCACTTAAAAAGATGAGAGAGGCCTGTAATTTTCATCATAGGTACACTTCAACTATGAGAGACAGAATGGGGGGAAAGAATCCAGGAAATCACATTGTAGGATTTTTAATGAATTAATTGTTAAATTCCTCGGTAAAATAAGTATTTGGTCACCTACAAACAAGCAAGATTTCTGGCTCTCACAGACCTGTAACAACTTCTTTAAGAGGCTTCTCTGTCCTCCACTCGTTACCTGTATTAATGGCACCTGTTTGAACTCGTTATCAGTATAAAAGACACCTGTCCACAACCTCAAACAGTCACACTCCAAACTCCATTATGGCCAAGACCAAAGAGCTGTCAAATGACACCAGAAACAAAATTGTAGACCTGCACCAGGCTGGGAAGACTGACTCTGCAATAGATAAGCAGCTTGGTGTGAAGAAATCAACTGTGGGAGCAATTATTAGAAAATGGAAGACATACAAGACCACTGATAATCTCCCTCGATCTGGGGCTCCACGCAAGATCTCACCCCGTGGGGTCAAAATGATCACAAGAACGGTGAGCAAAAATCCCAGAACCACATGGGGGACCTAGTGAATGACCTGCAGAGAGCTGGGACCAAAGTAACAAAGGCTACCATCAGTAACACACTACGCCGCCAGGGACTCAAATCCTGCAGTGCCAGACGTGTCCCCCTGCTTAAGCCAGTACATGTCCAGGCCCGTCTGAAGTTTGCTAGAGAGCATTTGGATGATCCAGAAGAGGATTGGGAGAATGTCATATGGTCAGATGAAATCAAAATAGAACTTTTTGGTAAAAACTAAACTTGTCATGTTTGGAGGAGAAAGAATGCTGAGTTGCATCCAAAGAACACCATACCTACTGCGAAGCATGGGGGTAGAAACATCATGCTTTGGGGCCATTTTTCTGCAAAGGGACCAGGACGACTGATCCGTGTAAAGGAAAGAATGAATGGGGCCATGTATCGTGCAATTTTGAGTGAAAACTTCCTTCCATCAGCAAGGGCATTGAAGATGAAACATGGCTGAGTCTTTCAGCATGACAATGATCCCAAACACACCGCCTGGGCAACGAAGGAGTGGCTTCGTAAGAAGCATTTCAAGGTCCTGGAGTGGCCTAGCCAGTCTCCAGATCTCAACCCCATAGAAAATCTTTGGAGGGAGTTGAAAGTCCGTGTTGCCCAGCGACAGCCCCAAAACATCACTGCTCTAGAGGAGATCTGTTGGTTTACATTTCATATGTGTCATTTAGTAAGTCTGCTTTAGTGGCTTTAATAGATTAGATTAGATTAGATTAGATTAGATTAGATTAGATTAGATTCACTTTATTCATCCCACATCTGGGAAATTCACGTGTTACAGTAGCAAGAAAATGTCAAACAGATAACAAATAAAACTAAAATACAAGTTAGACAAACGAAGGATTAAATACAGAGGGCTATTTGCATTATCTACCATGAAAAAGTATAGAAAAATTGCCTTATTGAGAGGCTCGGAATATATATATATATATATATATATATATATATAAGTATGCATAAAAATAGCAGGCGTTTGTCAGTAAAGAAAAAAATGGATGATAGAATTTACAAGTTATGCCACTTGTACTTGAAAATGTTTTATGGGGTAGTCCAAACAAAGCATTATACATTATACTGCCTGAAAGGTTATTATGTGGACTAATAGTTCATTAAAAACAATTTGATTTATGACTTGTCCTTTCTTTTTTTACATCAAATAATTGAAAGTAACTAAGTAACTTTTACTCAAAGTACATTTTAAATTGAGTACTTTTTTAGTTTTACTTGAGTAGATTTTTAGATGAGTTACTTTTACTTGAGTAGAATTTAAGCAAAGTAAAGATACTTTTACTTAATTACAATTTTTCAGTACTTTTTCCACGTCTGGTCAATTGGCAATAGGTCATTAACATGACTGGGTATAAAAAGAGCATCTTGGAGTGGCAGCGGCTTTCAGAAGTAAAGATGGGAAGAGGATCACCAATCCCCCTAATTCTGTGCCGACAAATAGTGGAGCAATATCAGAAAGGAGTTCGACAGTGTAGAATTGCAAAGAGTTTGAACATATCATCATCTACAGTGCATAATATCATCAAAAGATTCGGAGAATCTGGAAGAATCTCTGTGCGTAAGGGCCAAAGCCGGAAAACCATACTGGGTGCCTGTGATCCTCGGGCCCTTAGACAGCACTGCATCACATACAGGCATGCTTCTGTATTGAAAATCACAAAATGGGCTCAGGAATATTTCCAGAGAGCATTATCTGTGAACACAATTCACCGTGCCATCCGCCGTTGCCAGGTAAAACTCTATAGTTCAAAGAAGTCGTATCTAAACATGATCCAGAAGCGCAGACGTCTTCTCTGGGCCAAGGCTCATTTAAAATGGACTGTGGCAAAGTGGAAAACTGTTCTGTGGTCAGACAAATCAAAATTTGAAGTTCTTTATGGAAATCAGGGACGCCGTGTCATTTGGACTAAAGAGGAGAAGGACGACCCAAGTTGTTATCAGCGCTCAGTTCAGAAGCCTGCATCTCTGATGGTATGGGGTTGCATTAGTGCGTGTGGCATGGGCAGCTTACACATCTGGAAAGACAACATCAATGCTGAAAGGTATATCCAGGTTCTAGAGCAACATATGCTTCCATCCAGACGATGTCTCTTTCAGGGAAGACCTTGCATTTTCCAACATGACAATGCCAAACCACATGCTGCATCAATTACAGCATCATGGCTGCGTAGAAGAAGGGTCCGGGTACTGAACTGGCCAGCCTGCAGTCCAGATCCTTCACCCATAGAAAACATTTGGAGCATCATAAGTCGGAAGATATGACAAAAAAAGACTTATGTAAGACAGTTGAGCAACTAGAATCCTACATTAGACAAGAATGGGTTAACATTCCTATCCCTAAACTTGAGCAACTTGTCTCCTCAGTCCCCAGACGTTTACAGATTGTTGTA